>NC_083225.1:131690938-132405938 GCF_032191835.1 Heteronotia binoei
TGGAAGGTAGGACCAGAACCAATGGGTTGAAATTAAATCAAAAGAGTTTCCGGCTCAACATCAGGAAGAACTTCCTGATCATTAGAGCGATTCCTCAGTGGAACAGGCTTCCTCGGGAGGTGGTGGGCTCTCCTTCCTTGGAGGCTTTTAAACAGAGACTAGATGGCCATCTGACAGCAATGAAGATCCTGTGAATTTAGGGGGAAGTGTTTGTGAGTTTCCTGCATTGTGCAGGGGGTTGGACTAGATGACCCTAGAGGTCCCTTCCAACTCTCTGATTCTATGAACAAACACCCTCCCAGGGCTCAACAGGGCTATTGGTTTCTTATCTAATTACATATGCTAAACTATTCAGTCCTTACATATGTATTCCCACCAAGAAAGGCTACACACCCTCTCTATTTTAGTGTATTTATTTTTTGGAATAGTATATCAGAATGCAATTCAATATATTGGGATTTATTCCTCGACCCCTAAGAAAAGGAAGCTGTTAATTAACTCCATGTTAGAGAGGAGATGAATGGAGTGTAACAACTATGAAGGACACTTTGATACATCCATCTCCTATTTAGTCATATTTATTGCTTCACTGTTTCCCCCTGTAATTAAAACCAAACAAATGGTGACAATATGAACTTAGCTTGTTACTGGTTTTTGGCCATTGCATGTCAAAACAACTTCATTAAGTTGTATGCTAATTTTCACCCATGTAAAGGCATCTGTCTATGTATAGAAACTCCATTCCAATGTGTCGAAGAAAACGTGCATGCACATGAAAGCTCACACGAATAAAACTTTGTTGGTCTTAAAGGTGTTACTGGACTAAACATTTGTGCCACAGTTGTATTTGTGGAACAGCCTGCTGCCCTGTCCAGCTAGCCAGACAGGCCTGAGTCAACCAATTTCAATCAATTTCCAATTTGAACCCAAAACTTTGTGAGTGCATAAGCAGCTGGTTCCTACAGAATGCTGTTCTGACTCATCCACCTCAATTGGCTTTAATGCCCAAAAGCGCGCTCTGGCTTGGGCATGGCTATCTTCACCCTTTGAGATTCAAAGCTTTTGCAAAGTACCTGAATTGATCAGTTTGGAACGATTAGTTTAGTAAACAAAGTTTTGTTTACATTTTCTGTTGTAAGTAACTCTATCAAGATTCCTTTGTGCAACCCTGCATTAGAGGAGGGGCCATGGCTCAGTGCATATGTTCTGCACACAGAAGTCCCTAGAATCTCACAGAGGTGTCAAACTCATTCGTTAAGAGGGCCAGATCTGACATAAATGTTACTTCGTCAGGCCAGCCTTGTGTGCCATAAAATGTAATGCTACGTACTGGCGATATAAACTTTGTAAATTATACAGGCAAACCCAATTAACAATCTTATTTTTACTCAAAATACAAACAAAAGCAATTGATTCCTAGAAGAAAAAGCAATCGATTTACTGGGGAACCCACAAAAACTGCAATAAATGTATGCAAGATGAGATTTTTTCCAAAGGATACCATAAAAGGGGATATCTTACATACAAATTAGCTCTTTTTTATACATATAGCACTTTTAGGAGATGAGTCATCATCCTTGTAAGTAAACAGTTTTTCAGCAGCACTCCCCCCCATATGCCCAGCTTCAGCAGCCTAGTATAGCTACAATCTGTCTCCCACTCTTTGTTTCCTCTCTTCCCCCATCCTGCCTCTGAGGATCTCGAGAAGGCACACCAGACTCCCACCTCCACCACCCCCATCCCCACCAACACAAACAACAACACTGTGAGGTGGGACAGGCTAAGCGACCGACTCTAGGTGACAGGACTCTGACTCAGTTTTCATCCCTCTTGTGTTTCCCACAGAAGTGGTGGGGCTAAAGGAAGGCCTGGTGGAGAGGTTGCTTCTGAAACCTCCAGAGGGTGCTTTTTGACCTGGGTTTTTTTGGCACAGTGTGGCACCAAATCAGCCATTGGCTTGATCCAACAATGGCTTCTCTTATTTTCTTATGTCCTCCTGTGACCCTTATCCCTCATAGTCATCCCCCACCCACTCCAACACTCACTCTGCCTCACGGTTCTGCAACTGTTCAGACATGCTGTGGCAACATCAGCATCCCCTTTTTCCCTTTGCTCCTCCACTCTTTTCTGAGGCCAAGAGATTTTTTCCCCTCAGAGCAGCATGCAGAAGACAGACCAACTGCCTCTCAATCCATGTGCCAGCCCTTCTCCTCCTCCCTCTACTATGGGTTCTGTCCATCAGCTAACTGCTGCCCCATGTACCCACTCTGGCCAACACACACAGTTGCCATTTTTAAAAAGTGAAGCTGATGGCTGCAGCAGTGCCAGCCATTGCCCCCATAAAGGCTTCTCCAATCCATGCTGAGCTGCAGTCAGAGGAATTGGGGCGGGGGGAACCACACCTCTTTCTCTATCTTCATTTCCATTCCCCCCACTATTTTAACTTAGTTTCTTAGCCCCACCCCCTAGCTATTTCCTTTCTATTTCCTGACAGCTTTGACATAGCCACATCTCAGCACAGGGGCTTGCTCACCATCCCCCTTCCAGTTTGGTGTAGTGGTTAAGTGTGCGGACTCTTATCTGGGAGAACCGGGTTTGATTCCCCACTCCTCCACTTACAGCTGCTGGAATTGCCTTGGGTTAGCCATAGCTATCGCAGGAGTTGTCCTTGAAAGGGCAGCTGCTGTGAGAGTCCTCTCAGCTCCACCCACCTCACAGGGTGTCTGTTGTGAGGGAAGAAGATATAGGAGATTGTAAGCTGCTGAGTCTGATTCAGAAAGAAGGGCAGGGTATAAATCTGCAATCTTCTTCCTCACACCAGTTGCTTGCACACCAGGTAAAAACCCTGGGTGCTTTTATAAAAAAATGAATAAGGTAATATACAGTGTTAGCATACTTGCCAGGGTGCTTTTTTCCAGAGTAAAACCTCACATTTAACACATTCACACATACCCTACATACACTTGGGGGCGGGGAATAGTGCGGTCTAAGGCATTAATGCTTCCTATTTTAATACTGTTCTATCAATATATATCACATCACTATGTACTCCTACTAGTTCCACTTTAATTACTTGCTAGCCTCATTATCTTATAAAGCAGTGGTTTTCAAACTGTGTTCCAGGAAACTCTGGGGTTCCTTGAAAACTTACCAGATGTTCCTCATGAGAATATCAATAATTGTAGATACACTTCCTTGAAAGACCAGTATTCATATTGCTTTCATATTGCATTATTAAATAATGCAATGCTTTCATATTGCATTATTTTATATTTTGTAATTCACCTTGATTCTCAGTGAGATATTTATTGGAAAATTTCATGACATGTACAAACAAAATTCAGACAAAGAGGCAATGCAATACTACATATACTTTCATCTGCAGTAGTATATTTGGAAATTATCAACAATGACTCTGACTTCTGACTTCTTTTCATTGCATTTTGTAAACTTCTGTTATATAGCCAGCCATCTCCAATTATTTTTTCCTGTGTCATATCTGCATCTAAGGGCTGCTCCTACATGATAGTTGATACTTTGATGGTTATACTTGAGAACAAAAATTCATGTATACTCCAGCAGATAGGAAGGATGGGATCACCTCAAAATGGTTTCCTGTCAAATCCCATTGTCAGATATGCAGTTCATCCACACCCTTTTCTGTCTTGAGATGGGAACTGTCAGGCTCACATGACACTATAATAAGGCCACTTTCTCAACTCAGTATTGATTCAATTGAAGCTCTTTTTATTTTATTAATTTAAAATAAGACAACCATACTTTTGGGAAAGTTGTAACAAACAGTAAGACAGCTACTTTAAAAGTAAGATAATTACTTTAAAATATTTAAAACATCTCAATAATTCAACATGTCTCTAATCCTAACCAGGGTAAACTGGGCAAAAACTAGTGTTGAGTTTATTGTGCAAAATCAGCTGATGAAAGCATAAATTCATGAACACTTATGGAGTGCTTTTTAAATAACCTCTGAGTGTAGACAGTCCACCTGGAACTGGGGGGGGGGGGGGGGGAAGCAACAATCATGCCTAAACAGTGTTTTTTTTTGCTAGAACGTATATTCGTCATTCAGACAAAACCAGAAGCTGGATTCCAACTGCAGCTAAAGAGCACTTCATGACCTGTTGTTACTCATAATTCCATGTAAATATGCTTATAAAATTTCTTTCCCATTGACATTTGTATAAACTTGTGCTGTTCAGTGCACATACTTCCTACCCGTGAAGGATCATCTGTGGCTTCAGACTTGTAGAAGTCGTTGATCAGTGTGATGTGTGATCACAGATTTTACACAAGTGGTATGTTAACAAACAATAGTTGATGACTACACACCTAAGAGGCAAGTCTTACATTCTTCTGTGTGAAAAAAATACAATATTGAGCAACTGAATAATGTAGTATTCACAAACAATAACACTACACACATTGCAAGTATATTTATCCCATCCCTACCCTCGAATGAAAGGGCTTGCCTCTGTCTTGAAAAACTGGGATTGGAACAAAGAAACAAAGAGTTAATCCTAGTTTTACTACTGATTTGCCTCAGGCCACACCTCAAATTAACATCAAAATCTACAAATGCTTGTGGCTTCCAGAACCTCTCTGCTCAGTCCACATACTGTCTTTCCAACAAACCCAGCAAAGCAAAAAACAGGAACACTGTGTTAGCTGAAATGTTTGTGCACATCTGTCCATACCATGTGCAGTAAAAAAAAAAAACCCAAAAAACCCTTCATCTTACACAGGCAGAATCTACATGTGTACGAACACTCATAAAACAGGAATGTTGAGTACAAACGGAGACAAGCAAGACAACTTGTGGTCTATGCATTTTTGTTAAGTTTTGCAGTATATGAATACTCTAAACCAGGGCTGTGGTACATTTTTTTTTTAGAAAAAGCTCAGCAGGAACTTATTTGCATATTAGTCTGCACCCCTGACAACTCCATTGTTTCACACAGGGCTTTTTTGTAGAAGAAGCCCAGCAGGAACTCATTTGCATATTAGGCCGCACTCCCTGATACCAAGCCAGCTGAAACTGCATTCCTGTGTGTTCCTGCTCAAAAAAAGCCCTGCTCTAAGCCATGTAACCAAGTTGGTGGCTCAAGTCTGCTAGACAGGAACTATGCTAGTGGAGGGGACTAGTTGTCTGTTAACCCTAGACAGTCCAAAAACGTATAGAGATTAAATGCTGCTTACTTGAGAATCACTTGACATAATCACAAGCACTATTCACACAACTTTAAAAATAGAAAAGACAAGAGTAAGAGACCAGTATCACCCTAAAGGCTAACAACATTGAAAGCACATATCCTGCCACCAATTTTGTTAGTCTTCAAGGTACTACTGAACTCTTCTCTTTTCAACTGCTACAGACAGACTAACACAGCTACCAATCCTGATATAACTTTAAAAATGAAAATAAATATTCCATTTTTTCCCTCCCAGTTACCCAAACAAAATAGCAGAAGAAACAGAATGACAGAAAATTCTGGATGCCTTCCTATATTCCCTGCTTCTCTCTGGCATGGTGGTTCCCCCCTATCCTGGATCTTAAGACACACTCAGCTTATGCAGTGCAGATTAGGCTGCAGTTGATGGTACACAATGAAACATGGACTGGTGTTGTTACTAGCCTTGAGTTGGAATTGCTTGTTAGCACATTTAGAATTTTTTAAATGAAGATTTAATTAAATCAACAGCTTTGGAAGAGAAAAGAGATACAGGAATGTGCATGGGTGTTTCCTTTTGTTCCAACTCTTCTCCAACTTGTGGAGAAGAGATAGCAAAAGCAACTTGTTCTTTCTAAAGAAAGACCTCTCAAAAAAAGGACCACTATACATATAACTGCTATTTTTGACAGTACTCCAATTTACTGTTCAACGTTTCTTCTAAAGCTAAAGGGCCCACCACCCCATTTTTCTTCTCCTCCTAACACTCCTTGGCAGCATTTATTCTCAGTCTGCCACCAAGGGGCCAATTAGTGCTTCACTGTTGTTGCGCTTTGTGATTTACCTAATAGAAACTAGATTGGAATTAAATAGGGCACCAAACAGCCATGAGCAGGTAACAGCATTATGGGATGCATTCAAACAGGTGGGAATTCTTGGTGCAGACTGTAAAGAAAGTGGTATAAGATTCAGATCCACCAGCTTTTCCGATAAAGCAAAACATGTTTTGCACATATTTAATCATGTTAAAAGAACATAACTCCTCTAGAACCAGAAGCTTTCACTCAAATCAAATCAGATCAACCTGACTCAGATCTACATTGGATCCACTTTTATGGCATGCATTTTGCAAGATAATGTGAGTAAGATATAGCACTTGCTGTATGTGTGTATCCATATGAAATCACTGTGAGCCAGTCATGAAAGAGAACTGTGGTACACATCATAGAACTATACTCCCAGAAAACACCTGAAAGTAATTCTGCCTGACCTCCCGGCTAACAGAGATCACCTTGCCGTAAACAACTAAGGAATAAAATTATTTCATCTAGATTATACTGAGAGATTTCTGCATTGTGGCTCCCAAATCTGAACTCTATGCCATGTGCTGCCTACACAGTACACTGCTTAAGAGCAGGAAGTCTATGCTGGGCAATCCAGATGACTCAAGGAACTTGCTAGGTGGCAGAATCTTCACCACAGACTAGAATCTATCCTGCCACAATCATTCTAGGGACACACAAAGTTCAGGTAACTGTTCTAGGTCCAGTGAAAGAGCACCAACAATATGACCTATTGCAACAAGTTTCTGCATACATGTGGCATTCTTGTAAAGCATTTTGGTATTTAAGCGTTAAATGGTACTATTAAGACATGGTTGGGATTTTATGCTTTCCTTGTGCTGATTTAAATGTATATTAGGAAGTGAAGGGAAATAATCTAGACTGATATTAATACAGACATATTTATGGCATACACCTGTTTTGTCTCAGTGAAGTTCCGTGTGCTTTGTATGTACAGAAACCCTTAGCCACTGGGAATGGTTGTTTTCTGTGACAGATCTGATGTACTTATTTGCACTCAGAAGGACCTTCATGAAACAAACCATGGTATTTAATTTTGTGCTAATAAGGAAACATACACAGGATGATCAGTGCAAGAATGCTCATGAGGAACGGCACATTGTTAACACAGAGGGCAGCACTCAGGGATTTCTTACTCTTCCTAGATTACTCATGCACACAGCTCCATCCTTTTCTACTAAGATCTTCATTCATGCTTCAGCCTTCTCAATCATTCCTTTCTTAGGGCTTACTTGTCTTCCTTTACAAAATGAGTCTATCTCCCTTTTCATGAGCAAACACCAAAGCAGACTTACATTGCCCTGATTCTGGCCTCAAGCTCCTTTTTCATGTCAAAATTTTCCTTACACACAGGTCTTTCTTTCATTTGCCTGAGCCTGAGTTTTGGGATTGCCCTGTCATCTAGCCTGCACCATTCATTTTGCATTTTTAAAATCTCTATCTTATTATCACAGTTGCTTCATACATAATTTCACTACATGCATATATAACAGATATGTACATCAGAGTGCACCGCCTCTATAAATACTACACAGTCTAGTTTTCCATAAGGAGAGGCATTGGAAAATCATTGTCTTTCATAGTTTACCAATACATGTACTTGCATTACAGTAAAAAACAAGTGCAGTCTTCATGATAGTATATACAGATGCACATTCCCTACACCATATACATACTGTGCCATGCAAGACACTTAAGTGCCAGGCCACTGACCTTTCAAGTCATTCCATTAAAGAAAGCTCTCTCCCTTTCATACTAATTGTCCTTTCCAAAAATTGTCTTAAAACTTTATTTTTCCCGTCTCTTGTACAAATTACATTATTAAATGCATTGTACAGTTCCATAAAATCACTGGCTGCCTCTAAAAATAAAATACTACTTTATCAAAGAAAGTTCGGGTGCCTTAAATGTGAGGAAAGTGCTTTAGGAAGAAGAGCTCTACAGAATCCCTGCTTCCTATTTTGCACAGGCTGAAGGAGCCTCCATTTTCCTTGCTAGACTGAGGAGGGTCTTGGGACAATTTTGTCTCCCTCCCCCCGCCCCCCCCCCCAATCCTGCACAGGATCTTTAACACACATGATGTTATTCTGCAGGCCCTAGCTGCGAAAGCAGCTTTCTCTTTCTAATATCCTTTCTATGTGGCTCAGGTTGTGTTTGGGGATGTTAGGCTGATGAAAATTTGTGCCACTCAATACTTTTATGGATGTTGAGGTTCTGGTTGTTTGTCCAAAAGTAATAAACATTAGACTTATGGTAAGTGATAAAAGCAAAAAGACCTTGGAGAATTCACCTTCAACTTCAGTTAAAATCCTATCAATATTTTAAATGTAACAAAAAACCAAAAACCCTAAGAGTGATATCCAGGGTTTGGATTTTGTTGTTGTCTCATTTTATTTTGAAAAGATCACTAATAATAAACCAGACACCAGCCCTCTCCCATTTTTTGCTTTTTTAGCATTACATCAGCAGCAATAAGGTTATACCTACAAAAGCAGCAGCAGTGAACAAACAGCTCTCTTATATTGTTACCCTCACACTCAAATGGCTATTTGTTGAATGATAAATAGCACCATCCTGTAAATAAAATTTGTTTAATTTCACATATACACATATATACATATGCACATACACACACATTTATGATATATATAAATAAAAACAGGCCTTCTTGCAAAACATGGATTCAGATGCCCCAGCTAAATTCCCCCTACAAGGTCTGAATATAACAATGACAAAAGATTCATGGTCTCCCTCTTCTTCTTGGCATCTTGCTGTTTTTTAAACATATGTACAATTAGAGAGGCGGGTGAAAACCCTTAATTCCTCCTCCCTCCCCATTCTCAGTATTAATCGCCTAGTAAATCTTGCAAAAAGACACAACAGAAAAGGACAGAAGCCAACAGGTGGGGGGGGGGAGAATAAAATAAAAAGCTTTGTGTTCGTTTAGAAATGCCGTGTACTTGATCAGTGCTCCCTTGCCTCTTATCAGAGGGGTGGAAAAGCTTTCTCAAAGACTGCAGACAATTTTTAAAAAACGATAACTTTGGCATTCTCCAAAAACCTTTTGACCAAAGAATCTAAACACGTGAAAACGTTGCTTGAGGTGGGTGTGGATAATTTATTATTTGCTTTAACACAACAGGAGAAACTGAGGCACGAGCAAAAGAAGAGGCGATGGGCCCCACCGACTGGGAAAAGTTTCTAGATGCCCCCTTCCCTCCCCTTTCTTTCACCCTTCCTCCCTTGTCCCTACACTCCAGCCCGAGCGCTCAAGCCATGGCGCATCTTAAAACCTCCTCAGCAGCAAAGGCAGCGCTCTGTATGTGTGCAAAAAAAAAAAAATCCACATGCGCCCGGAGCCAAGAGGGCTGTTGCTCGCGATGCAATCACTGCGGCGGCTCCTTTAGTGGGGCCAGCCCTTGTGCTCTCTCCAAGCTGTGAATGAAGAGCCAGGGGAAGCTTGGAGCCGAGAGGCCGCCAGCCAGGACCCCGCTGCGCCGCGCACTGCCCCCTTTCCCCAGCAGCCACCCCCACCCCGCTCTCCCCTTTGGCTTAGCCAAAAGTCGCGGCGAGGAAGAAGGAGGCGAGCGGGTGGAGGGGAGAGGCAGCTGCAACAAAATAGCAACACCAACCAAAAAACCTCCGCGCGCGCGCGCACACACACACACAGAGGCATTCCTGGACTCTCTCCGGAGTGACTCTGAAGTGACCAGCTTGCCACCGGCCCCGAGCCAGAGAGGGCGGCTAACTGAGGCAGCTCCGGAATGAGTAGCTACCCCCTCCCGCGTCCCTTCCTTGCCAAGCATGGAACGCTCGAGGCTTGCTGAGCAAACAAGCTCGGCTGTTCCTACTGCTGCTGCTGGCTGCCACAGAGGGAAGAATTGGAGCCTCTCTTACCTTTTCTTTCTGTCTCGCTGGCTTTCGCTCCCTCTCCCTCTTTTTTAAATTGTGTGTTATGAGGAGAATTTCTGGAGAATGATTCCGCCAAGGCGAAAGGGGGGGAAAGTGAATGGCAACACAAAAAAAACCCACGACCCTTTCCCTGCACTCCCCCGGCCTCCTGGTATCAAGATCCTAGGACAACATCAAAGCAACTTAGGGGGAACACTTTAGGGGCCTATTGTCTGCTCTGCTCTGCTCTGTTTTTTCTTCAGCCTCCCCCTCTCGCTGCCGGGAGACTTGGTATGGCCCAGGCATTCATGCCAAGTAGCTTTCACACATGGAAGCTTGTCTCAAGCAATTGCTGACAAGCCACAAACAAGACATTCTCCCTCCCTTCTCCCTCCTCCCTCCCCCTCCTCCTTTCTTCAGAATGCAAACTAAAACTCCAGTGACAGGCAGGCGGGCTTGGTCTAGCCCCCCCACCCCTTTTACACACACACACACACACAGCTCACTGCTGAACTGGTGGAGTTAAGAGACAGGAAAAAGCCCAGGCTGAGTTGGGGGCAGGGAGAAAGCTGTCTGCTGTGTCCCAGTAAAATGGCAGAGAGAGAGAGAGGCTGCAAGCAAAAGCTTTTTCTTTCTTTGGATGCAGGAGGGGGGGATTAAAGAATGAGCTATGGGGGTGGGGAGGAAGAAGAGGAATCCAACTCTTTTGCATCATGTACTGAGCATTTGGGGATGGTGAAATTCACCTTACAGCATCAGTCCGCTAAGATTTGGAGAAATGTTGCCATAGTTAAATAATAAAATGTTTTGTGTAATCTATTCTGGACTTCACCCTCCCTTAATTATTTAAGAATCCGCAGTAATAAGCACAATTATTAATTTCTATAGACCCTCAGAGTGAAGAAAGTACTGTCCTCACAACAACCCTATGGGATACAGGTTAAGTGCTGGGAAACAGTGACTTAACAGGGCAATGTGGAACAGAATTATGCCCTAAACTCATTGACTTCAATGGATTTAGAAGGGTGCAACTTTCCTTAGCATGCCACTGCTACACAATGCTTCCCGATAAACTTCAAGCCCATGGAGGAAGATGGAACAGAATCTGAGACACTGATATTGCCTGCTGGGAAAACCTATCCATTGATTCCTTTTCACCAAAATTGTCTACAAAACTCTCTTACAACAATTAAAAATCCATTATAAAATCCAACAGTGTACCTAAAAGTTGAAGAATGTGTTATACAATAGATCCATGATTAGATCTTCTCAAGTTTTCTATAACATCAAAAAGCAATTGGTGGGAGAAGGGAGTAAAGCAATGGAGGGGTAGATAAATAATCCTTTCTTCCACAACCCCCATTGTCTCTAACCCCATAGTGTATGTCAGAGCTGTTATCAGCTGTAGTAGAGACAACACAGATATCCATGCTGAAACTGGTTTTCAGTTCAACCACCTCCTTGGCTAATAGCAGTTCTTGTGAGGCAATTTCTATCTGGGAAACAGCATGGTGGGTTCCTAAATAGGCATGCCTGGACTTGTCTACAGCAGCATTAGAGGAGCTTGGAGTTCCTGAACAATAGACCACCAGCAGTGCCCGATTAAACCCTGTGGAGGCCCCTAGGCAGTCAAAATCTTCGGGGGGCCCCTTGCAAATTATCTCCAAATCGGAGCGCCTGCCCTGACACCCATAGCCCCTGCTGCAGCTTGTGGGCACCTTCTCAAAAGCCCCTTTGACAAAGCCGTGGGAGAGAAGCAGAGAAAGGTAAACTTGGCAATGACATTACCAGCAACCTCACCAGGCAAATTGGGCCAAGAGTGGCTCAGTTGCTGACAGCGCATGCAGGCACCAAGGGCTGCAAGCAGAGGGGAAACTAGGGGGGAAAGCCAGCCTGGGGCCCTTAAAGATGTGGAGGTCCATAGGCAGTGCCTACTTGGCCTAATTGTTAATCCAGCCCTGACCACCAGGATTCTGGAATCTGTCCACCAATTGGGCATGCAGTTGTTGGCAGCCAATAGGGAGCAGGAAGGCAGTTCTAACCTTCGCAATGGTTTGGGGAGTGGGAGGAGTTTAAGAGTATATAACCAGGCTGAGGCCTATGTGTGTCAGGGGATGTTAGCTGAAATCACTAATAAACAGAGCTGATCACTATGTCTTGTGTTCACCCTCCTATCAAACCCAGTATTTAACATACAAGGTTTTATGTTCATTCATATTTCTTCAGATTATCCTTTGTTGGTCTTAAAGGTGCTCTGGACTCAAACTTTGTTCTCCCATTGTTGCTGTTACTCAAGGATCACAGTGGCTGCTTTTAGTTAAACACTGCATTATAGGCTTCCCAACCCTCCCGCCCTGGCGGGGGACCCCTGAATTTGCAGCCTTTTCCCCCGTTCTCCAAAAATTTGGAAGCGGGAGGAGGAGGGGGGAAACGGCACCAAGGAGCATGGTGAGCCGCGAGTCCAGGTCCTTCTGAGCCCATCTCGGAGGAGCAGCCTCTAAATAGATCCAAGTGGGCAGCCCTGCTAGTCTGAATCCTACTTTGTTCCTCCAGCCTTCGATCGCTCCTACATTGTAGAATGCGTTCGCGGCAGACCAGGCAGGCCAGACTCTCTTTTGGTTGCGCTCATTTCCCCCCACACACACATGATCGGGCTGGGTGGGGCGCAGGCGCGTTGCAGGGCTGGGCAGCAGCAGGCGCTGAAATTCAAATATGAAGGGCAAAGGGAGAGCGAGCGCCGTAGCGGTGCCTGTTGCAGACATGGACCCTTTCACTGAGGTAAACAGCTGCTCACTGACCAGCCGCTTCTGTTTGTGGAGAGGGAGCTTTGTACGGGTGGGAGGGATGCTGACGGAGGGAAGCCTTTGCGTGTGTGGGGTGAGGAGGAAGGTTCCTTTGTGTGGCAGCGGCAGCGACAACCAGCTCGCCTTCAGGGCTCATTTCTTTATGTTGGGGAATAACTTGAATTTCACCAGATAACGCCCTCACTCCCAGGATTACTTCAAGCTGGGAAAATGGTGGGGAGGGGGCCTGAAACCCATTCTCCATGCACACCATGGTCTTGATCAATGTTCCCTCTAAGCTGCAGAGGCTTGTGAGCAAAAATTCTTTGTGAGCTACTGGCATGAAAGTTGTGAGTAGGGTTGCCAATCCCCAGGTGGGGGCAGGAGATCTGGGGGGGGCTGTTTGGGGGGGTAGAGGCACCAAATTTTTAGTATAGTATCTAGTGCCTCTCCCCAAAATACCCCCCAAGTTTCAAAAAGATTGGACCAGGGGGTCCAATTCTACGAGCCCCAAAAGAAGGTGCCCCATCCTTTATTATTTCCTATGGAAGGAAGGTATTGAAAAAGTGTGCCGTCCCTTTTAATGTGATGGCCAGAATTCCCTTTGGAGTTCAATTATGCTTGTCACAGCGTTGATCTTGGCCCCACCCCTAATGTCTCCTGGCTCCACCCCCAAAGTCTCCTGGCTCCACCCCCAAAGTCCCCAGATATTTCTTGAATTGGACTTGGCAACCCTACTGCATTAGCACCTAATCACTACCATTTAAACTCACAATGTAACCATATCGTTCGGAGGTGTGTGAAGGGGATGTTAATACAAGGTTGTCCAAGGTCACACGCAGAACTTGAAACAAAGTTAGAGAAGTTCAATGTTTCTTCATTCTCTATTTTATTATTGAACAAAATGAGATTGGCTACGGGTCTAATGAGACATTTGGTGGAAGAAACAACTTTCACTTTAAATGTTGGAGTATTTGATGAAGCCTTGAGGTTCTTGAAAGATCAGTGTGAAGCACAAACAGTATGTCATGAGATGGAAAATTGTGATAAAGTTCTTATAAATCATTATATCTTAAGTGCAATAGGTGTTTAATCCTTAAGGTTTTTTCCTCTCACAAGAAACAACCACTTGCATCAACATGTAACTCATGCAATATAACCATTAGCATCTTTGTTTATAAGTAAGAACACAATTAGACTTCTTCCTACAAGTAGAAAGACCTGAACTCCCACACATTCAGGCGAACTGAAATCAATGGGCTTGTACCCCTTGTGGCCAGAGTCTGTAGCTTGTTTGTATATAATGTATCTATTGCTTGTCTAGATGGAGGGGTTATCATGTCTCACTCTAACCTCATAAGTCCTTTCCAGCAAAGGATGTCATGTATCCTCCCACAGGCCTCAGAAAGGGGTTTTGCTCACCCTCACCCTCCTGACCCTGTTCCGTTCAGTCTGTGAAACTAGGCCTGCTATGTCCTCTTCCACTGATTCTCCCTTGATTTATGAAGGGCTGGTATGGCCCATCCTGGTACCAGCCACTGTAGAACTTGTGAAATATGAGCAGTTTATCCCCTGCCTGCTGACAAGTACGTATCATTGCTTTAAGTCACGACCCATCCTGCTGCCTTGCAAGTAGATGCTGAAAATATGGACTATTACCCTGGAGCTCTGGGGTCTCTCAGCTTCCCAACAGTGATTGTTAATATCACAACCCCCTGCCCTGGAACTTAGGTGATGAGATTTCACCTTGTTCAGAAATGGTTGTATGCATTTTGCATTAATTTATTCAGCCCCCAAAGGGAACCACATGGCTGGCTGTCGTAAGTTTTTATGAGAGTACCACAAAGCCCTGCCCTGAAAAATGCACACTGTACCCAGATACAGCAAAAGATTTGCAAGGCCTTAGGAAATTCTATATAAACTTCAGCTGCCTTCATGTGTATAACAGTGTCTATCATCCAAGGATATCAAAGTGATGTTAAAAATAGGAGCAAACACCATTATCTTAGTTCTGTAGGTGGAAAAACAGACAGTGATTTAACACTTTGTCCAAGGCCTCTTAAAGGAGGAGACTGGGACCCATGCCTCCTGACTGAATGTTGACTAACTACTAAAACTATTCAGTATTCTGCCGATCTCTGTCACAAAGGTAGAAATTGGTCTGTCTCTTCATTTCCCTAGATTTCTACCTGATTTAGAAATAACAAGGAGGAGGAGAACTCAGGCAGGGAGAGGAAAGAGATGGGGGAGGGTATTTTGCTTTCACAGAGGCATGTGACGTATGAAAAATGGAACATAAGCAGAATGTTGCAAAATTCCAGATGGCATGAAACAAGAAAGATACGATGATGATGAGAAATATATCCAAAGCAACCAGAAACGTAAAAGGAAAGGCATTTGGGGCAGATACACACTTCTAGTTTAAGGGAAATCTAAGCAGTTAGAATTTGTTACTTTTTGTGTCTTAGTTAAGGTTTCCCAATTAGTATTGTACATGAACATAAAAGCATATGACCCACCAAATTACATAAACATGTCATTCTTAAGAATCACTTTTGATTCTAGTCTCCTGCTGGGAATTACCTTTCCATACTCTTTTTTTTACCTCTTGGAAAAATATAATTGTACAAATTACACAGATGCTTATCCTTAATTTTTACCCAATTACTTCTTTACATGATCTAGTTCTGCAATCTTTACCCATTTTGGGCATTGAAATGTTGTTTCACTGTTTAATCCTAGGCCAACATAATGGTCAGATCCTTCATTCTGATAACATACAATGAATTTATAAGAAGATAAAAACAGAAAGAGAAGCTGCAAAAATGTTTAGAGAAGCAGAGGGATTAGTCAGAAGTCCTGAGTTCCAAAACCTAGGGATGTGTTTGTACAAGACCTGGAATGTCAGCAACCTTATCTTGCAAAACATCTTAGAAAAATATTCAAAATGAGCAAATAGTGTTGTTATATTTAGAAGCACTGTCATAACCAGAGGATTTCTAAGACCTTAGCAAAACATATCTCAAACCAAAGGGTTAACAATTAAGTTCCACTGAGAACTGTGTGCATTTCTATTCTCCTGACACAACTAGAACTAGACAAATGCTTGTCATAGGCCTTGCAACTCATGGAAGCAGTGGGGTGCCGCAGGGCTCGGTATTGGGTCCCATGCTCTTTAACTTGTTCATAAAGGATTTAGAGTTGGGAGTGAGCAGTGAAGTGGCCAAGTTTGCGGATGACACTAAATTGTTCAGGGTGGTGAGAACCAGAGAGGATTGTGAGGAACTCCAAAGGGTTCTGTTGAGGCTGGGTGAGTGGGCGTCAACATGGCAGATGCGGTTCAATGTGGCCAAGTGCAAAGTAATGCACATTGGGGCCAAGAATCCCAGCTACAAATACAAGTTGATGGGGTGTGAACTGGCAGAGACTGACCAAGAGAGAGATCTTGGGGTCGTGGTAAATAACTCACTGAAAATGTCAAGACAGTGTGCGTTTGCAATAAAAAAGGACAACGCCTTGCTGGGAATTATTAGGAAGGGAATTGAAAACAAATCAGCCAGTATCATAATGCCCCTGTATAAATCGATGGTGCGGTCTGATTTGGAGTACTGTGTGCAGTTCTGTTCGCCGCACCTCAAAAAGGATATTATAGCATTGGAGAAAGTCCAGAGAAGGGCAACTAGAATGATTAAAGGGCTGGAGCACTTTCCCTATGAAGAAAGGTTGAAACGCTTGGGACTCTTTAGCTTGGAGAAACGTCGACTGCGGGGTGACATGATAGAGGTTTACAAGATTATGCATGGGATGGAAAAAGTAGAGAAAGAAGTACTTTTCTCCCTTTCTCACAATACAAGAACTCGTGGGCATTCGATGAAATTGCTGAGCAGACAGGTTAAAACGGATAAAAGGAAGTACTTCTTCACCCAAAGGGTGATTAACATGTGGAATTCACTGCCACAGGAGGTGGTGGCAGCCACAAGTACAGCCACCTTCAAGAAGGGTTTAGATAAAAATATGGAGCACAGGTCCATCAGTGGCTATTAGCCACAGTGTATGTGTGTATATAAAAAATTTTGCCACTGTGTGACACAGAGTGTTGGACTGGATGGGCCGTTGGCCTGATCCAACATGGCTTCTCTTATGTTCTTATGAAGGCAAAACAATGCCTTCCATGAAAACTGCATTCAGTAAAGAGTCAAATCATTAGTATATCAAGCTTTGGGTGTTTCATATCACATACTACCTGATCCTTTTATCTGAAGACAATTGAATCAGGAGGCTTCCTGCATGTAAAAGAGATGTTCTACCAATGAGTCATGGCCTCACCCATTGACAAAGCCCAGTTGTAAGGGCTTTATCATTTAACAGGTATTTAATGCGTGGCCTTCAACCATCCTTTGGGTGTAGTAATACCCTGAGGCTCTGTGTTTGTTCAGGATGCTCTCAGAGATTCTAGAGACTTGAACTCTGAATCTTATGGCCTGAGGGTGGGACCTAGCCTGGGAAGCTACTTGGAGCACTGGAGTCCTTTCCCCAAAATTCTAATGAGAATGGAGGGCTGCACCATCAGATATTGCCACTTGATTAGTAAGTGGTAGCCTTATGATTAGTAAGGTTGCCCATATCCATGGGGAGCTTGAGATCTACTGGAATTACAACTGTTCCCCAGAGACTGGCTCCTCTGAATAAAATGGTTGTTTTGGAATGTGGACCAGCCATCCTGGTGTAGTGGTTAAGAGAACCAGTTTGATTCTCCTCCACATGAAGCCAGCTAGGTGACCTTGTGCCAGTCACTGTTCTCCTAGAATCCTCTCAGTCCCACCTACCTCATAGGGTGTCTATTGTGGGAAGGGAAGGCAATTGTAAGCTGCTGTGAGGCTCCTTCAGGTAGTGAAGACCAAGGTATAAAAAGAATCCTCCTCCTCTATTAGTGCCTGAGAGAGAAAGATTAAAAAAAGGGTTCTAGTCCTCCTCTAGTTCAGGGGGACTGCTGGACACCTTTGTTGGCTGAATCTGAATCTAAATTGAATCCAACTAAGATTGAAGTCATGTGGCTGAAGAGGAAGGGAAGTTTGCAGCTGCCTACTCTGGATGTCTAACTTATTCCAGGGGACACCATGAAGAGTTTGAGGGTCTGACTGGATGCCTCACTTATCCTGGATAAGTGAGTGTCCTCTGCCACACCCATCAGCTGCCCCCCTACTTGTCTAGGTCTGACCTTGCCACAGTGATTCATGCAACAGTCACCTCCGGACTAGATTACTGCAGTTCACTCTATGCAGGGCTGCCCTTAAAGGCTCTATGAATGTTTCAGGTTGTTTAGAATGTGGCTGCCATGTTGTTGACCAATTCACCTGGATGGCTTGCACACATTCAGTCCATTTTGTGGCAACTCCACTGTCTTCCGATTGGTTTCCATCCCACCAGCTGAGATTCTCTTCTGAAGCACTGTTCTCTGTGTACCACCTCACAGGGTAAGGAGGGGCTATTTCAGTGGTAGCACTTGCCCTTGGAATGACATCCCCCCTTAAGGCTCACCTTTAAGCCATCTGCTTTGCTCTCCTTTAGGCACCAGATCAAAACATTTCTGCTTAAACAGGCTTTTAACTAAGGGGCTCCATTATCTGAGATGCTTTATGGATTCCTCCTAGTCCAAGGACAAATGTGCTCTTTTGCTGGTTGTTTTAATTTTAGAATTCTTGTTATGTTGCCAACCCCACCCCCTTGAAAACTCCTGTAAAGTCTAAAGCAGATATATGGTCAATGGAAAGCTCTACCATTTTTGAAGTGGGTTCTAGTCCTGCTATCTTCCTTCCATTTTGCTGCAGCTAGTCATAATTAATAATTATTGTATGGCATTGTATATAGTATAGCCAGGAGATCCTAAGGTTGTCTATCAGCCTTAAATTCTAGCTCTTTTAGGGAATTTCCTCTGCTGAGTGAGGCATGGTGGTGTATGATAGATATGGCCATGCATCTTTACCTGTGTGTCCATTTAGTCAAGGGATATGTGTTTGCATAAGGAGATTCAAATTACCGTCTACAGAATTCCCAAGAATGTGGTATCTACAGGGCACTTACTGATGACTTCTCTGTCCTCAGTGACAATGCATGAGAAAATGTTTTGCGTTTTGTTCCTTCTCTTGAGTTCTACAGATGGAGGAGGGTTGATGTCAGGAAGGTGTGTTGGTGTTGCTATATGTTGGTTGTCTGTTTCCATATTTGCTGACATGGAAGCATTGTTGGCATGTTGCATTGCGATTTATATTTGGGGGTGGTAGATAGTTACCCTTGGTTGTCCTGGTGGGTGACCTGCTCCAGGAGATGGAAGAAGAAGTGTGACTCTGCTGATAATCCTGGACTTCATGGAAAGTTTCAGTACCATTGATCCTGGTAGTCTTCCTGGACTGCCTTTCCAGGCTAAGATTGAGAAGCACTATTCTACTGGGGTTCTGAACCTACCTGGAGGGTAGGTTTCAGAAGAATGTTCAGGAGGACTACTGCTAAACGGCTGGTCTGTGGGGTCCCACAAGTCTCCATCTTGTCCCCTATATACTCTTTAACATCTATATCAGACTGCTAGTTGAGGTCACCTGGAGATTTGAGCTGGGTTGCTGCCACCAATATGCAGATGACACTCTGCTCTTTCTGTCTCATGCTTCCATTCCAGCTGATTCCAGGGAAGAAGTAAAAACACTGAGTGAGTGCCTGGAAGCAGGTTTGGAGCTTAATTCCAACTAGATTAATCTCAACAAGATGGAAGTGCCACTAGTGGGTGGAAAGTCTGACCTGAATTTAAAGCATGCCCTGTTCTGGATGGGAATGCACTCCACCTTGAAGGCACAGGTCTGTAGTCTGGGGGTGCTGTTGGACCTAAACCGACTGCTGGATAAACAGGTGGCAGCTTGCCTAGGAGTGCCTTTTACCAGCTGTGGCCTTTCCTGGGCTGAAAATATCTGGCCACTGTGGTGTATGTCCAGGTTACATCTAGATTAGATTTCTGCAGTGTACTTTGTGTGGGGTTACCCTTGAAAAGTGTTTACCCATTGCACAATGTTACCACCAGGATATTGACTGGAGTATGGTTGCTAGCCTCCAGGTGGGGCCTGGAGATCTGCTTTTACAACTGATCTCCAGATGGCAGAGATCAGCTCTCCTGGAGAAAATGGCTGTTCTGAAGGGTGGACTCTATGGCATGGTACCATGCTGATGCCCCTTCCCTCCCCAAACTCCACCCTCTCCTGGATCCATTGCCAAAGTCTCCAGGTATTTTCCAACACAGACCGGGCAACCCTAAACTGGAGTGAATTGTAGTGACCATATCACTCCAGTATTGCTCCATTCATGTTGGCTATCAGTTTGTTTCTAGGTGCAATTCAAGCAGCTGGTGTTGATTTTCAAAGCCCTCTAATGGTTTGGGAGCAAAGCTGTGTCTTTTTTGGCATTTCTTTCCCTTTCTAAGGAAGTACAACATGCATTGGATAAATGCTATAGCATATCCACCAGCACCTGGGACATAGTACTAAGCTGCCTGTCATATTCAAATTACTGTGTATTTTAGTTGTTTTTATTGTTTTAATGATGTGTTGTTCTTTTTCCTTGATTTTAATGGTTTTAAAATGTGGTTTTATAGTGTGTGTCTTAATTTGTTAGTTGTCTTGATGGCCTTTGTGAGGGTAGAAAGACAGGGTATGAATTTTGAAAAATAAATATAAATAAATAAATAAATAATATCACTAAGGCCTCTGGGAGAGTCAGTATGTTTTCAGTTCCTTGGAGCTGTGTCTTTTTTGGCAGGAAGGTAGCATAGTACATACTGAAGTGAGTTTTACGTGTTTTTATGTATTTTATAAGTATTTTATGTATTTTATTGTATAATTATAATTATTAATGTATTATTAATGTATTTTAAATTGATTTTGTTAGCTTTTTGTGTTGTAAGCCACCCTGAGCCCGCCTCGGTGGGGTAGGGCGGGATATAAATCGAATAAAAATAAAAATAAATAAAATTTCTTTCCCTTTCTAAGGAAGTATAGGATGCATTGGATGAATGCTATAGCATATCCACCAGCACTTGGGACATAGTACTAAGCTGCCTATCGTATTTAAATTACCTGCCTATCGATCTGTTTGCCCATCCAAAGTTCAAATCTTTTAGCACTGCAGTAGTATTGAAAAGTTACATAACTGAACATAAATTTGAGAAACTTTTCACACTGATATTCTTGAGGAAAACAGATATAAATCATGAGTCTTAGACTCAGGTCACATAATGTAAAACCAAAAAAATTTATAGAAAATAACAAATGCAAGATGCATCAATGCTAATCATAAAAAGGGTGGCAATGATATTTACTTTTTTATTTGCTTATTTATTTATAAAACTTAATACTCCACCTCTTAGAAAAAGCCCTCAACAAAGTCTATGTTTAATAATAAAATACACAACAGTTAAATAATTTTAATGTTGTAATAAATCATATAAGGATGATATCATATAAGCATGACAATTTGGGAAATGTGACTACAGAATAGTTTTGCACTGTATCTTTTTTAAAAAATATAGTGACTAGGCCTTCAATTCAGCAGGAGCTCACAGGAACTCAGCTCCTGAACCTTTCTGACAGTTCCCCCTCCTCCACCCCACCTTGTTCATTGAATAGTAGGTGCAGCTGCATAACAATCCCTGGATGAGCTCCACCACCTGTTTTTCTACAAAAATATCCCTGATGGTGACAAATATTTCACCTAGTTGGGCTGGAAGATCCTTTTATGTGTATGTGTCAGTCATCCCTAGAGCTGTCCCTAATGTGGCCATGACACAGTAGGGTTGCCAGCTTTCAGGTGAGGCCTGGATATCTCCCGCTTTTACAACTTATCTCCAGCTGGCAGAGTACAGCTCCCCTGGAAAAAATGGCAGCTTTGGAAGGTGAACTCTGTGGCATTGTACCATACCGAGGCCCCTCCCCTCCCAAACCCTGTCCACCCCCAACATCTCCAGGTGTTTTCAAACACAAACCTGGCAACCCTGGTCTATATAATTCTATACCATACCACATCTTGACACAGTATATCTCTAACTAATCAGGCTCAGAGCTCCTGAGATATATAAATCAAATCCGTTATTCCAGTCGTAGGCAGATAGAATATTTTAAACTTCTCAAAAATAATTAAAAGGCAGATAAAACCAGAGAACAACTACAAGATGGTGTTAATTCATCACCATCTTTGGTGGAAGTCCACCTTGGCTAAGGCACAATATATCTCTACCACTTCTTTCCAAAATAGTTGCTTTTGTGGTAACAGCACATGCAAGTCAAGGGCACTGTTATGATCTTTGGGGTCATCTTACAATATCTGCTATAGTAGGCTATAATAATAAAAGTGCACTGGAGACAGGCCTTGTGCTACTGTTCAGAAGACCCAAATACTGCTGGTTTATGCAGCTGAATCTTGTGCATGGTTCCTCAGAAATGCTCTAATGAAAACAAGACTGCTGATTTGACTTCCTAAAACAGAAAATGCTTAGTAAAGAAACAAGCTAGGTCCAGTGGGTCAATGGGATGTGATGTTTGTTAATGTTAATGTGGGACTCTGAACCTCTCCCTCTATCCAACAGTACCAGTTGTGTGACTTGAGTAAATCCCTGTCACTCAGCCTTAATTTCTCATCTACCAATATGGCATTATTAGGATCTACACAGCGCTTAATACAGACTGTTGTGAGGATAAACTGAATAACCATTGTGAAGTGCTTTATGCATTAAAAGTGCTGTATTCATAAATCAAATTAAGGAGAAAACTGTTTGTTCCTACCTGTTTCACAAACCTGTCATATAGCTGTTGCTTACTTTCTGGGTGATTATTTGCTCTCAGGTTATTATTTTTTTCTAGATAAAATATCCACTGATCTGAAAACTAAAAATGAGTTGACAAGTGCAAGATACAGAGTTAATACTGAATGAAAGCTGGATCCAGGATAGTCTTTCTGGCTAAACAAGACAGCAGAGGAAGAACATGCAATCAGAATCTGAAGATCCAAACTGAACAACTTCCATTCATATGTATCCTTCAATCCAAACAAAATTATTTCTGACATTCTGGAATGGTCAAGAGAAATCCACCCTGACAGATAAAGATGGGTAGCCAGGTTAGTCTATCTGTAGCATTAGAAAAGAGCAAGAGTCCAGTAGTACCTTAAAGACTAACAAAACTTCTGGCAGAGTATGAGTTTTCGTGAGTCACTGCTCAAGAAAGCTCATACCCTGCCACAAATTTTGTTAATCCACCCAAACGATTATTCTGGCTCCTCGCTGTCTGGTTTCAATTTCCAAGGTAGCAAACTGGGCCGAGAAAACAAGGTGAAAGAATGCCTTAGCATCAATACTGATGCATCCCAATAGGTCAGGTAGGTGGCCCCCTAGTCTGCTGCCTGGCCTCAGGGGTGGTTAGTGGGCGCCCCCTCCCCACATGCACCATGTTACTCCCCGATACCCTTTCCCTGCCATTGCCATGCAAACCCTTGCCATCCACCTCACTGCCACCCTCCACCACCCTTGCCACTCTCCAAGCTCTGAGCACACATGCTGTTCCATTGACCCCATTGACCCTGCTCATGTTTCCTGGGAAAGCTGAGTGGGGGCAGCAGGTGCATTCAGAGGCACTCGGTGCCATGGCGCCTGCTGCCACCTCTCTCACACTTGCAGCTGCAGGCATGGGGGCAGGGACCTAGGGCACCAAAAACCCTTGCACCAGCTCTGCTTAGCATTAGAAGATATACACTGTGACCATCAGAGGAACATAAAGAACAAGGCACTGGTGTTATTGTGCTCAGTGTTTCTACCTTCTGCAGGCCACTGCATCATTTTACTAGCTTTGATATGAGAGTTTGAGTCTTTCTCTCACATTCTTACTCTGTTCTTTCTTTAAGGGGCTCAGGACACATACTTTTCCTTGTTTACATTTTGTCCTCACAACAACCTTCTGAGGGCCAGTGACTGGCCCAAGATCACCTTCGTGGTACAATAGGGAGTTTCAACCAGGGTCTCCCTGGTCCTCATCTGACACTCCAGCCTCTACATCACACTGGCTTCAATATGTCTTCTACATAATCATTTTCCTGAGCTATCCTAGTAGCTAGGCAGGCACCTTCCTTCCTCAGGCTGTAAGGCAGGGCAGAGAGACTTCTTCCTTCGCCTGGTGTTGGGTAGGCAGGGGACAGTGGGAAATGCTTACTTGCTTTAGCTATAAAGACTGGGGAAAACAGACACAGAAACCTGGGCTTTGTCCTCCTTCAGAGAGGCAGCCTGCCTGTCTTGAAGATGGGGGAGGGGTGTAAGGCAGGAGCTAAAGCATCATCTCTACAACTGTAATTGTGTGCACACACACACACATGCACATCAGACTTGTTGAGTAACAAGGAAGGATCTGGTTGGCTCTCAGCAGCTTTAATGTCAGGACAAAGTGCTAAGCAACCCCACTTTGCCCCCCCTCCAATATAAATGTTGTTTGGGATGGAGACAACTGCTATTGTTTTTTTAAAAAAATGTGTTATTTATTTATGTTCTTTAGTCTGCCTTTCTCATGAGGACTCAAGGTGAATTAGCCCTGGTAGGTGAAAGAAGGGAATTTACATGTTTAAAAAGGAGAGGGTGGGATTATTTTGAAACAAAACCAGAGTGCCTGGGTCAGAGGAGCTAAAGCTGCCCCCATCCTTCATTTTATGGTGGTTTTAGCCATTTTTCTTAGCCTGGCTGACAAAGAAAGCATCAAAGCTCAGCAAAGAAAATGGGGTTGGGGGACAGGATTTAACTCTCATTGGGGAAGTTTCTGGGAAGAAGTGTTTCCAAATGAAACTAAGGGGGAGCAATGCTTTCATTTCTTTCTATGACTAGCTTAGATTTAAAATTAAATAAACTTTTAAAATGGCATATAATCTGGGTCTTTCTTTCTTTCTTTCTTTCTTTCTTTCTTTCTTTCTTTCTTTCTTTCTTTCTTTCTTTCTTTCTTTCTTTCTTTCTTTCTTTCTTTCTTTCTTTCTTTCTTTCTTTCTTTCTTTCTTTCTTTCTTTCTTTCTCCAACTGTGGTTATTCCTGGAGAGAGAGCAGACTTGGCCACAGTCACAAATGCAGTGATAACATCCAGATTAGATTACTGTAATGTGCTCCATGTGGTCATGCTTTTGAACATTATCAGGAAACTGTAACTGGTTCAAAATGTAGCAGCTAAGGTATTAACTAGATCTGCTATCAGGAGCATTTAGGACCAGTGCTGTGTCAGTTGCATTGGCTTCCTATTTAGTTTAGGCTGAATGAAAAGGCTGATCTGACTTTAAAGCCCTACAAAGCCTGGCACCAAGGCAAGTGCTACATCCATCCTGTCCGCCCCTTGAATTCAGCAGGTGATGCTTTGCTTTGGGAACCCATGAAGTTGGCAAACATACAAGACAGGGCTTTTACTCCAAGGCTGCAGAACCTTGCTGGAACACCAGGAAGTATTGGGAAGAGTCCAGAAGCTGTAGCTCTATCTGAGCATAGGCAACAGCTCCTGCAGACCATGTCTGGCTGGTGATTACAGCTAATTACCTGAGTAATAACTGAGGCCAGAGCAAGGGTGCTTGGGACTACCTTGCTGGAACACCAGGAAAAGCACCAGGCAGAGTCCAGAAGCTGCAGTCCTATCTCAGCAAGGGATAACAGCTTCTGCAAATCATGGCTTGCTAGTAATCTGGGGGTCATTGCTCGGCTTGGACTATTGTGGGCTTGATTGATTGTGCAGGGTTGGAAGCAGGGTGGAGTTCCACTGTATATAACCAGTCCAAGGTCTGGGGTTTACATGTTGTAAATAGTTCTGAAATCACTGAGTAAAAGATGCAGATCACTACTCCAGGAAACCTTGTTCTTTCCACCAAACCCAGTATTTAACACAGAGTAAGCTGCAAGATATGCCTAGGTGGCCAGGGAATCCCTGTAAGATGGGAAGGTGGAGGTATGGCAGTGGGTAGAGAGTCAGGTTTAGAAAGAGATCAATATATGGACATGCTCAGTCCCCTTCTAATCTCCTTCCCATCCCAAGGAATGATGGTGTGTAGACCCAGAATTCTTTGCCTTCTTCTTCAAGCTTGATGTTGTGCATTGTCAGATTGATTATGAATAAAACTGCCTCCTTGAAGAATTTATTAGGAAAGGTCATTTTGATCTGGCATGCTTGACTGAGATCTGGGTGGATAATAATAATAATAATAATAACAACAACAACAACATTTTATTTATATCCCGCCCTCCCCACCGAAGCAGGCTCAGGGTGGCTAACAACATCTTAATCCATACAGTAAATTATACAATGAATTTTAAAAACACATTCACCTAAAAACATTCCAATTTTAAAATTAACATTTCTGGTGCTATTCTGTTAGATGTAAATATTATGGCGGAGTCACTTGAGACGAATCCATCAGTCGTTCGGTTAGGTAAAGGCCATCCTAAAAAGGATGGTCTTGCAGGCCCTGCGGAACTGTTCAAGGCTCCTCAGGGCCTGCACTTCTTCCGGGAGCTGGTTCCATAGGTGTGGAGCTGCAAATGGAGAAGGCCCATGTGCGAGTGTTCTTTAATTTTGCCTCCTTCGGCCCGGGGATAGTTCTTCCCCACTGACCTCAGTGCTCTCAGGGTTCATATGGGGAGAGAAGTAGGGTTTCCAGCCTCCAGATGGGGCCTGGAAATCTCCTGCTTTTACAACTTATGCCCAGCTGGCAGAGATCAGCTCCCCTGGAGAATATGGCTGCTTTGAAGGGTGGAGTCTATGGCATTGTACTATGCTGAGGCCCCTCCCCTCCCCAAACCCCACCCTCTCCTGGATCCACCCCCAAAGTCTCTAGGTACTTTTCCAACACAGACCTGGCAACCCTAGGATGAAATGGTGGCTCTCACTCAGATGACTGCCCCTGGATGCTGGGTCCTTCATCAACCACAAACAGAAAGTTGCGGGGGTGGGGGGAGAGGGGGCAGTTCTCATATGAGATTCCTCCTCTTTCAAGAGGCTTCCTACACCAAACTTTGCAGGTACTGAATATGTAGACCTGGCATGGGGTGCCAGGGGGAGGATGGGAGTCTTGCTGGTTTACCATCTGCCCAGCTTACCAGCTGGCTCCCTACTGAGGTTGGCTGAGACAGTGGTGGAATGGGCTTTGGGAGGGCTTCAGTGTCTATACCAATGCTGCCTTGTTTGTTGCCTCCTTGGACTTTATGACTGCTATGCTATGCAGTCATAAAGGACCAGGCCCGGCGCTAGGGGTTATATTGCCCCCAGACTGAGGCCTGTTCCACCGCCCCCCATCTCTTCTAGCGCATAGGGAGATGGATGGCAGCAAGGGGAGATGGGTGGGTGCAGGAAGATGGATGGCAGTGGGGGGAGACAGGCAGGTGTGGGGAGACGGAGGGTAGCAGGTGCAGGGAGGCGGACAGCAGCAGGGGGAGACAGAGAGCAGTGGGCATGGGGAGGCCGACGGCAGCGGGGTGTGATGGACAGCAGCGGACATGGGGAGATGGAGGGCAGTGAGCACGGGGAGGCAGATGGCAGCAGGTGTGGAGAGACAGAGGGCAGTGGGGGTGGGGAGAGGGGGCACCTCATGGCGCCCCTAGGTCAACTGGCGCCTGAAGTGGCCGCCTACTTGACCTACTCCCACGCGCTGGTCCTGATTAGGATTCCCCCAGGTTGTATTGGTACCCTTGCACATAGTGGTCACATGCTGGATCTGATCTTTTGTGCATGAATTGATCTGGATTCAGCAGTGCTTTGCAAACTGGTGCTATGGACTCAGGGCTGACTTATCCATTAAGCACAGTGCCTGAGGCTCATGATACTTTTAGGGCTCCATGAAAATGTTTTAATTTCTTTAAAAATCAGAAGAAAAAAATGAACTTTCAAGATCAAAGAAAAAGACGGCTCTGGTCATTGGCTGATGGTCCCTGGTTACACCTTGCTGCAAGTGGGATGGTGCTACTTATCCTGCTGGATTTGTCAGCTGCCTTTGACACAGTAGATCGGGGGGGGGGCAACGGTAGTTCTCCAGATGTTTGTTTGCCTACAACTCCCATCAGCCCCAGCCATTGGCCATGCTGGCTGGGGCTGATGGGAGTTGGAGGCAAAAAACATCTGGAGAGCTACCATTGGCCACCCCTGCAGTAGACCATTTTGTCTTGGTCAACTGGCTGGCCTCCCTGGGTGTGAGAAATATTGTTTTGAGCTGGTTCCCCTCATTCCTCCAGAGTCAATCCCAGAGGGTAACAGTGAGTGGAGACAGGTTGTCACTGCAGGTCCTCACCTGTGGAGTTCCACAGTGGTCCCAGGGTTATTTAACATTGCATATTTGCACTCTTTGGCAGAGATTGTTTGAAGGTTTGGAGTGGGATGCCTTCAGTATGCAGATGACACCCAGTTCTACCTCTTATTTAAGGAGTGACTGGTAGCTGGAATTCCGATCTTGACCTCCTGACTGGATTCAGTGGAATGACTGAGAGTTGGTTGAAGTTAAATCCATCTAAAACGGATATTATGTGGCTGGGGAAGCCCAAACCTCTGTGGTGGTCACTTCTACCAAACCTTGATGGCGTCCAACTTTCTACAGTCAACTCTTGTCAGGAATTTGGGAGTATGGCTCGATTCATTGTTCTCCATGGACAAACGTCCTCAGTGACAAAGACTGCATTTTACTACCTATGCTAGGCCCTCCAACTGGCTCCCTATCTGACTTTAAGCTTCCCAATTCCCAGGTCCCAGCGGGGGATCCCCCGGTTTTACAGGCTTCCCCCCGCCCCCAGCCAGCTGGCCGGTGGGGAAGCCCCTCCCCCACAGCCACCATGTACCTCTAGATCTCCGGCAGGACCTGCAAACAGGCCTGATTTTAAAATGTGTGTGTGCCTTTAAATTAGAGCAGGAAGTACTTCATGGGGAAGGGTTAGCAACAGCAGACCTCATCAGAGTGCAGTCCCTCCATTTGCTTTGCTTTTGTTTAAGACAAGTGAGTGTGTGTGTCAAAGAGAGCAGCATAGCCCCTGTACTTTCCAGACCTCATTGTGGAGGCACCAGAGACAGTTAAGCATGTGTGTGAGTGAGAGAAAGCGGGGGGGAGGGAACTATTATTCCCTATGGAGACTTATTCTCATAGGAAATAATGGAGAATTGATCCGCGGGTATCTGGGGTTCTGGGGGGGGTTGTTTTTTGAGGTAGATGCACCAAATTTGCAGCATAGCATCCAGTACCTCTCCCCAAAATACCCCCCAAGTTTCAAAAAGATTGGACCAGGAGATTCAATTCTATGAGCCCCATAAGAAGGTGCCCCTATCTTTCATTATTTCCTATGAAGGAAAGGGATTTAAAAGATGTGTGATCCCTTTAAATGTGATGGCCATAACTCCCTAGAAGTTCAATTATGCTTGTCACACCCTTGCTCCTGGCTCTGCCCAGTGTCTCCTGGCTCTACCCCCAAAGTCCCCAGATATTTCTTGAATTGGACTTGACAACCCTATCTGACTCAGGAGGATTTTGTCACAGTAATTTATGCAACGGTCCCCTCAAGACTGAGCTACTGTGATGCACTCTATGCAGGGCTACCTTTGAAGATGCTTTGGAAACAGCAAGTGGTCCAGAACACAGCTGCCAGATTGCTGACAGGAGTGTTCTGGTCAGCACGTATAACATCTATTCCATGGCAGTTGCACTTGCTCCTAAATAATTTCCTGTGCCAATCAAAGTGTCGGTACTTACTTTTAATGCCCTGAATGGCATGGGACCCTCATAGCTCCTCCCTGTCTTCTCCAATCTTCATCTCAGCATTTATCCAAGGTCCTTGCTCCATAAATTGTGCACTTTGCATCAAAAAGGGCAAGGGCCTTCTCAGTAGTGGCCTCCATCCTGTGGAACCAGCTACTTGAAGAGGTGCATGCCTTGCAGGATCTCCCTAGGTTCCACAGGGTTAGCAAGGCAGCAACAATAACAGCAACAACAACAAAATAGGAGTCAAGTTGCATCTTTAAGACCAACTTAGTTTTATTCAGAACATAAGCTACACACAACTTTTAGTCATCTGAAATCTGTCTGGCTTCTCCTCTTTTCAGTATTTCAATGTTGTCTAGAAAACTCTTGTTTATTCTGCAGGGCCTTTGAAAATGGGTACATTTTGAATTTTCTGGCACTTTGTGGATGTCTGTATTGCTGCTAGTTTCTTCAAAATATGACTCACAGTTAGGTTGTGTTGATGATGCGTTTTAGTGTAATTACTTTTCATTGTAAGCCACTTGAGTTGTTGAGAAAGCATGAAGGTAGGATATACATTTCTTAAGCAAGCAAACAAACACACCAGTAAACCAGAAGTGACAGTGGTGGGTAGTTAATAATACAGGTATATTGTTAGCCTTCTCTGTGCAGGTTCAAAACCAGGGGATGCTCTTGGATCCTCATTGCTACTTTTTGGCTCTTTGGTAGCTATGAGTAGAAAGCTCCAGTTTGTTTATTAAAAGCATTTGTAGGCCCTCTTTCTGTTGAGGTTCTTTTTCAGCACAAGGCAGAGCCAATCTAACTGCCCTGATGGAAGAGGCAAATAGCAGAAGTTGCTGAGAAGCATAATGTTGTTGTGCAGGCTGTTGTGGGGATGGATTAAAAAACATGTTTGTAATCCCATCTGTTCTGTGGGCTGCAGCCAGTTCTGAAGCAGGTTCTTAGCAATGACTTGGTAACATCCAAAACAGGGGACCACGAAGAAAAAACATTTCTCTTGCTGACAAAAAAATAAACACCCAATTGATCAAATGAATATAACATGTACTGAGAATGTCCATATAATGAAACTCCATATAAATTCTTGTTTCATATTTTTGACTCTTGCTGTATACTTTAACACCAGACAGATGAGAGTGATTTGGATGGTGTCAGCCTCTACTGGGATGATTGCACCAGAGTACCATCCCATGGATTATGGAGTGGTCCCCCTGGTGATCCCTGATGGATATATCCACACTCACTGAGGCACTCCCAGCCCCTTGCTCACATCTCTGTTTTGTTATTCTGCAGGTGAAGATCCAACTGGGCAAGCACTAGTTCAGGTCACTTGTCCCCTGTCCACACTCTGTTCAGGCCACAGATCAAGTCTGCCTTCAGAAGGGGACAAGTGTCATCAGCTTGCTACTCCTTGTGTGGCATGACTAGAAGTTAGAAGTTAGAAGTGAGCAGCATACTCTGGAGCTGGGTGGTATGGGCACTGGTGTCCCAGGCAACATAGGGCAGGGGGGACTCAGACCCCTTGCCTGGATCCTGAGCATGAAGTCCATGGCTGGTTTAGCCCATTCCCAACCCTCTCTTTGATGTGAACAATGACTGTGTCGGAGAGGCTGGAGACCCACTAGGGATCAGCAGAGGGAAGGGCTGGCAGTACCTATGACAGCAGCTGCTGTGCACCTGAAGGGGCTTCTTGCTGTTGTGAGAGACATTGGGGGGGGGCAGTACACACTGAAAGGATGCTGGGGGACCTGTTGGAGGTGCTTCAGGCCCCACACAATGCCCTGTCCCAGTGCCCCCCTTCCTACTCTGCCACCAGCAGGGGTTGTGTGGGGGCACTCTTGGCAGCATAGGCATCCTGCTGGAAGGCAGAGTTGCCGGTTAGTGGAGGGCACCCATGATGTCACAGACTATCCACATCTCCCCCTTCCTCTTTCAATATGTGGGTGTCCTTTGTTCTGTTTGGGCTGGAGGCCTGCTTGTTTACAGGAGGGGGATTGCTAGGGTCCTTCCAACTCAGTCAAGTGGCCAGGGACTTATGATGGGACTTGGTCTCTTTAAGGATATTGGGGAAGAGGGGGGCGGTATGGACATGGAGCCAGCATCCCTAGTCCTGCCTCTTTCCTTTTTTTAAAAAAATAAATATTTTTATGTTTTATTGACTCTTGTACAATTGACCATTGCAACATATGAATGTTGGAATTACAAATAACCCTTCCCCCCCCCCAACCCTCCCCATCTTCTTAGTCTTTCCCCCTCAGCCAAGGGCACAAAGTCTTGATCTTCCACTGAATGTCCTTCCTTGTTTCTCCTGAGATCCATTCTAAATAAGGGTTCCATCTGGTCTCAATTTCCTTGACTTTATCTTCCCACGTGGAATCCTTGATGATTGTTGCCACGATGTCAGACTGTATGTAATCAAACAAATAGTTGTGCCAGATTTCTATTGACCATTTACTTTTATCTTTCCACCCCAAAGCGATGACCGCCTTCCCCGCTAGTATCATTGCCTTGACAAGGTTTTGAGTGGGTCTACTTAGTGCCGGACTTCCTATTGTGCTTAACAACATCATATTAAAGCCAATGGTTAATGGTACATTGCAGACTTTTCTAATAAACTGAATAATTTCCCCCCAGATGGGTTTAACCTCTTCACACTCCCACCACATATGTGCAAACCAACCCTTAAATTGTTTGCAATGCCAGCACTTGGAACTCATTCCTGGGAATATATTGGCTATTTGTGCGGGTGTTTTGTACCATTTTGTGAAAAAATTATATTCCAGTTCTTTAAATTTGATTACTTTAATCCCTTCTAGTCCTTCCAAGATTTTCCCAGCCAACCTCTCTGTTAACTGACCTTCATGACTCCAAATCTTTTGTAAATGTACTATTATTTTATCTTAGTCCTGCCTCCTTCCATCCCTAGGCTGTGATGGGTGCTGGGCTTGGCCGCTGTGCCTGGTAGCTCCTGCTTGGTTCTGTCTGCCCTGTCTGTCCTGGCCCTGCCATCTCACCACAACACTTCCATGGGGTGCTATGGCATGGTTGCTGGGGACATGGTTGTGGCCACTGAAATCTAGGTAAGAGCTCTTTTTCTGGTGGTTGTTGCCAAACCAAACTCTTTAGGGAGCAGACTAGCGGTGCCACGCTTATGCCACATCTGGCTGCTGAGGCACAGGCTCTCCTCAGGATTGCTTTGCCTATTTTCTACAAGCAAAACTGCAAATATACCAAATACTTGAGAGAAAATTGCAACCCATGCTACTTATACCTTCATTTTTGCTATCTGAACAGGGAAAAAATAGGAATTAAACGGAAAACACACGTGTTGTGTTCAGTAAGATAAAATACATTATTTGATCAGCAAAAGGCTCACACAAAGAGTCAACAATAATAATATCTGCACAGATAGATGTAGTTCCAGCTAAATCTTGTCGTCTTTCTTCTGTGATTACTGGTTACAGAGAGCTTAGTTCTCAATGAAACTTCTTCCTCTTAGGCTTTGGTGTAGTTTTTGTCCCACCTCCTTCTGATCTTTTTTTCCTCTCCAGCAAGGTAGGGCAAAAAGCCTTTTGATACCCAGTCTGTGGGTATATATGTCACAGTGGATTGAGAGAGAGGAGAACTACAACTACAAGAGAAGAGCTGGTTCAAAAGGCCCACAGAATCAATGAAAGCCCTGCATGCTCTCCTTGTGAAGATTAGGTATTTTTCTAGGTGCAGAAATGCAGCTTGTTTTTAAGAGCAATTTTAAGAGCATAGTCACCTTGCCTTTAAAAACATTTCACTCATTCTAAAAGACAAAATGTTTCACTGGAAGTTTTTTTTTAAAGTGCTCTCCCAAATTTCCAATTTTTCAATTGGGGAAAAAGGAGGGGGGGAACTTTGGGGAAAAGACATAATAACAGTTTGCTCTTTTTGTGTTTGTTTTGTTTTTGTTTTTTGGGTAGGGTTGCCAAGTCCAATTAAAAAAATATCTGGGGACTTTGGAGGTGGAGCCAGGAGAAAGGTTGTGACAAGCATAACTGAACTCCAAAGGGAGTTCTGGCCATCACATTTAAAGGAACTGCACACCTCTGAAATGCCTCCACTGGAAATAATGGATAGGGGCACCTTCTTTTGGAGCTCATAAAATTGAGCCCCCTGGTTCAATCCTCTTGAAACTTGGGGAGTATTTTGGGGAGAGGCACCAGATGCTATGCTGAAAATTTGGTGCTTCTACTTCAAGAAACAGCCCCCCCCCGAACCCCAGATACCCACAATTCTTCATTATACCCTATAGGAATCGGTCTCCATAGGGTATAATAGAGTGTCCAGCAGACATTTCCCTTCCCCAATCCTTTCTGATGACCCTGAAATGGGGGGAGGGCCTCCAAACTGGGGGATCCCCTGCCCTCACCTGGGGATTGAAGGAAGAACACCAACTCGGCAATAAAAGTATTATTCAAAAAACCTAGTTCTTATATATCCAAATCTATTATCATTCAGAGATACCACATAACACAGAAGAAAATTCCATACATTAGGGAGAGACCCACTGCAGAAAACAAAAGAATCTTGTTCAAGTACATATACAAAAAAATTCATAAAGAGCACTCAGTTTCTTAAAAATCTTTCAAAATTTCTGCGTGGACTCCAATCCTCTGAAGAAATCGGGTTCCAAAGACAAGGATTCTCCTTATGTATCAGTCAATTCAAGACCATGTTTCGCATTAAGATGCTTTTTCCAGAGCCATTGTGTTCTGAAATATTCTCAATCTGAAGTCAAGCAAAGATACTTACTACAATCCCATCAGGTGCAAGATTGAATTTGTGCATGATGGGAATGTAATAAGTCAGTGTTTCCCATTTGCAGGGTCGTGACCTGGTACCGGGCCATGGAAGCCTCAATACCAGGTCACAAGAAAAGCCAAAGCTAGCCCCACCCCCAGCAAAGCTAGCCCCGCCCCATCTCTTTGTTGTGCAGAGAGGAGCTGGGCTGCCTCTCCTTTTTTCTCCCCCGCTCATAGTGTTTTGTAAGCCGAAATGCCCTCAAAACGAGGTTGGTGAATTGTCAGGTGGGCAACTGGCTTAATCAGGATCTTTTTACTTATGTATACAGAATACGTGTCCAGAAATTGATGCTTAAATTTACCAAGGACTCTAATTAAGTAAAACAATTAAAATTTATTCCAGAAAAATATAGGCATACATACAAGGCAATGTGCTCATGAAACATACATACAGTCCTAAGAAAAATAGAGAGACAGGGACAACACATGGATAGACAAACAGGGTGATAATTACTGATCGTAGTCTTCAAGGAAGGCTCCAATGGCTACGAAAGAGGACGGGGAAAATGGAACCCTCAACTGGCCAAGAATCGGGGATGGATCTAGACAGAGGAACTGGGGTACTGCTAGATGCATACCTGTGAGGAGCTGGGTCACAGGTTATAAAGACCACCTTGAGCCCTCAGGGGATGGGAGGTACAGGGGTGGAAAAAGGGGGAGGCTCTGCAGTGACCATAGGGGCTGGACTTTTGCAGTAGCCAATAGCAAGTTAATTGGTGGCACCTAATTGGGTGTCCATAACTAACCAATGAACAAGCTTGGGCCCTGGTTACTTGATTGGACTTCCAGGTAACAATGGGCCAGGTTGGGTGGCTCCAGGATGACCATTAAGGGAAAGAATGAAAGAATTAATAAGGTGGGGTGGGGATACTTAAGTCTATCAAACTTATCTAAAAAGGTGACAATAGATGGCCAAATTGCTACCTAGGTAACACCCGGTTTACACAAAGGAACTTGGCTTGCTGAAGATGGTCTTCTTCGATCTTCTATAGGAACCAGTCTTTGTACTAAGTTCCATTTGGACAAAGGCTTAGGTGGTCCGGCAGGATCCACACCTAGATAAGCTTGATGGCCGCATGGATGGGTGACATCTGTTGAGTACGTGAGCCTCCCGCTTCGATATAATGGAGTCTGGCACTGCAGGAAGAGAGTTGCTTGTGGTGTTAGCCTCCCAAATTGGATTCTATGGTCAAGGCTGAAAACCGCTTGCCTGGACAGTTCCTGGCTACACAACTTCTTCCACTCCAACGATAGAGATGGTGTTCGCACGAAGAGACTGAAAACCATACAATCTTCTGTCTAGCACTCCTCCAGAAACACGGAGTGCTGCTGTAGCGTTGTGGCTGGTAGTACTCATGAGTCCTTTCCAGTCTGGTAGACAAACCCACATTCTCTTAGCAGATGTGTGTGAGTTCAGTCTCCAGACACTCTGGCAACCAGGCGGGTGATTACAATATTCTGAATATTAGGGGTATTTTCTTACAGTTTCAGAGAAAAGCTGGCATCCATTTGCACTTTAGACCTATGAAATGTTCTTCAAGGTATGAGCTTTCATGTGCCTTGCAGTATGTTCTTTTGGGGAGATTTCCCCGGGAGGCCTGGGCGGCAAAGAAGGGTGTGTATGTGTTTTTTTTCAGCTGGGAGGAGCAGGGAGTGGGCATTCCAGTAGCTGGGGTTTTTTTGCCAAATGACCCCTGGGCAGAATTTTTGCTGGCTGGGGTCATCTGATGGTGAGGAAGGCTTTTTTTCCCCTTTGGCTGCCCTTTCTTTCTTTCTTTCTTTCTTTCTTTCTTTCTTTCTTTCTTTCTTTCTTTCTTTCTTTCTTTCTTTCTTTCTTTCTTTCTTTCTTTCCCTGCAAGTGATGCTCTGTCTGTATTCTTGGTGCTGGGTGTAGGAAACAACAGTGGGAGGGCTTCTAGTGCCCTGGCCCCACTGGTGGACATTCTGGTGCTTTTGGGGCATTGTATGAGGGAATTTTGGACTGGATAGTCCATTGACCTGATCCAACATGACTCCTCTTATGTTTATGTTCTTTCTTTCCATGTATTTCTTTTCTTTTCCTTTCCTTTCCTTCCATTTCATTCTTTCCCTTTCTCTTTCTTTCCTTCCATTTTTGCTGGATGAAACTTTTCTGTTCATCATACTGTTGTTGCAGACATAGCTGGGAGTGCACTGCTGTAGCAAAAAGCAGCAAGCAGAGAGGAGGGAAGCAGAGGAGCAGGAGGCAGAGGAGGCCACATGGAATGGGTTGGAGGGGGACTGATGGAGCTGCTGGCGGTGAAGTGCTGGGGAGGGGGAATGGAGGGGGAAGGAAAACTCCTGCTTGCACCCAAGGTGCAGACCTTTCTTGACTCCAAAGTTTTAGGGTTGGCTGCCTTGACTTGGCCACTTTCAGAGCCTCCAGCTTTTGCCCCTACCTCAGAAAGCTTCTGAGAAGTGGCAAGCCCCACTGTAGATGGGAAAGAGTGCCGCCTGACTTTTAAAAAAAAGTCTCCTGACTTTTAACACCCTGGCCATGCCCCTGCTGGCAACCCTTCCCACACTTCCTAAGTCCCTCCTCTGACTACTCTTCACAGAGAAATGTGGGGAACAACAAAAATTTATTGAGGAATAAAAGAAATAGGAGTCAGGATGAATCGACATGCCTAAATCCCCTAAGAATTTGGGCTAACCTAGGCACTGAATAATACAACTCAAAGCAATAAAGCCACAAAAAGAACACTTAAAATAAATTATAACCCCTAATGCATCTAGCTACTATCTTTTAAGATTTCTGTGACCTTGAACAGCAGAAGAAACCACGGCCAACCCTGACTCCTCATCAGGATTCCAGCAACTGAACAAAAGCAAATAGCTTTCCCTCCAACTGTTACCAGTGTTCTGGGCCTCTAGATCACTGGCAGAACATGATAGCCCTGATGAGCATTTGCTCCAATAAACATTAAACTTCTCATGTAAATAGATACCAGGATGTTTGGGTGTTCTGTGATGCTTTTTAATGTTATGCAGTAATCATATTCTGGACATGGGGTGCAGAACATATCTTTTTTCCAAATTCTTGCAAATGAGTCAAACTCCATGTGGAAGCTGAAGAAATCCTGGATTTACATCTCCATGTAACAGAGATCCATTTCCCTGTATAAAAATGGCTGCTTTGGAAGGTGGATTTATGGCATTGTACCTTGCTGAGGTCCCTCCCCTCCCCAAACCCCACCCTCTCCAGGTTCTAATCCCCCTCCCAATCTCCAGGTATTTCCCAACCCAGACCTGGCAACCCTAGATGTGGGCTATTAAGTTTTAAAAGTATGATGATACCTGGAGAGCAGAGTGGGGTTAACCATATTTGTTTTTTCTTTGGTCCTTCTCCACTAGGTCATTCTTATCCACACTATTTCTCACCACTACTCATCACTGAGGTACTAAAGTATAGAAATTAGGATCCTTAACATGAAGAACTAATACAAATCCTGCCATTTACACCTCAACCTAGAAGACTTCTAATCCAATAATGTGCATACACCACTGTGGAAAAATCTGCCTCCTACTCTGATAACCAGTTGCAGAGTTTGGATCTTTCTAGCAGGACAATTTGTTTGGAATTCTAGCTACTCTACCCCACCCCATTAAAATATGTTTATGTACCAAGCCAGGAGGGGGGAGTCATGTGATGCAGTGGCATTATTTTCTCCAGAAATATAATACAAATGTTTATGAATAATTTTTTTTAAAAAAATGCTGTAGTTTCCAGTAGGGTGCAGTAGGAGGACCTGGGCTGAATGAATAACAGAGCTATGCATAATCATTATGCCAAGGCTGAGTTGAGGTGTTTTTTTTTTTCTTCCACCTCTCCTAGCAACACAAATCTGCAAGATGAATACTGCTCTGTCAGACTGAGGGAAGAATGGTCATAGAAGATGCTCCTTTTCTTTTCTGCTTATTCTGATTCCAGTTTTTTGTATAGAAACCCAGGAAGCCAGGCATCATCTGCCTCAGTGAATCACATGGCAAGGCCCTTGATCAAAATGTTGTCTGCCTGTGAAGTGTTGAGGGGAGTCCATTTTTTTAGAGTTCCGACCACAGAATTCCTAGAAAGAAATGAAGTTTACGATAGGTGACCAGCAGGGTGTTCACCACATATCACACTGCACATACAGCTGTCAGCTTATTGTCCCCATTGTTGGGAACTCACAGAGAGAGGAATAAGAGTCATCTACATACCCTGGCCTCCCCTTCTCTTTCTGTATCATATATTATACACAGCAGCATGCATTTCATGTAAATCACCAGGTTCTGCTCTGAATTAGCAGTGAGGTAGAATATTTAAGGTATTTTTGCTGCCAGAATCAATACCTAAATATCTGTTTTCCTTGTAATAGTTTACAGGCCCTTCATCATGTGAAAGCTTGAAAATGGTACTGCAGGGTGCTCATTTTACAAATGGAATATTTAAGATTGGTCACTGTGGCTGTCTCTATGATACTACTCTGTATTCATGAAATCTTACCTGTAGTGGTGGTTTGTGCACACTCCTCACTTGTCGTTTGGAGAGATCTTTGCTACAGCAGGCAATCAGTGTGGATTGCATTCTTTCCAGTCACTATCACTGCTTTGGCCTCCAGGTAGACAGACTGTCAGTAGTGCACAGCAGTGCCCTTGTATTACCACATTATAGGGTTGCCAAGTCCAATTCAAGAAATATCTGGGGACTTTGGGGGTGGAGCCAGGAGCAAGGGTGTAACAAGCATAATTGAACTCCAAAGGGAGTTCTGGCCATCACATTTAAAGGGACTGCACACCTTTTAAATGCCTTCCCTCCATTTGGAAATAATAAAGGATGGGGCACCTTTTTTTGAGGCTCATAGAATTGGATCCCCTAATCCAATCCTTTTGAAACTTGGAGGGTATTTTGAGAAGAGGCACTGGATGCTATGCTGCAAATTTGGCGCCTCTATCCCCAAAACAGCCTCCCCAGAGTCCCAGATACCCGCAGATCAAATCTCCATTATACCCTATGGGAATAATGGAGTGCCCAGCAGACATTATCCTTCTCCCCACCTGCTTTCTAATGACCCTGAAGTGGGAGGAGGGCCTCCAAACCGGGGGATCCCCTGCCCCCACCTGGGGATTGGGAACCCTACCATATTAACAGCATGTACCACACCAATCATGGCTGGTTACATTCACCATACTGTGACACTTTTGTTTTTGCTCATGGGAGCAGGGCCAGACCCAGTCAGCCGGCAGGTCAGGCAGAGATTACTGGATTTCCCCAATCAAACTGGAAACTGAGGGGTGGGTGTGTTACTCTGTGGTTGTTCCCATAATCTCCCATTCCTTGCCCTTAATCTCAAAGTCCTGTCTCATTGGGGTCAAGTCATTAGACATGCACATGGTACCTCTTCCTAAATGGCCACTTGTTGCTACTGTTTTTGAGCCACAATGCAGCAGAAAGGTTTCTGGAGCACCATCGACTTCAGCAATCATCCTTTGTTCTTTGGTCTCCAGTTCTGGCAAAAAGAAGATATAGGCAATTAAAAAATAAACCAATGAGTGCCATTAGAGCACAGGACAGAACCGGGATGGGTGAGTAGGGAAACCCAAGAGCCAGCATTGGCACTGATCCAAGAGTCTCTTGGATCAGTCACAAACAGACAAGATAGATTTGGAGCACAAGATGAATCTATTTGCCAAGTAATAACCCTTTGCCAAGCTGCAACCTGTATCTACACGGCAAATTTATCTTCTGCAGAAGAGCTAGATTCTAGTCTAGGCGAACCCTAGAGAACAACAAGATTTTCAGGGTACAAGCTTTTGGAAGTCTGATGAGAACTTTGGCTCTATAAAGTGAAAATTTTGTTAGTCTCTGGGTGCAGTCAGACTTACCATTAAAAGCGGGTGTGTAGCGCTCAAATTAGAACTGCTGAATATTGATTTGATGCAGGGCCATTCAGACGAGCATCCAAGAATGTGTCTCATTCTGTCGTTGAGCGATCAGACATCCAATACTATCACGCTCTTTTCTTGGAGCATGCGTGATCAAATGGTGATTTCTGGGAGGGGGGTCCATTGAACATGCGCCCAACTGTTTGGAAGTGGGAAATCAAACATTGCTTCAGAGGCAGGGGGGAAGGGGGGAAAGTTTCCGGAATTAATGTTGCCGATTCAAACCAAGGAACTGCCATGAATTACTTTCCTAGAAATTGGCAGTGACAATGATATCTGGAAATCCTCCACATTGGGAAAAAAATATATATTTTTTTCCTATTCTGAATAGTGGGATAACGTCCCCCCCCCCTCCGATCCTGTGTTGATTAGAGAAGCAGAAGTGTCACCTCAGATTCCCGGATGATCTGGCAATGTGCATGTCTGCTGGGGCTTTTTTTTTAAAAAAAAAGGTGGGAGGGGCGGTAAACATTCCAAGGAGCAGTATCGCGCGTGAGCTGTCCAAACAGGAAAAAGCCAATCTTGTGCTGCTTTTTTGAAAAAGGGCCAGACTTTCTGCGCTGTCAAATTAATGCGGCATTGAGGCGCAGCAAGCTGGGATGATCCTGAATGACACTCAATTGCCAGATGTGGATGTCTGAACAAACACATTTAATCTGTCAGCGAGACGGAGCTGTGTCGCCACTAATGGTACGTCTGAACACACCCTCTAAGGAGCAAAGGACTCAAATCTAGCTCCTCTGCTGTATACAACTCCTCCTGAAACTTCTCTTCCGTATTGTCTTGAAAATCCTACCAAACTTTTATTGCTGATCAGCAGTGAGATTTATATTTGATTTGATATATAACACTGCACTGCATATTTCCACCAAAGATGTGCCTCACTTTTAAAGTTAAAACAATCCGTTACAATAAAACAAGACAGAATCATTGTCCTTAGCCCTTGCTAAGAAAATATTACAAACCAGCTTTCCAACTGGTTACATACTGTAAGTTACCACAGAGTCAAGGCAAGATGGCACATGGCTTTTCCACATTTGTGGGGGGTGGGCAGAGAAAAGGGCTCCCGGTTGTAGAAGCAGCAGCCAGTAGAATGGCAGTGAGTGGGGACAGTATCCACATGCACCATCCCCACTGATACTACACCTCCCCTCTAATGACAATCATGCTGCTCCTTCCCTCTGAATCAGCAACTCTCCTCCTCCCTTCCCAGCTTAGCTATGAGGCAAAGCTTCTCTGTGGCTCAATTGCAAAGGGGGAATATCTTCATAAAGGGATAGAAGAAGGGAAGGAAATATGGTGCTTATAGGGCTGCCAACTCTGCATGGAGAATGTCCTCAAGATTTGGAGATACAGTCTGAGAAGGGCAGACTTTGAAGAGGAGAAACCTACAAGATGAAGGAAACAAAGGAGATGCAGAGGTTCAAAGATACAGGTTTGCAAGTGGCAGGAACTAATGCTCTCTGAGAAACTCTGAGTATGTACAATGCCCTACTAGTAATTTCTTCTCATTCTTCCTGCAGGGACTGCTGGGAGGTTGGGCCCAATAAGGCTAAGGCAGCCAAATGAGTCTCAATTGTGTCTCATTGCACAGGGCAAGAAGGCAAGACTGGGAAACAAATCCTGATACTTTATTGCCATTGTCAATTGTTGGAGAGGAAGGGAGCCTTGCTGTGGGTGGGGGGAGGGGGAAGGCTATTCATTCTGTTTTCATAGTTCTTAATTGCAGCAGCTTCCCTTATTCCCCTACAAATCAACAGAGTGGTGAGATTTCAAGCAGCTTGCAAGCTAATCAATTTCATTCCAAAGGGAATCCTGAGTGGCAGTGTTGCTAAGAAGAAGTAACTACACACTGCAGTTTTTGTTTGTTCATGCCTTCATTTTGAAGAGTTATGTGAACATTCATGGATATGTGGATTTGTACTTACCCTCTCACACTTCTAAGGTACACATCACTGGATAGTCCACTACCCTTGTTCTACTAGAAACCATTCACAACTGGATTTTCCTCTGTGAATAAGATAATGAGGGAAATGAATTAATGATTTCTCTAGCACAACATCTACTGATGTGGGGTCTGCAGTCTTAAAAAAAAAATGCAGGGACCAGCAGTTGCAGGACTAAAGAGATGACTACCGTCCCTTGATTTGATGTCTAGGCCTGCCTTATAGCTTGAGTCACAGAACTATAGAATGGGAAGTGATCTCCAAAGCCATCTAGTGGAGTCTTCTGCCTAGAGGCCTCACATGTTTTATATCCAATAGCTAATTCTCAGAATGAGTGGCCCTTCTTTGATTAGAGTGAGGTGATGGATCGAATTCACTCACTGTAAAAAATTTACTTCCTGGTCCAAATGTCAGTATTTGAAAATCGAAAGACAGTACTTAATCAAATACATATGTTACTCAAAGGAGTTGAGAACTGGACACCAATGAGCTGAGATACCAGTCCCGAACTCCCTTGGAAGTGCATAATTGCTTGCCCACTGTTTTGCATCATTGTGGTTGGTTCTAATAAAAAGTATTTGTGAGGCATTTGGATTTTCCTTTGAACAGATGTGACTACTTGCAACCCTGTTCTACTTTGAGAATGCCTAGATTCAGCCAATAAAGAGAAGGATTTGTCAACTGGAAACAAAAGATCCTGGAAAAGACTGCTGATGTTTCCACTCTCCTTCCTCCCAAGGTCATACTACCTTAGTTTCCATGGACTCTATCTCATGTGTGTATAGTCCTATCAAGCTGAGATGTTCAGAGGTGATTTGCCATTCCCTGCCAGTGTGGTTACCCTGGACTTCCTTGGTGGTCTCACATCCAAGTACTAACCAGGGCTGTTCTTGCTTAGCTTCTGAGTTCTGATATCAGGCTAACCTGGGCCATCCAGATCAGGATCTTTACCTTGTGCTCCAACTAAAATTAATCCCCAGTATTGCTAGTACAATGACTACCATGATCATCTTCCGCTCTCAGCCATGTAAGAGACCTGTATGCACTGATGAGCATTAGAAATGTGATCAATTGCAGGTTTTTGTATCTTCAGTGGGATGCTTCCAGGGCTTTAAAAAAAAAAAAACAGGAACGCAGTTCCAGCTGGTTTGACATCAGGGTGTGTGGCCTAATATGCAAATGAGTTCCTGGTGAAACAATGGTGATAAAAGGGTGTGTGGTCTAATATGCAAATGAGTTCCTGCTGGATGCTTCTGTTCTTCTCCTCCTCCTTCAAAGGCTAACAGTACAATGACATCAGCACCATACCTGCTTAGCATTTTATTTTGGATGCTTACTAGATAAGCCCTTCAGGTCATAGCTTAAGGTATCTCCCTCTCCTCACCCTGAACAGATGAAGAGTTCTGGAGAACTCAGGATCTTGGACACTGTTTTTTGTCATTGTAGTACTATGACAGCACGTTGACTGACCTAATAAAAGGTATTAGTGGCTACCTTCAACCTCTTTCTTTTGAAGTTTGCTATCTCTACCTGTGGGCTCAAAAGGTTGGACCATGCTGAGAATATGGCAGGCAGAGTATAGCAGGTCTAAAAAGGAGTCATCCCTCTATTATTATAACACCACTGAATGATGTGACCTGTGCCCAGCATTCAGGTAGCTACAACACCAAAGAACATGTTTCAGTGCTTCCCCCCCACCAGTCACCATTCTTGAGCTGTGTCATCTTATAAGTCTGCCTTTCAGCCTTAAACCTGCCAGAGTGTTTACCTGAAAATGAAATGAAAGACTAGCACAAGTGTACACATACATTGGGCTCATTTTACAATTGATGGATCATGCATACCTTGATTTTTACAGGATTTTTCCTCCCCCTCTTTCTGTAAACAAACAAACCTGTAAAAATGCATTCATGTGGAGGGTGAATTCAAGTCCCACGGCTACCTCTGGCTTCTAAAATAGCTGTTGCTCTCATTGTCAACCAGCTACGCCAGGGGAACTTGACACTTAATTTGTCAATGTGTTACAAACTGTTTACTAGACAGCAAGAGGACTCTAAAGAATAAGGGCATAATCCACAGGGAGCATCCTCTTGTGCAAGCCCAACTGAGTTCAGGAGTTGTATCAGGTGGATTTAATTCTTAATCTCCAGAATCTACTGCTGGCTACTAAATAGTTCATTTCAGCACACAGTATAAATTCCTTATTGAGGATGGTACTACAAGGGCATTTACACCACAGATTTTTCATGTACAGTTCAGCACTCTGGAATGCTAGAAACATTTTAAATTCAAATATGCTAATCAATGGGGCTCTTTCATTAAATTTACAAACATGGAAAATAGAATACCGTTTTTATGCTTCTAACTATCTTAACTGCCAGCTCTCCTTAGGCCTCTCTGGAGGGGGTCTGCCAACACTCCAACACTGCTTATTTTCACATCTTGGGAAGGAACATGACCCAAGGTTTTAGATAACAAACGTATTGGATCTGCTGGTGACCCCTCCCTGCTCTTTGCTTAGGAAGACCCTTACAAAATGGTGCTATACTTTTACTGAATAAGGAAGTAATTGTGGGTTCAGCAGCACAAAGAGTTTACTACCATTCCTCCAAGGAACTCAGAACATAGGGTTGCCAGCTCTGGGATGGGAAATACCTGGAGATTTGGGGGGTGGAGCCTGAGGAGGGTGTGGTTTGGGGAGAGGAGATACTTCAGTGGGGTATAATGGCATAGAGTCCACTATCCAAAGCAGCTGTTTTCTCCAACTAATCTCTGTCTGGAGATTACTTATAATAGCTGGAGATCTCCAGGTACCAACTGGAGGTTGGCAACCCTATACAGCATATGCAGTTATTCCTGTCTTCTTGTTATCCTTATCTCAAGCCTTCTTGTTATGCTAAAAGACAGTATCTGGGTGCAGGAATTTCATGGCAGAATAAATATCTAATCCTGATTTCCTCCTAGTTGAAGATACTGGCTACCTCACTGCAGCACCTCTATGACTGATTGAGACAGAAGGGGACAGGTTGTGCCCTCATGTGAGAACAGGTTCCTCAGTGCCGGTTCATAAGAGCTTCTGTGGATTAGTTGCTAGATTGTTTCTGCCAAGTTATTGACATTAGTGACCAATGAATTTAACATATGTGTGGAGACATTCAGTTTCCATAAGAACATAAGAGAAGCCAGGTTGGATCAGGACAATGGCCCATCGAGTCCAGCACTCTATGTCACACAGTGGCCAACCCCCCCCCCCCAAAAAAAAACCCAGGTGCCATCAGGAGGTCCATCAGTGGCGCCAGGACACTAGAAGCTCTCCCACTGCTGCCCCCCCCCCCAAACACCAAGAATACAGAGCATCACTGCCCCAGACAAAGAGTTCCAACAATATGCTGTGGCTAATAGCCACTGATGGACCTTTGCCCCCTATGTTTATCCAATCCACTCTTGAAGATGGCTATGCTTGTAGCCACCACCACCTCCTGTGGCAGTGAATTCCATGTGTTAATCACCCTTGGGGTGAAGAAGTACTTCCTTTTATCCATTCTAACCCAACTGCTCAGCAATTTCATTGAGTGCCCACGAGTTCTTGTATTATGAGAAAGGGAGAAAAGTACTTCTTTCTCTACCTTCTCTATCCCATGCATAATCTTGTAAATCTCTATCATGTCACCCCTGTTGTTGCAGTATAGTGTCGTTCACAGTGATCTGTTCTGTAAAACTTGCATAATTTTACTTGTACATGGTGAAATATTCAAAGGGGAGGCACAACTTCCCTTGTCTTTCCTTTCCCAAATGGGAAAAAAACCAGCCTTTCTGGTTTTTTGTGAAAAGTACTTAAATTTGCTGTATGTACTCAAGAAAAGTAGTCTGCCAATGCTTACTTCTGTGGAAGATTGTTAGTGCAATTCTAAGCAGAGTTACACCCTTCCAAATCCTCTGGAAACCACTGAGCAAGGTATATTTTGCTCCGAACACTAGAAACAGTATATTTGCAACTGGAATTTTTTGTAATCATTCTGCCAGCTGGCATTAAATAGAAGGTTACATCTTCTTGATGCTAAGCAATATAATCTAGCAGAAGCTGGACTTTAATGTCTGGAACATTTTAGCACATATAACCATGCCACTTGGCTCTGCTAATAAATTAACAATGATGACAAGTGACTGGATCCAGTATGGCTAGCCGCTGAGGGCAGCTTAGTTCCCACCAGGCTTGCATGCCTGTCACCACCTCATCCTGTCATGGCCCACCTAATTTTTAACCCAAGTCTTCCTGGTCCACAGCCTAGTCTCTGTCTGCTGCACAACACTGATTCAGTATAGTCTGCTGAGAGGGGAGGAGAAATGTAACACATTTCATTATCTGATCAGAAATTTGAAGAAGGGAGTAGCAAACTTTCACTTGTTCATCCATTGACACATCTTCCAAAGAATTCTGGGTGGCATGCTTGGATGGAATGATGCCATTTTCCCCATTGCAGCAGCCTTGTAAGTCACATAAGAGAGAGAGAGCATAGCAGGCCCAATAACATCAACTGAGCTTCATGGCCCATGTAGGGATTCAAACATGACCAAGTCTAGAACTTGGTACCACACAGGCTTCACTTAACAGGACAATTCAGATGACCAGTTACCAAATCATTCCATGCACAGCAAGCCACACCAACTTTTTAAATGGTTGCCTGCAATCACCCAGTGTGGGTGGAAGATGAGGAACAGAAGAAGAGAGGAAACATGCAAAGAACATTAAAGGTGATGTAAAAAATCAACAAGAGAAGGGGGAGTAAAACAGAGCAGGGAGAGAAGATGGTCTTGAACAGAAAGAAAGGATTACATCTAAATTAAGGGCCATGCACAAAAATAATGTGTGTGTGTGCGGTTGGGAGAGAAGGAGATCTGCCTACATTCTAGAGTAAAAATAAAGCAAGATAAAATAAAGCAAATAAGAGAGACAAAGGGTTTTTTTTACTGAATGAAGTTTAACAGGCAAATGTCACAACAGAGTGAATGGAAATCATGTACACATTATGTAACTGTCATCTGCTGAACAGCTTCCAAATATCCAGCCACAGCAGCTCAGTTTACAGACTCAACAGCCCTGGGAAATAAAAGAGAGTTAGCAACAAAGTCTTGCTGGGGAATTGAAGAAATATTCTCTACCTGGTAGGGAGAAATGCCCATAATGGAACAGTACAGCTTGTCTTGGAAGAGGGAAGTGTCTTCAGGTTTCTTGAAGGCCCATGCTGAAAGCAAAAAGAACTTTCAACTGAACTGGTAATCTGGATGTAGCTGATGAAAACAGATTAATTGGCATATGGCCTCCAGAAATAAGCATCAGAGCACAATAAAGCCTGTCAAACCATGGTGGTGTCTATATATGTTCTTAGTAGAGTTTACTAAGAGTTTTATCACTCCTGGCTCATTAAAGAATTATCTCTCTCTTTTCAGCGCTGAAGAAGGAATTGTTAAAAAAGACCATTGATGCTGTTGTCCCAGATATTATCAGTTCCTAACAGACTGAAGTGAAATGAACTCATTGTCCTGTTTGCACTCAGGGACCCAAGGCAGACAGCAGGAGTCGCGTCCAGGCAGGCAGGTTTCTCCCCTTCATTGATCCCTCAGCAATCTCAGTTTGTGATGCTAGCTCTTTTCCCTGAGCCTCCTGGGCTTCTGGTCCAGTGGCTACAGCAAGTCCCCTGATAGGCTCTGGGACTTAGGGGGCCTAGTGATGTGGTTTTGTCCTCTGGGGGACCTACTGCCATGATGTCCTCATCCTTTTATAAGAAATTGTCAGGCCCAGTCTTGACATTCATGGCTGGACATGTTGCTTATGAATCCTCGAGCCCATTGTTACTAGAGATATTCTAGTTCCTTTTTGCATTATCTGATGATATATTTAGCTGTCTTCTTTTGATCTTAATTGTAAGCTGCCTTGGGCCAATGGAATGGTGGGGTATAAAAGCTGGAAAAAAAATAAATGGAATTACATGTTACCATATAATTACCATTATTGTCCCCAGCGCTCTTTTTAAAACAGAAGACAGCTGCAATAAGGGGGAGACCATTTAACTCTCCCTTTTCTACCACCGTCCTGCTAAAACTGCCATCCCAACTGCTTCTACTGTGGAATAATTACTAGTACTGTACTTAAGATTCCAATGTGCAACAAGTTCTTAATGGTATTTCCTGGGTTGTGTAATTTTTTTTTTTTTAGTTCTTTAAATTTGACTTCTGGAGGCAGTGACACTGCCAACCATTTGTTGCTAATGTTCCTCTTGAAATGGCTTTCCTACAAGTTCACGGCAGGGAATTGGGAGAGACAGGGTGTCAGCAGATTGCTTACGTTCTCTTCTTTCTCTAGGCAAGATGATGATCAAGGCGGAGCATCTTTTGAAATGGCTGCATAAGTCCAAGAGAATGGGTTTGTTCATTCCTGGTGTGCAACGCAAATGAGCAAGACAAGGTGAAGAACAGATGGGACTGATGGTCAAAGCATCAATGCAGAAACTGGAAGCTAGCCTGGAAGCAAACGAAGACATTGGGGGTTTTGTTGTTGTTGTTAATTTAACCTAATTGTTGGATTTTAAATTTCCCCTATTTGTTCTTTTTTATGGTTTTTTTTTTAAGAACAAAAAGAAGAAGAAAATGAAAAGGCAGCAAACACGACTGGGAAAGGTACAAGTTCTGGGATCCAAGCACAGATAGTGTGTCACCTTTGTATCAGGCCTTTCCCCATGTCTTCCCGTAGCAAGCTGACAGCTGGCAAAGCATTGTCCATCCTTTTATCTCCAAGCCTGAAAAAACTTCACATCTTAAGCTTTATCTGAGCTTTAGGTTGCTATTAAAAATGCCCACAAAAGTATAAAGAAGGAAGCAGTGCATATGGTATGCTTTGGTGTACAGACAGAAGTTTCCAGTAGGAAAAGAAAGGAATTTATTGACAATGATGACCCAGAATCAATCACACTAAGCAGGGCTAGAGTAAGACAAAGAGTTACTTCTGCTCAAGGCTACAGATGCAAAGTGGGGCCGAGACCCAGTTTCTTGGAAGACCCTGGTATAAATTGACTTCCTCTTTCTGTCAGAGTTCTGATCATTCCAAGAGGGTCTTTAAAAAGGCTTATGTTGGAAATACATTTAGGTACTGAGTAATGAACATCTGAAGCCACCTTCCACTTAATCAAATTACTGGGACATAGAGCCTTCAAAATGGTCTACCCTGACTGGCAGCAGCTCTTCAAAGTTCATCAAAGGTCTTCTTCCAATGCTGCTACTCAAGACCATTTTCACTGGGTATGCCAGGGGCTGAATCTGGAATTTTTTCATGTCAATCCCAAGTTCTACCACTGAGTTATTGCTCTTCTGCTATTTTAATAAACATTCAGTATTTAGCACTCTTTGAACAAATTCCAGAGTAGCTGTGTTAATCTGATGAGGAAAGTGTCTTGTGGCACCTTGAAGACTAACCAACTTACTATAGCACCAGCTTTTGTGACTCAGAGTTTATTTCCTCAGATACATAAGCCGATATGCTTTTAATAAAGTTATGCAGCATATACATTACACATCCAACTTTAAAAAGTTCATTCCATAATAAACGGTGCCACAGGGCTCTTGTGTCATCTTTTTAAAATAACAAGAAGAATTGTGATTGGGCTGGGCTCTCATGTATTATGTTTTCTGGGTTCCATGAGTTCTCTGCATAATCACAAATCAGATATAACTTCTTTATTATATATTAAAAAGCAGAGGTTTGTGGAATGGGAAGGCTGGCTTTTGGAAACCATCAACACAAGGATAGCATTGTACTGCAGTTTCATTGTATATCTTCCCACTCTTACTTCTCATCATTAGCAACCAATGTCAGGGGCCACAGCACCATACAGTGTTATTATGTCAAGTAAGCTGAACTAGATATTACATACAGAGATGAAGAGGGAGAGTGGCGAAGTTTAACATTTAGATATGCCATTAGGGACATGTGATACTGGCTAGATCCTAATCCACTCGTTCCAAATGTTTATACTTTGGTTTAAAAAAAAAATCTTTAAAACTCGATGTGTTTTGTACACCAGGCTGCAATCTCTATTCATTCAAAGACCTTGGGATGGGCCAAAGGGTAAAACATAGATGATGCTGTGCTCCAGTGGAGGCGTAGTGACACACTTAGGCATCCTGGATAACGGAGGTGGTTCTAATACGTTTGGCCTGGTGAGCCAAGAATGAATCAGCAGAAACCCCACAATTCAGCCATTGCCCTGATATTTTTGGAGCGGGTGGATGAACTCCAAGTAATGTAAGCAAGACAGTGCCTCAGCATTTGAGCAATTATTCTGTTCCTTTTCATAGAGTGATTCAGAGAGGGGGAGTAGCACGACTGGGAAAGAGATAAGAGAATGTACTCTGGTATGTGTGTGCACATGCCATAAAAGCAGGGAAGACATTGGCAAGCAAGCAGGGAGGGAATGGCTTGTAAAAGAATGAAGACAAAGGAAAAAATGCTACAGCAAAAGGAATACAACTCACATCAGTGTGCCTTTGTTGTATCCTTAGATTTGCTCTACATATCGGGTAGCTATTCAGACAATTCCAGGATAAAAATGCAACTATAAATCTCAGCCTCCAGCATTCATAACGTAATTCAGAAAAAATGCAGATTTTGATTTAGCTGTTCAACTCACAAGGTATTTTTAAACACCTGTTTTCCTACTACCAGGCTCTGCTGCCCTCTTGTGGGAAGGAGGAGAATACATTTATTTTATTGTAGCAGCCTTCATCCATTTTTTAAAAGGTCCTTACTAGCAGCTCAGTGAAAGTGTGAATTTATGCAGGTTAATATATGGAAGCAAAAATAAGATTTCAAGGTGTTCAGAGCTCCTGACCTGTCATCTAGCCCCTGGTTGGTACCTGGGCAGTCTACTCCCATGCTCTGGTTTTTTAGGGATTGTGTCATTTCCCCCTCAAGGCAGTCAGTTGGGATCAATGGTTGAGAAGAACAAGGAATCAATTACCTGGCTAGTGAGCTCGGCATAGAACAAGCACTTCCAAACACCCTCCCATCAGTAGCTTATGTGGTATTCAGTAACAGATTTCATCTGACACAGCACCTATACTTCCATGTTACATGAACAGCAGAGGCCAAGGGTCCCTCCCAGCCTAAGCTCTTAACATCATACCAATGTTTTCCTCCTCTTCAGATACTTCTTCAGGTATCTTCTTAGGCATCTTAGTAGAAGAAGTATCTGAAAGAATAGGCATCTTCTTGGTATCTGAAGAAGTGATCAATGACTCACAAAAGCTCATACCCTACCACAAGTTAAGGTGTACTGGATTCTTTTCTACTGCTGAAGACAGAGAGACTAAATAGACTGGAAAATGTCCTACAATTCTGTTGGCCTCTTCCTCCCTTTCATTCTTCTTTTCCAGGGCTTGGAATTAAGAATTCTGTCCTTTCCTATCAGTAAAGAGGCTGGGAATGGGTAAGAGTGATGTGTGTTTAGTAGTACAATTATGTGGGTTTTCTGCAGACATTTTGAGTACGCATTTGTTTTTCCAAAATTGCCACCACTCTAAAGCCCTGATGGTAAGGTGGGCTTTAAGCTAAAGAATATTTACGGGATGTGTCCAGAATAATGGGAAAGTACTGACTTTACTATGATCTACTCCTGTTGAGGGTTTCATGAAGAGACCAGCAGATGAGGAAAATATTGGGACGGTAAATTAAGGCATCCCCTCCCCCCCCAAAGAAAACCAACTGCATACTTGAACTATGATATTTAGGATGCAAATTGGCTGTTACTTAACACAGGCAGAGCCCAGCTGAGTGCCCTCAGCCACCCCTTTTCATCTAGCTGGAGAGGTTCAAGCCTCTCCAAGAATACATGGAGCAGCTGGAAGAGAAATCTTAAATGCCCAGGAGTGAGGATGTAGGAGAAATAAGCTGAGGAGGGAAGTATATTACTACTTTAGATCTGTTTGAATAATGAAGTACCATCTTATGTGCATTGGAAGTGTTTTGAGGAAATTGCCTTTTTCTATTTTGTCACTGAGAGAATTAGATTCTCTAATACAGGGGTCCCCAACCCCTGGGCCGGGGACCGATACCGGGCCATGGCCTGTTTGAGATGGGCCGCACAGCCTCGCCACACACCCCACTCCTGCAGCGCCTCCTCTTTCCCCCCTTTTCACCATTTTAAGGCTGGAGAAGGGAAGGCTCCTTCCCCAACCTTAAAATGGTGAAAATGGGAGGAGGAGGTGAGGCTGCACCGACAGTAGCAGTGAAAGAGGAAAATGGAGCGGGGAGGTGATGAAGCAGCACCGACAGAGGCAGCAGCAAACTCGGAAGAAGGAAAACGGAAGGGAGGGGAGGCGGTGAGGCTGCGTGGACGGCAACCATGAAGGAAGGAAGAAAATGGAGGCAGGGAGGCTGCACAGACAGCAGCTGCAAAGAAGGAAACGGGGGGAGGAAAATGGGGGGAGGAGGAGGCGGCAAGGCTGTGCATGGGGGGGGCAAAGGAGGGAGGAGGAAATGCCATGGGGGAGAGGCTGAATTGGGTGCCCCCACCCTGCCAGCCCTGGGGCTGTGGTCAGCAAGCTGACCCTGGGGCCGTGGTTAGCAGGCCAGCCCTGGGGCCAAAAAGGTTGGGGACCACTGCTCTAATACATAAAAGCAAAGGCAAGTGCCCTTGGTAACTACAGAGTCTTCTCAAGAAATGGTAGTTTCATATGAAGGTGAATGAACTGGTAGAGCTTAGAGGTAGTACTAAAACTGTACCATATCAGGTAGTAGTCTGGGAGCACAGTTTTTCTACTTGGTGATAAACAGGTCTTTTTTTGTAGAGAAGTCCAGCAGGAACTCATTTGCATATTAGGCCACACCTCCTGACACTAAGCCAGCTGGGACTGCGTTCTTGTGCATTCCTGCTTTTTAAAAAGCCCTGGTAATATTAAAAATGTGGGAGAACCTTCAGAAAGGATATCCACATCTATAATATGACATAATACAATCCATTTGACCATCTCAGGGCTCTGCCATCTTATTCCTGATTAGTTGTGCTGCATGTGTAGATATTACCAGAGAAAGAGAGACTAGTGCTATCCAGTGTGAATCATGGATGAAATCAATCTTGAAATTAAGGCACAGTAACATTTGGGCTGGCCCCAGACCTATGGCAGAATATTAGTCAGAATTTGCTATACTGTTAGGCAAAGTATACTCAGTCACAGGACTTTTTTTGTAGAAAAAGCCCAGCAGGAACTCATTTGCACATTAGGTCACACCCCCTGATGTCACCATTGTTTCACAAAAGGTTTTTTTGTGGGAATAGCCCAGTAGGGGCTTAGTTGCATATTAGGCCACACCCCCTGACACCAAGCCAGCCAGAACTACATTTTTGTGTGTTCCTGCTCAAAAAAACCCCTGCTCAGTCACAATTCTTATCCTTCTTTCCCTCCTCCTCCTCCTCTTCATGGCCCCAGACTTGCTGTTTGAAAAACTGTGGTGAGATGGCCAAGTCAGGGGTGGTTGGTTTGCCAGTTCTTAAGACTCAACCAGGTTGGCTAAACTAATCCACACTTTGTAACCTCATGGTTGGACTGCTATTGTTAGGTGCTGTATTTTGGGCTGCTCTTGAAGACAACCTGGAAATTACAACTAGCTCAGAATGTAGCAGTCTGTTGGCCAACATAAATATCTATTTTAAAACAGCTTATTGGCTGCTGGTTTGTTTACAAGTTCTATTCAAGAGGCTGGTTATGTGGTGTGTAAAGCACTTCATGGCCTCCACACTATCTGACATGCTATAGTTTTCCAATTGTTTCTTTATTTTTTTAAAAAAAGGTTTGTTTGTTTACCCACTGGGTGGTCAAATATTCACTTTGGGATCCTGATAATCATATTTTACCAGAGTTTGAAATGAACTCCAAGCTGAATACATTAGGGATATTACTTCTATAGGGGTGGGGTGGGCTCCCTCTGGGTGTCCTGCCCCCCCCAGGGAAAGTGCATGCGCAATACATCGCCTCTCTTTTCCCGGTGTAGTGAACGCTGTGTGGTCACTGTCTGGCTATGCCTGGCAGATGGTCATTGCAATGGCCTCTCCTACATTACTGCATCCGTGGCAACACCTTCTCGCTGGTCCCCCCCGTTTTCACAGAGTTTGCCACGTTATGGTGCGACCAAATGTCCGGCAGTATAACCGGATGGGCAGGCTGGGCTCACCAACCTCGCCAGCCAAGAGAAGGAAAACTCTAACATCAAGCCCAGGCAGACAGAGTTCATTAATGTAACATCTACCACCTGGAGGACTCGCTGCCGGCGTCCCGGCTTACTGGGCCATGGCAGATGACCCCATGGTGAAAGGGTGGAGCCAGTACTGCGCACACTGCGCTTCACCTAAAAATTCCTCTGTGCAGGCCTGAAGGGTATCCACATCCACAACCCTCGAGGAAGAATCGTACTGCTACAGCACCAACCCCAAATCAGACTTTTCCCTGCAGCCACTGTGGCCGGACCTGCCTGTCCCGCATTGGTCTTTTCAGCCACCAGCGAGCCTGCAACAGACGTGGACTACTGCACCTTTCTTAAATCTTCGTTCACGAAGTCAAGCCGAGAGAGATTACTTCTATCCTTTTGTAAGCAGAAACAGGATCAATTCACACCTGGAAAAAAATCTGCTTGAATATAACATGTAAACCAGATTTAATTGCATGCCATATTATGGAAGCAATTTTAAATTATTCCCAGACACTGATTTCCACATAGAAAACAATTTGTAGACCATTTTCTTCTTTAGTGCAGACAACAACAAAAACTTATTTTATTGACTTATTTTTTCCTGTCATTTTTCTAGCAGGATAACTTATTTATTTTTCACACCCTTGAAGCAAGATTAATTTTTAAAAATATCTCTTACCTCATAAATAATTTCCATGTACCTAGGAATGCTGAATCTTTGTCTTTCTTCCATTACTTTCATATAGCTTATAAGTAGGTCTCATTTCTTCAGTTTTTTCCTATGTCCTACAGGGTGCATATTTCCTCATAAAAACGTAATTCCTACTAAATCAGAGATAAGTTTTTATAGCTGAAACGTATATTTATTGCCATTCTTTGGACATAACATCTATTTGGACATTTTCATGAAAACTTATTTTGTTTATCCCAGATAAAACATTCATACAGTTTGTGTTTGGTTTAACCCTACATTTTCTCACATAGGACCAAACAAAAGTCATAATATTAACAATAATCAGAATCCAAAGATCTAGTTGTGTGAGTGTAATCCCAAATAAGTTTACATTAGTTGTCTTGAAGATCAGCACCCACTGCTGTACAGCAAGATGAAAACTGGGTAAAATTTACACTACTTCTCTCTAGTATTTAGGACTAAGTTCAAGGATAGTAGTTGGTTACACTCCCTTAGAATTCTTAGGTTAGAATTGGAATATCATGCCATTGTAATCATTCACCTGTCCAGACAAGAACATCTAGGAAATGAATGTACAATATCCAACAAATACCCAGTCTCACTTATGAGTCATTGGCACAAAACCACATTTCCTTCTATGTAGCAACAGACTGTCAGCATGCTAATGTGCACTGGATCTCCTTTCTGGACAGCTGGACAATGCTGAACTCCACATGGATCAATTGATCTGTTCTGGGAAAGGCGGGAAAAAGAAGCCGCTAGATTTATTCCACACTTTCTCCCAAAGAATAGGATCTCCACTGCCAAAGTCAACTACATTTCATAGCTATATTCATATTCCCTATCCATCAAGGGATACCATATGTATTTACCTATGTGCTGAAGAGAGACAAGTGCACCACATTTTTTTTGCTGAAAGGGGCCTGATGTAGAAGGTGAGATGATGATGAAGATGATGATTAGCAATGATAATTGATGATGAAATATTTTGCTAGTGGACCATAAATTGTTTTAGATTGGTGTTTTAATGTGGGCTCAATGTATGTTATATTTGTTCTCTTTCTCACTTGTCTTGAAGTGGGCTCACCATAAGTTGGTTGTGACTTCATGGCACTTACATACCTATGTACATACATACCCATGTTGAGTCCAAAGCTGTTTAAGAGAAAGGCAGACATATGAATACTTTAAATAAATTAAATGAATACATTATTGCAATGTGCATAAGTACTTTACAGAATACCAGTAAGAAGACTGCAAGGAGTTAACAACCTCAAATTCAGGACAAAACTGGTGATAGGAGGGCAGAAAAGTGGATTCCAGGAAGTGTGAGCTTCAGCTGGCTATAGGAACACTAAAAGTGAAACTGATCTCCACTCCATTTAAACACACTGCAGCACAGACAAACCTGTAAGGAAAACATGGAATGGATTTTCCATTAAGGTCTCTGGGCCATGTCTATCTTGGCACAGATATGTTAATAGGAAATCCGGATTTGATTCCCCACTCCTCTACATGCACCTGCTGATGTGACCTTGAGTCAGTCACAAATTCTCACAGAGCTGTTCCTCTCAAGAGCAGTCTCTGTCAGAACTTTCTCAGCCCCGCCTACCTCACAGAGTGTCTGTTGTGGGGAGGGGAAGAGAAACAAGATTATAAGCTACTCTGAGACTCCTTTGGGTAGTGAAGGATGGGGTAAAAGTCCAATTTCTTCTTCTTCAACATAAAATAAATCCTTTTTCACCCAAAATTAATATTTCTGACACTGATACACCATACATAGTGTATTATGTGATGAGGAATAAGTAGTGGCCCTGATTCTAGCATTTTCTGAGAATGAACAGGATGGTTGAATAATGAATGATCCTTAGAGCCAGAATTTATTATTTTTGTCTTTTCCTTCATCCAAGAAGCTCAGAGGACTGTTGTAGCTCATAACAACTTGTGAAAGACCAGCTAGGTTGATTGTGGCTTGGCAGTTCAGTTCAGAGTTATTAATTACTAGCAAGTTAAATATAGGAATGTAGATGGTGAATATAGCAGATTCATGGATAAGAATGCAGAGAAGAAATGTTAGAAGATTAAATTATCTTTGTGGAGGCAGATGGGCAGGAATTGCCAAGTGAATTTTTCATACAGAGGAAATACAAATAGTAAGAAATAGTTCAGGGAATTGGTGGAAAGCCTGCCTGGCTGCCAGACAGATAAGCAAAAACTACTCTTGGGGGAAGTCAGCTTCTCCCTGAATTCTTTGAGGCCCATATTCTGCAAGACCAATCTGGAAGACTTGGGAGACGGGAAATGGAGAGTCCAAATAACCCCCTGATATGTAGAGATCCCATCTTATCCTTTTCTTTCCACCATTTAGGATCCCATGGTGTCTTCACCATGGAGAGGTGGAGAACCAGTTTGGTGTAGTGGTTAAGTGTGCAGACTCTTATCTGGGAGAACCGAGTTTGATTCCCCACTCCTCCACTTGCACCTGCTAGCATGGCCTTGGGTCAGCCATAGCTCTGGCAGAGGTTGTCCTTGAAAGGGCAGCTGCTGTGAGAGCCCTCTCCAGCCCCACCCACCTCACAGAGTGTCTGTTGTGGGGGAGGAAGGTAAAGGAGATTGTGAGCCGCTCTGAGACTCTTCAGAGTGGAGGGCGGGATATAAATCCAATATCTTCTTCATCTTCTTCTTCTTCACATGGGGATTCCATTTCACAAATAAAATGAATGATGAACCAACAATAACAACCTGTTTCACTACCTATATTTAGTGATCAGAGTAGAAAAGAAAGTGAGTATGAGTCAATGATTCATTTCTATGGTACAAAAGGTCAATACTGTTTTAAATTGAATTAGCAGAAGCACCATTTACAAGACTTAGGGATTAGGTTCTGCTCATTTTGGAACAAGAAAGGGTACACTTGGGGAATCATATTGAGATATTTGATTTGCAGTTCAAAAAAAGTAGATTGGCAAGGATTTGGAATGACAACAAAAATCTAGAAGAGAAATCTTATGAAGTTAGAGTGAAACCTTGGATATCATTTTCTTGGTGAAATGAAGGCCACTTCTGCACCCCTGCAACAATCCAGATTGTTTATGTATTTGCTATATGAAGTTGTGCTATATAGCACATGATCCTCAACATGCTGCAGCTCAGTTGCTTGTCACTTGTGTTTTTATACCCATCTGAACCTCAGGATGCAGGTTGCAGACCTCAAATTGACAAGCTCTGTATAACTTCAGTAAGGTATCAGGGTACTTTCTCTTCCAGCCTCTTCTGACCAGATAGGGCCTGAAGGCAGAACTGTAGAGGAGGCATTTGATACAAAGGGGAGAAAGGGGAGGGGTCATTATTCACATTATCCATCAAAACTTGGGTAAGGTGTAAATATAGGTAGATAGTTTTCATTTAAGCAACCAAGAAAAAGGCTAGTAGAAGGAGCAATCCATCAACAGCTACAAATACAAGTAGAATCCCAGCTACAAATACAAGTTGATGGGGTGTGAACTGGCAGAGACTGATCAAGAGAGAGATCTTGGGGTCATGATAGATAACTCACTGAAAGTGTCAAGACAGTGTGCGTTTGCAATAAAAAAGGCCAATGCCATGCTGGGAATTATTAGGAAGGGAATTGAAAACAAATCAGCCAGTATCATAATGCCCCTGTATAAATCGATGGTGCGGTCTCATTTGGAGTACTGTGTGCAGTTCTGGTCGCCGCACCTCAAAAAGGATATTATAGCTTTAGAGAAGGTGCAGAGAAGGGCAACTAGAATGATTAAAGGGCTGGAGCACTTTCCCTATGAAGAAAGGTTGAAACGCTTGGGACTCTTTAGCTTGGAGAAACGTCGACTGCGGGGTGACATGATAGAGGTTTACAAGATAATGCATGGAATGGAGAAAGTAGAGAAAGAAGTACTTTTCTCCCTTTCTCACAATACAAGAACTCGTGGGCATTCGATGAAATTGCTGAGCAGACAGGTTAAGACGGATAAAAGGAAGTACTTCTTCACCCAAAGGGTGATTAACATGTGGAATTCACTGCCACAGGAGGTGGTGGCGGCCACAAGTATAGCCACCTTCAAGAGGGGTTTAGATAAAAATATGGAGCACAGGTCCATCAGTGGCTATTAGCCACAGTGTATGGAGCACAGGTCCATCAGTGGCTATTAGCCACAGTGTATGTGTGTATATAACATTTTTTGCCACTGTGTGACACAGAGTGTTGGACTTGATGGGCCGTTGGCCTGATCCAACATGGCTTCTCTTATGTTCTTATGTTCTTAACAGAATAAGCAGCCCCAAGATTTTGTAGACTCTTCTTCCTTGGAGGTTTCAGATAGGCATTTGTCACGGATGCTTTCCATGCAGCTGTTTTATCTTAAGGCAAGGAGTTTCTTACTGCTATGGGATGCTACAATTCTGTCATCCTGCTCAACTACAAAGTACACTATAGAATGGTATAACTTGTATTGAAGGAACTGCATGAAAATGTAACATAAAAAACCTAAAAGTTGTTCCTATTTATAGATCATGAAGTGATGTTGGATTTGACCAGAGATCCCATTTTATATTTCATATTGGTGCCAGACATGCAGTGTGACTTTTTACATGTCTGCTCACAAATCAGTGCCACAGCATTTAATGGTATTTACTTCTAGCTAAGGGTGCAGATGATTGCACTCTTGAGGGCTGATCTAACAGCCAACACTCACAGATTCAGACTCTGTCCTCTGATTGTGTTTGCACTTAATCCTGGACCATTATTATCATTGTGTCACATGTACATATCCAGGTAGGTAGAAATGCCTCATTAAAGTACAGCCAGGAAGACTTGTCAATGAAGAGGTGAAATTTATGCACCCCTTTTCTTGTTTAACTCTGGAGGCCTTACTGCAGATTTGGGCACTGAGAATGACAATAACCCAGCTGATAGTAATTAAACCACATCCTTTTTCTCATGTGAGTTGTTGAGTTTTTGAGGAAATTCAGGTTGCTCCATTCTACTCCCTAACCCAATTCTCCAATCAAATGAGAGCTCCTTTGTGCCAAAACTGTTGGGCTTGGGAATTCAAAATATAATTCTTTCTGCCAGTAAGGATAACCATTACAGATCTCTTTGATCAGCAATAAACAATGATCTGAGTAACTTGCAGTTTGAAATTTGACACAGGAAAGCAGTGGAAAGGAGGGAGAGAAAAAAATACGTGTGTTGTATGAGCACACTTGAAAATAATCAGTGATTCCAAAGACTAGCAGCAACATAGTTTATATGTTCATATCTCAATGGAAGGCTCTTATTAATGAGGCAGCAGTATTAGATTTTTGGAAAATTCTGGAGCTTGACCATCAATGCATTCGACAGATTTCAATTCATTATAAAGCTGTGGCACTGTTTGATTCTTCGCACACACACATTTTAAAAATGTTAATCATCTTCTGGGTCAAAAAGGAAAAGCAGATCTCCAGAGCTCTGTCTTGATGTGCCTGTCTGCAGCACAATTGCATTCCTTAATGAATGCTCTGGGCTCTATTTCTAATTTTGGAGTTGAGCAAAATGAATGTTGCTGCATTTTTCAGTCACCAGAGGATACTCTGATGTACACCCCTCTTCTGTTTATGTCTTATGCAAACAGCGTCTTCTTAACAATGCCCATTGCAGCTAATTTGCAACTGCAGATCTCAAAAATATTGTCTTGTAAAGTTTTAATGGAGTCCCATGCAACTTAATTACCCACTATTGGCAGTTTTTCTCCTGGGGTGATTAGCTGGAGGAAGCCAGAAAACTTTGAAATAGTAGGATCCCAGATGGATGAATGAGTTGTTATTTAGGTGAAGACTGAAATGGAAGAGAAGGGGGGGGGGGGAATCCCCTGACTCTTCTGTGTTCAACTTGTTTTCTCCATAGAAACATAATTCTTTCCACAAAATTATCTCATTTAAAGTCTTGTTGGAGAGTTATTCTATCTAGTGCCTTTCCCATTTAAAGTTCATTCAGATATGAATGGGGAATGGCTTTATCAACTCCAGAAAGCGGGAAAAACCCACAGATATAATACCCTTCAGGTTTGAAAAAGCTTTCAACTCCATCTTAATAGGTCTCCCGATGTTACTGAAATCCATACTGAGCACTCTGCAAGCTGTCAATCTTTTCTTGAGATGCTGCTGCCTACTGATGTAGTTTCTAGAATTTCCATGGACAAGCAGGATAATTGAATTTATTCTTGTTCCCTAAAGGAAAGGGATAATTGAAAGTCAATGTGGACTTACACGAGGGACAATTTTGGACATTATAATCCCCCAGTGAATTCAACACAGACACAAGTAATTACCGGTGTCCCAAGAAAGCTCAGGACCCAACTATACATGAGGACAGATTGCAGGAGCACAACTCCAGATTTATTTATAATCCTAAAACCAGATGCAGGTAGCCTCGCCTTGGTGTTGGAAATAGAGGAATCCTAATTCTTCTTCTACCAGTGATGTTTCCTCAATTGAAAATGTCACCTTTCCCAAGCTGCTTTAAATCCCAGTGGTGGGGAGGCAGGCACAATATCTATCCCCACCCCCTTTCTGGGGCTTAAAGAAGCATAGAGGGAGGAATTGGGAAAATGGCACGGTGGGGGTGGGGTGAGCCTTAATTCCTCTCTCCCTAGTACTGATCTCTGTAAGATGCTCCTGTGGTTGCTTTATTGGGCCAAATAATACATTAGGACTTCCAGTTCTGAAGCTCATCACATGTAATTTGGCCCTAAGATCTCGCAAGATTAGAACACCCTAGAGTACAACAGTACTGTGTATCAGGATGAGGAAGCCACATTGATGACACAGTCAGGAACTTCACTGACAATGCAAAGACAGCAAGAGCCAAACTGTTTGAGCTGCTCTGCCAAAATTCTGAACCCCAGCACTTCCTAGCATGGCAACTTGAGAGGGCCAGTACATTACAGGGGCTTCTGGAGATAAGGCTGAGAGTGGGGTGAGCTCTGAAACCTTAGCCCAGGGGTCCCCCAACATTACTGAGCCTGTGGATGCTTTTGGAATTTAGAGAAAGGGTAGAGAGAACCACCAGTATGAGAGTACCAGGCTGAAAGACAAAAGGAAGTCTTTGCCTATGGCCAAGCAAGGGTCTGTGGCTGTGACACACCTCTCTAAGATGATCTCAGAGGCATTGAGCTCCCTTTTATTTCTGTTCGATTCAAGCCCCTTTGGATTTTATCCCCAAGACATGTGTGTGTGTGTGTGTAGAATCAGCATCAGGAAATAGACTGAGAGTGCTATGGCATCCAACAGCGCTATACTGGGGATCAAAATGTTTTACCTTAGGCATGCTTACTCACATGTCTTACTGTAGTGTAGTGGCTCCCAACCTTTTTGGCACCAGGGACCAGTTTCATGGAAGACAATTTTTCCACAGGCCAGTGGGAAGGGCAACGTTGCAGCTTTTGCTGCCCAGGCTGCCCCTATGCCTCATCCCTGCCCCCATGGGGGGTCTTTAAAGGGGGAGAGACAGGAGCTGTTTCTGCTGCCTCCCAGCTAGGTGGCCAGGCAGCAAAAGGCCAATCTGCCCCCTCCCATTTAAATGAGGGGTAAGGTAAGGGTGCAGCAGCGCTGCCCCTTCCGCTGGCCTGGGACCTGGGTGGATGAGAGAGGTGGTGTGGCCTGGCTCTGAAGCTGCCTTCCTGCAGAAGGGGCAGTGGGGCTGCTCTGCCTCGCTCCAAGGCTGCCTCCCTGCCTCGGAGTGAGGCCACACTGCCTCTTTCATCTGCTCGGGTCCCAGGCATGTAGGGGCGGTGCTGTGCCTCTGCCTCACTCCAGGGCCCGATTGCTAGCAAGCCATGGACCGGTCCTGGTCCACAGCCTGGTGGTTGGGGACCCCTGCTGTAGTGTACATAGCATTGCAGTGTCAGTATGTATAAGAATTTCTACCTGAAAAAAGTTCCAGATGGCAGCTGCGTTGGTCTGCAGTAGAACAGTTAGATTTGAGTCCAGTAGCAGAGAGCAACAAGAGTTTTGAAGTATAAGCTTCTGAGAGTCAAAGCTCCCTTTCCTCTTGACACAATCCCTTGATGTTTAACCTTTATTGAAAGTAAGCTTAAATATGTGCATTTGAAGTAAACTCTCAGGACTGATTCACGTTATCATGTCTTTCCTGTTATTAAGTCCTTATGTCTGCCCCAAGACCTATTGATCAGAGGTTCTCTGGGAGCTCTGTGCTTGATTCCCAGACACACCTGATTCAGGTCAGGGCCCTGCTGTACAGGGAGGGGAAGTTTACATCTTCCCCACTGCACTTTCTTCCTCACCTGAAACAGCCCTAAAGATCTGCTATCAACTCCCTGGGGCTATTTCAGTTCAGAAAAATGAGGTGCATGGGAGAGAGAAAGGGAGACAGATTAGGGTTGCCAAGTCCAATTCAAGAAATATCTGGGGATTTTGGGGGTGGAGCCAGGAGCAAGGTTGAACTCCAAAGGGAGTTCTGGACATCACATTGAAAGGGACCGTGCACCTTTGAAATGCCTTCCTTCCATAGGAAATCATGAAAGATAGGGGCACCTTCTTTGGGGGCTCATAGAATTGGACGCCCTGGTCCAATCTTTTTGAAACTTGGAGGGTACTTTGGGGAGAGGCACTAGATGCTATACTGAAAATCTGGTGCCTCTACCTCAAAAAACAGCTCTCCCAGAGCCCCAGATACCCGCGGATCAATTCTCCATTATTCTCTATGGGAATAAATCTCCATAGGGAATAATGGGGTTCCCAGCAGACATTTCCCTTCCCTCCCCCCGCTTTCTGATGATCCTGAAGTGGGAGGGGGGCTTCCAAACCAGGGGATCCCCTGCCCCCACCTGGGGGTTGGCCACCCTAAGACAGATAGACTTCAGTCCCCATGTGCCAAGGTCCCAATGGGAATACGTACATTTTAAATTTGGGATGTTGTATGTTTTATGTATTTTATCTATATTGTAAGTAATGTACCCTCTAAGCTAAGTTAGCGTGAGCTAGCTCAGTTTTTTTAGCCTCCAGCTCACACATTTTTGTCTTAGGTCAGGAAAAATGGCCCCAGGGCAAATTAATTTATGCAGTAACTCACAACTTTAATGCCAGTAGAAGAAGAGTTTTTGCTCAGTCACAACACTCCACAGCTTATTTTATTTTATTTTTATTTATTCCGGGATTTAGAAGGGACTATTGGTTGTAAGCCATCTTGGGCTCCATAAGGAAGAAAGGCAGCTAATAAATGTGAAGAAGAAGAAGAAGAAGAAGAAGAGATTGGATTTATTCCCTGCCCTGCACTCTGAATCTCAGGGTCTCAGAGCAGTTTACAATCTCCTCCACCACCACCCCACAACAGACACTCAGGCTGTGAAGTAGGTGGGTCTGAGAGAGCTCTCCCAGAAGCTGCCCTTTTGAGGGATAGCTATGGTTGACCCAAGGCCATTCCAGCAGCTGCAAGTGGGGGAGTGGGGAATCAAACCCAGTTCTCCCAGATAAGAGTCTGCACACTTAACCACTATACCAAACTGGCTCTCTTATTTATTAAGTAAATAAAAATTTAGGCAGAATGGGTACAGTATCTTGTGCTTGATATGGGTACCACATTATGATGGGACTTTGTTCTTCATAACCAGGGTATCAGAAAACCTTTCAATCAGAATCTCCTATCAGAACCATCCAATTCTCTGAGTGCAGGTACCAAAAGTTGATGAAGCATTGTTTCTGACAGACTGGGCCTGATACACATCCGTCAGAATGTCATAGTTTGATGAGAATCCCATTCTTTGGATACATATCAAAGTCTGATGGACTACTGTCCTTGACATCCCAACAGAGGATTTTGTCTGGCAGGATCCCCAGACAGCATCAAAATCTGAATCCAGAGTCCTCGTGGAAAAGTGTCTTTCCTGTGTGTGCAAAGTGCTGTCAAGTCACAGTCAACTGATAGCAACCCCGGCAAGGGGCTTTCAAGGCAAGTAGTTCGCCATTGCCTTCCTCTGCAGAGCCTTCCTTCCAAGTACTGACCCTGCTTAGCTTCCAATATGTGACAAGACTAGGCTATACCAGGCTGCCTTCCCTAGGCAAAAGGATTTAGCACTGTACAGTTAACAGCTTCCTTTCTCCCAGCCAAGGAATTATACACATTCACTTGTAGGCAGGGTTATATGGTGGACACAATTGTGGATGCAGGGGTATGTGGTGAGCACTCCAGAAGGGCGGACAAGAACCAATGGGTTGAAATTAAATCAAAAGGAAAGGAAAGGTCCCCGGTGCAAGCACCAGTCGTTTCCGACTCTGGGGTGACGTTGCTTTCACGTTTTCACAGCAGACTCTGGGGTGACGTTGCTTTCACAACATTTTCACAGCAGACTTTTTATGGGGTGGTTTGCCATTGCCTTCCCTAGTCATCTACACTTCCCCCCCCAACAAGCTGGGTACTCATTTTACCAACCTCGGAAGGATGGAGGGCTGAGACAACCTCGAGCTGGCTGCCTGAAAACCCAGCTTCTTCGTGAGCTGGCATTAAAAGTTGTGAGCTGCTGCATAAATTAATTTGCCCTGGGGCCATTTTTCCTGCGCTAAGACAAAATCAAAAGAGTTTTTGACTAAACATTAGGAAAAACTTCCTGACAGAGTGATTCCTCAGTGGAAGAGGCTTCCTTGGGAGGTGATGGACTGGAGGCTTTTAAACAGAGGCTAGATGGCCATCTGGCAACAATGCTGATTCTGGCAACAAGGCAGATCATGAGGAGGAGGACAGGAATGATTGTATCAGTGCTGAGTTCTCATGGCCCTTTTTTACATGGCCAGAGAAATGCTTATTTTCACTTTGGGATCAGTCAGCATTTTTTCTCAAGACCAGTTTGGCCAGGGATCCGGGAGTTTTGCCATCTTCTGGGCATGGAGCAGGGCTCAGTGGGAGGAGGGGTACTTGTGAATTTCCTGCACTGTACAGAGGGTTGGACGAGGTGACCCTGGAGATCCCTTCTGACTCTATGAAAAACCTATGAAAAACAGGCATGATGCAAAGAACTGAATTGTCCCCACTATGGATCTTGTCCCAGAGGAACTGCAATGGTTGGCATGTCATAGGTTTTGTAAACTACTTTCCTGTCTCCAAGTAAATACACATCCAAGAATTTGCTCTTCCTGGGTACTGTGGGACAAGACTGTATGCAGTTTTGAGAAAGGCAGTCTACTCACTTACTTAATTGCAGTGTGGTGTAGTGGTTTGGGTGTTGAATTCGGATCTGGGAGAGCCAGGTTCAAATACCCTCTGCTCTGAAGCTCACTAGATACTATGGAACTGTCACCCACTCTCAGCCTCATCTACTTCTCAGGGGTTGTCCTCCTGAGCATAAAATGTACCATGCTCTGACCTTTTTGAAGGAAGGGCAGGATTTAAAAACAATAAATAAATGATCTTCTCTACTCTATCCTATTATAAACACTTGAAATTTTCTCCCTGGCATGATCTTTGGATAAAGATCTTTGTTCTTGACCTCTAGTATGGGCAAAGTCAGAACTTAACTAGAGTGTGTATGGGGAGGGAGGGGAAGGAGGTGCTCTGTTTCTGGCAATGTGTTTGTACAACAGCAGCAGCTTTTCCACAATAAATAAGATTGTAAACACACATTTTGTTTTGTGAAATAATTCTGATCCCTCTTTCCCGAACTGACTTACCTTTATGCATTCGAAGTGAAATCTGATGTGTGGGGTTGTACTAGTGTCCAGACTCTAAAAGATATCCTTCTTTGACTCCCTGCAGGGAGGAGAGGGAGAGAGACTGTATGATTGTGGGGCTTTTCTGTTTGCTGCAGTATGGACACCAAAGAACACATAAAGCTGCCTTATACTGAATCAGAGCCTTGGTCCATCAAAGTCAGTATTGTCTACTCAGACTGGCAGTGCCTCTTGCAGAGCCTCTTGCTGGTTTTTCCTCCTGCTCCACCAAAGAGATGGCACTGGGGGCATCTCCCCTCCCGCCCTTTCCACGGGTAGCATCGGAAGAAGGCGCCTTGGGCAGTAAAGCGTATTGAGTCACAACCGATCTAATCTGCTTTGTTCACGCGCTATGCACGTTTACTGAGAAGAAAGCCGTCTGGTTTCTGTGAGATTTGCTCCTTGCATAGACATCTGCGGGAACACTTCCCTCCCCTCGGCAAAATATATGCTACTGTGTCAAACACGAGAGCAGGCCGTTTGTTATATGCAAACTACGAATCCCAGAAATCGAGGAAATCTGGACCGCGATTTATGCGCATGTGCACTGACTGCTGGTAATGGGGGTGGAGTCTGTCCCTTTCTGTGGAACCACTTGAATGGGAATCTCTGTGTCTGTGGGCGGTGTGCGCAAGCGTTGTGGTTGGCTTTCTCGCGATGGAGTCTCCTCTGCCGTCTCTCTGGCTGCAGCGAGTGGCAACTCTGTTTCTGTTTGTGTTCTGCTGCTGGGGAAGTGGCTCCGCAGGTGGGCGTAAGTAGAGCTGAATTGAAAGTTCGCCAGGGAGTGCGTGCCACCTCTCCGCGCCTGCTCCTAAATTCTTTCTATTGCCATTGTGTCTCAAAAGGCATCTTCTCTGTGGCATCGGTGCGCAGGCATTCTCCGACTCTCAGTTCTTGGTTCGTGGAAACATTCCTGTTCGCAGACCAAGCACATCTTTTTAACCAGTGCCCTTCCCTTTGTTGTGCTGGAGTCCTAAAGGTCTCTTGAAACTTCTCTGAAGCACCCTGAAGTTGCTTCATGCGCCGATTCCGCTTCAACCTAGTGGATTGTGGGCGTTTAATAGCACACGAATCATTCAGCCCCCCCCCCCCCCCGTGTTTCTTAAGTAGTCCACAGTCAAAAGCTGCATTCTGTAAACAATCATAGAGTGGAAGGAACCTCGGGGGGCATCTAGTCAACCCCCTGGAGACATTCAAGCTTAAGGACTGCATGGTTCCCTCTTCAGTTTCTCTCACCTTCCCTCATGGTTGAACATGAACATATAAAGCTGCCTTATACTGAATCAGACCCTCAGTCCATCAAAGTCAGTATTGTCTACTCAGACTGGCAGCGGCTCTCCAGGGTCTCAAGCGGAGGTTTTTCACGCGTATTTGCCTGGACCCTTTTTTAGTGGAGATGCCAGGGATTGAACCTGGGACCTTCTGCTTCCCAAGCAGATGCTCTGCCACTGAGCCACCGTCCCACCGAAGCACTTCTCTGTTTACAAAATACTTAAATCTATTTTTGTGACTAAGCTCTGTGAGGTTCAAAACCTTACTGTGCCACAGAAACTCGTTGGGGGCCCTTGGGCTAGTCAGATATCTCAGGCTTCACAAGGTTGGAGAGTGGTGGACTGGAACTTTGGGAACCCAGCTTCACAGTCTCACTTCTGCCATGGGAACTTGCTGGGTGATCCGTCACAAACTCTCAGCCTGGCCTGCATCAGAGGGCTGTTGTTGTGTGTGCAAGGGGGACAGTTTCAAAAAGCCACTACTTTTGAGTCTGAACTGGGGAGGAAAGTGGGATATAAATAAATGCAGGGTCACAGAGGAGGGGAGAATGATGTTGTCAGCCACATCCAGTCCTCTCTAGAGAAAAAAGCAAAGTATAAGGTAAGCAAGAGAGAAAAGCACACTGTTGCTGAGCAATAATGCCAGGGAGGATCAAAATGTGATGCTGGTGACCCCCAAGAACTGACTTTGGATGGCTGCTCCAGCAAAGCAGTGGTGCCTCCTTAAGTAGCACTCCAGCCCTGCAACTACCTGGGCCACTCTGGTGCCTGGGGTACCAAAGGAGAATGCAAAACCTGCTCCACTTCTGCTACTGGATTGGATAACCTGTTGCAGGAGAACCAACAGTGTATATGATAAAAAGTTAGAGACTGAAAAGCTATTAAAAGTAACTGCTAGACCAGGGTGTGCTCTGAGTTGATGGCAGGTGGGCTGTCCAGGCCCTGGGAGTGAGCGCTGCCTGGCTAACACTGCAGTCTTCCTGTCTGCTAGCTGGTGAGCATTGTGGGATCATGAAGCCAAGAGGGCACAACATCTTCACCAGCTTCCTTCTAGATGATTCTCATTTGTCTGTTCTCTGATTTTTCCACTCAGAATCCTCTCAGATGTGTCTTTCCCCAGCCTCTTTGGAACTGTCTGGGTTCTGTAGTCAAAACAAGTGATCTTTTATGGAGCCTGCAGAGGGCTGTCCTTCCCTCAAAGGCTTAGCTGCTTTAGCTGAGCTCCAGCACTACATGAAATACTGAAGAATGGAAGGGTTCCCAAAGCTCACCTGTTCCCGGCTTCCTGCTCAGGCATGTTTGTCCAACAACTCTGCAGATTAACCTGAGCACAACAGCATGTGAGACTTAGTGCAATGTTACTTGGATGAGTTAAGTCAGAAACTTCAGTCAAAACTTAATGCCTCTGTTGCTCATTCATTAATGTTTCTGTGCACAGCCTAAGTCTGTATCCCGCCCTTGCTCCAAAAGGGCAGTTTCCATTGCCGCGGTTAATAACCCCATATGTGCCCCAGAGAGCACTACGTTCAGGATCCCAAAATCTCCTCCAGATTCCCGGACTGAAAGAAGTTCGATTGTCCACCACTAGAGCCGGAGCATTCTCAATAACAGCCCCCGCTCTGTGGAATGCCCTCCCCAAAAACATCAGGGCCCTGCAGGACCTGCCACAGTTCCACTGGCCCTGTAAGACTGAACTATTTAAGCTTGCCTTCAATAGGTAAGGGGAGGTAGCAAATGTCCCACAGCAATGTCCCACTGGACAAATATAGATATTGAGAAACACCAACATGCATCTTGGATTTTATGGTTAAAATGTGTAGAATTGATTTTATTGTATATTGTTTTTAGTATTCTATGTGGTTTTTAACTGATATCAGCCACCCTGAGCTCGTTAGGGGAGGGCAGGATATAAATCTGATAAAATAAAATAAAATAAATAACAGAAGAATGTTCAAGCACAGTAGTCACACACATGAGCTGCCCAGGAAGGCAAACTCTGCAAAGCAATTTTATTTTAGTGTATTTTTTCTGCCTGAACCCCCAGATGGATCTCAGTAGTTTTATATGGGTTTGGTTTTTTGGCAGTAAGAACAGTAGAAATTGCAATAGGTTGTAGGAAATTGTTAGGTTGTAGTTATTTAAATGTGTTTTAACAGTCTGTGTTTTGTTTAATGAATTGTAAGTAATTTTGGATGTCCAGGAAAGTGTGACACATTTTTAAAGATAAAATATTGAAAATTTGCAGTTGAGAGAGGTCTCTCTCTCTCTCTCGGCTTGGCTTTGCGAACGAAGATTTAAGAAGGGTGCAATAGTCCACGTTTGCTGCAGGCTCGCTGGTGGCTGACAAGACCAATGTGGGACAGGCAGGTCCTTTGATAAGTAAAGCAATAGGGAAATCATAGTATTTTCAAAGGAGCCTCTAAAATGCCTGATTGTCAGGAAATGGAGGGGGAAGTCTTATTGTTGCTTTCCTTTATTAATACCAGATAGACTTGCAAGGGGTTCACAATGTTTCCTGCTCCCACTGCTATTCATATGAGCCCATACAATTTGTCTGCACATGTAATGGTGTCTTGCATAGTGTGCATGGCCCAAAAAGATTCCTACCTTTTTATCTCTTGATAATTGTTTCAGAATTATCCAGCACGTAATCCTGGTTGTGTTTCAGATACAAATTGGAAGAAATTCCTGGTCCAGATTAGCAGAGCTGTGGAGAACTACAAGCCATGCATAAAGGAAAATTGCAGCTGTCACCAAGGGTAAGGAAGGGGCCAGTATCACAGACAATTTAAGTGATATTTACGGAGGTGGGGAGGGGAGGGTTGGAGTGGCAGAACATATCCTTTGCATATGGAAGATCCCAGGTTCAGTTATTGCATCTCCAGAGAAAAGAACCTCATGCATCAGGTTGGGAAAGGCATCTGCTTGAATCAGCCAGCAGGTAGGACTAGACGGGCCAGTAGTCAGATTTGGTGCAGCAGTGTCATGTGTTCATAGTAGATCAGCAGTCGAGGAACTTGCTTCTGCTGCAATGTCTATGGAGTGTGGTTGAATTAACAGCCATTGTTGGTAGAATGAAAGCAGCAGCTGTTTGGGCTATGAAAGATAAGATAGCAGGTTGTCAAATATATTCTCCTTGGAAGTAAGTCCACTGAAGTCCACTGCTTTCACATCAGTATGTTTACAGGTAGGCGGATTTTTGGGCCAAGTACTAAAAAAGTACAATGTGTACCACAAATAAAGTGGGGAGAGGGAGGAAACAAGGGTTGTACTTGGCCAGACAGACTAAAAGCAAGCTGAGCCCCAGCAGCATGGCCAGTGCCTCAGAGTCTTTCCTCCAGCCTAGTGGATACCTGTTCCAGGCCAAGAAGCGTAAGCCATACCCTTCACCTTCTCCTGTGCTCTGAGACTCCTTTCAGTTGTTTCACCAGTCCTGTGTCCATAGCAAAGTGGCCCATTGTGCCACTTCTTCAGCATGTGTTGCAGATTGCCTTCATAGGTCATCATGTGCTACTATGTACTAGCAGGGGTTTTAAAATTTACACTGTATTTCAACAAATCTTTAAGAAATATTTCCATTATGTTTACATGCACAACCTTAAAGTTGTTGTTTGCACTTGCTCAAGTGAGATGCACAGATCCCTTTTTTCCCCAACATTGTCTGTGACCAGTTCTCTCTCTCCTGCTTGTAAGTTGTGAGTTTGCCATCACATAACATGCCACTCTCTATTCAACTAATTCTTTCCCCAGGAGCTACTTGCACATAGAAGATTCTATCCCTGGCTTCTTTGGCTAAAGCATCAGGGGTGGCTCTGTTGGGAAAGTCCTCTGCCAAGACATTCTGGAGAGTACTGCTAGAGCAAAAGTCAGTACTGAGCTTGACTGGTGAATAGCCTTACAGTATAAGGCAGCTCCTAGGTTCCATTTGTATCTGTTTACCTCAGGGAGCTAGCTGAATGATCTGCCAGTCTTTGAGCATGAGAGATTTCCCAAACAGACAACTTTCATGAATGCCTTGTTAACTGTTACTATAATAACTTTCCCTAATGTGTTTAATGATGGGTAGAATCTCTCTCCCCTCAGAGTTAGGGAACAGGACTTGGCTCCTTTTCGAGATGGGATCTCCAAGGAATTGCTGTCAGAAGCAATCAGTCGAAAGCTGGGGACTCACTACCAGATCATTGAGAAGAAGCTGTATCGTGAGCATGATTGCATGTTCCCTGCAAGGTGAGAACAACACAAAATATATCCATCACAGAGAGAGAAGCAGGAAAATCTCCCTAACCTCCTTAACCTGTGGGTCATTGAGCAGAAAATGTTTGAAAGAGCTAAATTCCTGCGTAAGGGGAAGAAACTGATGAAGCATTGCCTTGCTTGAATTGTTGGAATTGCATTTGCTTTTGTGAGAATCATTATTGACACTGCACTTTAGTTGCACAAGAAAGTCATATGGGTTAGAAGCTGAAAGAAATCAGAAATAAATGCCTCTGGGAAATGGGGATAATTGAAAGGTATAACTTGCTGAGTTGTTTAAATCAGGATTTGTTTGAGTATCAGAAGGGGCTTGTAGTTGTGTCCAGCTTGGTTCATAGTGGTGGTAAAAACAAAACATGAAAAAAATAAAGCAGTGTTACTATAGCTCTATGCAGATGACCTGTCCATACATTGACTCATCCTGCGGACAGGAGAGTGGGCAAAAGTGTACTGGCCTGATTCATCTGCACGATGCAAACACACACAGGAAGTGCCTGCATACACGCCCCCTTCCTGTAACCAGCAACATTTGGAAAGCAGCATCACTTATTATGGGAGGTAGTGTACACATTTGTTCTTCCCCTGTGCATGCACACTGTGCCGATGGCTCAGCAGTTGTGCTGTGGCGGGGGTGGGCAGGCAGAGGCCAGCATACTCATGTCCACTTTCCCACCCCATGCGCTGAGTCATTGCATGGACAAATCATTGGCGTCTCATTTTCTCTTGCCACTTCAGTCTTTGGGCTTTTTCCAAAACCATGTTGTACCTATGCCTTTTTCTGTGACTATCTGGCCACTTCTTCCTTGACCTCACTTTGAGAACTAACTAGTCTTTTCTTTATATACATCCTCAGTAATCCATAACAAAAATCACATAACATAGGCCAGTATTATTATCCCATATTCAGGTGTACTGAATATGATAGATGTGTGGTCATGGTAGGAAAGCAGGTTGCTTATGGCCAGTCATTGAGTTACAAATTGAAGTAATATTCCTTCCAGGGACTTCTGGGTTATTTTAGGACATTTCACCAGTGTACCTTCCCCCCACAACCCTTGCCCAGTGAATAATAATTCTTCCTGTAAATACGTTCAGATGGATTATATAAATGAGTTTATATCCTTGATTCAGTAGATATTCATTCTCATAATATTACCCATGTAATATTGCATATTAGCCTTGACCGGGATAGCTCAGGCAAGCTCAATCTTGTCAGATCTTGTAAGTCAACCAGGTTCAGTCCTGGTTAGAACTTGGATGGGAGACCACCAAGGAAGTCCAGGCTCATGACACAGAGGCAGGCAATGGTAGATCACCTCAAAATGTCTCTTGCCTTGAAAACCCTGTGGCAGGAGTCCCCAAACCTTTTCAGCCTGTGAACACATTTGGAATTCTGAAGCAGCTTGTTGGGCGCAGCAATAAAATGGCTGCCACAGGAGACTAAGTTAGCCGCAAAATGATTGCCACAGGTTAACTTCAGTAACACAGTGCAGATCCTTGTTCTATGGCATCAATTGCTACCAAAGCAAAAATAAAAAAAATCCACACAGTCAAACAAAGCTGCAATAGTCAGAAGCCTTGCTGGGCAAAAGCCCTACCTGGCTCCCCCCCTCCACTTCGTAAAAAACAACTGGTGGCTGCCAGAAAAGGTGATGGCAGGCACCATGTTGCCCATAGGCACCAAGTTGGGGACTACTGCCCTACAGGATCACTGTAAGTCAGCTATGACTTGACAGCAAAAAAAAAAAAAAAAAGCTTTGACATAACTTGTATTTCTCCTGTGTATTCTGCAGGTGTAGCGGCATTGAGCATTTCATTTTGGAGATCATTGACCATCTTCCAGATATGGAGTTTGTGGTCAATGTACGGGACTACCCGCAGGTGCCTAAATGGATGAAACCTCCTATTCCCGTCTTCTCCTTCAGTAAGGTAAGAGGGGAAAGGGGTTATGTCCTCTGCCCTAATGTGGACAACTGTGACATATAAGTGAATCTCTTGCTTTACTGAGATGTTCTGTTGTTACTAACCTGCTTCACTGTGTTTTTATTTTCTGGGAGACTTCAGAATACTATGACATTATGTATCCTGCCTGGACATTTTGGGAAGGAGGACCAGCTGTCTGGCCCATTTATCCAACAGGCCTAGGACGCTGGGACATAATGAGAGAGGCCCTCCAAAGGTACATTTCAGAGAAGAAATATGTTGCCTTCAGACTATGCATGTGTTTCCTCCATTAACTTGCACTTGTATGAAGCCAAAAACCTCAGTCCAAATTATGTATGTTGAGAAATATATCACTTTTACTGTTTTTCAAAAGTATACATGAGGTTGTAGTTTGTGGGATCCACAAGCCATGGTAAGCTAGTTCTCCAAGCTGGGAGAGTCTTTTGGGCTTTAAAAGGCCAAATTGATTGAGTTTCCTTTGAAATGCACCCTGATACTGAACATAATATGGCATTGGATCTAACTGGATATAAGGATTTAAGGCAAGCAGGTGTAAAGAACTTGTATATTCTTAACAGATGCGAAGAGAAGAGGGTTTCAGCAGGTTCAGGTTGTCATACTGAAGTGAGAAGCTGGATCTGCTAAAATTCTCAGTTTCATACAAACACTAAATATACAAGAGCTGAAACTTTTGCTTCTGGTCATCTTGATTGTAGCACACTATGGAGAAAGAATGACAACCACATTTAGTAGGAAAAGGGTCATCGATAAGGAGTGGGATTATAGATGAGCCTTTAACTAACTTCTTGGCACCTTTATGACTTTTGGTCAGTCATAACTGTCAGAATTGTTCTCTCATGAGCAGTTCTCTCAGATCTCTCTCAGCCTCACCTACCTCACAGGATGTTTGTTGTGTGGAGGGGAAGAGAAAGGAGATTGTAAGCCACTTTGAGACTCCAAGTTAAGTGCAGGGTATAAATCCAATCTCCTCTTCTTTAGTGTGCTCTGGTAACTTTGTATGTGAGTGTGTTTGTGTTTAAAGTCATCAAATTAGTGACCTCAATAAGAGGCTTTCAAGGCAAGTGAGCCACAGAAGTGGCTTGCCATTGCCTTCTTCTAGAGTCTTCCTTAGTGGTCTCCCTTCCAAGAACTGACCCTGCTTAGCTGCTGAGATCTGATAAGATCAGTCTATAGTCTATACCAGGGTTTCCCAAACTTTTCTTTCCAATGGCCCGGTTATTTTTACACTTCTCCATCGTGGCCCACTAAAATTCGGGGGTGGAGCCAGGAGACTTTGGGGGTAGAGCCAGGAGACAAGAATTATGTCATTTCCTATGGTGTCAAGGACCAAGTGATGTCACTTCCAGGGCACCCTGAACCAAAATTCCACCTTTTCCTGTGATGTCACATCCAGGTCACTCCCCCCAAACCTGCCTCTTCTTCGGAAGTAAATTCATTTTCAGAAAAATCTCTGAAACTCATGCTGAGCCAAAATGGAGGTGGAAAGTGGGCGGTCCCCTCTTTCCACCCCCACACCTGAATGCAACTATCTGTTTGTGTATTCTTCTCCAGTTTGCAAGCACTCCGAATGCCCATGTTCAATTGCCTGCACCACCTACACATCCCTTCTTCAGCAGCACTGGCCAGTGTATGCAGTTGGGAGTGCTGTTGCCATTGCCATCAGGAATGCCAGCACTATGTACCACTCACACGGGGCCCTGGCAACTGCTCTACCTCAAAATATGCTGACACATTTAGTAGGCCCTTCCTTCAGCTGCTACTACTGGAACCCTGCCTCAGTCTACAACCAAGCTTGCTTGGTTTCAAGAAAATCTTTCGACAGCTATTTTTCATACTTTTCTTTGGTTGAAATACGGGGAAATTGCTGTGAAAGGTAGCAGAGAATTGTACTGCAATTAATGAATTAATTTCAAGTTATATGAAGTTCATACAAGCTTTTCTGCAGTTATCCCCAAAAGGATATTTATGAGGGGCTTGCAGCTTTTTGCTGGCTGTGTTTCCCATGCCTTTAAAAGCAACCTTTTGTGCAGATACTTAGCCAGTGAACTACTTTCATCCTTTTTAATATCTACAGGAGGAGTTTAATTTTGGTGTCAGACAGCTGTTAAAAGCAGGACCAGTAAAATGGTGCCAAGTTCATAGTACCATCTCTTCCAGTGCTGTTGAGATATACCGCAGAAATTGCCAATAATCTCGTTCTGCCCCACACCTCTTACTCTCACTCACTCACACAGAAATCTCATAGAAGGTCACCTGGCTACAACTGGGGGTGCCAGCTTTTCATTGGCAGAGCTCCTATGTCTGTAACAACAGTATGATAAAAAGAAGAGTTTCATCCAGTAAAAATGGAAGAAAAGAAAGAAAGAGAAAGAGAAATAATGAAATGGAAGGAAAGGAAAGGAAAAGAAAGACATGGAAAGAAAGAACATAAACATAAGAGGAGCCATGTTGATTAGGCCAGTGGACTATCCAGTTCAAAATTCTCCCATACAATTCCCAAAAAGCACCAGAATGTCCACCAGTGAGACCAGGGCACTAGAAGCCCTCCCACTGTTGCTTCCCCCCCGCCCAGCACCAAGAATACAGACAGAGCATCACTTGCAGGGAAAGAAAGAAAGGTGGGGCAAAGAAAAAAAAGCCTTCCTCACTATCAGATGACCCCAGCCAGCAAAAATTCTGCCCAGGGGTCATTTGGTAAAAAAAAGAAATAGCTACTGGAATGCTCACTCCCCACCCCTCCCAGCTGAAAAACACACACACACCCTTCTTTGCCGCCCAGGCCTCCCGGGGGGAATCTCCCCAAAAGAACATAAGGCACATGAAAGCTCATACCTTGAAGAACACTTTCTGGGTCTAAAGTGCTGGTGGATGCTAGCTTTTCTCTCAAACACTGAGAGTGGGAGAGAAGGAAGGAGAGGCAGCCCAGCTCCTCTCTTGCACAACACAGAGATGGGACGGGGCTAGCTTTGGCTTTTCTTGTGACCCAGTAGTGAGGTTTCTGTGGCCCGGTACCAGGTCACAACCCTGCAAATGGGAAACACTGGTCTATACCGTGCTGCCTTTCTTCTTGCTCAGGTAACCAGCAACTTTTAAACGTGATTTAACTGGTTGGAACTTTGTTGATTTAAGCCGTAACATAGATTATCATAAACTCGAGTGTAGTTACAATCAAAGGGTGTGTTTTTTTTTTTTAAAAAAAATCTCTATATCTTAAAAAAACCCCTTTATTTATTTAAGCTCCAATAACAGTTTGTTTTAAAGATGCTGATTTTGCACAGATGGGAATACATGCCTGCTGACTCTCACATGTGAGAGAAACTAACAAATCTCTTCTGGTTGTCTTACATTTCAAACACACAAGAAGTGGATTTTAAAATATTTTGTTAAAATAATGTATGGTACTACAAATATAATATCATTACCTACAGTCGAAGAAGAAGAAGACTGCAGATTTATACTCCACCCTTCTCTCTGAATCAGGGACTCGGAGCAGCTTACAATCTATCTTCTCCCTCCGCAACAGACACGCTGTGAGGTGGGTGGGGCTGAGAGAGCTCTCACAGCAGCTACCCTTTCAAGGACAACTCCTGTGATAGCTATGGCTGACCCAAGATCATTCCAGCAGCTATAAGTGGAGAAGTGGGGAATCAAACCCGATTCTCCCAGATAAGAGTCCGCACACTTAATCACTACACCAAACTGGCTCTCTAGAAGTTCTGAGGACTAGGAAGAAATTATGTGCAGCAGTTATTAAGATGGCCCACTTGTATTTATCCAAAATATTTTCAGCTCAGCAGAAAAATGGCCATGGAAGAAGAAGATTCCCACAGCTTACTTCCGAGGATCGCGGTAAGTCCATGTCCCTAGTTCTAAATGCTGTAGTGAGAGTTGTAGTCACAGCTACAGGACTCAAGCCTTAAACAAAGCAATGTATCAGATGGACCAGAAATTAATTTATTCATTAGATTTTTCAGTTGCTGCTCACCCAAACAGTCTCAAGGTGTGTGCAACGTTAAAACAAATAATATATATTAAATTAATACATATAAAACATTTAACTATTAAAATATGTGGGTAGCATCATACCACTAACAAAAATAGCCCAAACATGTTGTTAGCCTCTAAAGGCTAACCTTAACAATTCAGCTTTGCATGCACTGCAGAAGCTAAACAAGTCTGGCCGGGCTTGGGTGTCATCTGAGAGTGCATTTCTCAGGGCAGCAGCCACAACTGAGAAGGCCCTTCTCCTGGTCACAGCTAACTGAGCCATCCTGGAGCCAGGCACTTGCAAGACACTCCTAGAGGATGACTGAAAGGAGCATGGAGGGGAGGGGTTGTAATGAGAGAGGTGGTCCTGTAGATATGAGAGTTCCAGACCATTAAGAGCTTTAAAAGTTAACCCCAACACCTTGAATTGAATTTGGAGACTAATTGGTAGCAAGTGCAGCTGCTGCCAAATTAGAGTACTATGAGCTGACCAAGATGTTCCAGTCAGCAACCTGGCAGTTGCATTCTGGATCACCTACAGTCTCCAAAACATTGTCAAGGATAGCCCTATGTAGAGCAAATTGCAGTTGTCCAATCTGGAGATGTCCATTGCATGGATCAATGTGACAAAGAAGAAGATGATGATGATGTTGGATTTATATCCCGCCCTCCACTCCGAAGAGTCTCAGAGCGGCTCACAATCTCCTTTACCTTCCAGCCGCACAACAGACACCCTGTGAGGTGGGTGGGTCTGGAGAGGGTTCTCACAGCAGCTGCCCTTTCAAGGACAACCTCTACCAGAGCTCTGGCTGACCTAAGGCCATGCTAGCAGGTGCAAGTGAAGGAGTGGGGAATCAAACCTGGTTCTCCCAGATAAGAGTCCGCACACTTAACCACTACACCAAACTGGCTCTCCAGTCAAATAAGTCAAATAAATCAAATAAGGAGCCAGCTGGTAGGCCTGGTGTAGATGGAAAAACACTGACCATGCAACCATGGACAGTTGTTTATCCAATGACAGCACAGAATCTAACCACATCCTGAGGCTCTTTACAGAATCTACAGCTTCAGCTGGACACCATCCAGTCTCAGGAGTGATCTTCCAGCTAGCATCTCAGTCTTTCCTAGTCACATCACTTCTATCTATGATGGACTGAACTTCAGCCAGCTCCCCTTTAGCCATTGGACTACCACATCCAGGCATGGGGATAGTGCCGAGAGCCTTGCCACTGGTTGCAGACGTGCTTGTTGCAAATAAGCACTGAGAGGGCGCTCACAGCAGCTACCATTTCAAGGACAACTCCTGTGATAGCTATGGCTAACCTAAGATCATCATTTGCAGATATGAAAATTGCCCTTATTTTTAAAAGGCAAACTTTGATCTGCTTCGGAATTCCCTGGTTTGAGATGGTTGGAAATGACTATGAAGAGAGATAAAATAAATCTTACCCAAAGGTTCCCTAAATAAAAGGAAGCCTGTCTGCTGATCTCAGACTGCTATATATCATAAGAACATAAGAGAAGCCATGTTGGATCAGGCCAGTGGCCCATCCAGTCCAACACTCTGTCACACAGTGGCCAAAAAAATTATATATACACATACACGCAAACATATATACACACTGTGGCTAATAGCCACTGATGGACCTCTGCTCCATATTTTTATCTAACCCCCTCTTGAAGCTGTCTATGCTTGTAGAATTGAATTAACATGTGAATTCCACATGTTAATCACCCTTTGGGTGAAGAAGTACTTCCTTTTATCCATTTTAACCAGACTGCTCAGCAATTTCATCGAATGCCCATGAGTTCTTGTATTGTGAGAAAGGGAGAAAAGGACTTCTTTCTCTACTTTCTCCATTCCATGCATTATCTTGTAAACCTCTATCAGTCACCCCGCAGTCGACGTTTCTCCAAGCTAAAGAACCCCAAGCGTTTTAACCTTTCTTCATAGGGAAAGTGTTCCAAACCTTTAATCATTCTAGTTGCCCTTTTCTGTACTTTCTCCAATGCTATAATATCCTTTTTGAGGTGCGGTGACCAGAATTGTACACAGTATTCCAAATGAGACCGCACCATCAATTTATACAGGGGCATTATGATACTGGCTGATTTGTTTTCAATTCCCTTCCTAGTAATTCCCGGCATGGCGTTGGCCTTTTTTTATTGCAATCGCACACTGTCTTGACATTTTCAGTGAGTTATCTACCACGACCCCAAGATCTCTCTCTTGGTCAGTCTCTGCCAGTTCACACCCCATCAACTTGTATTTGTAGCTGGGATTTTTGGCTCCAATGTGCATTACTTTGCACTTGGCCACATTGAACCTCATCTGCCACATTGATGCCCACTCACCCAGCCTCAACAGATCTCTTTGGAGTGCCTCACAATCCTCTCTGGTTCTCACCACCTTGAACAATTTAGTGTCATCTGCAAACTTGACCACTTCACTGCTCACTCTCAACTCCAAATCATTTATGAACAAGTTAAAGATCATGGGACCCAGTACTGAGCCCTGCGGCATCCCACTGCTTACCGTCCTCCACTGCAAAGAATGCCCATTTATACTCACTCTCTGCTTCCTATTAATTAGCCAGTTTTTGATCTACAAGAGGACCTGTCCTTTTACTCCATGACTCTCGAGCTTTCTAAGGAGCCTTTGATGAGGAACTTTATCAAAAGCTTTCTGGAAGTCAAGATAAACAACATCTATTGGGTCCCCTTTGTCCATTCGTTTGTTCACCCCCACAAAGAAATGTAACAGGTTAGTGAGGCAAGATCTTCCTTACAGAACTCATGCTGAGTCTTCCTCAATAACCCGTGTTCATCAATGTGCCTCCTCATTCTGTCCTTGATAATGGTTTCTACCAACTTTCCCGGTATTGAAGTCAGATTGACTGGCCTGTAATTTCCTGGATCTCCTCTGGAACCCTTTTTAAAGATGGGGGTGACATTTGCTACCTTCCAGTCCTCAGGAATGGAGGCAGATATCAAAGATTACATATTTTTGTCAGAAGATCCACAAGTTCAATTTTGAGTTCTTTCAGAACTCTTGGATGTATGCCATCCGGACCTGGTGACTTATTAGTTTTTAATTCATCTATCAGTTGTAGGACCTCCTCTCTTGTCACCTTAATCTGACTCAGGTCTTTCAACACCCCTTCCAAAATTAGTGGTTCTGGAGCGGGCAAATACTTCTCGTCTTCCACAGTGAAGACGGAAGAAGAAAATGCATTCAGCTTTTCAGCCATTTTCCTATCCTTCTTCAGTAATCCTTTTATCCCTTGGTCATCCAAGGGCCCCACTGCCTCTCTGGCTGGTTTCCTGCTTCTAATATATTTGAAGAAATTTTTATTGTTGGTCTTTATGTTTTTTGCAATATGCTCCTCATAGTCCCTTTTTGCCTGCCTGATCACAGTCTTGCATTTGATTTGCCACAGCCTGTGTTCCCTTTTATTAATCTCACTTGGACTAGCTTTCCACTGCTTAAAGGAGTCCTTCTTACCTTTTACAGCTTCCATTACTTTGTTTGTTAACCATGCAGACCTTTTCTTATACCTGTTTGTGCCTTTCCTAACTTGTGGTATATATTTTATCTGAGCTTCTAGGATTGTAGTTCAGACTAAAGGTATGCTAGAAATGCTGCTCTTCATGCTGCATTGTTTTACGGTGCTGAAAAATCATTGGAGTCACATAACTTGCTGCCGAGTAAAGCAACCATAACACCAAAATTCTCATGCGTCAGTGCCTTTCATGCATTTTGGTAGTTTTTGGTAAGAAGTTTGAGGACTCCAGTTGTGGTAAGAAGTTTGAGGAGTTAGTTGTGACTCCAGTGGGTTGGTAGGAAATGCTAATATCCTGAATTTCCTGCCTCTGTTCTTCTCCATCACATCTGAAACAGAACTTGCACATCTTGGATTGACAAGGCCATGTGTGTAGCTATTCCCTGAGCCCACCTCCCTCCCCTAGGCTTTTGGCTGGGCTCAGCCGATTCTGGCGCTGTCTGCCCCTTAAAGGAGTCACAGCATTTCAGTGATTTCAGAAGCGGCGGCCTGAAGTGTGGTGGTGAAGCTTCTGGAGGATGATTGAAGTAGGTCTGGGGACCAGAACATTCTCCACATTAGTTCCCAACATCTTCATCATTGCTGTACTGCTTTAACATCCTAAATTATTTGCAGTCATCCTAAGAAGAAAAGTCATGTAATTATAATGCTTTTCATATGATTCAGGCTTTTCTTTATGTTTGGATAGTTTTTTAGATTAAAGTGTTTGTTGATGGATTTTTGTGTGTGTGTGTTTTCTGACAGGACAAGCCCAGAGCGGGACCCCCTTGTTCTTCTTTCTCGAGAAAATCCAGTCCTTGTTGATGCAGAATACACTAAAAACCAAGCCTGGAAATCTGAAAAAGTAACTATTGTTAAATTCATCTATTTCTTTTTCATTAGGAAGGGGTATTGCGTATTATCAGAACAGACTACAGCAATAAGAGGGCTTCCATTTCTATAACAGATGAGTACCCAGCTCTGTGCTAGCCTTGAAGAAGGATTCTTGCATTCAAAGTGCTTGGTCTTAGAATGCACCAGTTCCATCTTGCTTTCTATCTGGCCAGACCCCTTGGGCTTGTTCAGACACAGAAGTGATCTGGGGCTTTTCTATTTAGATGTTAAATGCTGATGATTAGCATTTTGTGGTACTACAGACCTTTGAGTCCTACTGAAATTTAATTCTAAATCTGAAGGGAAATGTAATTGTGACTGTTTTAGAATAAATATTCTGTCTCCCTTAAAGGACACTCTTGGAAAACCACCTGCTAAGGAAGTTCCTCTAGTGGACCACTGTAAGTACAAGTAAGTGATAGATTCAGTCTCGAATCCTTTTGAAACATTTTATTTCTCCATTCTGTATTATGGGAACCCTGACATAAATGCTGGACTCTCTGGCTGTAGTTATGGCTGGGTTATGAGGGCTCCCCATTAACCTGGCTGCTAGCCTGGTTGCTCCACAGTTCTTCGCTTCAGGCTGCTGCTGTTTTCCCCTTTGCTGTGCTTTTGAACTCTGTGATGGAAGTAAGAATCTCTAAGCAGTTCCTGCCCTGAATTGTTTTAAAGAGAAAATTATATAAATTGCATCAATGCCAGATGATTTGTAACTTTGTAATTAATCATTTAATCTATCATGAGCTGCGTATGCCCTCCACCCTTATAAAAGCAGTCAGATATGTATATGTAATGGGTATATCACACATTGGAAGATATTTAAAAAAACTTCAGAGAACCATCGTGATTCTCTAGGTTTTACTCACTAATAGTAAGTAGGTGGTACAATATACTCCATAGGATATCTGCAGTGATTCTGACAAAGTTAACCTAAGGCACTCTGTCATCTTTCAAGTCCCTAGAGTATTACTGTAAGATATTTCTATGGCATATGTAGGTAATGCTGTTCAGGTGCTAGTATGTTAAATGACTTCTCTGGAATCCTTTGGGAAGACCAAAATGATGCCTGGAATAAAAGTTAGGGATTCTGATTTGAAAGTTCTTACTAAAAGTCATACATGCTGTCTCACTTGTCATATATGAACATATGAAGCTGCCTTATACTGAATCAGACCCTCGGTCCATCAAAGTCAGTATTGTCTTCTCAGACTGGCAGCGGCTCTCCGGGGTCTCAAGCTGAGGTTTTTCACACCTATTTGCCTGGACCCTTTTTTGGAGATGCTGGGGATTGAACCTTGGACCTTCTGCTTCCCAAGCAGATGCTCTACCACTGAGCCACCGTCCCTCCCCATCTGATGATACACCGTCCCTCCGTCATCTGATGATACAGCTTGTCATCTCTCTTCCTTTCCACAGGAGATGCATGTATTGTAGTTGCAAACATTCAGGTGCTGATGGGGCCTATTTGAAACATGTATTAAGCTTTAGACTTACAATTAAAGTGCATTCACACTTCTTGGTACAGAATCGCTTAGGACAAGTTTTAAAACCAAAAGGGATGTACAAACATTTACCTTGTTGCAGCATCTATAGATGTTGTACTGCAGTTGCTTTTGGCTACTCTGTGGGAAGATCAAATCGAATGTACATCCCTCTTGCCAAGCACTTAACACAGAGCGTAGGACATCCCATACATTGATGTATGGAAGTCAAGTCATAAACTTCTCATTTTGTGATCCCAGTGTTGTAGATCTTAAAAAAGCAGACAAGGTTTTATTAATTATGAAAGAAGAGAAATAGGTTACTGGAAGAGAGGCAGTATTCTAAAGCAGCTTCTCTTTGTATTACGTAGATACCTCTTTAACTTCCGAGGTGTAGCAGCCAGTTTTCGATTCAAGCACCTCTTCCTGTGTGGCTCGCTGGTTTTTCATGTTGGGGAAGACTGGCAGGAATTCTTTTATGCACAGCTGAAACCTTGGGTTCATTACATCCCAGTCAAGTCTGATCTTTCCAATGTGAGGTAAAAAGTTAAAAGCTGGAGTAGCTTGTTATTTCTCTTTGTGTTTTAGTGCATGGATGTGTGTATTTATTTATTTACTTCATTTACATCCTGCCTTTCTCCCAATTGGGGACCCCAAGCAACTTAACACTGTCATCTTCTTCTCCATTTTGTTCTCACAGTCCCATGAGTCAGGTTACGCTAAAAGTGTGTGACTGGCCCAAGGTAACCCAACAATCTTCCATGAACCTGGATTTCCCAGATTCTAGTGTTCTGTCTCAGTCTAAATGACAAGAGGATTTAGCAGTGCTGATGGTACAGTGTCTTTCAGAAAGCAGCATTATATGATGACATTTTGTTTGGTACTGTAGAGGATGTGTTCAAGTAAAAGATCACTATATTGTAACCAAAGAGAACAAAGTGTTTGTATTTGTAATAGCTACAAAAAACCAAACAAACAAACAAATCTGTGTGTTTGGGCTGCTGGAGAAATGCAATAAATGCCAAGATAGTGTATCTTTAATGCAGTAAGTTTGCAGGAGATACCTAAGTTTAAAGCTTGCACATTCTCAACAGTTAAAGGCTAGTCCTGCAAAAATATGAGGCATTTTTAAATCTTGGAACAATCCTTCCATCTTTGGAAGTGTTGGTTATTTCATATCTAGTGTTTTAGAACCTGCTACCAGCATGCTACAGAAGAAGCTCTTACTTCCTCACTTCACATTTCCAGGAAGAGATGCATGTTCTTCTGCTGTGGGAACAGAAAGTGCAGGTCCTTGATTCACACAGATTGAAAGAGTGCAAGGAGCAGCAGAGAACTCTTGCTTCCTCTTTTGCCACTTTTTCAAAATGTCCCAAGCAGCTCTTCTTTTTTAAAAAATGGCATAATATTTTGCCAACAGAATCCAGCTCCTCTCAGCTACAGCATTAATTGGCTGTACAGGCTGCACCCTCGTGCCAGCTTAATCTACATGCCATAATCACGGTAGAAGTGAACGTGATGCACTGTTGAACTAAAGAGAGCTTTCTATACCAGCTGAGATGGGCAAGTAAATACCTCAGTGTGTTCATAGGAAATGGGGTGAGCCTAAAGGGAAGCTTCCTACTCCATGTTTATCACTAAGAAAGGAGAAAAGCCATCAGTGTGTGTTCAAGATGGGAACAGAACTACCCATCCCAGTTTGGTCCTGACTGTCTAGTCTTAGCTCAATAGCCTGAATATCAATGTATTCACATATATTCATACACAATGGTACTAATGTATCTGTTTTGTTTTAGGGAGCTGCTACAGTTAGTAAAAGAAAATGATGACATAGCCCAAGAAATTGCAGAGAGGTATGTTTTATAGGTGACTGCTGAGTAGTTTCATATGCTGGACTAACTATGGTGTGGAATTGTTTTCTGTGGCCCCAGAAGGTAGGACCAGAACCAATGGGTTGAAATTAAATCAAGAGTTTCTGGCTCAACATTAAGAAGAACTTCCTGATTGTTTTAGCGATTCCTCAGTGGAACAGGCTCCTTTGGGAGGTGGTGGGCTCTCCTTCCTTTGAGGTTTTGAAACAGAGGCTAGATGGTCATCTGACAGCAAAGAAAATCCTGTGAATTTAGGGGGAGATGTTTGTGAGTTTCCTGCATTGTGCAGGGGGTTGGACTAGATGGCCCTAGAGGTCCCTTCCAACTCTATGATTCTAACCAATACCCTTTATCCATAGTGTATTAAGGTGGCGGTGGGGGGGCGGAATACACATGCACACAGAGCAGGCTTTCAGAAACTCAGTAGGATGTGGAATATGAATATCTGTCCCTGAATATAAGCTGCACAGAAAGGACAGTAAAAGATACACTTCATAGGCTGGATCTTTATAGAGTCTAGTAGATTAGAATGCTTACAAGGAATAATGCTGGTTGCCACTTTGGGATCAGGAAGCAATGTTCCTCCAGGCCAGTTTGGCCAGGGATCCTGGGGGGTGGGCAGGCATGGGAGGAGGTACTTGTGAATTTCCTGCATTGTGCAGGGGTTTGGACTAGATGGCCCTGGAGATCCCTTCCAACTCTATGATTCTATGAATAGACCCTGGGCTTGAAAGGTCACTTAGTACTGGTTACACCTGACCCAAACATTGAAGATTTATTTAGGACCTGCCTTTAGGACCTCGCTCCGCCAGGACCTGCCTATCACATTGGATACAGTACAGGAACTTGAGGCTCCGTGCCTGTCTTCTGATTTCGTTCTGGATCGCTTCAACCCACTCAGCCTGGAGGAAGTCGATGGAATTCTCTCTTCCGCATGCCCAACAACTTGTGATTTGGACCCTTGCCCCTCTTGGCTGATTAAACCTTGCCAAAGGGAGCGTAGATGTCCTTTACTGGACATCATAAATAGATCCCTCTCTGAGGGGTGCTTTCCAACACCCTTGAAAGAGGCTTTGGTCCGCCCCCTCCTGAAAAAAAGTACAGCAGACCCGGCCGAATTGGCAAATTACCGACCGGTCTCCAATTTACCGTTTCTTGGTAAAATTATTGAGAGGGCAGTGGTGTTGCAGTTGCAGGGTTTTCTGGATGACACTTCCATCCTAGACCCTTGCCAGTCTGGCTTTCGCCCAGGTCATGGGATGGAGACAGTGCTGGTCGCCTTGGTAGATGACCTCCAGCGGCATCTGGACCGAGGCGGCATGGCGGTGCTGATGCTATTAGATCTGTCGGCTGCATGCGATACGGTCGACCATCAGCTACTGACCCGCCGCCTCGTCGACATAGGGGTTAGGGGGCTGGCCCTACAATGGCTTTCCTCCTTCCTCAAGGGACGGGGACAAAGGGTGGCAATCGGGGGTGAGCTGTCCCAGAGGCACACACTAGATTGTGGGGTGCCGCAGGGAGCAGTTCTCTCCCCAATGCTATTTAATATCTATATGCGCCCCCTTGCCCAGATTGCCCAGAGGTATGGGCTTGGGTGTCATCAATATGCAGATGACACCCAGCTCTATCTGCTAATGGATGGATGGCCTGACTGCATTCCAGGGAACCTGGACCTGGCATTGCAGGCCATGGCAACCTGGCTTAGGCTGAGTGGGCTGAAGCTGAACCTGACGAAGACAGAAGTCCTTTGCATGGGCCGCGGCACCCTAGGGAGAGAAATACCGCACCCGGTTTTTGACGGTGTGCCGCTGAAAGCGGCGCACCGGGTCAAGAGCTTGGGAGTTCTACTGGAGCCTTCATTATCAATGGAGGCCCAGATAGCAGCCACTGCCAAGTCGGCATTTTTCCATCTGAAGCGGGCAAGGCAGTTGGCTCCCTTCCTGGAGCGCTGGGACCTAGCAACAGTGATCCATGCAACGGTCACCTCAAGATTGGATTACTGTAATGCCCTCTACATGGGGCTGCCTCTGTGCCGAACCCGGAGGTTGCAGCAGAACGCGGCGGCTAGGCTGTTATTGGGGCTCCCGAAGCGGGAGCACATACAGTCGGGGCTACGCGGACTGCACTGGTTGCCGGTTACTTACCGGGTTCGTTACAAAGTGCTGGTTTTTACCTTTAAAACCCTATATGGCCGAGGACCTGCCTACCTGAGGGACCGTCTTTCCCCATACGAACCCCAGAGAGCACTGAGGTCAGCAGGGAAGAACCAGCTGGCTATCTCCGGACCAAAGGAGGCAAAACTACAAAATACTAGCACACGGGCCTTCTCTATCGCAGCTCCACACCTATGGAACCAGCTCCCAGAAGAAGTGCGAGCCCTGCGGAGCCTTGACCAGTTCCTCAGGGCCTGCAAGACCACTCTTTTCAGGATGGCCTTTGTTGGCTGAGCGACTGATGCTAGGTGACTTCTACCACCATTATTTTTATTAACAGAATTAGCACCTGAAATGTTTTTGTTATAAATTGGAATGTTTTAAGATTGATGTGATTTTAAACCCTTGTATAATGATATGGACATGTTGTTAGCCGCCCTGAGCCTGCTTCGGCGGGGAGGGCGGGATATAAATAAAATTTATTATTATTATTATGTACTTTATAGCCTGCCCTTCCCGTAATACAAGCTCAGGGCAGATTATATCATAGAAACAGACAATCAATCGTTAAAACAAGTTTAAAATTATATAAAATCCAAATTTACAGATCTAAACATTGAAAGGTAAAAATGACAGAGTGAGCCTCAAAGCATGGCCTATTGTCCAGGTCCAGCAGGTCCTACAGCACTAGGATGGAGTGAAAGGGGAGAGGCCAGTAACAGGTGATGGCCACTGCCTCAACTGAAAGCCTGGTGAAAGAACCAGATAATCTGGAAATAAGGAAAACAGGAGATGTAAGCGTAACTATGGGTGACTTCAGCTGCTTTAACATGGACTGAATAAATGTGTCCACATTGTGAAAAAGAGGCAAAATTTCTAGATACCTTAATAACATAAGAAGAGTCCTGCTGGATCAGACCAATGATCCATCTAGTCCAGTATCCTGTCTCACACTGGCCAGTCATTTCCTCTGGGTGGTAAATAACAGAGCACAGAGGCCAAGACCTTCCCCTAATGTTGCTTCCTGGCTTTGGTTCCCCTCAGTCACCATTGATAGGCTTATCCTCCATGAATCTATCTAACCCCCTTTTATTCCTGTGGCTATCGCTACATCCTCTGGCAGTGAATTCCACATTTTTATCACTCTCTGGCCCTGTTCAGATGCACAGTATAATCAGATGTTGCTGCTGTTTCTTTCTGGATTTAAAGTGGCTGATCAGACAGCAACATCTGCCTCCCAGTATTAACTCGTGGTAGCCCCCCCTCAATCGTTCATGGAACTGGATTGTTACCTGCTCCTTTGTGGTGTTTTTCGAGTTCTCTGGTTTCACCTCGTTTTCTCCATCTGGATAGTTCTGCTGCAATATTAACCAACTTCTGGATGTCTGAAGGCTGTTCCAGAGCAAAAGGAGCCCCAAACATCCAGTTTACGACCGCCATTTTTACTACTTAGCGATATGCACATAACCGCATAACCACATGTTTTAACCTATGCGCATAATGCGTGCATGCACATAATAATGAAAGAAAACAAGAACTGCACTGTGCTGTTGTGTGGACAGCAGAAGACTGTTTCACTGTGGAGTGATTCGAATTGCGGTATGACAGTCTGATCAATAATATCCGGAACAAAGATATTCGGAACAGAACCAGGTCAATTTAACAGGGACTCAACGCGCTGTGTGAACAGGGCCTCTGTGTAAAGCAGTATTTCCTTTTGTCCATCTTGTCCGCCTATCAGTTTCATTGCATGCCCTCAAGTTCTAGTATTTTGGGAGAGGGAGAGAATTTCTCTTTTAATCCCATGCATAATTTTACAAACTCCTAATGTCCCACTTTAGTTATCTTTTCTAAATGAAAAAGTCCCAGACTCTTCAGCCTTTCCTCAAAAGGAAGATGCTCCAACTTCCTAATGATCTTTGTTGCCCTCCTCTGAACTTTTCCCAACTCTGCAATGTCCTTTTTGAGATATGGGGACCAGAACTGTACACAGAATTCCAAATGTGGCTGCATCATGGACAGGGTCATTACAATATCAGCTGTTTTATTCTCAGCCCCCTTCCTCATAATCCCCTTCCTAACTTAGTGCTTGCCTTTTTCACTGCAGCACACTGGGTTGACACATTCATTAAGCTATCCATGATGTCCCAAGATCCTTTCCCTCAGCAAGTTCAGACCCTGTTAGCCTATGCTTGAAGTTGGGATTGCTCGCTTCCTCCATGTGCATCACCAACACTGAACTTCATTTGCCACATTGTCACCTCCCAGTTTGTGGAGGTCCTTTTGAAGCTCTTCACAGTCAGCTTTGGTTTTCATCATCCTGAAGAATTTAGTGTCATCCACAAACAGGGCCACCACACTACTCACCCCTATTACAGATCATTGATTTATAAATTAAATAGTACCAGTTCCAATTCCAGTCCTTGTAGGACTCCACTGCTTCCTTCCTTCCATTGTGACAACTGTCCATTGATTCCTACTCTGCTTCCTGTCCTCTTCTCCCATTGCTATTAAGTTTACTCAGGAGTCCTTGGTGAGGTACCTTGTCAAAAGCCTTTTGAATCTACTGGGTCACCATTGTCTACATGCTTGTTACCTTTCTCATATAACTCCAAAAGGTTCATGAGGCAGGACTTCCCTTTGCAAAAGTCATGCTGATTTTTCCTCAGTAGGCTTTGTCCCTCTGTGTGCCTAACAATTGTTTCTACTGATTTGCCTGGGATAGACATTAGGCTAACTGGCCGGTAATTTACTGGTTCCCCTCTGGATCCCCTTTTAAAAGCTGGTGTCACATTTGCTTCTCTCCAGTCTTCTGGTCCAGTGGCTGAATTTAGTGATAGATTACATATACAGGTTAGTAGGTCATCTCACATCTGAATTGTTTTAGAACTCTTGGATGTACGCCATAGGACCTGGAGACACAGGTTTTTAATTTTCCCAGTAGGTCTATAATTTCATTTCTGGTCACCTCAATTTGGCTGTCCCTTCCTGAAAACTGGGTCTGTGGCATGGGTACATGCCCCCCCACTTTACACAGTGAACAAAGAAGCAAAAAAGTAATTTAATTTCTCTGCCATCTCCCTGTCTTTCTTTAGTAATTCCTTTCTTCCTTTGTCATCCCAAAGCCCCACTGCTTCTCTGTCTGGTTTCCTGTTCCAGATGTATCTTTAAAATGTTTGTTTATCTTGATGCTTTTAGCAACCCACTCCTCAGCATTTCCTTTTGCATGCCTAATTATTGACTTAAATTTCTTTTGCCAGAGCATGTTTAATTCATTGGGGCAGACATTCCACTTTTTAAAAGAAGCCTCTTTACTTTTTATAGCTTCCTTTGCTTGTGGTGACATAAAGGTTTATACTTTGGTAGGGCATGGAGCTGACTTGGGTGGGTGACCCTGGTCTCACATAGTACAAGGTGTAAGTGTGGGAACAGCAACTGCTGGATTATGAAGGGCAGCATTTATGTCATTAGAAAGTTACCCCATTGGATTTCAAAAGAGGATGATGATGATAATAAATGGTCTTAATTAATTGCTCCATCTGGGAGATGCACATTAGTGATACAGGGATACGCAAGTTTAAAACCAATAAAAACTATTCAATAAAAACAATTCAAGCTAAAACATCTTACATCTTACAATCCCCCCCATGGCGCCCTATTAATTTCTTCTATTCCAATTCCAATAACCTTTATTGCATAGTAATTTTTTCTATTCCAGACTGCTGGACATTGTATCAAGGGGGGTGGGGTTCTGAGAGGCGAGAGATTGAGGTGCCAGCTTGGCAGCCATTGCTGTCCTTACTTGAAAGCCTGGCAGAACATCTCTCTGTCTTACAGGCCCTGTGGAATTGCATAAGATTTCACAGGGCTCTGGTGTCATGTGGCAGAGAGTTCCACCAGGTCCACCGAGTATAATAAGTAATATATGAACGCGCTGACTACAAGAGTAATCTTTGATTTTATTTCTTGCCTCTAGGGGTCGCCAGTTTATCATGAATCATTTGCAGATGGAGGATATCTCTTGCTATTGGGAAAGACTTCTAACTGGATATTCTAAAGCCCTGATTTACAAAGTTAAACGGAAGAGTAACTTCAGTTTGATATCCCCCAGGCCACTGAAAACAGAACTGTAGAAGCTACTGTTACATTTTCATCTCAGGACCAAAGCATGTAGACAGTGTTTCAAAATGGTAACTGTTTGTTTTGGCAAAGTAAAACAGAAATCAGGTGATAAACTTGATTAGTTTTATGGGTGCTATTTGGTTTCTGCTTTACTTGTGAGCTAATAAAAAGCTAGAAAACTACATAGTTTTGTTCACCTAGATCTTCATGTTTCATGCTACCAAGTCCGTTTTTTTAATGTATTACTATTATTGCATTCTGTATTAGTCAATTATAGAATTTTATTTTTTCAATATTTTGGTAACATTTTTAAAAGTGCATATGTGGAGCCCAAGTTCCACTGAGTTCCAGTATTGCTTTGCTTCATGAACCCTGTTCACATTACAGTGGACATATGTACAAACTGTATGTATAAGCATACACCTGATAGTAAGAAAGAGCCAACTTTACAGATGAAACTGGGGACTAGTAGGATTTCAGTTACATGTTCAGTGTTTTGAATGTAACAGGGTAATTATTGAATGCACATTTAAGGAAAAATGAAGAGTACAACTGTGCACAGACTATCTGCGTTCACTGTAAGCTGTAAACAGGGCTACAGTCCTTTTGAAAATGGAATATGTGTTTTTTGTTTTAAATTGACTCACCACACCACTTAACTTCACAGTAGTCCTATTTAGTGGCCTGTGTTGGCTAAATGGTAAGTGAACCATTCCAACACGTGATGGTATAATAGTTTAGTCCTGTGTTTCTAACCACTTTTTAATTTTCAAATATATAAACATGTAGTATTAAAGTGCCCCCCCCCCAAAAAAAAACATTGAGATGTTCCCCATAAACAAGCTGTTTTGAATAGAAAGGGCTAATGAAATGCATTAAAGTTTCATGAGCTTATACTCTCCCCATTCATAATACTTCACGGTTTATTCTCTTCGCTGTTTAAAAAAATCCAGCCCAAATCTGAGTCCCTTTAAGGTCTTTAGGAAATGGTGTACAAAGAGGGGTGCTTCTTGACTTCTACTGCTAGATTATCGCATGCTAGATCACTACAAAGACTAGGGTGCAGCAGTTCTATCTCCATCACAATAGTTGTGCAAAGGGGACAGATGAATGTTTGTTGAATACTTTATAAGCATGAGGCATGTACTGGAGCACTGAAATGTTTAGTTTCTTGGTGTAATTGACCACAAAATTACTGAACAGCAAATAAAAAATAATAGAGGTCAAAATTTAACAGGGTACAACCTAAGAATCCTTTTTCTTCTCTGCCCAGTTTTTACACAGTTTGAAAAAATGAGATTTTCACTGTGCAAATTAAATGCTATTAATTGTAAGGTTTATGTATGATCAGTCACTCATTCTTCTCTTTTATTATGAATTTTCTGCCCTAATGGTTTTTAACAAAATGGCTGCCAAGTGACTGAAATTGCCTTTCTAGGGTGGACAGTTTTGGGCTTCCACAGCCCTTTTAGCTCTTGTTGCCGGTGTTCCCAAAGTAGCAAAACTATGTGGCGCTTTTCTTTGCACGTTCTTTACCTCAGCCCCTTGCTAATGTCTGCCATTCCCCTGCTGCTGCCACCATAGCTTTTTTTTTATTAAAAAAACCCAGCAATCACTTGATCACTTCAGCACAATATTAATAATTTATTGCCATGCTGTAGCTCCTCCAACCCCCAATCTTTCAATTAAGGGCGGGGAAGCTGTATTCCTTTTTGTTGCAGAGGCTGAAGGGAAAGTTAGCGCTTACATATCTGCACCAAGAAGAGCTAGATAATTTTTTTAAATGAAAGCTGGGAATTTAGATCACAGTGATATCTACAAGTGAGGGACTTGCAATTACTTCTAGAGGCCAATTCGCTTTTGTTGTTGTTCCAGTGTGCGTCATCTTACATTTCACCACCACTGAACTTCGTCTGTCACACTGTTGCCCACTCCTCAAGTTTATGGAGATTGTCATGGAGCTCTTCAGTCATCCTTGCTTTTTATCATCCAGAATAATTTTGTGTCATCTGCAAACCTGGCTATTGTGCCGCTTGCCCCTAGTTCCAGACGGGCTGCACAACTGGGAAATACTTTAATACCGCCGTGAATGAAAATGACATGGTAGAATGAATCCAAGCATTGATGTCACTTATAAGAACTAGTATTAGCTTAAAGTCCTGCTGTCTATGGATTTGGGTCTGGTGGAGGCCTTTGTGGTATCTTCACATAGTAATGCTATTATTGGACTGAGCACTGAAAAGTGTTCATAAAATCTCTCGCAAATGCTCAGTCTCCTCAGTTTGGCCAACTTGTGAAGAAAATATGGCCTTGACACTTGACAGTCAAAACCAATTGATTTAGAAATATTTTGAATTTCATATTTTCCCTGCTCAAAACCTACTTTCGTGTTCTGGGTTAGGGAAGAATGAATGAAGATCCTGTATGCAAAAACATTAAGCAATTAGGCAATGGGAAATTGGGGTGTATGTCTTTCAACAAGAGCGGGATAAACCTTATAAATAAGACAAGGCGCTCATCAAACCCGGGCAGGCTTTCCATATGCAAGGCTACTCTGAATGCGCTTCATAAGGGCTGCAAGCGATGGCAAGCCCAGGTCCGTCCATGTGGCGCCCTCTCCCAGTTCAACCGCGGCTCTCGCGGCTTCTCGTTCGACCCCCATCCCGCGGCCTGGCCCGGAAGGAGCCTCATAGCCGCCATGCTTCCTCCACGACGCCAGGACGGCGCTCTCTTCTGTCGCCCTTTTCCGGTGCGGCGGAGCCTGCCGAGGCAGCGAGCTACGAGGCTCAAGCGCTCCATGGGGCGGTGCGGCTATGGGGCCGCCGTCTTCAGCGCTCGCCGCGGAGCAGCTGGGTTCAAAGCCCTGGTATTCGGGCACGCCTCAGCCGCCGGAGTCGGGCTGGGAACGAGTCTTTGAGCTCTTCCGCAAAGAGTGAGTGAAGGCGTGCGAGAGAAGCCCGGCTAAGACGCAACCTTGTGAAGGAAAGGAGGGCAGCCCTACCAGCGAGCGCCTTTACGGCTCCGGGGTGCTGCGCGCGGCTCTCGACCCCGCTCAAGGACCTTTTGGGTTGCGGCTTCCACTTGCTATTGAGAAGCAGAATCTGTGGCTTAACCTAGTCCAGAAGAGGCTGGCGTTCTGGTCCTCAAATAACTGCCTGCCCTTATCTCCAGCCAGATCGACAGTACCCCTTTGCTTTGCAAGTGCTAGAGAGAAATTTCGTTTTTGAAAATGTGTGCACAGATGAAAGGGGTATTCCGGAAAGCAGGGATCCAGAGCATCTCTAGGCTCCCGAAATAAGGAATTCCTATTGGCAGGGGCCGCTAGAGTTGCCAAAAAGTAGTGTAACTTCTCTTACTCTGAAGTCTCACTTTTAATAGAGGTCGAGGATATATCTTTAGAGGGTTTTTTTAAAAGCTACTCACAAAATCAGTAGTAATCATATGATCTTTTTGAAAATATATACTATTTAGGGAAAATATACTGGACAGGAACAGATATTTGAACATCAATAGGATGTTAATTCTGATGCTGATCTATGGTTGGGGTGATTATTCTAAAGGGTGTCAGAGCCATGGTAGGAATATCATATATTGGACAGCCACTAAAGATTTAATTTTCATGATTTTTTTTTGTAGTGAATTAAATCAGTACCCAGAAGAAACTGTCAATATCTGTAAAGCAACATTTACAGGAGGCATTATTGGCTTGGTATATGGAGGCATTCCGGGCTTTACGTATGCCAAGAAACGATACATTGAACAGAGCTGTGCAGAGATATACTACAATCGCCTGGATGCTGTGGTATGGAGAAAGATCCGGCATTGTAAAGCATGTGTCCCCGTAGCTTTTGTTTGTCTTTTTTTGTTGTTATATATCTTTAAGTGAGTATGTGTGTGTGCACCTGGAAGTCATGGCAGCTTCTGGTAAATGATCCCTAACTGTGGGCCTGGAGAATGTTCAGAGAGGTGACTGAATAAAGCCTACTCTATATCCTCTCAGCTTGGTGTTCCAAAGAGGTCTCCCATCGAAGTACTAACCAGAGTCGACCCCTGTTTAGCTTCCGACTGTCTTGAGAAAGGGCCTTCACAGATTAGGAACCAGAATCAGCATAAACTCGTTTTTTATGCTGCAGGCATTTTAAACACTCAGCTGTGAAGCAACAAGTGTTGAGAAATCAAGTAATAACATAAGTACACTAGTGTAAAAGTACTTTTGTTCTGGCAAAATTACAGCCAGTGGAATTGTGTTCTGTGCATGGGTGAAATACACACTTGTTTGTTTAAAAGGCATATATGTGGTCTGGGGCAGTAGTTCTACGAAGCAAGCGGATGTGTGCTAGAGGCAGATGCAAAAAAGTTAGTGAAAAGTTGGTGGTGCAATTAAAGAGAGCAGATATTTAATCAATTAATTACCCAATGCATTTTTCCTCAGACCCTAATTAAGCTAGTGTGAACTGCATAGGGGAAATTAACTGGATAAATATTTGTTTTCCTTTATTGCACCATTAGCTTTTTGCCTACTTTTCTTTTTCTTGGTGACTGGTGTGATGGCCACACACTGTGGCCCTTTTGTTTTTTTCCACAATCACAAACATGTCAGGTTTCCTCATTAACATCTGGAATGGCATATATGGAATGTTATTTTCTACCTGTTTATTTACAATGCAACCCTGGGCGGAGTACAGTAACTCTGCCTAGGATCAGAACAAAGTTTGAGTCCAGTGGCAAGACAAAAAAGTTTCATTCACAGAAACATACCTTGTCACATACATTGAAACAGTTTCCTCAAGCCTTACTTATTGGGTGTGTGTGTGTGTGTGTGATTGCTGTCAGGAAGGTTCATTTAGAATCACGATGCACGTAAATAGCTGAAATTGGATGCAAGAAAGATCCATGAATGGCAGTAAATTAGCATACAAATGCAAGAATTAACAAACAGATGTGGAAACAAAGTTTGAGTTCAGTGGCACCTACAAGTCAAATAATATTCAGTTCTGGGTACAAGTGAGAACTGAGAGACTTGGTATATACACTCCTTCAGATTCAATGAAACAGATTTCTTCAAATATTACATTTAGGTGGGGGGTTAGTTGCCAGGAGGAGCTAATAAGGGTCAAGACACCTAAGTAACTGAGCAATAAATACAGCTGAGATTGAAGTAACACATTATATGACATGTAAATAGCAGTAAATTAATATACAGATAATAAAGGAGTTAACAACATATGTGAGAGCTAAGTTTGAGTCCACTTTTAAGACCAGCAAAGTTTGATTTCTGGGTATAAGTGAGAACTGAGTGACTTGACATCTGTAATGAGATAATGTTTCGTCCTGGAGGTTCCATTGTTCTGTGTTTCATGCTTGTGTATGAAAGCTTATACTGTGCATTAAACTTTGTTGGTCTTAAAGGTGCCACTGGACTCAAACCTTGTTCTACTGCTTCAGACCCACCTGGGTACCCCACCTGAGCCTGTCTGCCTAGGATTGCACTACAAATATTTGCTGTGGCCACATCTTCACAACTGTAATGAAAACAGTCTTAATTTCTCCACAGCAATCTGCACACCGTGCAGCTATACGGGGCTTCATCCGTTACGGCTGGCGATGGAGCTGGAGAATTGCTGCCTTTGTAGCAATATTCAAGTAAGTGTGCCTTCATTACTTGTAGGAGACATATTTGTAGTTCTTCAGTGATTCCATTCATTCATAGCAATCCAGCTACCAGACTGTTATGATACACAATGTACAAAAACATCACACACAACCCTGTTGCAGTTGCAGAGAATTTTCCTTACACTTAATCTAGAGCTTTTTGATCCATAACTATTGCAAATGTCTGCCACTCAGTGAACTGTTAATGCAACATCAGTTTATGGGCAAACTGCAGGAGATACTTTGCATTTCTGAGATGTAAAAGCTGTTTAAGATTTGTATGTAAGCTTTTCTAAACTTTTGAAATCTTGCTACTAGTTTTAAAACTTCAATCACTGAAAACTTTGTTCACTTGACGCATTTGTCATCCACCTCTACCTTGTGAAGCTAGTTTGATACATGCTTTATATTTAATCTCTTTGCAGATTAAAAAAATAGATGCTGTCACTTCTGTGGCATGCATTTTAATTTTGCTACATGTATATGAAATCAGGTTTTCTTACATGTTACATTCAGTGTTCCCTCTAAAGCTGAGTTAGTGTAAGCTAGCTCACAGCTTTTTAGCCTCCAGCTCACACATTTTTGTCTTAGCTCAGGAAAAATGACCCCCAGAGCAATTATGCAGTAGCTTACAACGTTAATGCCAGTAGCTTATGAAGTAGAATTTTTGCTCAAAAGACTCCACAGCTTAGAGGGAGTATTGGTTACATGTGAGCTGTGTCATGTGTAGGAGGAGGAGTCAGATGTAAAATGGCTCTTGTTGGCCAAATGGTCTTGCTGCTGTTTGAGAAATGAAATTTTGTACACCTTTTCAACTGGGATCTGCAGGCTTTCAGTGTGGGCATTCAGAAATTGTGGTTCTTCCATCCAAGTAACCCTTGTTTTTATTTCTCTGGCAGCACTGTGAACATCAGTTTGTCTGCGTATCGTGATAAAAGCTCACTCAGTCATTTTGTTGCTGCAGGAGGTGAGATTGTCTACTTTGAATGATAATTGTCTCCAGTTTGAGTGTGCATCTTATTGCTGCATCTTATTCTTCCAAGTTTAATATTTGAAATCAGAAATAATACTGTTCTTAAACTGGGGAGATATATCTTAAGTGCATCTTAACCATCTTAAGTGTATTTACTTTTAAGTGCTGGTTAGCTTAGAAAAACAATCCCTTCCAAATGTGTGTACTTATGTTTATAGCATTAATATTGTAGCTTGCAGTTGATCTTGGATGAAAGATTAAGTAATAAATTCTAATTACATCATAAATAAATTATTAATTTTACAGGAATAAGTAATAAATTATTAAAGTATTATTAAATTAGAGGATTAGTAAAAAACTTGATCTTGTTTGGAGAATGGCCATGGCTTCAGTGGTAGAGCTTCAGTGGTAGAACATCTGGGTTCAATCCCTGGCATATCCAGGGAGATGCTATGAAAGACCACTGCCTGAGATCCTGGAGAGCCAGTGCCAGTCATAGTAGATACATTATCATGGACAATGTATTCCCAGTTGTGTGGATTCATCAGTTTGTTTTAAGTGTAAACTTAGAACCATAGAGCTTGAAGGGACAACCAGGGTAATCTAGTCCAATTCCCTGTACAATGAAGGAAATTAATGAATACCTTCCCCCCCCCCCCAAAAAAAAAACCCCACTGACCCCTCTCCATGCCCAGAAGATGGCAAAAACAAACAAAAAAATCTCTGGGATCCCTACCAAAACTGGCTTGGATTAAAATTGCTGCCTGTCCTGAAAGTGGGGATCAGCTTTCTCAAGGCATGTAAGAAAGCAACACAAGAACTACTACGCAAGAAAGGAACACAAGCACTGATGCAGTCCTTCCTGCCCTCCTTCTTATGATCTGCCTAAGTTCACAGAATCAGCATTGCTGTCAGATGGCCATCTAGCCTCTGTTTGAAAACCTCCAAAGGAGAGCCCACTACCTCTCAAGGCTGTTCCACTGAGGAACTGCAATAACTGTCACAAAGTTCTTTTGATTTAATTTCAACTTGTTGGTTCTGGTCCAGTCTTTTGGGGCAACAGAAAACAACTCTGCATCATCCTCTATATAGATCCAAGTGGGCAACCGTGTTGGTCTGAAGCAATAGAACAAAGCAGTAGAAAAGTGCACCTTTAAGACCAACTAAGTTTTATTCAGAATGCAAGCTTTCATATGCTCTTAAGCAGACTTCATCAGACAAAACTGGAATGGCAAGCCATCTTTAAATTTAGAGAAAGTGGGCAGTGAGTTGGTATGTAGAGTCATGGGAATCTGCTGAAAGATTCCCATGACTCTACATACCAACTCACTGCCCACTTTCTCTATATTTAAAGATGGCTTGATTTACTTTCTCTATATTTAAAGCTGCTCTCTAGGATGTCAGGTGGAGGTCTTTCACATCTCCTGCTGTCCAGTCTTTTTTAGCTGAGGATTGACCCTGGGACTTTCTGCATGCCAGCAGATGTTTTACCACTGAGTCTGAGCCTTTCATTGTGATGTATTTTGCTGTATTCCTATACATTATTGAAGTTTGTAGTTTATAGTGAGTTGACTTTTCCAGCTTCTGCCTGTTTCCAGTTCGTAAACTGAGAGACTGAATCAGAATGGATTATCACATTGCCTGGTCGTTGTATGCATGACAGGCAGCTGCTCTTTCACTATATACATGCAGGAAGTTCTTTCTCAACTTGATGCACAGCAAAAACCACCCTGCATTTTTTTTCTTGGATGTGCTATATGGGATCACTTCTAGAGGGGTAGCCATGTTAGCCTGCTGCAGCTGAAATAGCAAAGAGTCATGTGGCAATGTAAAAACTAAAACAGTCATTGTGGCATCAGCTTTGGCAAACCAGAGCCCATGTCATCAGATATATGAAGTGACAAGGTAGCCTGTATTTCATGAAAGCTGGTCCTGAAATAAATGCATTGCACTTTAAACAGCCAAAGGTTGTTTGTTATTTTGACCTGGAGGAGATACTTCCTCATCTCTGACCATGGTAAGCTACTAGATAGAAATGAGTGCATTTATTGCTTGTATTGCTCAGCTATCATAATAGGCAAAGGCACATAAGTGTTGTTGGGGATTCTCCTGACCTGAAGTACAGACTACTCATTATGGGCTAAAGTGAGGCCACTTCACACTCAAACTGCTGCAGAGAACATAGTATTACATTGGTGTTTCCCACAGCAAATATGAGCAGGTATTTGTGTGTGTGATGCTGAAACCTTGGATACTTTATGTAGAAAAACAACAGTGTGATGCTAGTGTTTCTCATAGGAACACATGGGATTTCTTAAATGGAATGGGAATGTCTGAGCAGCTATCACAAAAGCATTATGGTTGAGTCTTCCTGCAAACCTCTTTTCATGACCAGATTTTATTTTATTTTATTTTCAGCTGTTACAGGAGGCTTGTTCAGGTTTCACTTGGGCTTGGGACGTTTTGCAGCAGGCAGCATTTTTGGAGCATTGTTGGGGTAGGTTACATGCCATATACACATGCATGTACCAGTAATCAGAGGTAAAATTACTTGTACCAGGCATGTATTTTTTTATTTCAATTTATATCCCGCCCTCCACGCCAAAGCAGGCTCAGGGCGACTTACATATTCATGTATGAACATGAAACACATGAAACAAACATAAAATATTAAAACATAAAAACATAAAATATTAAGAAACATTCGAGGTGCTATTGATCTTTAGATGGTAATCTGTTTAATAAAATGGATGGCTGCCTATTCTGTTTTGTATTAACTATTCTGCTGCTCCAGTTGGATGTTATATATAGAACAGCTCCTAGGGTCATGCTAGAGGTAGACTGGATGTTTCAGCATCTGTTGTAGCCTGTGATCTGATTAACAAATGCCTGATGGAAGAGCACTGTCTTGCAGGCCTTGTGGAACTGTGTGAGCTCTCATAGGGCCCTAACCAGGGAGCTTGTTCCACCAGCCCGGAGCTACAACAGAGAAGGCCCTGGCTCTGGTTATCATGAGCCTGGCTTCTTTGAGGCCAGGGATTGAGAGCAGGTTTTGTGACCCTGACCGAAGTGCTCTCCGGGGAACATGTGGGGAAAGGCGGTCCCGAAGGTATACAGGTCCCTGGCCATATAGGGCTTTAAAGGTAAGAACCAGCACCTTGAAACGAACCCTGTAGCATTTAGATATTATTCCAAACCCATTTTCTTGCTTGGAGAATATAGCTGCTTCCCCCATTCCAGCCTTTTTTGTTCACCTCAACTTCTGTCATGGGAATAGGTATTCCTAATTGGATCCTAATATTTAAAGGACCAGAGAAGCTGAATTGCTTTAAAATTGATGCTTTTTGTGGTGGAGCCATTGCTAATCAAGAAGGGGCCTTATTCATTTATACTTTATATCGTGAATTGGATCTGGAGTAATTTTCTTGTTAATGGAAGGCACTTCTGTCCAAGGAATGGAACTTTCCTGCCTCTCCTCTCGTGTAGCTTATTGAGTTCCCTGAAAATACTGCCGCTAATTGACAATAAACTCTTTTGGGGAAATCTGGGCTACTAGAGGAGGGGAGGCAGAAGAATTCTATTCAGCTGATGGAATGCCAACCATTATTGAAAACCAAACACTGGATCCATCCCCTATGTAAATAATAAAAGGGTGGAATCAAAAATATACTAAGTAATTGGAATTTGTTCTCAGTCAGCTATCCAACCCATGATCCTATCAGTACTAAATTAAATCCATAATAATAGTAGTAGTGTCTGTATGTAAGGCATCATATTAGGAAAAGATGATAAAATGTCAAGTTGGAGAATCCTATTCTCTGAGGTGTGGATAATAAGAGCCTCACTTTATTGCACTGAATTCTGTTTATAATTGTTTTTTAAAGTAGAGACTTCTTGTTGATTGAAGCGATGAAAGTACTAGCAGAGTGGTGTATCAGTAATCATGTGGTTGGGGGCTCTTATCATTCCTAATTGCTGTGACCATTAATGTGCACATCTGATTCAAAGGTGGTTGGGGGCTCTTATTCTTAATTGCTGTGACCATTAATGTGCTCCACACGGTTACTCCTGCTTCCTGTGTCATCTCCAACAGTGTCCCTGCAGGAGGATTGGTGATGGCAGTGCAGAAGCTTTCTGGTGAAACTTTTATTGAGAAAAGAAAACGGGAGCGAAAGGAACTGTATGAACAGCAGCTCATAGAGTGGTAAGGAACCTGTGCTATTTTGCTTTAATTGCTTGTTCTGACACTGAGCCAGGGTAGAATCCCATAATTCCAAGTTTTCATTTAGTGAGAAGAGTTTCTAACAGAAAACACAGGGCTGAATCTCAGTCTTTCTCCAGACACTCCACTGTAAATGCGACTGTAGCTGTCCTGCCTATACTCTTGATACTGGCCTTAAATCTTTTTCAAACTGAGATTAAAATATGCCTTCTAATAGCACAGCTATAATAAGTAATCTAGTTAGTTTTAGTCAATGTGACCTTGGGTGACCAGAGGTAAAGATGTATAATGCTGGACACCACCAATGGGATAATTGCTCTTTATAATGAGATAAGCACCTTTTGTTTTTATTCAAACCAAGAAATATAATACTATTAATGAAAGCTTAATTCAGCAGCTTAATTTGCATTCTATCTTGTCCTTAAAATCTTATGCTAATCTTTAGTGATTAATAATCTGGGATTTTGAAATATGCACCTGTCGGCTTTTTGTGTAAAGTCCTTTCTAAGGTGCATTTATATCCATTTCCTGCTATACAGAGATGGTTTGTTCTTTCCTAACCACAGAACAAATTGTTGGCTGGTCAGGTTATATTTGAGGAGATGCATTTTACGGTATTACTGGTGCCATTCAGTCGTGTAGTCTTACCAGAATATATGAAAAGGCATAGAGGGTTGTTTAAAGTGGTTGGTTTCTATGTCAATTTTGGATAAATTACAGCTAGATAAATTACTGCTGAACAACAGGCATTCCAGAATGGAGGGATTGGCTTTTTTGTCAAGGCCTCTTTGAAGGAATTTTCTTTTTTCCAAGATGGACTGTACACCATAAAATAATACCAGAGGGTTGGCTTCAGATTCCTGTTATAATTGGAGAATGAGATGAGTTGCAGTGTCTTACTCCTATTAACCCTTTTTATTGCTTCAGGAACACCAGCCTCATCATCACTGAGAATGTCTCAAAAGAATCAGATTACCTTCAAGAAGGGACTGAGAAATGATGAAAAGCTCCAGAAATGTGTAAATCTTGTCCCAAATTCTGAATCTTGACTGAACTGCAATGGGATTTGTGGCACAAACTGGACTCATAACATCTGTGTCAGTAGTTCTTGTGCTTAAATTCTCCCCATGCCCTGTTTCCCAGGGACTCTAAATGACAAGGGCCCATACACAGGTTTGCTCAGTTACACTTCGGAATGTTCAACTTTGAATGGTGATTTTGATTAGAGAGGGGCAGTTAATGGAATAAAATGAACATAGAAAATCAAAAGCAAAAAAATCAAGTTTTACTGGGGTAAGCTGTAAGTGTGATGATGGGTAAGTTGAGGTGGTATTCCAAGTTTGTTTTTTTAAGAGTGGAGTAACTTTAAGAAAGAGTTTAGAACAGCTACATTTATTTAAATATTTAAAGTGGAAACAAGATATAAATCCAGCAATAACTTGTAATATAGTACACTTTACCTTCCTGAATAGTATTGCTCTTAAGAACGTCTCTTAAAAAAAATAAGGTCACTGATCAACACACAGAGTTAATAAAGTAATCTGACCTCCAATATAATGTATTGCCTGATATTTTCAGTGTAAAGCTGGTTCAATAAATACACATGGAGATGTCTATGTAATGTTATTATTTTTAAAATTTTAATTAATTTTAATTTTTGGATTTATATCCCGCCCTTTTCTGTAATCCAACTCTTACAGAATGGCAGTTCAGATTCTGAATTTGTCAAATCAAGAAAACATGTACATTATCTTTACATTGTATAATTTTATATGGGGATTCAGTTTTCACAGTGTGGATTTTCCTTACATAGGCTGGGCACAGGAATATCTATGGCTATTTGGGGCAATTTTTGGATTTATATCCCACCGTTTCCTGTAATCCTTGAGTGGGTTATAACCCCTTGAAGAGTTAAGATATAGGGTGGTGTCCAGCATAACAGTGTAGTATGAATGCTTGCAGGGTGTGCTCCTTTCTCATTTCTGTCCATCTCCCAACTCCACTGCCAAAAAATGTCAAGGTTTATTTTTCAAGGATACCCAAGCATGTTCTAAGTATCACATAACTGTTACTATAGGGCTATTTTGTGTGTTCATTCTATCAGTGGTCTATCAATATATCATTGTACACAGCTCTGAATTATGAAGACACATATGCCTGGTTTTCCTGCAGTATAAACATAACATCATGTGTAAACATGATGTATTATTAGCTTTTTGGCATGACAGGCCTTGATTCCTGTTGGTCATTTGACCAACAGATACTACAGATAATTAATATATGAAAGCCTTTATAGAATATAGAATACCAAAGTTGAAGGTACCCACATGGGCACAGACAGCATAGATTATCTTCCTAGTCCAAATTAAAAATCAAACAATTTGGTTTTTTATGGCAAAACTGTTTGGCAACTCTAAGAGGAACAATATTTAGCACATACATCCTCTCTCCCCCCCCCCCCCCCGAAAATGTGTGTAGTTGGGAAACTAGACGATGTCATACAATCTTTTTTACCACAAATAATCACATAGTTGGCTGTTTTTTTTTCTGGAAGGGGAGTTGCCTGACAGTCATGCTTTTATGCTAAAGTCCTAACTTGAACATATGTAAATATTCTGGTCTCTGTTTTGTTTTTTGTGCAATGATGCCCATAATCTATTTGCCACAAACATTGGGAAAGAAAGAGGTGAGTATGCAAAGGGAATCAATCAACCGTATGCAATCACTGGTTGTGAGAATTGACTTCTATAGATTTGTGAACTTCTAATCATTGTTCACGCTTGCCCAGCCCACTTGCTTGCTGTCAGGAAGGAAAAAGCACACACCAAAAAACATGGTTAAGTTTTCCTTGTTTAATTGTATCAATCCAAAATAAAACTGTTAAATTGAAAACAATTCACTTATAACTTTAACATCTTAAGCACACTGAAAAGCTGTAGGGAGACTAATTACATACATTTCCCTGAAAAGCAGAAATAGACATAAACATGCTTTATGTTATAAAGTACAAGATCAAAACTTAACCTTCCTTTATAGTTATGTCTGTATAAATATACAAAAAGGCAGCCACAGCCTGAAGACATACAGTTCTGAGAAGATTTGGTGGAGAACACTGATGTTAGGGTATATTGTATCTTGGCATAATTACAATTTTTATTGCAGAGTGCTGCTTAATAAATATGCACAAACTGAGAAAATTGAGCCTGGGTGCAGAGAATGGAAGTTACCGCTCCCATCTTGCTGCTGTTTCTTTGAGTCAGGCATTCTTGGAAACAGCCTGCAGTGCTTGTTTTGCTCCAGTTTGTCTGATGGGAACTGATCAGAAACTGTTCCCAAGAATTTAGAGAGGGAAGGGTGTTTTATCTTGAGAACGTATCTACAGGAAAATCGTAACCCATGCCAAGGATCACCAGCTCAAAGAAGAGGGATTTTCACATAGTTTCCAACAGGAATCCAGCTGTGAAATCAAAGCTTGCATGACAGGGAACTTCTGTACCTCAACGAATGAAGCAGCCATTGGTCAAATTTTTTAAAAAAAGTGTTGCTTAAAACTTTTATTCACGATCACTCACTCAACCTCTAATTTAACTCCCATGTTCAATGAGTGAAGATAATATGAATTTAAAGCAATGATTCCAGAAATAAATCTTTGGTTTCAAGTTCCTCACAATCTTAAGACAGTTGTGTAAACAGTGCCAGGTATAAAAGTGTGGATAAAGAGAACATTTGCTAGAGAAATGCATAGATCTGTTAGTTGCTTTAGGGCAAGTGTGGGTGGACAAATAAAAAACTTTGGCTGGTGCACAGAAACATTAGCTCACAAAACCATTTCAGTATTGTTGTTTATCTACTAAGAATTAACATATGAAAGGCTTAATAGAATCCAGAATACCAAAGTTGAAGGTACCCATGGGTGCAAGAAGCATAGATCATCTCCTAGTCCAAATTAAAAAGGGCACTAGATCATGAGGCATCTTGTACGTTGTAAAATTCACTGATGTGAACATTTAGGGACATGTTACACATTAGAATAACTGAGTGGCCTGACTAATACAAATCTCCACAATTGTTTTGAGCTTTTCATCTCTAATCTCGTACCCCATTTTACTCCTGCCATTTCCACCATCCAAGTCTTCATAATTCACTTTCCCTATGTTGTCTATCACATTAGTATCATGTTTAATACAAAGAACACAGTTCAGCAGTCAGCTACAGAAATCCCAGCACCTTCATCCCCACATTAACTCTAGTGTCAAGAATACTCTCAGCCAATGAGGATATAGTATCTACTGGGACTTGTCTTTATACATATCCTTTTGAAGGGACCAGTGAAAAGATTATCAAGGCAATAAAGCTTTTTTATTGGTTTGGATCCAGCAAAAGTTTCTTCTGACGACTGAAAGGAGCCAGGTGATTTTCACCTGCTGCAGCAGACCTCAGAACGTTCCAGGATCCAGGTCTTAGGAGAGGCAGGGACATCCTGCTCCATTGACAGAAATTCCTTCCCTCACTGAATATTATGTGCAGACTCCAACCCATCCGTTCTACCTAATCACAGATGTGAGAATTTAATTTAATTTTTAGATTTATATCCCGCTGTAAACTGCAAGCAGGCTCAGGGCGGCTTACAACAATAAAACAACAGTTAAAATAATATCATAAAAACAGACATTACAAAACAGGAGCAGCAGATCTTACAGACATAGGCGGTAAACAGCATTCGGCTGACACTAACATAATGGTGAACTGCTGAGGAAAGTGATGACTTTCAAAGGATGCCCGCTGGTTTAATTAAAAGCCTGGTGGAAGAGCTCCGTCTTACAGGCCCTGCAAAACCTTGATAAGTTCCGCAGGGCCTGGATCTCCAGCGGGAGCTCATTCCACCAGGTAGGGGCCTGGACCGAAAAGGCCCTGACCTTTGTTGAAGCCAGCTGGGCATCCTTAGGACCAGGGACTATGAGGAGATGTTGAGCAGCAGACCTCAGAGCCTGGGAGGGTTCATATGGGGAGAGGCGGTCCCAAAGCTATGCAGGCCCCTGGCCATAAAGGGACTTAAAGGTAAGGACCGACATATTGGTGACAACCCAGCCCATATCTTCAGACCAACTGGGCGAGGAGGCGCATATAGATATTAAATAGCATTGAGAAAAAGATTGCCCCCTGCAGCACTCCACATTCTAGTGGGTGCCGTTGGGACAATTCCGCCCCCTCCCCCCCCGGAGAGCCATCCTCTGTCCCCGACCATGGAGAAAGGAGGTCAGCCACTGTAAGGCTAATCCCCAAATAAATTGTATGTAAGCTGCATTTAGGGACACTGCCCAAGAGTTTTCAAAACAAACAAAAAATGATTTCCTACATAGCAGGCAATAATATTATCCTAACCAACTTCACAGCTGTACTGGTATATTCCATTTTGTTGTTGATGGAATGGAATGACTATGAATTATGAGAATATCTCGTGACTTTACAAAACACATCCTCTCGCTGAGGACCTTCCGCTGCAATGAGACTTTTCAGCAAAGATCAGGATGGCTTTGGACAAGCTGTAGATCTGTACAGACTGTGCTGATATGCCACAGAGTTAAGGATACAGACAGTACCTCAGCACTGTTCACATTCTACACAAAGAGATATTTTTATAAAGACAAGTATGTGATTTACAACCACTGCTAAGTTGCCACTTTGAGTTGTCTCTCCCCACAAATCCTTCTAAAACTAGTTGAACATCTTTCTTTCAGCTTCTGTCAGCAAAATCTCAGCATGCAAGTAAGTTGGCAGAGCGAATGCTGGAGCCCAATACAGAAGAGGTGATCTAAGGACAAACAAAGATTGTGTCAAATACCATGTGGAAAGTCATGCATAGGCAACCCACAGTCTTAATGGCTTCAGCCGGTAGCAAAGTTCCAGCATAACAAAGGGCGTGAAAAAGCAGAGCCTAGCAAGTGCATTGCTTGAAACAGCCCATTATTGTTTGCTGGTGAAGGGGTTGCACAGGCTGCTGTTTCATGCCATAAAGCGGAAGGAGCCATCCAAGCCAGAGCATCTGTTCTAGTCAGTGTTCTCTGGTGGTACTTCTTCTGGTGAAGAGAACCTCACAACCAGTTTCCAGATGTTCCTTTTAAAGGAGAGGGGAAGCAAGAAAAAGCATTTTATTCAGTCCCTTTGGCTTGACATTACATTCACCAGAAGGTCTGTGCAGATCAGCTTTTCAGAAAGTGTTTCACTGCAGTCTTTAATTCAAGCAGCATGTTGGAGCTCTCTGCTAGCAGGTTGGCTTAAAGGTAAGCAACCCAATTGTCTGTTTGAAACTGCATAGTGGGAGGGGCATGGCTCAATGGTAAGTGTATCTGCCAGGTTCAATCCCCAGCACCTCCAATGAAAAATGATCAGATAGGAGGTGATGTGAAAAGACCTCTACCTGAGACCCCAGAGGGTTGCTGCCAGTGTGAGCGATCTTGATGGACCCTGTTCAGTACTGGGCTGCTTCTTGTGTGCTACAAGCATTTCCTGTGCTGGTCATTGTCTGAATGAACTGCACAAAGAACAGCACAGGGACATACCAAGAAAAGGAATGGATATGATTGCCTGTCAACAGGGTGTATGGGGAATTGAAAAGGAGAACGGCCTCCTCATACAATACGAAATACATGGATTGAGATTGGGTCAATTAAAAGTGTTGAACAAAGTAATCATACATGAGTTGTGGCTTTTTCCTAAATCCTGCACATCTGTTGCCCAATTAAGATTAGGACTAAGGTACATATGAAGAAGGGGCTTCAGGTGTCCTGCACCTAGAGGGGTGGTACTTCCTGGGAGCCTCTGATATACATATAGGGCATGTGACAGGCAGGCACTTTATCCTCATATTGCCATCATGCAATATAAGCAATCCATTTTGTCAAGAAAAAAATGTAGTAGGGGCAACCTTACCTTCTAAGCCTAGTATCTTCAGAGAGGTTATTTTTCTGATGTCCCACTGGAGAACTGCAGGGGTGTCAAAACAGCACCAGTGATGACTTCACTTCTTGCTACTGGCTGAAGAGATCTGGTGTGGCAAAGAGACCTATGCCTTTTGCAGCCTAATGTAAAGAGAAAGGGTTGTTGTTGCTGTAAACTTTGAAATACCAGTTGATTCAGTCAAGTTATGGGTAAATGCTTGAACAACACGGTTTGCAAATATCACTGGAAAAATGACTGCTGGAGAAGGATCTAAGGAATTAATGATTTGTTTGTCAAGCAAGAGGAAGACCTGTAACTTTTAAGATTTGTTCCAGTACAAATCTTTATTTGCATAATTGTTTGGTCTGATACTGTCATGAACAAATTTGCCCAATTTAACCTCCATCATTCCTAAGACACAAACCCCCATTTAATCATTTTCTTTCCTGTTATGTTCAATTCCCTGTTGTATTCCTTATGGACACAGACAGCAGGTGGTCTGTCACACTTTCCCCTCCTGCCCAACCCTCAGCAGGAATGTGTTGTGAACTCTGCTAATGTTCCTCCCTTGGGAATCCTACCTCCTCTTCCCTCCCCCCTCAAAAAAAAAAGAATGCAATGTTAATGCTGTCACTGAGCAAAACTTCTCTTATTCTGGACATAATAGCTTTAATGTTTAATGGCTAGGGTGAGAAGGAATAATTCAGAGGTTTAATAGATATCTATGTAGTGAGTATTTGCAAATGTTGTACCTTTACATTTATACCCAGGCACAATCATCTGAGCCACCGTCAAGCAGAAAAAACCAAAGCATTGCATGGAGCCTTATTTCTAAGCAAGTGCAATATGCAAGATGGGTAGTCCACTGCTTATGAGGCGCGGCCATTAAGCGGGGCTTAATTTATAGTTTCAATTGTAATTATTGTAACAGCAATTGCAGTTGCAAATTGAACAAATTTGTAAAGGGTGATGATTCCAGGGGGCAGAATAGTTGCAGCAAAAAGAAACAAGAACCTTAAAGACTAACAAAATTTTATTCCAGCACAAACATTTGTGAACTAGAGCCCACTTCTTTAGGTGCAATGAGTGGATGTATTTTTTTAAAAAATCTCTCCAGTGCTTCAGCTTGTTTTGATAATTCATTAAACCCCCTTTTTTCTGTCATTTCTATCATAAACAGAATTTAATTGAGATGGAGGGTTTAGTTTGGCCTCGTAGCACATAAAAGAGAAATAAAGAGGAGAGAGTCTTTGAGAAATGACAATAGTACATGTTCTTTATGACTAAGGGAAAAAAACATACTTCAAGGACACAAAGATTAGAAACCCCCAGAAGGAAAAACCCACTGAAGATACACATTGGTATGGAGAACTGCTCCTTCTCACAATGATCTTGGGTCATGGTAGATAACTCACTGAAAATGTCGAGACAATGTGCAACTACAATAAAAAAAGACCAGCACCATGCTGGGAATTATTAGGAAGGGAACTGAAAACAAATCAGCCAATATTATAATGCTCCTGTATAAATCTATCGTGCGACCTCATTTGGAATACTGTGTACAATTCTGGTCACCACACCTCAAAAAAGATATTATAGCACTGGAAAAAGGGCAGAAAAGGGCAATTAGAATGATTCATGGGTTGGAACACCTTCTCATAAGAACATAAGAACATAAGAGAAGCCATGTTGGATCAGGCCAACGGCCCATCAAGTCCAACACTCTGTGTCACACAGTGGCAAAAAAATTTATATACACACATACACTGTGGCTAATAGCCACTGATGGACCTGTGCTCCATATTTTTATCTAAACCCCTCTTGAAGGTGGCTATACTTGTGGCCGCCACCACCTCCTGTGGCAGTGAATTCCGCATGTTAATCACCCTTTGGGTGAAGAAGTACTTCCTTTTACCCGTTTTAACCTGTCTGCTCAGCAATTTCATCAAATGCCCACGAGTTCTTGTATTGTGAGAAAGGGAGAAAAGTACTTCTTTCTCTACTTTCTCCATCCCATGCATTATCTTGTAAACCTCTATCATGTCACCCCGCAGTCGACGTTTCTCCAAGCTAAAGAGTCCGAAGCGTTTCAACCTTTCTTCATAGGGAAAGTGCTCCAGCCCTTTAATCATTCTAGTTGCCCTTCTCTGGACTTTCTCCAATGCTATAATATCCTTTTTGAGGTGCGGCGACCAGAACTGCACACAGTACTCCAAATGAGACCGCACCATCGATTTATACAGGGGCATTATGATACTGGCTGATTTGTTTTCAATTCCCTTCCTAATAATTCCCAGCATGGCGTTGGCCTTTTTTATTGCAAACGCACACTGTCTTGTCATTTTCAGTGAGTTATCTACCACGACCCCAAGATCTCTCTCTTGGTCAGTCTCTGCCAGTTCACACCCCATCAACTTGTATGAAGAAAGGTTAAAACACTTGGGGCTCTTTAGCTTGGAGAAACGTCGACTGAGAGGTAACATGATAGAGGTTTACAAGATTATGCATGGGATAGAGAAGGCAGAGAAAGAAGTACTTTTCTCCCTTTCTCACAATACGAGAACTTGATGAAATTGCTGAGCAGTTGGATTAGAACTGATAAAAGGAAGTACTTCTTCACCCAAAGGATGATTAACACATGGAATTCACTGCCACATGAGGTAGAAGAGATGCCAGCACAGACAGCTTCAAGTGGGAATTAGATAAACACATGGAGCAGAGGTCCATCAGTGGCTATTAGCCACAGCGTATTAGAATCATAGAGTTGGAAAGGACCTCCAGGGACATCTAGTCCAACCCCCTGCACAATGCAGAAAATCACAAATACCTCCCCCTAAATTCACAGGCCATCTAACCTCTGTTTAAAAACCTCCAAGGAAGGAGAGCCCACCACCTCCTGAGGAAACCTGTTTCACTGAGAAACTGCTCTAATTGTCAAGAAGTCCTTCCTAATGTTGATCCAGAAACTCTTTTGATTTAATTTCAACCCATTGGTTCTGGTCCTACCTTCTGGGGCCACAGAAAACAATTCCACACCATTCTCTAGATGACAGCCCTTCAAGTACTTGAAGATGGTGATCATATCACTTCTCAGCCGCCTACTCTCCAGGCTAAACATGCCCAGCTACTTCCTTTCCTCATAGGACTTGGTCTCCAGACCCCTCACCATCTTCGTCGCCCCCCTCTAGACCCCTTCCAGCTTGTCTATATCCTTCTTGAAATGTGGTGCCCAAAACTGGACACAGTACTCCAGGTGAGGTCTTACCAGAGCAGAGTAAAGCGATACCATCACTTCACATGATCTGGACACTATATTTCTGTTGATAAAGCCCAAAATTGCATTTGCCTTTTTAGCTATCACATCACATTGTTGACTCATATTCAGCGTATGGTTCACTAAGACCCCGAGATCCTTTTCACACATACTACTGCTAGGACAAGTCTCCCCCATCCTATAACCAGCCATTGGATTTTTTATATCTAAATGCAGAAATTTACATTTATACCTGTTAAAATTCATTTTATTGGTTTTAGCCCAATTTTCCAGCCTGTCAAGATCATCCTGTATCCTGTTTCTGTCTTCTACTGTATTTGCAACCCCTCCCAATTTAGTATCATCTGCAAATTTAATAAGCATTCCCTCTATTTCTTCATCCAAATCATTTATAAAGATGTTGAACAAAACAGGTCCCAGGACAGATCCTTGAGGCCCTCCACTTGTCACTCCTCTCCAAGAGGATTAGGAACCATTCACAAGCACTCTTTGGGTGCGATCTTTCAACCAGTTACAGAGCCACCTAACAGTAACAGGATCCAAACCACATTTTACTAACTTGTCAACAAGGATAGTATGTGGAACCTTATCAAAAGCCTTACTGAAACTGTCTGCAGCATTCCTCTGATCCAGCAAGGTAGTCACTTTCTCAAAAAAAAGAAATCAGGTTAGTCTGACATTACTTGTTCTTGAGAAATTCATGCTGGCTCTTAGTAATCACAGCCATCCTTTCTAAGTGTTCCAGAACTGACTGTTTGATGATTTGTTCTAAAACGTTTCCAGGTGTAGACGTCAAGCTGACAGGTTGGCAGTTACTCGGAACCTCCTTTTTCCTCTTCTTGAAGATGGGGACAACATTCGCCCACCTCCAATCTTCTGGCACCTCTCCTGTTCTCCAAGAATTCTCAAAAATAATAGCCAGAGGTTTTAGAACCCTTGGATGCAGTTTATCTGTCCCTGAGGACTTAGTTTCATATAAAGAAACTAGGTGTATATGTACTACCTCTATGCTGATTCTAGGTTGAAACTCTATACCCTCATTATATGTTCTGTTTTTGCCATGTTGAGCACTGTTTCCCTCAGAAGAGAAGACTGAGGAAAAGTAGGAATTGAGCACTTCCGCCCTCGCTTCATTACCTGTTACAATTTCACTTTCCTGCCATTGCAATGGGCCTACCATGTCCTTGCTCTTTTTCTTACTCTGAACATAAGAAAACCCTTTTTTGTTGTTTTTAGCGTCTTTGGCCAGCCTAAGTTCATACCGAGCTTTAGCTTTCCTAACTTTTTCTCTACAAGCACTGGTGATTTGTTTCTATTCATCCTTGGTTATAAGGCCCTCCTTCCAATTCCTAAAGGAGTCCTTTTTACTTCTCAAGTTTTTAGAGAGCTGTATTGTTGGGACTCTCAGTCTGGGGCAGTGATGCTCTGTATTCTTGGTGCTTGCAGGGGGGGGGGGGGAACAGTGGGAGGGCTTCTAGTGTCCTGGCCCCACTGATGGACCTCCTGATGGCACCTGGTTTTTTGGCCACTGAGGGACACAGAGTGCTGGACTGGATGGGCCATTGGCTTGATCCAACATGACTTCTCTTATGTACTTATGTTAGTTGGACTACCACAGTATATAGCTAATAGTTCAGCCCTGAGATAAACATATGGTGCACAATTTGAGGTTGCCATCCTCCAGGTGGGGCCTGGAGATCTCCCACTTTTACAACTATTCTCCAGGTGGCAGAGATCAGCTCCCCCAGAGAAAATGTGCTGCTTGAAGGGCACTTGGTGTAATTAGTAGACTGACCAAAGCCACCAAGTAATGCACTGTCTTTCAGTTTGCAAAAAATATATATTACAAGGATTGTGTACAACACATAATAAACAATACAATAATGATAGAGGCCGGCGATGCTAGGGCCTTTTAAAGTAACAGAAACCCCAAGAGGCCAAAAAACTCCATCCTCAAATGAATAGATATGTCCAAACTTGGAAACAGTCCAACTGAAATTCATAAGGTGAACCTTTTAACAATTTTTTGGAAATTTTGTTTCCAAAAGAGGTTTCAGAACTCTGTACTGATGCATTCCCCCAGAAAAAAGCCCTGGATATAGGACATGGGAAATGGAGACCAAGGAAATGGAACAAAATGCTGTTTTCTCTGACATACTTTTGATTCACTAGTTTTGAGGAGGGTTCAACAGCTTCTCAAAATATTGGTCACAAAAGCACCTGTACTTACATTGGATGTTTGCCAGTGCTGCCAAAACCACAACACAGACAATGCTCACACTTGAAGCAATCAGAATCCAGTGTGACAGAGGTTTTACCACAGAACACTCCTTTGGTATTGCTGAAGGAAAAGAGCAGAAAATGGTACTGAAAAATCCAGATCCATAATGAAACATGGGATATATCATCATGAGTGGGCCAGAATGCCTGTTGCCCAGAAACACAATCAATATGTACATGAGTTGTTTTCCTCTTATACCTACATTTGAAAGCTGCCTAACTGTTGATAACCATCATCTTCTTATCACTGCCAATTCCACATTTTGGCTACCCATAATCAGTAGCAATTATTCTCTTGTACAGCAGCTGCTAGTCCTTTTCCTCAGTGTTGCTGCTCTCATTCACTCACCAAGAGAATGAATGGATGGGTGAGGAAGAATGAGGAGGTTCTAGAAGAACAGTCACTGGATGCTACTCCAGAGAGAAAGGTAGGTAATAAAACAGAATGACTTCTCACTGCTACTACCAGCGGGCGGGCATAGGGTTGCCAAACACCAGGCAGAAAAAAACTGGGACATTCAGTGTATGAAACTGACACAAAAGGGAAATGCCAAGCTCAACTTAACTCTTATGCAATGTCAAAATTATTATATAATAAAATACAAGCTTAATCCAGTCAAAGTCTCTATGTTGTATGTTCTATGCAATTTCAATCTTCCTAGCATGATAAATCACTGAAAACTTCTATAGCTGAACAAGCAGACAGTTCAAAAGTCACAAAAATGTGCTCACAGGCACTCATCCATAGATACATTCCAATACAAATAGGTGCATGCAGGCACTCTACAGAATTCCAAGTTTCCACCATTAATGACAATTAATACAGGATAATCATGACAGGCTGGAAAAATGCAGTTTGGATTCCATCTACAAACAGTTATTCTGACTTGAAGGTTTATTTTCCAAAACGTGACGTGTATATATATATATATCTCGGCTTGGCTTCGCGAACGAAGATTTAAGAAGGGTGCAATAGTCCACGTCTGCTGCAGGCTCGCTGGTGGCTGACAAGACCAATGCGGGACAGGCAGATCCGACCACAGCGGCTGCAGGGAAAAGTCTGATTTGGGGTTGGTGCTGTAGCAGTGCGATTCTTCCTCAATCTCCTTTTGTCCTCAAGACCAGCTATGCGTGCGTTCTCAAATATATATATATATATATATATATATATTTATATATATATGGTCTGGTCTGGAAAAACTTAAGATTTTCATGTCTTATTCAGGATATAATTAACATTAATTGTCATTGTTGGTGGAAACTTGTAATTCCATAGAGTGCCTGCATGCACCTATTTATATTGGAATGTATATTTGGATGAGTGCCTGTGAGAACACTTTTGTGACTTTTGAGCTGTCTGCTTGTTCAGCTCTAGAAGTTTTCAGTGATTTATCACGCTAGGAAGATTGAAATTGACTGAAATTGCATAATAATAATAATAAGAATATATAGCATAGACACTTTGATAGGATTAAACTTTTATTTTATTACATAATTTTGACGTTGCATAAGAGTTATTGAGATGTTGTTAAATCCAGTTTGGTGTTTCCCTTTTATGTCAACCTCCAAATGATGGCTAGAAATTTCCTGGGATTACAATGGTTCTCTGGGTAACAGAGATCAGCATGCCTGGAGAAAACGGCCACTTTAGAAGGTGGTCTCTATGGTGTTATAACCCATTGAAGTCCCTCCCCTCCTCTAATCCTCCCCTCCTCAGGCTCCACCTCCAAAATCTCCAGGTATTCTACAACCCAGAGCTGGTATTCCTAGCAGACAAGTGAGTAGCAGTGGTAGGTGAGGAGGTGCTTTAGTGACTTAGCATCTCTTTGAAGAAACTGATCCCTAATATCTGCCCTGCTTTTTATAATGACTATTCTATCCCAGTATTTTAAATTTTCCCTTCATCTTCTAAATATGAAAACTGCTTCCTGGTTTTCTAGAGGTGAAAGAGTTAAAATGTTGTTCTGAGCCAAGGAGGACAAATTTCTGCTATACGCAGGGCTTTTTTTGAGCAGGAACACAGAGGAATGCAGTTCCGGATGGCCTGGGATCAGGGTGTGTGGCCTAATATGCAAATGAGTTCCTGCGGGATCTTTTTCTACAAAAAAGCCCTGTGCAAAACAATGGTGATGTCAGGGGGTATGGCCTAATATGCAAATGATTTCCAGTTGGGCTTTTTCAACAAAAAAACCCTGGCTATACTTGAAAAAAGAAACATGCAAACTAGCTCCCCAAGTTATTTAGTTTTGTAAACATTTCTCATGGTTTTGGTTCAATATTAACAATTCCTATGTTTTACTAATATTTCCTTGCTAATAACATTTTATTGTGCTAATAACATTTTTATTATTATTATTAACCCAAATATTTTCAATTTTAATAGTACACTGGCATCAGAAATCTTATTGTTTATGCAGAAAGGAAACATTTTATTAGTAATTTTCATGGTACTAATCCAAAAAGAAAGCTCCCTTGGAAGTGAAGATGTTTCATTTTGTTGGGATTTACAGTGAGCAGACTGCTCTGAGGCTTTAATGCAGCAGAGCCATCTGGCAGTATGTGTGTGTGAACAAGAAACAAAAGTTACAAAGAGTCTTTTAAATATTTGAACACTAATAACAAGAGTTTATTACAGGAGTTCCATTTATAGATAAAAAAGATACAGATTCTGAAGACCAAGTCCTATGAGGAAAGGTTGAAGGAGCTGGGTATGTTTAACCTGGAGTGGAGATGATTAAGAGGTGATATGATCACCATCTTCAAGTACTTGAAAGGCTGTCATATAGAGGATGGTGCAGAGTTGTTTTCTGTTGTCCTAGAAGGTTGGATCAGAACCATTGGGTTGAAATTAAATCAGAAGAGTGTTTGACTAAACATTAGGAAGAACTTCCTGACAGAGTAGTTCCACAGTGGAACAGGTTTCCTCAGGAGGTGGTGGGCTCTCCTTCTTTGGAGGTTCTTTAAACAGACTAGTTGGCCATCTGACAGCAATGCTGATTCTGTGAAGGAGGGCAGGAAGGGATGCATTAATGCTTAATTCTCATGGCCCCTTCTTACATGCACGATGAAGTGCTGTTTGCCACTTTGGGGTCAGGCAGCAATTTTTTTCCAGGCCAGTTTTGACAAGGATCCTGGAGGGGATTTTTTTTTTTGGCCGTCTTTGGGGCTTGGAGCAGGGGTCACAGTGGGTGTTGGGGGGAGGTATTTCTGAATTTCCTACATTGTGCAGGGGGCTAGATGACCCTGGAGTTCCCTTCCAACTCTATGATTCTAACTAGCTAGATGGACTGAGATACAGGAAAGCATCTTGTTCTCATGTTGCCATGATGGAAAAACATGGCATTGTATGAGTGCGAAGCCAGAAGTAAGGAAACCTTCCCTGAGAGTAACACTCTGCAGTTCAAAGAGGATAGTATCAGAGAGAGAATGAACGGATCTTTATTGCCCTAGCTTCAATCTAACTCTCTTGTAGTCTTTCTCTGAAGTCTGAGGCAGAAACCAGGGGTATCAAACTCATTTGTTATGAGGGCCAGATCAGACATAAATGAGACCTTGTCATGCTGGACCATGCCATGTAAGGCCGGACCAGGAGGGGGAGGAGCCTCAGCCAGTAGAATAAAGAGAGGCTCGGCTTAGTAGCTCTGCTGTGCGATTGCGAGAGCCAAGCAAAGCAAGCTCTGCCTCCCCCCTTCCTCCCCAAGAGAGGTGTAGTGTATCGAGATAACGATACAACGCAATAACACAAGGACATATAACTAGCCAGCGCGACCCTGCGCAGTGCGACCGGGCTGTCCCCGGGTGGCTCAGCGCAGGGCGCGAACACCCAGCCAATCACCCGCTGTGGCGGGAAGTTCAACAGGCCAGGATTGGACTGGCCTGTCTGGAAGGAGGTTCCGGGAGTTGTATATAAGCGGGACCCGGCCCGCGTGTTCCCTCTCTTGTAACGTGCCTCCATTAAAGCATGTTGCCCTACCAACGTCTCCTGTCTCAGTACGTTACAGTGGCGACGAGGATGGGATTCTAGCCACGTCGGCTACATCGGAGACAGGGCAACCCACGGGCCACGACCGCCGCCACAGCCACCATGGCTACCCAAAGCGGAACCACCGGTCACATCGAGCCGTTCAACCTCGCAAATCCCGAGGGCTGGGAGTCCTACGCGGAACGGGTTGAATGCTACTTGAGGGCCAACCGAATCACAGAGGACAGCATGAAGAGGGACGTTCTCCTGAGTGTCTGCGGGGCGGCCACGTTCGAGATCGCCAAGGGTCTCTCGGTCCCCGCAAAACTCACCGAGAAGTCCTTCGAGGAGATCATCAGGCTCCTCACTGGCCACTTCCTGCCCCAACCATCTCGGGTGGCCCGCCGGTTCCTTTTCCACCGGCGGGACCAAGCAGCAGGAGAATCGGCCGCCGACTATCTGGAGGCCCTACGCCAGATTGAGGGAAACTGCAACTTTCCTCGGCTGGAAGAGACCCTGGCCGATCAGTTCACGTGGGGCCTCCGCGATGAGAGGCTCCAACAGAGGCACTTCGCAAAGGAAGACCTCACCCTGCAGAGCGCCTTCAGTGAAGCCGTGGCGTTTGAGAGAACTTCGAGGACCTTCCCCAAGGCGAGGGCCGACACGGTCCACCACGAGGAGCTGGACCCCGACCGTCTGGACGAGGGAGAAGCATTCCAGCTGCGCCGCCCAGCAGGGACAACCAACTGCACGCCGCAATGACCCCGAGCGGCCGAACGATCCCCCGCGATGGAGAGACCGCCGGCCACCAAGTGCGCCAGCTGCGGCGACCCCCACGACAGAAGGGACTGCCCGTACCAGACCTGGGACTGCCGGAGCTGCAGGAAGACCGGCCACATTGCAAGGGCTTGCCGAGCCAAGCCCAACCGCCGGAGGCCGACCACGCACCACGAGTCGGCGGAGTTCCACTCCACGGCCTCCACAACCCTACAGGTACTGAACTTGCCCCTCGCTACCCCTGACAAGATCAAAATGGCGGTCCTCATAGAAGGAAACCCCTGCCAAATGGAGGTGGACTCGGGTTCCTCCATTTCCATTATAGCAGAGGAGACCCTGAGGAAACTGTGCCCCCGCCAGCGGCCTCAACTAAGGCCGGCGGACTTCATACTGCGGGACTTTCAGAAGAACCCAGTGCAAATTGTGGGGTGGGCCCGGGTGCAAGTTGAGAGGGGGTCCTTCTGCGGCCCGCTGGACATCCTGGTGGTAAAGCGCCAGCTTACCACCCTGCTAGGACTGGCGTGGTTCAAACCCTTGGGGATCCGCTTGGAGGGGGTGGGGCAAACCCTAACATCCCGGGGGGTTGGGGAGGTATGCCAAGAGTTCCCCGACGTGTTTGACGGGTCCCTGGGAAGCTACAAAGGGCCGGCCATCTCCCTACCGCTCGACCCGACAGTCAGGCCGATCCGGCTCAAGGCGAGGCGGGTCTCGTTCACCTTGAAACCAAAAATAGAGGCCGAACTAGACCGCCTCACTGCCCAAGGGGTCCTGGAACCGGTGGACTACGCCACATGGGAGACCCCCATCGTAACCCCCATCAAGCCAAACAGGGAGGTGCGGATTTGTGCCGCCTATAAGTGCACAATAAATAAGGCACTGCAAGACAACCCCTACCCCGTGCCAGTGGTGAGCCTCGTCTTGGCAGCCCTAGCGGGGTCTAAGATCTTCGGGAAGCTGGATCTGGCACAGGCCTACCAACAGCTCCCGGTAGATGCTAAAACGGCGGAGGCCCAAACTATTGTGACACACAGGGGGGCCTTCCGAGTGAAGAGGCTACAGTTTGGGGTTAGCGTTGCTCCGGGGATTTTCCAAAGTATAATGGACGCTCTCCTTAAAGGGATCCCCGGAGTCCAACCGTTCTTCGATGACGTTTTAATCGCCGCCCCAGACCCCGAAGAATTTGGCAACCGCCTAAGAGAAGTGCTCCGCCGGTTCCAGGCAGCGGGGCTCAAGGTCAAGAGGGAGAAATGCTTGCTGGGGGTACCATGGGTGGAGTTCCTGGGATTCGCCGTAGACGCAGCGGGAATCCACCCAACGGAGGAAAAGACTCGAGCCATCGTGCAAGCCCCGGCCCCCACCTGCAAAGTGGAGCTACAAAGCTTCTTGGGGGTGCTCAATTTTTACCATTCGTTCATCCCCCACAAGGCAGCCCTTGCAGAACCCCTACACCGGCTGCTGGACAAACAAGCCCCTTGGGTTTGGGGCAAACAACAAGCCGCCGCGTTTCAGGCGGTCAAGGACATCCTGGTGTCCAATGCGGTGCTCCGCCATTTTGACGAGGGCCTCCCGGTCATCCTGGCTTGCGATGCGTTGCCCTATGGTGTGGGCGCAGTCCTGGGGCACCAACTCCCGGACGGGAGGGAGGTACCGGTGGCGTACTACTTCCGTACACTCACACCAGCCGAGCGCAATTACGCGCAGATAGATAAGGAGGCTCTGGCAATTGTGGCGGGGGTCCGCAAGTTTCACGACTATCTGTATGGGCGGGGGTTCACAATAGCTACTGACCACAAGCCGCTCTTAGGTCTGCTGGCCCCTGACCGCCAAACCCCCCAAATACTCTCACAACGCGTGTTGAGGTGGAACCAATTCCTCATCTCTTACAGGTACACACTAGTCCACCGGGCCGGCAAGGCTATGGGCCATGCGGACGCGCTCAGCCGTTTGCCCCTACCCGAGACAGAGCCAGCCCCAGCCCCCGCACACCAGGTCATGTTGGTCGAATCCCTCCCGGAGCAGCCCCTCCACGCCGCGGAGGTGGCAAAGGCTACCGAGAAGAACAAAACACTGGCAAGGGTTCTCGACTGGGTGGTGAGGGGGTGGCCGGAAGGAAACATGGGGGAAGAGTTTAGGCCCTACAAAACGAGGAGAGAGGAGTTAGCAGCCCACAAAGGGTGCATCTTATGGGGTAGCAGGGTGGTGGTCCCCCCCCCCGTTACAGAAGCGAGTTCTGGTGTCGCTTCACGAGACCCACCCCGGCATAGTCAGGATGAAGGCTTTAGCCAGGAGCTACGTCTGGTGGCCGGGGATGGATGAGGAGATCGAGAGCTGGGTGCGGAGGTGCAGCGTGTGTCAGGAGTCATGCCCTGAGCCGCCCAGTGCCCCGGTTACACGTTGGGAACCCACTAGGAAGCCGTGGTCCAGGCTCCACCTAGACTTCGCGGGGCCATTCCAGGGACAGATCTTCCTGATCATGGTGGACGCCTACACCAAATGGCTGGAGGTTATTCCAGCAGCGTCCACGTCCGCAGCCGCCGCAATCCGGGCACTGCGCAGGGCCCTGAGTACCCACGGCATCCCAGACACTATTGTCTCAGACAATGGGGCAGCCTTCACCTCGGGGGATTTTCAGGCATTCCTGCAGAGGTACCTGATCAAACACATAAGGTCAGCCCCCTTCCACCCTGCCACCAACAGACAGGCAGAGCGCATGGTCCGAATGACCAAGGAAGCCCTGGGTCGGATAGTGCAGGGCGACTGGGACCACAGACTAGCCGCCTTCTTGTTTGACAACAGGGTAACCCCAAACCCGGTCACGGGAGTCAGTCCGGCAGAGCTCCTCATGGGGCGCAAACTCATCACGAGGCTGGACCGGTTATACCCCGACCGAGCTTCTGACATTAGGGGGTCCCCCGAGATCAGGGACGCAGCCCGGGGTTTCTTCGCTGGGGACCCAGTGTTCGCCCGAAACTACACTCGGGGACCGGAGTGGCTGGCAGGTCGGGTGCTGCATATAATAGGGTCCCGCCACTACGAGGTATCCACAGAGGGGGGCCAGGTCCTTCGGCGGCACATCGACCAACTCCGCCGCCGCACCTTACCAGAAGTGCCTACAGTCGGGGAGGAGGCATTACCCGGAGAAGAGACGACTAGGGGTCTGCCAGAGACCACAGAGCCAGCACCGACCCTGCCCACTAGCGAACACCCAGGACCAGCAGAGGCCGAGTGACCCACAGAGATCGACCAGCAACCCGCAGCAGCCTCAGCCCCCGGAGAGACTCCCGCTGCCGAAGCAGCGCCTACACCACAAGCAGCTCCTAGACGATCCACCCGGGAGCGCCAACCTCCCGCCTACCTAAGGGACTATGTACAGCAACTAGGGGGGGAGGGGTGTAGTGTATCGAGATAACGATACAACGCAATAACACAAGGACATATAACTAGCCAGCGCGACCCTGTGCAGAGCGACCGGGCTGTCCCCGGGCGGCTCAGCGCAGGGCGCGAACACCCAGCCAATCACCCGCTGTGGCGGGAAGTTCAACAGGCCAGGATTGGACTGGCCTGTCTGGAAGGAGGTTCCGGGAGTTGTATATATGCGGGACCCGGCCCGCGTGTTCCCTTTCTTGTAACGTGCCTCCATTAAAGCATGTTGCCCTACCAACGTCTCCTGTCTCAGTATGTTACAGGAGGAGTCTCAGCCAATGGAGAAACTAGAGGCTTTGTTCTGTAGCTCCTGTGCAACTGAGCAAGCCTGGCAAAGCAAGCTGTGATGCAGAAGGAAGGGAGAGGGAGGAGGAAGCAGATGACAGCCAATTGCTTGGGAGCCTGATAGGAGCCCACCGGGGGCCTAATTTGGCCTCTGGGCGACATGTTTGACACCCCTGGAAACAGTCCTTGACTTCCAACACATTTAAAGGTTGGTATGAAAGCTCTATACATCACTGCATCACTACATTCTATAAATGAATGCAACAACTATATGAGATGCAGAAAAACCTACTGTAGTTGTAGCTGGTAGATGCTTTGAAACCATGATAAGAAACTGAGCACAGAAAATATATATCTTCAGTCACATTGAGCTGCAACTTGCTGGTAATATTGAAGCGTTCTGTTTGATTGTCATATGTAGAAATAGGGATCCATTCCACTTTGTTATTATTCAGAAGCCCTGACATGGTAGGCTCTGGATATCCCCCATGAGAAGAGCATGTCAGTTTCAATAATGTTGAGCCACAGGCAGGTAGATGAGCATGTATGACAGGTTTGTTAAAGTCAGCTATAGAATAAAAAGAAATATCAAAATTTCAGTAACACTTCTGTCTGAATGATGTTAAGCAATGCTAAATGATGTTAAGCAAGCCCCACCAAAATTTAGGACTTGCACAGGAACAAGTCCCACCAGTTTCAAAATGGCATGCACTGGAGGGCTTCCCATCTATACACTGCTGTTTTACCAAGAATTCCATAATACTTGCTCTAGTTTACTAATTAAATTCTGGACTGGTAGTGCCTTTTCCATTCACACTTCATTTTGAACTGGCTAAACCATTTTCTACACAGGTAATAGAGCTGCTCTGTAACAAAAATGGTTCAGAAAGTTACTTGAGTAAAGGGTTAGGGACTGTGGTTTGTACTGCAGCATATAGTTCATACTGCCTGTTGCTGCCACTATGGATCCTGCTATATACTTTTTTGCATCATTTAACCTGTCATGTAAATAAATATTTATGCTTGCTTCCATTTGGTTAGATTTCTGGTTGGTTCCATAGGTCCATATCCTATTGAATTGTTGAGTTACAGTGAGAAAGACAGACTATAAATGATTTAAATAAATAAATCCCCCCCAGTGAGAGGGTTGTTTCAAACTGAGCCATCGCAAATCCCTCCTGCACATGCTTGCAATGCTCTGGTTTATTTCATTATGACTTATTCAAAAGACGTTTCTGAAGAATTATGTTTATACAATGCCTTTCTTTTAACATGCAACTCTAGATTGTATATATAAGGCTCCTAAATTTCCAATCAGAACTGTTCAGAGTAAGGAAGGTTACTTCATCATCTTGTGCCTGTACCAACCAGATGCTGGAACTCCATTGCCACCTGTGAAGAGCTAGAGTGACATCATATCCCTGCTGAACTCCCTCTCCTCCCCAAACTCTGCTCTCCTCACACGCTGCTCTAAATCTCTAGGAACTGTCTAAGTCGTAGTTGGCAGCCCTAACTCCAGTACTATTTCAGATGGCTCTTAATCCTACCTTTTAACTCCTCAGGGGAAGAAGGAAAGTGGAATAATAGTTTTGGAAAAGAAAGTGAGATTAAATATATCCAAAGATCATTAACAATGCAGAAAGTGAAATATAGGACTCTACTGTCATGTGCGTATGTGTGTATTTTAAGTGTCGTCATGTTGCTTCCAATTTACGGTGATCCTATGAATCAATATCCTCCAAAATGTCTTATTGCTAACAGCCTTGCTCAGGTCTTGCAAACTGAGGGCTGTGGCTTCCTTTACTGAGTCTCACATTGGGTTTTCTTCTTTTTCTGCTGCCTTCAACTTTTTGTAGCATTTTTGTCTTTTCCAGTGACTTGTCTTCTCCTGATGTGACCAAAGTACAAGAGCCTCAGTTTAGTAATTTTAGCTTCTAAGGAGAGTTCACACTTCATTTGATCTTGAACCCACTTATTTGTCTTTTTGGTGGTCCACAGTATCTGTAGAACTCTCCTCCAACACTACGTTTCAAATGAATTAACTTTCTTTCTGTCAGCTTTCTTCATTGTCCAGCTTTCACAGCCATACATAATAATGGGGAATACTACGGCCTACATTAACTTGATTTTGGTTGCTGCCAACACATCCTTCAACTTAAGGATCTTTTCTAGCCTCAATCTCCTTCTGACTTATTGCTTGCCATCGCCCTTTTAGTTGATGATGGAGCCGAGAAATAGAGACTCTTGAACAATTTCAATTTCTTCATCATCAACTTTTTAGTTCTGTAATTCTCCAGCAGTCATTGCTTTTATCTTCTTGATACTCAGTTGTAATCCTGCTTTGGCAGTTTCTGTTTTAAACTTTATCAGGAGTTGTTCCAAGTCTTCAGTATTTTCTGCCGGTAATATGGCATTATCCACATATCTCAAACTGTTAATGTTCTTACCACCAACATTCACTCCACCTTCATCTAAAACTAATCCAGCTATTCTCATGATACGTCCTGCATATACCGTATTTTTCGGACCATAAGACGCACTCCCCCCCCCCCAAAAAAAGTGGTGGGGGGGGGAATGTGTGCATCTTATGGTCCGAAGGTATGTACCTTCCGGGGGGGGGGAGTGATCTGCTGCCTCTTCCTCCAATCCGGCGCTTCCCCCGCGCCTGCCTGGCTCCATCTTCTTCAGGCAAGCGCTGGGATCGCTCCACGTGGCCCCACCGCAAACCTAGCACTTCACAAGCGCCGGCTGCTGTGGGGGCAGCGTGCTTCCTTCTTGCCTGTGTGACTAGCTTCAGCTGTGATGTTTAAAGCAAGCGCTGGGATCGCTCCCTCCGCCCTCCGATCCCAGCGCTTGCTTTAAACATCACAGCTGAAGCCAGGCACACAGGCAAGGAGGAAGCACCCACCCCCTCTGCAAACCCAGCGCTTTGCGAGCGCCAGCTGTGGAGAGGGCAGCGTGCTTCCTCCTTGCTTGTGTGCCTGGCTTCAGCTGTGATGTTTAAAGCAAGCGCTGGGATCAGAGGGCGGAGGGAGCGATCCCAGCGCTTGCTTTAAACATCACAGTTGAAGCTAGGCACACAGGCAAGGAGGAAGCACGCTGCCCCCTCCGCAGCCGGCGCTTGCAAAGTGCTGGGTTTGCGGTGGGGCCATGTGGAGCAATCCCAGTGCTTGCCTGAAGAAGATGGAGCCAGGCAGGCAGGCACGGGGGAAGCGCCGGATCGGAGGCAGAGGCAGCGGATCGCCCCCCAGGAGGAAGGTGCGTCCTATCCTCTGGAGCGCCTTATGGTGCGAAAAATACGGTAGTTTGAAGAGATACAGAGATAAAATACATCCATGTCTGACACCTTTGCCAACTGGAAACCATTGTTTCTCTATACTGTGTCCTAACCATAGCCTCTTGCCTTGAGTACAGGCTGCGCATCAAAACCTCGCTCAGTTCTGCAAGGCCTGTAAGACCATACTCTTCTGGCTTGCTTTCAGCTAACCTTTGAGACCTACAACAGCAGGAGGAATCCAGGAAATATTGATGTCATCATAACTGAATAACACCAAAATGTTATTAGCACCAACTGTTTTAAATTGTTTTATTAATTAATTGACTTTATTATTATGAGGTACCAATGTGTTAGTCTTTTATTGTTATTATGACTAATGTTGTAAGCCGCCCTGTGTCACTGTCACGGCTGGGGCCGGGTCAGGCAAAGTCCAGAGGCAGTCCGAGGTCTGTAGCCAGCAAGCAGGAGTGTCCGAGGTGCCAAATCCGAATCGCTGTGCAATTAGCCATTTGGGCTAATTGCTGGCTCTGGGAGGCAGCCAGGATCCTGTTACAACTCAAGCATCCTTGCTCTTAGGAGGGCCAGAATCCTCTCAAAACTCAGGACTCAGGGAGCGTCTTGCTTGTGAGCGTGCCGCCCTCCTCCGATCCCTGAGGTCCTGACGGAGGCGGTCACGCACATGAGCCACCCGAGAGGGTGAGGCAGGGGGGCTGGGATCTTCTTCAGCAGGAGGCAGGGGTACTGGTGCAGGTGGCAGGGGTACAGTTTCCTCGGCAGACTCGTCTTCCTCTGCAGGGTCCCCAGCACCCACGACACTATCCCCCCCCCAGGGCCCCCCTCCGTCGAGGGACCTGGGAGGTCGGGGTGGTCGTTGTGGAACTGTTGCACCAAGTCCGGGGCATGAAGATTGTCCATGGGCTTCCAAGACCGGTCTTCTGGGCCATATCCCTCCCAGTCCACAAGGTACTGGAGGCCTCCGCGATGGTACCGGGAGTCCAGGATCTGGCGCACCTCGTATTCTTCCTCGTCATCCACCAACACCGGTGGTGGCGGTGGTGGGCAAGGAGGCCGAGCTGGGTCAGGGGGTGCAGCTGGAACAAGGAGGGAGCGATGGAACACAGGGTGAATGCGGAGGTGAGGTGGCAACTGGAGCCTGAAGGCGACGGGGTTTATTTGGTCCATGACGGGGTAGGGTCCGATGAACCGCGCATCCAGCTTGTGAGACCGACCAGGCCGGCGCAGGTAGCGAGTTGAGAGCCACACCTGATCCCCCAGCTGGACTGGGGGACCTTCCTGCCTCTTCCGGTCCGCAGCCAGTTTATAGGCTTCCTTGGCCCGCTGTAGCTGCTCTCGGAGCAAGTCTTGGCTGGCGCGGAGTTCTTGCAGGTAGGCCTCGACGGCGGGGACATTTGTAGGTTGCAGCAAACGGGGTCATTTGGGTAGACAAGTGGACCGTGTTGTTGTATGCAAACTCCGCTAGAGGCAACAGAGTGGTCCAGTCGTCCTGCTGGTAGCAGGTGTAGCAGCGGAGATATTGCTCTAGCGTGGCATTGGTGCACTCTGTCTGACCATCTGTCTGTGGGTGGTAGGCTGAGGACAGGTGCACTCGAGTACCCAGGCTGGAATGGAGGGCTTGCCAGAACCGAGAGGAGAACTGGGGCCCCCGGTCTGAGATCAGGTGGGCTGGGAGTCCGTGCAGACGAAAGAGGCGTTGCAGGTAGAGCTGAGCTGTCTCCTGAGCTGTGGGAAGTTTCGGGCACGGAATGAAGTGGGCCATCTTGGTAAATAGGTCGACGACCACCAAGATGCAAGTCTGACCTTTGGATCGTGGGAGTTCCGTGATGAAGTCCATCGAGATTGTATCCCAGGGTCCTGAGGGTGTGGGCAAGGGCTGTAACAACCCCGAGGGTTTGGCCGGGACGTCTTTAGCCCGCCGACAGACGTCACAGGAGCTGACATAACGGGCAACATCGGAGCGAACTCGTGGCCACCAGAATTCTCGCGTCAGCAAGTGGGTGGTCTTATGCTGTCCGAAGTGCCCGGCGGGCAACGAGTCGTGGGTCAGGCGTAGCACTTCTGCCCTTAAGGGCCCGGGCGGCACATAGAGGCGTTTGCGGTGTAGCAAGAGACCGCCTCGAGTCGTGAACTCGCCTGCCGATTCATCTTGGAGGGCCTGGAGGTGTTGCTGGACCCAGGGATCGTTGGCCTGGCTAGCACGGATGTCCTCCAGGAGTGTGGGTGAAGTGGAGGTGGCTGCAAACACTGAGGGCGGCAGGATGGGAGCAGCGGGCGCAGCCTCAGTTGAAGCAGGGGCGTATTCCGGTTTCCGGGAGAGTGCATCTGCTTTCCGGTTCTGGGTATGGGGGATGTAGGAGATCTGGAAGTCAAAGCGAGAGAAGAATAGGGACCACCGGATCTGGCGCTGGTTGAGACGGCAGGTGGTCTGGAGGTGCTCGAAGTTCCGGTGGTCGGTGAGCACTTGAACAGGGTGGCGAGCCCCTTCGAGGTAATGCCTCCAAACCTCAAAAGCCGCCTTGATTGCGAGCAACTCTCTCTCCCAGATGGTGTAGTTCCTCTCCGCAGCGGTGAGCTGGCGCGAGTAATAGGCGCAGGGCTGGAGTGGCTGAGACGGCTCCTCGCGCTGGGACAGCACTGCTCCCAGGGCCACGTTGGAGGCATCAGCTTCCACCGTAAAGGGAAGCTGAGGGTCAGGGTATCTCAGGAGTGGCCCGGTGGCAAGACGGGTCTTCAGAGTGGAGAAGGCGTTGTCGGCCTCTGGGGACCAGCAGAAGGGTTCTTTGGGGCGGAGTAGTTGAGTCAGGGGTGTTGTCAGGGAGGCATAGGCCGGGATGAATTGCCGATAGTAGTTGGCAAACCCAAGGAACCGCTGCAGGTCTTTGCGATTCTGAGGAGCCTGCCAGGTCAGGACCGCTTCCACTTTTTTCGGGTCCATGAGGATCCCCTGCGGTGACACAATGTGACCGAGGAATTCGACAGAGCGCAGGTCGAAGTCGCAGTTCTCCAGCTTGGCGTAGAGGCCATGGGTTCGTAGGCGCTGCAGGACCTGGCGGACGTGCTCGGCGTGCTGGGCAGGAGCGTGGGAGTAGATTAGGATGTCATCTAGATATATGATTGCGAAGTGGTCGAGCAGGTCCCGGAATATGTCGTTCATGAACCTCTGGAAGACAGCGGGGGCGTTGGTCAATCCGAAGGGCATCACCAGGTGCTCGTACTGCCCGTATCGGGTCCCAAAGGCGGTCTTCCATTCGTCTCTGGGCCGTATGCGCACCAAATTGTACGCTCCACGGAGGTCCAGCTTGGTATAGAGTTGGGCCCCCTTTAAGCGATCCAAGAGTTCAGGGATCAGTGGTAGAGGGTACCGGTCGCAGATGGTGATTTTGTTCAGGGCCCGGTAATCATTGCACAACCGGAGCTCCCCACTTTTCTTCTTCACGAAGAGGACTGGGGCAGACAGGGGAGAGGTTGAGGGTCGGATGAATCCGTGTTTCAGGTTCTTATCTAGGAAGTCTCGCAGAGCAGCCAACTCAGGCTCCGACATTGGATACAGACGCCCCACCGGGAGTGGTGCCCCAGGTACCAAGTCAATGGCACAGTCATAGGGCCGGTGAGGGGGAAGCTGATCCGCCCCTGTCTCCTCGAAGACATCGGCGAAATCCACATACTTCTGAGGGAGCTGAGGACCACCACTCGGGATGCTGGCTGCCAGAGTGGTGGGAGGAGGCAGGTGGGGGCATGGGTCTCGGAAACATAGTTCCTGCTGGGCCCAGTCCACAATGGGGTTGTGCAGCTTCAGCCAGGAAAGGCCCAGAATCCGTGGGAAGCGAGGCATGCGGGCGACATTAAACTGCAGCTGTTCTTGGTGCTGCTGGACGTGGAAAGTGATGGGACAGGTCTCCTGGGTGACGGGCCCAGAACGGAGGAGGCGCCCGTCAATAGCCTCCACCAGCGACGGAATCTCTTTTGTCTGCACCAGAATCTGGTGCTGCTTCACAAAGGCGGCATCTATAAAACAGTGGGCTGCTCCCGAGTCCAGCATGGCATACACGAACAGCCAGCATTCGTCAGGCAGATGGAGTTTGACGGGTAGCAGGAACGGGCCCGGGGTCTCAGCCTGCTGTTCGGAGGACCCAGCTAGTCGCCCCAGGCTGGGGGGTCCACTTACGCCTGGGACTGCCCTTTTGGCGGCGGTGGCAGTGAAGGTCCGGGTGTCCGATGCTTAACAGGACAGCCGGAGGCATAGTGGCCTGCCGTACCGCAGTAGAGGCACAGATTCTGCGTGCGGCGTCTGGCCTTTTCCTCTGGGGTCAGGCGGGGTCGAGCAGCTCCAAGCCGCATAGGCTCATCCTTGGCACTGGTACTAGCTAGGGACGGGCTAGGAGCCAAGAGGCACGGTGCAGGGAGCTGGCGCCCTCTGGTCTTGGCTTGGCGGCGACTTTCCAGGCGGCCATCGATGCGGAGGCAGAGGGTGATAAGTTGTTGGAGCGTGAGTGGTTGCTCCACCCTGGCCAGCTCATCCAGGACCTCCTCTGCCAACCCCTTGGTAAACTGGTCCATCTGGGCAGCCTCATTCCACACCAGGTCTTGGGTCAGGAGCTTGAATTCGGTGGCATATTGGGCCACCGAGGAGTTGCCTTGCTTCAGTGCCCTGATCTTCCGGTTGGCTGTGGCTGCTTGGACTGGGCTAGAGAAAGCAGCAGACAGGTGGGCCTCAAACCCCTGGTAATTAGTTAGTAGGGGAGAGGACGTGACCAGCAAGGGTGTGGCCCATTTGGCCGCCTGCCCCTTTAACAGACTGATGATGAAACACACCTTTGCCTTGTCACTGAGGAAGTCCCGTGCTCTCAGTTCAAAGTACAGCCGGCACTGTGCTAGGAAGGCAGGAAATTCTTCCACGGCACCCCCAAACCTGTCAGGTGGGGGAACTGGGCATTTGGCTGGAGCACTGGCCGCAGGATGTTGCTGCAAGTGCACTACTGCCTGTGTTAGCTGCTGTACCTGGGCTTGGAGCGCAGCCAGTAGTTCTGTGGTTTCACTTGCTTCAGCCTCCATCCTGTGGAGTGCGTGTTTGTCGGGTGGAAGCAATCTGTCACGGCTGGGGCCGAGTCAGGCAAAGTCCAGAGGCAGTCCGAGGTCTGTAGCCAGCAAGCAGGAGTGTCCAAGGTGCCAAATCCGAATCGCTGTGCAAGTATCGCTGGTCCGAGGTCCAGAAGCCGAGGTCAGGGAGTCCAGAAGTCAAAAGCCAAAGTCAGGGAGTCAGGAACCAAAGTCAAGCCGGAGTGGATGCTAGAACGTCAGGGAGATGACTAGTTGCTTCCACAAAGCCTCCTCTCAAAGCCCACAGCTATATAGCCCTCTGCTGGCTGTTGCCCATTTGGGCTAATTGCTGGCTCTGGGAGGCAGCCAGGATCCTGTTACAACTCAAGCATCCTTGCTCTTAGGAGGGCCAGAATCCTCTCAAAACTCAGGACTCAGGGAGCGTCTTGCTTGTGAGCGTGCCGCCCTCCTCCGATCCCTGAGGTCCTGACGGAGGCGGTCACGCACACGAGCCACCCGAGAGGGCGAGGCAGGGGGGCTGGGATCTTCTTCAGCAGGAGGCAGGGGTACTGGTGCAGGTGGCAGGGGTACAGTTTCCTCGGCAGACTCGTCTTCCTCTGCAGGGTCCCCAGCACCCACGACAGTCACATTCTCAGGGTGCAGGCAGGCAGGAGTCCAAAGCCAGTCCAAGGTCAAAGTCCAGGAAGTCAAGCAGGAGCCAAGTCATCAATTCAGAATCACAAACCGGAATCAGAAGTCAATGTCCAAAAGCCAAAAGGTCAGGGTGCCAAGGAAATCAAGCAGGTCAGGATCAGGAAGGAGCGTGGATGCAAGCCAGAGAATAGACCTGTTGCTTCCACAAGGTTACCAGGTCCTGGGTGGGAGCTATATGGGAGTCTCAATCAGCCTGCTTCCTGAGTGGCAGTGACTCTGCTAGAACTCAGGACTGAGAGATCTGAAGCATCAGCGTGCCTCATGTCTTCGCTCTGAAAGTTCTTTCCGGAGCCTGCTTCGAACTCTTGAGATGGGAGGAGGAGAGCTTGGAGGAGATTGATTGTCAACAGCTGACACTGGTGCCTGGAGAGTGATTGATGGGCCAGCTGCTGTTTGTTCAGCTGAGGAACTGGCTGGCAACTCTTCCAGGTCTGTTAACCCTTCCAACTTCTCCTCGTTAGGGCTCATGACACCCTGAGCTGCCTCAATGGGAAAGGTGGGGTATAAATTTAATAAATTAAACTAAACTAAACTAAAACAATCATATGCTGTGGCACTCCCATTTCTTTTAAAACTGACCATAACCAGCCACACAGTGAAAGGCTGGTATAATCCATGAAACACAAGCTGATTTTCTTCTGAAATTCTCTCATATGCTCTAGCTACCAATGTAAATTTGCAATATGATCTTTAGTGCCTCTTCCTTTTCTTAATTCATCCTGAACATCCGGCATTTCTCATTCCATATGTGGCAACAGTCTTTGTTGTAAGATTTTGAGCATCACTCTATTCACAGGAGAAATTAATGCAATGGTCCAATAGTTGCTACAGGATTTGACATCTCCTTTTTTTTTTTTTGGAATTGGGATGTAAATTGACCATTTCCAGTCTGTAGTCTATTTGTTTTCCAGATTTGTTGGCACAATCTTGTTAAGATTTTGATAGACTCTGTTTCTGTGGCTTGGAATAGTTCCATTGATATCCCATCTACTCCTGATGATTTATTTCTCCAGTACCGTTTTCACCAATTCTTTTTGGAGGATTCTTCTTGGAAGGAATCTTTTTCATCTAATTTGTATAGTTCTTCAGTGTATTGTTCCCACCTTTTCTTTATTTTGTCCAGTTAATGTATTTCTGTGTTGATCTTTCAGCACGCATAACCATGCTTTAAATTTCCTTTTGATTTCTTGGATCTTGTAGAACAGATCTCTTGTTCTTCCTTGTTGTTGTTCTCTTCAATTTCTTTACCCCTGTCTATTATAATATTTTTCTCTACATGTGAGTCACTGGAACACTGTATTCAGGCTTTTGATTCTGTTTCTGTCATCTTTTACTTTTGCTTCTTGTCTTACTTTAGCAATTTTCAGTATTTCATCAGTCATCCATCAAGGCTTTTCTTTTCTTTTTGGCTACAGGAATAAGTCTTTGAGCATTGTACCTTGATAATATGTCTGGGTTTAACCCATAGTTCTTCTGGTTCACATTCACTTGAACATAGTAATATAAATCTGTTCTTTATAAGTCTTTAAATTCTTCAGGAATACTGTTTAGATTGTATTTTGGCACTGTGACTGTTTTGGCATTTTTCTTCAACTTTATTCTAATTTCCAATATTAACAATTCATGATCTGCTCCTGGTCTTGTTTTAGCAGAAATAATGCAACTTCTCCATCTTGTTTCTGATTATGTAATTTATTTGATTTCTACATTGGTCATCTGTTGATGTCCACATAAATAATTCTTTTGGTTGCCTGAAACATGTTTGCAATGAGCAAATTGTTGTCTTCACAGAATACTATGAGTCAGTCTCTTGCTTCATTTCATGCTCCAAACTCAAATCTTCTAACAATATTGGATTCTTTTGCGTTCTAGTCACCTGCGATTATCAGCACATCTTATTTAGGTGTGTGCTCAATTTCTTCCTAAACAATTGAATAAAAACTTTCAGTTTCTTCATCTTCAGCATCTGTAATTGATGCATAAACTTGGATGTTGGTTGTATTGATAAGCTTTCCATGAAGTCAGATTGATATTATTTGGACAAACTTTGCATTATAGCTCCTGAGACTGCCTGTGCTACATCTTGCCTCATTATCAGTGTAACTGTTCCTTTTGTGTTCGTCATTTCCTGAGGAAAATACTGTAATTTTCTGACTGAAAATGTCCTAATCCAATGCACTTTAGTTTGCTCACTCCCAGAACTACAGTGTTTAAATGCTCAATTTCTCGTTTTACTTTTTCGAGCCTACCTTGATTCATATGTCTCATGGTCCATATTCCTATTATATCAGTTGAATAGTTTTGGACTTTCCTTTGCATTCATTCACATCAACAACTAAATGTCCTTTTGACTTTAGTCCAATTGTCCTCAGGTCATAGTTGTCCTTGGGTCTTCTCAGAATTTCATTAAGCACGATCCAACCTGGAGGTTCCATCTTCTAGCACTATATCTTTTTTTCATTTTGGATTGTTTCTTCATAGCATTTTTGAGGTAAAAGTTGGTCAGAAGTGGTTTACCATTGCCTTCTTCTGTGCAGTACTTACCAGGATTAGCTGAAGTGATACTGCCTTTGTCTACGAAAAATTCTCTGCCGGTTTCAGCTTCCATAACTGCTGTTCCCCAGTAGCTACCTTTCAAGCATTTCTTCACCCCATCACTACTGGAACTGTCTGTTCTTTTCTGCTGATGTGACTGTTGATCCTCAAAGAGGTTGGATGCATCTTCGTCTGGTCTGGCATCTCAGCTGTGACCATTCTGCCTTGCGTGACTTTGCTAGGCGTTTAGACCCCTTATGATATTGCTCTCAGTTTTGCTGACACATTCAAACCCTCTCACAAGTTTAAGCTGTGTGGGCAAGAGGGGAAGATTTTAAATTTTATTTTTCAAGTTGAATATATCTAATCAGACAGACAGCTGACTCACAAATCTATGTACCAATAGCAGCCACTGTTAGTAATATAGTGGCTAAAACAATTTAACAGGAATGGATAATTAAGTGTTCCTATGGTTTTAAAGATACTGTACTACTAGACATCACTTACCCACCACAGATAAGTATAACTCAGTGCATTTATGATGCAGTATGATGCACTTGTATTTGCCTTCATCTGACACTTTCACCGAGGAAATCCAAAGTGTAAAATTCTGCTGGTCCATCGTGGTTCTGTTACTGAAATGTGGGTCTTTTTTCTCTTCTTTGCCTTTCCAGTAAGCTATCACGACCTGATCTGTTTTATCGGAGCCAACATCTTTTTGCCAGTAGACATCGTAGTGCTTCAGGGGATTGTCTAAATGTATATCATTATCACAAGGGAGTGTGGCCACCTCCCCTACTTTGGCTTTCACTTGTATCATCTGGACAATGCCTGAGGAGAAACAAGGAAAAATATGATAGAATGCCAGTTATCTGTTCTTAAAGTCTTCTCTTGCTTTTTTGCATTGAAATAATATATTGAGGGCAGGGGCATAGACTTTTCCGTTTCTCAGGGTATGGCACAGGAATGAACCTGGTTCAGGCACATACTTATAGTAAGTGATATTAAATTGTTTGAATATGAAATTATTTATAATTCCAAAAACACTTGCAATCAATAATGTGGCTTTAAAAATATTTTTTTTTACTCGTAATAGTCTGAATCTCAAAGAAAGAGGACTGTGAGAAGAAAGATGTCATACACTCCTTCACTGAAACAATTTCAGTAAATATTTAATTCATGTATGAAAAGGAAATATTTCCTCCCCCCTCTCTTTTTTCACAACTACCCTGTGAGGTAGGTAGGTCAGGTTGAGAGTGACTAACTCAAGGTGCTTTGTTGCCAAGTAGAGATTTGAATGCTGGGCTCCCCAATCTTAGACCAACACTCTAACAGCTATACCACTCACATACTGGACACTCAATATGAATCTCCAAATGCATCTCAGAATCCACAGTAAATTCTGCCTTCTCGGATACTCTGACCTGAAAATATGAGAGCATTTGTTTGATTGAAGTAGGGTCCAGGACAACAGAATCACTTTACTTCCCATATCTGGGGAACCAGCTTTCTCCTTCATCCTGCCCCCTGGCATATAGAGTTGCCAGGTCCAACTCAGAAAATATCTAGAGATTTTGGGGATTTTGCCTGGAGACTTTCCCATTCCCTATAATAAATTAATAAAAATACAGTACTGCAGTTCCCCTGAATACAATCGTCACTCCCTCATCCTCTCTCTTGCCTTGAAAGGATTCTCCAGCAGCTGCACTTCCACTAAATGAAAGTGAACACACACACACAAAGCAGCCAAAATAAACACAGTTTGCAAGCACACACTTTTGTGATCTCACTGGGGTAGATGCCAGCCTCCAGGTGGAGCCTGGAGATCTCCCGCTTTTACAACTGATCTCCAGCTGGCAGGGATCATTTCCCCTGAAGAAAATGCCTGTTTTGAAGGGTGGATTCTATTACATTGTACCATGCTGAGGTTCCTCCCCCCCTAAACCCCGTCCTCTCCCAGATCCACCCCCAAAGTCTCCAGGTATTTTCCAATGTAGACCTGGCAACCAAACACTGGGGTAATTTAGTCACAGGAGTTGCTGAATGTAACCATCTGCTGTAGTTCAACCAACTTCTTCAGACTAACAGAAAAACAAAAAGAGAGCAGTCTAGGGAGTGGAGTTTTCCTCCATCCCATAATCAGGTTCTAGTTAACTCTTTACTATACATTTTACTATACACATGATTTCTGAAATGACTGCAAAACAAATAGAGGGTCTGTGCTCACTTCTCTTCCTTTCTCACATGCTTCACACACTCACCAGGAAGAGTCATGTGGCTCTGCCTGCTCACCCCACCTGTGCAGCTTTCCTCCTGCTGAGATTTAAAGGCACACACACAGTCCAACACAAGCAGTTTGCAAGCATTTTTTAAGCATGCACAGATTTAAAGGCACATTATGGCTGCTGGGGCAGGGCTTCCCCTGGTCGGCCAGCTGGCTGGCAGCATGGAGGAGCCTGCAAAACTGCAAGTTTCAGGATACCAAAAATCACCTTAACTATGTTGTATGTTTTAACAATTCACAGGTTGAGAGTGGGGGCTTTATGCAGAACTTCCAAAGATCCCAAGGAAAAGAATAAAGTAAGGCAGTGGAGGGTGCTCCTGGGTGGCAAGTAAATGTTTCAAAGTCCCAGAGAAAGAAAAGCTGGAGTTGGCAGCCTCTGAGCAAGTGGAGAGGGTGAGACTGCATAGTTTTGCCTGGCAGACCAGCCATAGTTAAAGGATCCAGCACTAAAGAATTTCAAAGACATACGGTTGAGGAATTCAAGGTGAGTCCAGGATGAGAATCTATGGATCCCCTGGCACTGACAGAGTTAAGGAGAGAAGGGGCTTCCCAGAAAGGTGACAAAAACAGATTGCATCCGGGCAGAGTGGACAAAGGGGCTGGCAGGGTAGAGGATTTCCCCATACCTGGGAGACATTCAGGGAAAGTCAGCAAAAGGGATTCAATTAACCTGATTGATTGGTAGTAATTAGATGTTGCATTCAGGAAGACTTGCATTTCCTGATGAAATTACCTTGATAGATCAAGGTGAGTGCCTAGCTGACTTCTCCTGAGAGCCAGTTTGGTGCAGAGGTTAAGTGTGCGAACTCTTATCTGGGACAACCAGGTTTAATTTCCCATTCCTCCATTTGCAGCTGCTGGAATGGCCTTGGATAGCCATAGTTCTCACCAGAGTTGTCCTTGAAAGGGCAGCTTCTGTGAGAGCTTTCTTAACCTGTAATGTACTGATGTCAGAGAAGTTCAGATGGTGACATGCTTTATTAGCAAGTACATCACAAAGACAAAATGGCAGGGCCGGGTCCCCTGTTATATACCTTTCCTGGAACAACCTTCTTCCTGGTCAGGTCCAATCCTGGCCAGTTAAACTCCCTGTCACTGATCATCCTAGGCGGGCTGTGTTCATCCCTTCCAGGCACCGCCCACAGGTGCGCTGTGCTGTACTTTCCGGGATGAATGGCAGACACATCACTCCTCCCCCCCCCCCCAGTTCAAGATACATAGTCTTTCAAATGAGTGGATGGCTACTGCTCTCTGAGCGACTGCCGAGGTTCGATCTGGGGAGCTGGGGCTGCTGCCTGGGGTTCTTAAACCGCTGGTTTCTCGTTTTGGGCCACAGTTGGCAAAGCGTTGTCTCGATCCTGCGGAGGTATCTCCCCCGCCCTGTAAGGGTCCTCTGCCAGCAACCCCGGCGAGCTCGGCAAGGTTGCTTCATGCGGCGGCCCCGTGCTCTCCCTGTTCCCCACTCCCCATGACCCTGCCGGTTCCTCCGAGCTGGTATCCACTCCGGCCCTGCAAGCTCGGGTGATGTGGCCCACTTTTCCACAGCTTCTGTAGTCCACATTACAGTAGGGGCACTCTCGGCGCTCGTGTGGGTCCCCACAACTGGCGTACTTGGTGCTTGGTTTCTCCGCTGCCCGTGGTCAGTTTGGTGTTTTCAGCCTGCTGCGTGGCTGGTGGTGAAGCTGATGTGCCCCTTCCTTGTCGGAGCCGTTCAAGATCGAGGCAGCAGTGGCCTGGTTCACGGAAGGGCTGGTGTGTGTCTGTTTGAAGGCGGTTGCCTGTCGGAGTGCTTTTGCGAGGTCGATGTCTTTGCTAGCAACTTTGGCGCATTTTTTCCTCCCAGACGCCAACCGCAAAATGGTCCAGCAGGATCTCTTCCAGGTCCCCCGTGAAATCACATCTCAGGGCTAATCCACGGAGCTCTGCAAGATACTTGGCGGCGGACTCAGCTTGTCTCTGCTGTCTCGTGTAGAACATGTGCCTGCATGTGAGACGGGATGGCTGTGGCGCCATGTGGTTCATCATCGCCTTGACCAGCTGGTCGGCGCGATGAGTCGCTTCATCAGCTGGATGGTCTCCACCCCGCACGAAATCAGGACAAGCACCTTCTTCTCTGCTGCTGCCTCCATTTTGTGCAGCTCTATGGAGTAGTTGATCTGATCCACCCATGATTCCCATAGGTCAGGCCGGGTGACGTCGAACGGCAGTAGGGTTTGTACGGGAGCACTAGCCATGACCTCGGCCGCGGAAGCACTAGAGCTCGAATCGCAGGGTTTGTGGGCGGCTGGAGGCTGCTCTCTGCTCACCGGTATCCCATCCTCATTGCCAGTGTAATGAACTGATGTCGAAGACGTTCAGATGGCAACATGCTTTATTAGCAAGTAGATCACGAAGACAACATGACGGGGCCGGGTCCCCTGTTATATACCTTTCCCGGAACAACCTTCCTCCTGGTCAGGTCCAATCCTGGCCAGTTAAACTTCCCGCCACAGATCATTACAGGTGGGCTGCGTTCGTCCTTTCCAGGCACCGCTGTGCTGTACTTTCGGGGACGAACACCGGACACAACATAGCCGCACCCACCTCACAGGCTATTTGTTGTGGGAGAGGAAGATAAAGGAGATTGTGAGCTGCTCTGAGATTCAGAGTGAAAGGCAGGATATAAATCCAATTGCTGCTGCTTCTCCTCCTCCTCCTCCAAAACAAGGAATTGCTAGCTCCTAATATGACTGCCAAGACAAATTTAGCCAGGATGGAATCAGGGCAGACATCTAGGTAGGAAGAGGGCTCTTGGTAACACTCCCCTACACCTATAGTTAAAGTTGGGCTGGGAAACCCTAACTTGACCCGTGGAAGCTTGCATGCTGCGCTGCATACTGCCCCATTCTAGAGCCCCATTCTTGACTTTTGTTTGTAGTTCCAGAATCATTAAGACCACTCTGCTTCAGATTTCATCACCTGTGTAATTTGCAGCCTTTGTGGAATTTTCTGGGCCTTAGGGCACACTGATAACATCATTGGTATGAACACTGGAACTCTTTTTTTGGGTAAAACAATTTTTTTATTAGTGACATATGGTAATAAATCTATATCTTATCTTTAAAATTTTCTTTTATCTACCCCATATATTACTTTCCACCCATCCCTCCCCCCGTTACTTGACCCCCGCCAGTGTTATTTACCTAAAAAAAATATTAAAGGTACCCTTAACTATTAAAACAAAAATTTATATTCTTCTTCTTTTTAAAACTTAATTATTATCAAAAATTGTCCAATATCCTTTCATTTTCCACTCTTTTTCTATATATCTTCTAAACTTTTTCCACTCCGTCTTAAAAACTTCTAAATCTTAGTCTCTTAATATTCTTGTTAGTTTGTCCATTTCACTCCATGTCATAACTTTTACAATCCAATCCCATTTCTCTGGTATTTTTTCTTGCTTCCACAACTGCGTATACAATGTCCTAGCAGCTGAAAGCAAGTACCAGATTAAAGTTCTATCTTCTTTTGGAAATTTTTCCATTTGTAATCCCAATAAGAAAGTCTCTGCAACTTTCATTGCTTCATATCCCAATATCCTAGAAATTTCTTGTTGAATCATTTGCCAATACTGTTTTGCTCTTTCACAAGCCCACCACATAGGTAGAAAGAACCTTCATGCTTTTTACATTTCCAACATCTGTCTGGCATCTTGTTATTTATCTTTGCTAATTTTTTAGGAGTCATATACCATCTATACATCATCTTAAAACAATTTTCTTTAATACTTTGACATGTTGAAAGTTTCATAGCGTTCTTCCACAAATATTCCCAAGTTTCCATCTGTATTTCTTTATTTACATTAATTGCCCATTTGATCATTTGAGATTTCACTACTTCATCTTCTGTAGACCATTGTAGAAGTAATTTATATACTTTTGAAATTAATTTATCATTGTCTCCAAGCAGAACTTTTTCCATTTCTGGTTGTTCTTTCCTTCAGTTTTAATATCATTCTCCACCAAGCTCTTTATTTGTTGCATTTGGAACCAATCATATTTATGATTCAACTCTTCAGCAGTTTTCAGCTCTGTTTTGCCACTTTGTATTTTTAATAATTGATTATATGACAACCACTTTTCTTCACCTATCTCAGCTGTTATTTTTTATTACACTGGAACTCTTGACACACCTTGGAGAAGTCTAAAGTGTGACACAATTAAGTCCAGTTGGCCCACTTTTTTTTAAAGCTTGGGATCTACCAACACCTCTAAAATGTTCACAGAAATCTACTCACAAAATTCACAAAAAGTAGTTATTAATTATATAAAAAATTGAATATATTGCCATATGTTACTAATAAAAATTGTTTGAAATAGAGAAATCTACTCACAAAATTCCAATGCCTTTTTATTTCATGGAATGGTTACACCAATCCCTAACCACACTAACAGAGGAAATCAAAAGAGCAAGAATGTGGGTGTTATTACGTCAGTGAGATGTTCCATTGTGACTTACCAAAGGTTCTTAGTGGTTTACAACCTAATATCTGCTCTGGCCAGAAAAGAGGAACAAAAACCTCCTGGAGGCGCACACACAAACATATGGGAAATTTTTGCTAGTGTCATACCTTTCTTTGCAAGGCAGATTAGCCATGAAACTGCAACCTGAATCTGCTTACAGCATGAAACAGCCAAAGTCAAAGGGGAATTATACAGCCCACAGAAATCTGCAAGTTCACTTAATTCATTTTGAGGGTGGGCTGCAAAACAACAAATGGAAATCCAGTTTGGTTTAGAGTGTATATATTGTAACTCAGACCTGTGAGAGACATCTGTCATTATAACCAGTAATGCTGATGAACTTGAAGCAGTGGAGCGCAAAAGGTGAACTTCCAATGTTTTAAAAGCTTCAAATAAGGCAAATCTCTAAGCTCAGCTCAAAATGGTTCACCAAATGCCTGCTACCAATGATGGGAACTGTGGTTTCTGTGGACCCAAAGTGAACCAGGATGATGCAAAAAATACAGTTTGCGTGGTCCACAGCAGGATGTTGTGCTGGTGAAGTATGGGGAGAGTAATTCGCTGGAAAGATAAGCCCTCTGTTTAAAGTGTGTCCCCAATGGCCAGTTATTCCTCTTCTCCTTTGAAAAAGTAAGGTTTGCGGCTGAGGAAGGGGGAAGATACCAGGGAAATACATTTTGCTTGTTTGTTTATTATTACTTACCACCACTGAGCAGCAGGAGGAGAAAAATACAAAAAGCCCCCTAAGATGCAGTAGAGCTTTCAGCGATTCCTACAGCTGCTTATGTCACTTGCTTTTTTTGAAACCAGAAGTGATGTAAAGTGGCAGCCAGTGTCACCCCCTTCCCCTATATACCTGTCCACAGCCCCCTGCTCCCCAACTATCTTCTCTTCCTCAAAGAAAAATAAAAGGGAGCAAATTGTTCTCTTTTCTCATGCCATTTAGACTGTGTTGATCAGCATGTAGGTTATTAATTCTAATTCAAGATCTAAGTAAGACTGTCTCTCCCATTATGAAGCAGAAAATGCTTTTGGCATTGTGTGCACACACAAGAAAGAGCTGCTGCCAATAGTAGTTCTTTGACTTGCCTATGGGGTAACTGGAAACAAATCATTCATCCATAACATCAAAGAATAGCTTTTCATGCAGTGATCCTTATAATGCTAAAGGTTTGGGACCCCATACACTCAATGTCCAAGTGTTGTTGTTGTTTTAATACTTGATTACATAAGAGGGGGATATTAAAAAGCCAGTATTACTAGGGTTGCCAGGTCTATGGTGGAAAATACCTGGAGACTTTGTAGGTGGATCCCTTCAAAACAGCCGTTTTCTCCAGGGGAGCTGATCTCTACCAGCTGGAGATCAGCTGTAAAAACAGGAGATCTCCAGGCCTCTTCTGGATGCTAGCAACCCTATTAACAATTCATGTATGCATGGTCTAAGTATAAGCGAGGTCCTGTCAACTACCTTTGGGCTGGGAGCTTCCAGGTTCAAATGGACCCAATGTAGATCAGGGCTGTGGGGTGCAGGTGAGAGGTCTCAAGCTTCCCCACTCCCTGGGGCATTTTCCCAACTGGAAACAGGCCAGGGTTTATGCTATATGCTCTGTTGGAGAAATGCTTGTGTACTAATGAGATGCACATAATAGAACAAAGTCAGAGTCCAGTGGCACCTTTAAGACCAACAAAGTTTTATTCAAGGTGAGCTTTCATGTGCAGGCACACTTTGTCAGACCATGAAATGGAATAGTATGCTTGCACAAGAATAAAACTTTGTTCTATTGCTTCAGACCAACATGGCTGCCAACTGAGATGCACATAAGTTTCCCTAACATAGCAAATAGTGCTGTCAGGTGTGGAAAACTTAAATCCTCTCTCCTCTTCCACACCTGGGAATTAAATTCCAAGAAGAACTGACAACACAAATCTGGTCAACAGGAAGACATGGGACTTTGAAACGTAGAGTGAGGCCTTAAATCTTTAATACATGCAAGCAGGGAACCAGATGTACCAAATACCAAAAAAGAACAACTAATTTGTACTTTTTGGCTTAGGACAAGACAGTCCAGAATAAGTAAGGAGCACAAAAGAAACTGATCAGTTGTATCTAGTAAGTTATATGTAGCCAGGTTTTTTTTTGGGGGGGGGGGGTTGGGGGGGAGGGTGATCAGGAACACTTTTAACTGAGCACAAGACACTGGGAGCTCCACAAAAGTACTTTTGTGATTACTTCTATTCATCTCAATAGAACTTGTGCATGAAATCTTCCAGACTGATTGTGCACATTATATATCCAATATGTTTAAATAAATATTTCAAATAGAATACAGTAACAAATAATGGAACAGCATTCCTTTCCCTTCCCTCCAAATTTTATTATTCTGCAAGATTAATATGTAAAGGAAAAAAGCATGCAACTAAAAATTCTAAAGGTGATAGAATGTGTGTGGAGGGTAGGAACTGAAGTGCTATTTTATCCCTTTTGTTTCTGGCTCAAAGTATATCTGATGCTCAACAATACTGATTATTATAGCAACATAAGAACCCTTCTAGATTACCTCTGTAGACAGCATGATGACTTTCCAGATTTCCTTTCTTACCACTGCATCATCACCAGCAAATTTTGGCAAGCAAGAGACTCAATACAAAGACTGTCATGGACATCACTTTCAATATTGTAAATTCAGTTCGTGGAAGATCACTTCAAAGACGGCTTTTCAATCTTACTCTTGATGAAGGGGCAGCGGAAATCATTTTGCACACAGATATAAGGTGGCTAAGTAGGCACAAATTTCTGCAGATTTTATGATTTGCTGAATGAAATAAGAAGGTTTTTGAAGGAGGGGAGATGACAAAGCAGAGTTGGAAGATGAGCAGTGGTTATGTGATCTGGCATTTCTCGCTGACTTTACAGGCAAACTAAGTGATATGAACATTGAAGTACAAGGCAAAAACAAATGCATTGGTGAGATGATGTAGGTTTCATCCTACAAGAGCAAATTTGAGCTAATGATGACTGACCTTGCAAACAACACTTTTGATCATTTTCCTAATATGCAGGACCATCTGAGACAATATCCAAATTTTGTTTTTCAGAATGAGAAGTATGTGACAGAAATCTCCTCTGTTATCCAAAAATTTGAAAAAAGATTCTGTGACTTCCAAAGAATTGGAAAAGTTGTGGAGTACCTGTCATACCCATTCAAAGCAGATATGGACATTAAGGAAACTGCAGATGCTGGCAGTAAAAATTACTCACTGAACAAGGCATCTCTTGAAAATGAAATAGTAACCCTTAAAAAATGACATTTTTCTCAAAACCGTGCTGAGCAAGAATTGTTTTAGAAGCTAGTGCCTAGAGACAAATTTCCCAACTTGAGAAGATGCAGTGCAGCTGTACACTCCTGTTTCGGTTCAACTTATTTGTGTGAATCTGCGTTTTCCCATCTAAAAATGACAAAGAGTACAAAGCATTCCAACATGGCAGATGAACATCTCCAGGATTTCCTGAGACTGGCCCTCACGCAATATTCACCCAACTTCAAAAAGCTGGTGGATGAAATGCAGGCTCAGACATCTTAAAGATTGTGCAAGGTCAGCCTGGATCAATACTTGACCTACATTTAACACAAATTACTCAATACAAGTTAAAGAAAGTTATTAAGACAGTTAAAGTTATAACAATAAATTTAAAAAAAAAACTGTTCGCAGTTCTTTCTGGATCTTCATCTCTCTGTTTTGCTTTTGCTTATTTTGCTTACCAGTAAATGACAGAAGGTGCATTGTATATGGGGGGGAGGGGTGGAACTCAACTTTGGTGGGTTAAAATCTAATTTGAAACTTAATTTTCATTGTGGTAGATCACCAGCACTTTTGTCCGGAAAAAACAGATCACGACCTGTTCAAAGTTGTCATAAACCATTGGCCCATCATGGCTCAGTCAGTGTCTCTGGCCTCCTATTGGCTGACTCTTCTGCCCCCACCTACTGCAGGCCATGGAATGTTGAACAAACTACCAAAAGCAGCCTTACCTCAGACACAGACACATCTCTGATGCTTCTCCGTGTCCTCTCTGTCAACCGGACTCAGAAAGGGCTGCTGCTCTACTGTGGCTTCACGAAGGGCATCACAGCTGCCGCCAGCAACAGACCTCTGCCCCAGAGATGGCCTCTCAGCACATGCAGCCCCATCTGTCTTCTGTGGCCTTCCACATCCTCACACAGGGCCCTGCTGCTCTACCATGCCCTCCTGACCAGCACCAGCCACCATCAATAGCCCTCTGCCACCCATTTGATGGCTTACAAAGCCAGCTTCCCAGCAGCCACTGGCCCCATCACTCTCCCATGGCCATTGCTGCCAATCTCCAGGTGAGGGCTGGAGATGATGCAGAATTACAACTGTTCCAGGGGGAGAGGGAAATGATGTAGGCTGCTTTGATCTACATTGTGGGGAAAGACTGTACTTTTCCTAGGTAGAGGCTGCAGGGAGGAGGGAGAACATGGAAAGCTGAAATCAGCAGGGCAGATCAAAGTAAGTTGATGGTTGGCTGGATTGCCAACTCCAGGTTGGGAAATTCTTGAAGATTTCAGGGGTGGAGAGGGTGGGGTTTGAGAAAGGGTGGGACCTCAGTCAGGTACTATGACAAAGACTCTGCCCTGCAAAGCAGCCATTTCTGCCTGGAGAGTCATTGTTGCCAATCTCCAGGTGAGGTCTAGAGATCACTCAGAATTACAACTGCTCTCCACATGGCTCCCCTGGAGAAAATGGCTGCTCTGCAGGGTGGACGCTATGTCATTATACCCTGCTGATGATGCTTCCCTCCTGCTTTGGTTCACACTATGGAGAAAGACTGTACTTTTTCTAGACAGACACTGCAGGAAGGGGGGAGGAGATGGAAAGCTAAAGTCAAATAAATTTCCCTACAGGAAATGACTACCTTGAGGTGCATACTCTGTGGTATACCATAACACAACCATACCAGGCCAAAAAACACAGATTACACCACAAGCTCAAGCTGAAGCTAAATGCCATGTCTGAATATGACAGGAAAAGACAGCAACAATGCACTGCAAACAAAATAAATGCTGCGCTTCAGCACCTGTGTGACCATTGTCTTGCCCCTCCTACATACCTGCCATAATTATTCTTCCTTCTCTCCATTCTGGACCTTTTTCAGAGCTTTGAGCCACCACAGACATGGGGATACACACACACACATATGCAAGGGAGGATGGAAAGTCGGCATCTGTTTCAGTTGTAAGGTGGGGGGGAAGACAGCTAAGGTGGGGGGCGTGAGTGGACATCAAGGGTTGGGGGAGTGGGAAGACAGCAAGGGTGGGGAGGCGAATGAAGGCCAAGGGTTGGGGAAAGACTGAATGTCATGGGTGGGAGGAATAGTGGAGTGCCAAGAGTGTGGGAGTAGCTGAGAGGAAGAGGTGGTTGGGGGGCGGTAGTGGGGGGGAAGACACCAAGGGTTTGTGTGTGGGGGTGAATACCTTCATTTGAATAGGTGGGAAGACAGCAAGGGTGGGGGGCACTCACCCAGAGCCTCTTTCTAGAGCTCGTTTTCCCCCACAATGGGCCTTATTCCTAGTATAGATATAAAACCTAACCGTATTGGAGATGACTCACCTACACTCCCTTTGGCTGAACTGTATTTGCTGAAAGAGCACCCTTCAACCCCAGGACAGATGAGGATTGGGCCACTGGAGAAGCTGCTAGGCAGTGGCTGTTGCTAGGCAGCCAAGCTTGATTCTGTCAGTAAAAGGTAGGGGGGAGGCACTTTCCAGGCCTATTTTGACCTTTGAGGGAGAATTCATTGGGGCCAGACCTGACTAGGGTTGCGCGTTCCAGGTTGGGAAATTCCTGGAGATTTTGTGGTGGAGTTTACAGAAGCCAGAGTTTGGGGAGGGCAGAGGCCTCAGCTGCATATAGAGTCCACCCTCCAAAGTAGTTATTTTCTCCAGGGGGAGATAAATTTGTTGTTTAAAGTTCAGTTGTGATACCAGATCTTCAGCGCCTCTTTCAGGGATTTGAGCCACCAGAGATATAGGGATACACACACCCGTTGGATGGGAAGGAAGTGGCATCTGTTTCAGCTACAGAGTGAGTGGGAAGATAGTAAGTGTGTGTGGGGAGGTGAGTGAACAAGAAGGGTTGAGGTGGGTGGAAAAACAGCAAAGATGGGGCTGAGTGAATGTCACAGGTGGAGAGAGTAGTGGAGTGCCAAGGGTGTGGGGTAGATGAGAGAAAGAGGTGGTTGGGTGATGGGTGATAGTGGGGGTGGGTGGGAAGTCTCCAAGGGTGGAATGAGTGAATGCCTTCACTCGGGTAGGTGGGAAGCTATCAATGGTGGGGGGGCACTCACCCAGAGCTTTTTTATATCATTATTATACATATAAAGCCAAACACTTGTAACAGTAATACAGAGTCTATTTCTTCTTCTTCTTTCTAGAGCCTGTTGTGTTTTTCCCCACAATGGGCATTATTCCTAGTGATGTCAATAATGTTCTCAAAGTATTGCCTCTCCCCCAAGCATCTAGTACTGCTAATGTAAAGGCAATGGTATAATGCTGACAGTTTTAGGTTCAATCCCCAGCATCACCAGTTAATTAGTCTCTGATAACAGGTGTTAAGAAAGACTCTTCTCTACCTGAGATCCTAGAGGGCTTCTGAAAGAGTAGAAAATACCTAGCTAGACAAATCAAAGGTTTGACTCAGATAGTATTAATATGTTGTTTGATATTGTGGTACCATAATAATTCACTTTCCAGATTTTCTGGTGTACCAGTCCCAGCGTCATGTGTTTCTCCGACTCTGTAAGGTACATTTAGCCATAATGCCTAATAGCCCTTGAAAGGCCTATCATCCATGAATTTGTCTATTTCCCTTTTTAGGACAGTGGCCATCACCATTGTTTTCTGGCAGTTAAATCCATAAATCAGTTACATGTTATATGAGCAGTACTTTCTTTTGCCATTTCATTAGTGACCCAAATCCTAGCACTCTCTCTCTTTCTCTGACAATTTTCTCCATACCATTAGATTTATTTTAAAAGTACATTTAAAAATAGTCTAGGTTTAGAGCCATCATTGATTAAATTTCTGCCTACTAGGTAATATTAATGGCAATGGGGCCCAGTCAGAAAAAGAAGATTCATTAATTCATTCATTTAAAAAATGTCTATGCTGCCTGTCCAGAGACCTGCTCAAGGTGACTCACAAAGTAAATCAATACAACAAAACAAACCATTAAAACAGCATGAAATAAACACTGCAACCTAAATGCTTTTCATAAACTAGTTCTCAGACTAGATTACAATATTTATAGACGACTAGGATGCTTGTCTCAAAGCATGAGCCAGATCTCTTTATGCAGGCATGGACAGTTGCTGAATTACGTACGAGTTCTTCCCTCTAATTATGTACAGCATGACTAGCTGTGCATCTCCTACTTACTTTACTGACCATACATACAATACATAAAGCAATTCCATTTCCCCCCTTTTTGGGGGGAGGGGGAAGCATTAAGGGGGGGGGGAAAGCTGTTTCCTACCAAGTGAAATGGAAATGTACGTACACTCCACATCTAGCATCTATTTCCTGGGAAGGTCACTGACCGGCACTGTCAACATTTTCCTTTTCAGTCAGGGAATCCCCTAAGATGAGTGAACTTAAAAGCTAACAAAAGAAAGCAGAAGCTCAGCCTACAGACAAAAGCACTTTGGTTTTAAACGAATATTCACGTATTCTCAGTTCCAGATTTGAAATTTCTAGTGAAGTCTGTCAGAAGGACACATTAATTTAAAGATCATGGAGATCTTTTGATGCATCTCACATCTGTGTAAGAGATTGAGATTTTCACAATGTGATCTTGAATGGTGAAAATGAAAAATATAATAAATGCACAGACCCAGCATACCCATCAACAAACAATCCTTGCTGGTACACACCTTTCAGTGGGTCTGCAGAGGGGCTATGAGATCACTGCTGCCTTCAACATGACACTTCCCCCAGGTATTCCAAATTGTGCACAAGAATATGCTGTTGAAGGTAGCACTTTTGTGCAGCTCATATTCACTTCAATACAACTTGGGAGTTTTGTGAGTCACAGTGACTCACAAAAGCTCATACTCTGCCTCAAATGTTGTCAGTCTTTAAGGTGCTACTGGACTCTTGCTCTTCTACTGCTACCGACAAACCGACAGGGCTACCCATCTTGATCAATATAACTTACAGAGAAGAACCTCTTTGGTCTTCACTTGTTTCTGCCTTTCCCTCCATTAAAGATATGCATGTCAATAAAATATGGAGCCAGCATAAGCACCTATATAAGTTCATGTAACTTGAAGATGTTAGAATTTCCAGAGACATTTGTAACTCTGTCTTTTCACTGTGTTCAGCAATGAAAGAAAATGACTCAAAAGAAGATATAAGCAAAGATTATATGTGCATTAAAATCAAAGTTGATTTTCCAGTGGTTTAATTACCATGGCTTCCATTAAATAACCTTGGGTTGGGGAAAAATAGAATTCTAACCGCATCCCCAGGCTCAACTAACTACTTCCAATGGTTCCGGGGGGGAACCCTTACAGTCTCAAGGTACTAGTTTATCAGTTAGTACTAAGGGTTGGTACCTGTCTGTAACTTTTCTGCTCTTGCTGCAGTGCCATCACTCAAAAATGGCAGTGCCTGGAAACAAAAATTGAGTAACTTGGGAGCTAGTGACTATAAGGAGCCTGGAGGTAAGTTTACCCCTGCACTGTGACCAGGTTTGCATTTTATTCTGGTGCAAGTTCAAGTGGTAGAAAGTCACAATTGGTCATGTTTTCCCTACATCTGAACATGCAACAATTCTTCATTAAGATTATTAAATACCACACCAGTAGTACAACTATGTGGCTGGGGCAATCACATGGCTTTCTCAAAAGAGAAGTATTTTTCCCCCATTCAAAAGGGGGGGGGGGAATTAGTTTAGCAGAAGCAGCCTGGTTTTAAAAAAAACAAAAAACAAAGGAGAGAAAGGACAAGGCTGGAAAAGTAATAAAAAGTATCACATTTGGTACTTTTCTTTGTCATACATTTGAAAAAAAAATGGAACATGATGTGAAATGGCTGGGAATTCCACAGGGCTGGCCTAGGGGATCTCCTGAAGGATGAAAGTGCAAGAACAGCCCTGCTGGATCATACCAAAAGTTGATCTAGTCTGGCATCCTGTTTCCTACAGTGGTCAGTCATGATGGTCAATCACTTGAATTTCCAAGAAGTTCACAAGCAGAGCAAGAAGGTTCCATCCCCCCCTCCCCATTGTTAGCACCTCAATGACTGGTATGAAGAAGCATATTGATTCTGGAATTGGAGGTTTCATTTAATCATTTGCTATGGTCAGGGCTTTTTTTGTAGCAGGAACTCCTTTGCATATATTAGGTCACACACCTCTGATGTAGCCAATCCTCCAAGAGCTTACAGGGCTTACTTTAAAACTCCAGGAGGATTAGCTACATCAGGGGTGTGGCCGAATATGCAAAGGAGTTCCTGCTACAAAAAAAGCCCTGACTATGGCTAATAACTATTGATAGGACTATCCTCTATCATTTTGTCTAATTTCCTTTTAAAACAATATAAGTGGATACCACCATATCTTGTGGCAGTGGATTTCATAAATCAACTTCATACTGTGTTAAAAAACAAACAAACAAATCCCTCTGTTTTGACTGTCTAGGATCTACTGCCAGTCAATTGGGTGACACTAGTTCAGGAAGATAGAAGAAATATGATAGAGATAATTTTCTCTATTGGGTTTATTAAATTTTAGTATTACAAAACTGGGAGAAAATCTTTCTACATCTGTTTTCTCTACATTGCCATGGCCCAAATTTTATATCCTTGTATTTTTTCTTAAAATAAGAAGCTCCAAAGACACCTTTCCTCTTGCTCCAAGCCCTTGACAACTTTGTTTGCTCTTTCTGCATTGTTTTTCAGCACTGTGGGGTTTTTTTTTAAAGGACTCAGCAGAACGGTACACAGGATTCCAAATGTGGCTCCTGCATATGTCTATGCAAGGGCATTACAGTGCTGGCCATTTATTTTTATGCCACTTCCTAATTGTTTAGGAAAGCATTTTTATAAAGTAAAAAGTTAATGTCTGTACAAGCTTGGGCAGTTTTCATTATATTTTTCATTGTATATCTTGTTCTGTTTTACTGCATAAATACATTTAATTCTGAACATGGCACATCTAGGGACACTTAAATCAGAAGATTGGAGCCATGAACAGACAAGACAGATCCTTCTATAAATCTCAGAAAGGCCTCAGGCTTGCAGAAAAATCTGGATATTATATCATTTCTGTGTTTTTGTTACTTTCATAGCAAAGTAAAAGATTACTGAAGTAGAATTTATTTTTGTTCTTCTACATATTCAGTAATTCTAGCTTTAATGATGCATTTTCACCAAGTTACCAAGAGATGTTAATCTATCTGGGTAGTAATTTGCTTGATTCCGCAGCTGCCCTTGTAAAAATTAGTCATATTCCAATCAACGAGTCTGGTTTGAAGGACATTTGAGATCTAAGGACTCTCAGGTATATCCATACCTGGGAGAACCGGGTTTGATTCTCCACTCCTCAACTTGCAGCTGCTGGAATGGCCTTGGGTCAGCCATAGTTCTCACTTGAAAGAGCAGGTTCTGTGAGAGTTCTCTCAGCCCCACCTACCTCACAGGGTGTTTGTTGTGGGGGAGGAAGGTAAAGGAGATTGTAAGCTACTCTTAGAATCTGAGATTCGGAGTGGAGGGCAGGTTATAAATCCAGTATCTTAATTTTGGGGCATCCTGGAGAAATCTGACAAGTTTTGAACCCTGGAACTTATAATTTTGAAGAATTTCCCATTTAAAACATAACTTCATTGGACTTTCTAAGCAACTTTTCATTCACATATTCTTTAGGTTCAACAGCACTGTAGTACTGTGATGGGTGGTTATAAAGGATAAATATACTGCAAGACAGGGTTTTCTTGAGCAGAAACGCATAGGAATGCAGTTCTGGCTGGCTTGGCATCAATGGGTGTGGCCTAGTGCTACAAAAACATTAAAAATTAATTTCTAAGACTTCTATGAGACTTTAAGTGGAGATGACAAGACTGGGAAATTTCTTGAAGAAACTGAGGAAATCTCATGGGGAGATATTATAGTATAGCAGAATTTCTGTGGGATAATTTTGGGTGGATACTTTAGACCTTTAGAGATAATTCAGACTAAATTCCTGACAGCCAAGACGTGCAATCCCCCACTGTGTTCCTAGGGTTGTCAGGTCTTACCTGGCTGCTGGCAGAGGACTCTTTTTATGAGCACATAGTGAGTGCGGCATGATATCACCAGAAGTGACATCATTGCACTGGACATGTTGCATGGGGGATGCTCTATTTATTTATTTATTTGGTTAATTTCTATTCCACCCTATCCCAAATGGGCTCAGGGCAGATCACATACAGATAAAATCAAACAGATACTGTACAATAAAACCAATAAATCAATAAAATCAATAAATACAGTTAAAACAATGACTTAGCTCAATACAGTATGACATAGGCGGCAGGCTCATAATACAGGTTAGGGTAGAGTTAGCAGCCCAGATACCAAAGTTCCGACCACTGTGGGGGAGGATAGCCGATGGTATAGGCAATAGGGCAGGGGGCGTCCACCCACTTCAGCCGAATGCCTGGCGGAACAGCTCTGTCTTACAGGCCCTCCAGAAAGGTAACAGATCCGGTAGGACCCGTATCTCCACCGGGAGCTGATTTCACCAGGATGGAGCCAGGGCCGAAAAAGCCCTGGCCCTGGTCGAGGCAAGACGGATGTCCCTTGGGCCAAGGATAACAAGAAGATGTTGACTGGCAGATCGTAGCTGCCTTCGGGGCTCATATGGGGAGAGGCAGTCCCTCAGGTATGTCGGTCCCAGGTTTTGAATGTCAATACTAGAACCCTGAAGCATATCTGGTACTCAACTGGTAACCAGTGCGACGTGCACAGCATTGGTCGACCGCTTGCCCGTACAGGCAATCCAGTCAGAAGATGTGCTGCCGCGCCTTGCACTCGAAGTTTATGGATCAGTTTCAGGGGCAAGCCTGTGTAGAGCAAGTTACAGTAGTCCAACCTGGAAGTGACTGTTGCATGGATCACTGTAGCTAGGTCCTGGGGCATCAGATAGGGCACCAGCTGTTTGGCCTGCCGAAGATGATGAAAGGCAGATCGTGCAACTGCAGAGACCTGGGCCTCCATGGAAAGGGAGGCATCCAGTATCACCCCCAGACTCCCTACCTGCTGAGCTGGCACCAAAGGGGCACCATCTAGGGCGGGAAGTCGAATGCCTGATCCTAATCCCTTCCAACTCAGGAATAGGACCTCCGTCTTAGTTGGATTGAGCTTCAGCTGGCTTAACTGCAGCTATCCAGCCACAGCTTCTAAGGCCCCAGTCGGGTGGTCTGGGGCAGTGTCTGGCTGGCCATCCATCAGCAGATAAAGCTGAGTGTCATCTGCATATTGGTGACAACCCAGCCCTAAACCTCGGACAATCTGGGCAGGCGCATATAGATGTTAAACATCATTGGTGAGAGAATAGCTCCCTGTGGCACACCACATTCCAGTGGGTGTCGCAGAGAGTTCTGCTCACCAATTGCCACCCTTTGTCCCTGACCACGGAGAAAGGAGGACAGCCACTGCAAGGCTACCCCTTGAACTCCAATGCTGGCAAGGAGGTGGGCCATTAGATCACAATCAATCATGTCAAACGCTGCTGAGAGATCTAACAGCAACAGCAGTGCTGACCTGCCCTGATCCAGATGCTATCTAAGGTCATCTGTGAGGGCGACCAGGGCAGTCTATGCCCCATGATCAGGATGGAAGCCAGACTGGAAGGGATCAAGGGTCGAGGTATCCTCCAGGTAAGCTTGAAACTGCTCAGCCACCGCTTTCTCAACTACCTTATCCAGGAATGGTAAATTTGAGACTGGGGGGTAATTGGCCAGGACCATTGGGTCCAAAGCTGGCTTTTTCAAAAGTGGACGGACCACTGCTTCTTTAAGTTTAGCCAGAAAAGTCCCTGTTTCCAAGGATAGATTAATAATATCGGCTAAAGAGCCCTGGATACCCTCGCCACCTGCCTTAATAAGCCAGGATGGACATGGGTCCAGCGAGCACTTGGGTAAAAACTCTATGGTCGTTTTCGCACTCACCTCCAGCCGGCGCGACCCCCCTCTTCACCGCGCAGGATCTGCGTGGATTTCACACTAAATGCTGCGGAGCAGCCTTTTGCGCTGGAAACTCCCGTCGCAAAAGCCGCGCAAACGGCAAACTGCTTTTTGGCGATTTACGTTTGAGCGGCTTTTGCGATGGGAGTTTCCGGCGCAAAAGGCTGCTCCGCGGCATTTAGTGCGAAATCCGCACAGATCCTGCGCGGTGAAGAGGGGGGTCGCGCCAGCTGGAGGTGAGTGCGAAAACGACCTATGGGACTCAAATGCTAGAGCACCCCCATGCAATGTGCCTGGCATGTTGACATCACTTCTGGGTGATGTCATCACTCTGGGCACATTGGGTGATGATGATGCTCTTTGCAGTGGGGCTCCACCTGCTGGCCATCTCCATGCTGGTGGGTTAGAGGCCTCAAAATTGGGAGAAATCCCCCCCCCCCATGGGGAGGCAGGGGAATGGGAACCCTATGTGTTCCTAATGCAGTTTTATGTCTAGAAGTGAGTTTAATTTATTTGGAAGTTCATGTATGAATACACAGGATCAATTACTAGTTGAAGCTTGTTTTCTCTCCTGTGGGTCTTGCACCTGTAACGCTAACGGACACCTTTCAGTTAAAATGGAAAAGGTTAATTTCAGAGAATCTATAATCCATTGGAAATTCTCCTAAAAGCTTAATAACCTTGGGTTTTTCCAAAGCTAAATCTGAAATTAAGCAAAGGATCTGGGACACTGAACTTCAACACCATTTAATTTCTGCTGCAAAACACCATCGCTTCAGAATCAAGAAATTAGTTTTAAACTATTTAGCTAATTTATTGATTCCCAAATAACAGGATAGCTGTCACTTTGACCTGTCTCAATGTTCTTCCATTTGCTTTATTAGAAGGGAAATAATTCAGGAGCATTTTTTTGTCCTTGTGCAGCTGGGGAAATTGAAATGTTTGGACAAATGCTGCTTAACTGCTCCTTCTGTAATGGCCATAGATGCATATTTATTACATCTGTCCTCCAAAAATTACCAGGAAAATAAGAAGAATGGTATATATCTCCTTTCTTCTTGCAGACCTTGAATCTGAAACCTCCGATAGAGTTGCCAGTTTCTGAGCATATGCACAATCTCACTGCCACAGGAGGTGATGACAGCTGCCAGAACAGACAGCTTCAAGAGGGGATTGGATAAACATATGGAGCAGAGGTCCATCAGTGGCTATTAGCCACAGCATATTGATGGAACTCTCTGTCTGGGGCAGTGATGCTCTGTTTGCTTGGTGCTTGGTCGGGGGGCAACAGTGGGAGGGCTTCTAGTGTCCTGGGCCCACTAGTGGACCTCCTGATGGCGCCTGATTTTTTTGGCCACTGTGTGATACAGAGTGTTGGACTGGATGGGCCATTGGTCTGATCCAACATGGCTTCTCTTATGTTCTTATGTTCTTATCTTCCATGTCTGTCTGTCTGTCTATCAATTGAAGGCATATATACAATCTTCCATATATGGAATAGATGTATATATACCCTATGAACACAGATTGTACATATGCTCCTGCAGCTACTCTGTTCACATATGTTTTATTCTGCTGATCTATGACTGTAATAAATGATTACCTCAGCGTGTCCAACATCATGGGCCAATAGTGTGATGTCACTTCCAAAAATAGCTACAAGAGGCATTAGTCCTTTCTAGGAATCATTGGAAACTCTATGATTTTACCAAAGAGGTAAACTGATTTGTAGGGAGGCATGACATCGTGTTCCCCCTGGAAGTGACATCATGCTGTTGCTGACAGCAGCCCTCTTGTCTCCTGGGCTTCTGTTGCTTGCCAGGCTATGCCTGACAACCCAAATTGTTAACGTAACTTAAATCAGAACAATTATTTTAAATTCTAAAGCTTTTGCTTACAGCAAACTCTACCTAAAGAAAGGTAGTCTATTGGTTTCTTAGTCTATTTATTAATCCATCAGTTACTCTTTGCCATTTTTAAGTACTCAGTCAGAGGACTTCTGGGATTTGGATAATGCTGAGCTGACCTGCCTCTCTAAGGGGGGCAGACTGGAACTTCTGTTCGGGGTCGTAAAGGGCAACTTTTTGCCTTCTGCCTACTTTTCTCAGTGAGAGATTAGTCCAAGATATGCACAGGAAATTTTGAGGTGATTTACCTTGGCTAAAAGGGAGTCCCGGGGGGGGGGGCTCCATTGAGGCTTTGAGGGATCCCCGGAGAAGAGTTGCATATTCATCATCTGCAGCAGCTTACAGAGTCATTTATTTGACATAAGCTTGACAAGATCCTAATCTTCTTTGAGACTGCTAAACATCTGATGCTGTACGACACCAGTGTTGATCTGGATAACCTTAGAAAAAGGTACTGACTGTTATCTACCATTCCGGGACTATTTTAAAGCAAACAAAATAATATTAGAAGGTGGGAAAGAGAATGTGACTTGGGGCAAGCAAAGCAGGAAGTAACTATTGAAGAAGTGGACCTACTCTAGGATTGTATTACCATAGAAAAACATCGGCGGCCATTATTGGGAGGCTAAATTTTTTTAAAAAATAATATCTGAGCCTGGGAAGGTTGGAGGATGGCGAAATTAGGCTCATTTGAAAGGGCAAGTTCTAATCTATCAAACCTGATAGTTGAAATTTAATTTGGTCATATCAATTTTTTTGCTGTTTCTTAATGTCAGAGTCAAAAGGTAACCCGTGCAAGGGCTGCCTCATTGGAGAAGATGCAAGATCAGTTGAAAGCAATGGAAGCTAGGATGATGAAAGGGGTGGAAAAGATGATAAATGCTTGCAAAAAAGAACTTAAAAAAGATATTGAGGACTTTAAAAAAGAAATGGAAGAGCTTAGAAATGAAACAATGGTGATGTCAAAAAAAGTGCAGGAGGTAGAAAGGAAACTTAAGCTCCAGGATTCCACCTTATTAAAAATGCAAGAAAAAATAACAATCCATGACTGTAAATTGATGGAGACACAAATACGTCTGAGAGAAGTACCTGAAGAAGAAGGGACAGACTTAAAAGAACATGTAATAAAGGTAATTGCTGATTTCTTGGAAGAAGATCCTGAAGCGACTAGAAATATGTATGATTATATGTATAGAGTGAATTCATCATATGCCAAGAAAAATAACTTACCAAGAGATGTGGTTATAAGATATATGACAAAAGAAATGGTGGGAAAAATCTTGAATAAAAATTTTGAAAAGACATTGATAGTGGGAGGAAGCAGAGTAAGAATAATGAAAGAATCGCCAAGACAAGTGATAAATGACAGGAGAACATATAAGAAATTAACAGAAAAACTACGTGACAATGGACTGAGGTATAGATGGATAATACCTGAAGGTTTGAGCTTTGAGCTACAAGGAAGAAGGATTACAATTACAAATACACAGGAGCTGTGTAAATTTTATGAAGAGAATAAAGAATTTGCCCCATGACAGATTATAAATTATTATCTTGGAATGTAAATGGACTAAATTCACCACAAAAAAGAAAGGCAATATTTCATTGGATTAAAAAACAAAACTGTAATATAATTTGCTTACAAGAAGTTCATATTAAACAAAAGGATTATAAATTTTTATGGAATAAACAATTGGGACTGGAATTTTTTTCATTGGCTGAACAGAAGAAAAGGGGTGTGATTTTTTTATATTAAACAAGAATTGGACCCAAAAATAATATTTAAAGATAAAGATGGAAGATTTGTGGCAGTGGAAGTAATAATAAATGCAAAAAAAGCCTTATTATTGGCACTGTATGCACCAAATGGTGCAAAAATCTTTTTAAAAAAGACATTATAAAACAACTTGATAAAGTGACATACGACCAGGTCATGATTATGGGAGACTTTAATGGAACAATTCAGAATACATTAGACAGATCTGGGGGGAAAAATAACAATAAAGAAGGAAAATTGCCAAAATCCTTCTTTGAACTGGTTAAACAAGAAAACTTGGAAGACATATGGAGAAAATTTAATCCTGAAGTACGAGATTATACATTTTTTTCAGCAAGACATAATACTTTTTTCCAGAATTGACATGTTATGGGGTACAAAGGACTTAGGCCTTATAACTAAGAAAATAGAGATCCTACCGAAGTTAGGTGCAGATCATAACCCAATATTATGGATTACAAAATTGTCTAAAAAAGTGAGAAGATGGAGATTAAATGAAGATTTACTACAAAGTAAAGAATTAGTGACATCTCTAGTAAATGAAACTAAAGCTTTCTTCCAAATAAATGATAAAGATGAAATAGAATTTCAGATGGTGTGGGATGCTTATAAAGCCATAATGAGAGGAATATTGATTACATTAAACAATAAGGACAAAAGGGCAAAAGAAAAACAGATGTTGGACATTCAAAATGAAATAAAGAAAAAAGAAGGGGAACTGAGGAAAAGGCCAGGGAAAAAGAAAATTATAAGGGAGATTACAATACTACAAGCACAAATGAGACAATTGTTAAATAAGGAATTGGAATGGAATTTGAAAAAATTACAACAGAAGTCCTTTGAGGTAGTGAATAAACCTGGAAAGTATTTGGCCCGGCAACTGAAGAAAAAGAGAGGAAGTAAAATTATTAATAAAATTGTGGTTGATGGAAGAGAGATGGTAGATCAAGAATGAATAAAGAGAGAATTTTTCAAGTACTATGCTAAATTATTTAAAGGTGTTAAAGTAAAGAAGGAAAGGATGGAAGCGTATTTGCAAAAGATTAAAATAGCACCCTTAACTGAATATATGAAAAAAATTTTGAATGATCCAACTGAAAAAAAATAGAAATTGAAGCAGTGATTAATGCAATGAAAATTGGAAAACCACTTGGGCCAGATAGATATACGGCAAAAAAAAATTAAATTTTTAAAGAAGTATTAGTACAGAAACTTCAAAAATGGATGAATATGATAAGAATAAAAGGGAAAATACCAAATACATGGAAGGAAGCTGTAATTTCTTTGATTCCTAAGGAAGACAGAGATGTCACGAATGTCAAGAACTATAGACCAATTTCATTACTAAATAATGACTATAAGATATATACAAGAATTTTGGCAGAACGACTTAAACAATATTTGATAAATTTTATAAAGGAAGACCAAGCGGGATTTCTTCCTAAAAGGCAAATAAGAGACAATATTAGAACTGTTGTAAATATTGTAGAATATTATGAAAGACATCCAGAGAAGGAAGTTGCATTATTCTTTGCGGATGCAGAGAAAGCTTTTGACAATTTGAACTGGGACTTTATGTTTGCAGTAATGGAGAAAATAGAGTTGGGGAAAAACTTTTTAAGAATGATAAAGGCAATATAAACTGAACAACGTGCAAGGTTATGTATAAATGCAGATCTTACAGATGAAATGATAATCAGCAAAGGTACAAGACAAGGTTGTCCGCTTTCACCTGTGTTGTTTATAATGACTCTTGAAATTTTATTGATGCAAATACAAGATGATAAAGAAATAGGGTTGAGAGTTAAAGGATTTATTTACAAATATAGAGCATTTGCAGATGATATAATGTTTATAAATGAAAATCCTACACAAGTAACACCTTTGTTGTTAGCTAAAATACAAGAATATGGAGAACTGGTGGGATTTTATGTTAATAAAGAAAAATCAAAATTTTTATGTAAAAATATGCAAGTAAATAAAAAAAGGAGTTGCAGAGACTAACAGGATGTGCAGTTACCTCTAAAGTAAAATATTTGGATGTGGAAATGACAATGAAGAATATTGACCTGTTCAAAAATAACTATGAAAAGCTATGGCGTAAAATGGATGAAGATATGATAAAATGGAATAAGCTTAACTTGTCATTGCTTGGAAGAATAGCTGAAATTAAGATGAATATTTTGCCGAGAATAATGTATTTGTTTCAAACTATTCTGATTGTGAAAGACAGTAAACAATTTGACAAATGGCAAAGGAAGATTTCGGAATTTGTATGGGCTGGGAAGAAACCAAGGATTAAAATGAAAGTTTTGATAGATGCTAAAGAAAGAGGAGGATTCCAATTACCAGATTTAAGATTATATCATGAAGCAGTTTGTGTAGTGTGGATAAAAGATTGGGTGATGCTGTTGAATAAAAAACTTTTAGCATTGGAAGGTCATGGAAATAAATTCGGCTGGCACGCTTATATGTATTATGGGAAGAAAAAGGGATAGTTTTTTCTGTCACCATTATATAAGAAAAAATTTGTTGAATACTTGGATGAAATATAAGAAATATGGTGATGAAAGAAAACCATTATGGATAGTGCCAGCAGAAGTGATAAAAATAACAGCTGAGACAGGTGAGGATAAATGGCTGTCATACAATCAACTATTAAAAATACAAAGTGGCAAAATAGAATTGAAAACTGCTGTGGAGTTGAATAACAAATACGATTGGTTTCAAATGCAACAAATAAAGAGTTTGGTGGAAAATGATATTAAAACTGAAGGAATAAGACGAGAGCAAACAGAAATGGAAAAAGTTCTGCTTGGAGATAATGAAAAATTAATTTCAAAAACCTTTGTTACTTTTAAAATGGTCTGCAGAAGATGAAGTAGTGAAATCTCAATTGATTAAATGGGCAATAAATGTAAATAAAGAAATACAGATGGATATATTTTGGCTCGCCCTCGGGGCTTGATGGACCCGGAACGGTTCCAAACAGCCCTGAGGGATCCCTGGCCCACTGGCAATTCCCTCGATGACCTGGTGGAGAACTGGCAGGACCAGTTGTCCAGGGCTATCGACGAAATTGCACCTCGGCGTCCTCTACGCCCTCGTACGAAGCTGGCGCCATGGTATACCTTGGAGCTGCGCCGGCTGAAACAAGGGCTCAGATGACTAGAGAGGCAATGGAGGCATACTCGGGACGAAGCAACGAGAACATCCTACAGAACGTTTATGAAGTCTTACGAGATGGCAGTCAAGGCTGCAAAGAAAGATTACTTTGCAACCAAGATTGCATCTGCAAACTCGCGCCCAGCACAATTATTTAGAGTAATTGGGGATCTTATAACGCTGCCACAAGGCAAACCAAACGTTAGGGAATTAGAAATAGGCTGTGAGGCATTTGCGAAATACTTTGCAGATAAAATCTCGTTGCTCCGCCAAGACCTGCCTACCACTTTGGATACAGTGAGTGAAACTGAGGCACCGTGCCTGTCTTCGGGTTTAGTGCTGGACCACTTCGACCCGCTTAGCCTGGAGGAAGTCGACAGAATCCTTTCTGCTGCTCGCCCGACAACATGCGATCTGGACCCTTGCCCCTCTTGGCTGATTAAATCTTGCCAGGGGGAGCTTAGTTGTCCTTTACGGGACATCATAAACAGGTCCCTCTCAGAGGGGCAGTTTCCAACACCTCTGAAAGAGGCTTTGGTCTGCCCTCTCTTGAAAAAAGCTACAGCAGACCCGGCCGAATTGGCGAACTACCGGCCGGTGTCTAACTTACCGTTTTTAGGTAAAATTATTGAGAGGGCCGTGGCGTCGCAGCTTCAGAGGTTTCTGGATGACGCTTCTGTCTTAGACCCATGTCAGTCTGGTTTCCGGCCGGGCCATGGGACGGAGACGGTGTTGGTCGCCTTGGTAGATGACCTCCAACGGCAACTGGATCGAGGCGGCGTTGCGGTGCTGATGCTATTAGATCTGTCGGCTGCATTCGATACAGTCGACCATCAGCTACTGACGCGCCGCCTCGCCGACATTGGGGTTGAGGGGTCGGCCTTGCAATGGCTTTCCTCCTTTCTCCTAGGTCGGGGACAGAGGGTGGCTATCGGGAGTGAACAGTCCCGGAGGCGCACACTGGACTGTGGGGTGCCCCAGGGAGCAGTGCTCTCCCCGATGTTGTTCAACATCTATATGCGCCCCCTCGCCCAGATTGCCCGGCGGTTTGGGCTGGGTTGCCATCAATATGCGGATGACACCCAGCTCTATCTACTAATGGACGGCTGGCCCGACCCCGCACCAGGGAATCTCGACCGGGCCTTACAGGCTGTTGCGACATGGCTCAGGCTGAGTGGGCTGAAGCTGAACCCAGCGAAGACAGAGGTCCTTTGCGTGGGTCGCGGCGCTCTGGGAAGGGAAATAGCTCTCCCAGTCTTCGATGGCGCGCCATTGAAAGCAGCGCGCCAGGTAAAGAGCCTGGGTGTTTTACTGGAGCCTTCACTATCGATGGAGGCCCAGATAGCAGCCACTGCCAAGTCAGCATTCTTCCATCTGAAGCGGGCAAGGCAGTTGGCCCCTTTCCTTGAGCGCCGGGACCTCGCAACAGTGATCCATGCAACGGTCACCTCAAGATTGGACTACTGTAATGCCCTCTACTTGGGGCTACCTTTGTGCCGGACTCGAAGACTGCAGTTAGTGCAGAACGCGGCAGCCAGGCTGTTGTTGGGACTCCCAAAACGGGAACATATACAGCCGAGGCTACGTGAACTGCACTGGCTGCCGATCATATACCGGGTCCAGTACAAAGTGTTGGTCATTACCTTTAAAGCCTTATATGGCCGAGGACCTACCTACCTGAGGGACCGTCTCTCCCCGTATGAACCCCAGAGGGCACTGAGATCAGTTGGGAAAAATCTAATGACCATCCCCGGGCCGAGGGAGACTAAATATCAGAATACTAGGGTACGGGCATTTTCAGTCGCGGCCCCTACCCTATGGAACCGACTCCCCGAGGAGGTGCGGGCCCTGCGGAACCTTGACCAGTTCCGCAGGGCCTGCAAGACCGCCCTTTTTAAACTTGCATACCTGGACTGTTAAGAAGATCGGCAATTAAGCACCCGCCAATGCGGTTAAGACCACACCGCTGAATAACTGCACTTACTGGATTGTTTTAATGTTATTAAGTTAATGTTACTGTTTTATATTGTTAAATGTAAAAGTTTTAACCATTATATGTTTTTATGAAATGTTGTTAACCGCCCTGAGCCTGCCGAGGTGGGGAGGGCGGGATAGAAATAAAATTTATTATTATTATTATTATATGGGAATATTTATGGAAGAACTCTATGAAACTTTCAACATGTCAGAGTATTAAAGAGAACTGTTTTTAAATGATGTATAGGTGGTATATGACTCCTAAAAAATTGGCAAAGATGAATAACAAGATGCCAGACAGATGTTGGAAATGCAAAAAACATGAAGGTTCTTTCTACCATATGTGGTGGACTTGTGAAAGAGCGAAAAAGTATTGGCAGATGATCCAACAAGAAATTTCTAGGATCTTGGGATATGAATTCAAGAAAGTTGTAGAGACTTTTCTGTTGGGATTACAAATGGAAAAATTTCCAAAAGAAGATAGAACTATAATTTGGTACTTGCTTTCAGCTGCTAGGACACTATATGCGCAGTTATGGAAGCAAGAAAAAAACCCAGAAAAAAGGGATTGGATTGTAAAAGTTATGACATGGAGTGAGATGGACAAATTAACAAGAACTTTAAGAGACTATAATTTAGAAGATTTTAAAAGGGAGGTGAAAAAATTTAGAAGTTATGTAGAAGACGAATGGAAAGTAAATGGACTTTGGACAATTTTTGATAATGATTAAACTTTAGAAGAAAGAAGAATATTAATTTTACTTTTTAGTAATTAAGGGTACCTTTTAATGTTAGTATTTTGAGTAAATAACACTGGCGGGGGTCAAGTAATGGGGGGAGGGGTGATTAGAAAGAAGCATATGGGATAGAAGAAAAGAAGTTATTAACGGAAATTGTTACCATATGTTATCAATAAAATTGTTTAAAACCCTTTAAGTACTCAGTCAGAGTAGCTGAATGTTGATTATTTCTTTTATAAGGGTGACAGGCAATTATATCCTGAGACAAATACAGGCATAGTTATATGGGTCCAGCTAGAGTTTGGAGCATTATTACTTTGGGGAGCATTAGCTGCAACAAATGGCATGATAGTCTGCCTTTTTTCTCCTTATTTGCAACATCTGACTTATGAAGGGCTCTGATGAACTCAAAAGCTTACACAAAGTTTTGTGTCATTTTGGTTGGCCCTTTTGGTATTGCATGGATTTAATTTCTCATTCTGGACATGTCAACTAATATAGATGTTTGCAATGTTTTTTTCCTTTAGGCTTCTATGTGTGACAACACTAGTGGCACAAGTGTCCCACATGTACACTGGTGTACAGGCAGCCACCAGTTTCAGACCTGCCCTTAATCAAGGTCCCCAAACTAAAAGTAGTTTTGATCTCTGCTATTTGAGCTCTGAGGGGAAATAATGCGAGGGAAACTCACATTTATTGGAGTATGAACAAAGTGCACATATAGGTATATGATCATAGCTGTAATGGTTGTGGTTATGTGCCCACAGATTATGCAATGTCAGTGTAGCACTATGCTACAAATAGGAGAATTCATTTCTAGAATTGATGCTACAAAGATTCATTTCTAGAACATTGCTCATTTTACATGCCTTGAGTGAGTGAATGAAGTGTTGCAGAGAAAGTTCTGCAGTTTTTTTTTATTTTTGCATACATTCCACAAAGTTTGTGCCAATGTTGTCATCTCTTTAAATCTTTTTGTAATCTCCAAGTTGTGGTTTGAGTTTCAAGGTAAATATATTTAAAAGCAAGAAAATAAAATCTGAAATAGATCACGCTTATGCAATTTCTCACCCACAAGGACAAATGCAGCTCAACAGTGGCAAACTGTTGCTTGCCAAACGTTTGACAATCCCCTTGTTTTTCCAGCACCAAAACAGGAGGTTTATCAAACTCATTGTGGACCTCATTAGGCTTTGCAGGTCAAAAGGCTCCAAATGCACTGATTTTATAATAACTTGGGACAGGGGTAGAAGAAGAGAAGACGACAGTGGATTTATATCCTACCCTTTACTACCCAAAGGAGTCTCAGAGTGGCTTACAATCTTCTTTCCCTTCCCCTCCCCACAACAGTCACCCTGTAAGGTAGGTGCAGCTAAGAGAGCTCTGACAGAAACTGCTCTTAAGACAAACAGCTCTGAGAGAACATGAGAGGACATGTTGAAGCACTAGTCTTCTCCGTTTTCCCGATGCTTGCAGCTATCATTGAGCAGTGGTTACGGTGGAAACAAGGTAGCCTGAAGAAGGGTTATTCTCTTGAAACATGTGGATGAATTAACCTAGGAAGCATGTTGCCACATTATTGCCACAGTCACAAAGGCTTGTACTATATTCATCATTGATTCAATACATCCCTTGGAGCAATTGTGAATAACTAAAAACAAACGCCAGTGGATGTTGCAGCTTTAAGACTGCTGGACGGTTGTAGTAAGAATTAGAGACTGTGTCAATTGTCATATTGAAGTGCTCTGATCATTCCGTGTGTTGGTTTGTGAATACATCAAGCATTATTGTTCAAAGCAGCACTGACTGAATTCCATAATATGGTGTTGTTTGTGTTTTGCTTAGCCTCCAGGTGGTGGCTGGAGATATCCTGCTATTACATCTGCTCTCCAGGTGACATCAGAAAACAGCTGCTTTGGAAGGTGAACTGTATGGCATTATATCCCACTGAAGTCCCTCCCTTCCCCAAACCCCACTCTCTTTACTTTACTTTATTCGATTTATATCCCGCCCTACCCCACCGAGGTGGGCTCTTCAGGCTCCAACCCCAAAATCTCCAGGTATTTCCCAAACCAGAGATGTCAACCCTATCACCTTTCTGAAGATGCCTGAATGTTGAGCAAATTTTTTCACTCTCCAGTTTCTATAGATTTCTTATCAGGTAGATAAATGCAAAATTGTTTTCACCACTCAAACAACATTGCACAGGCTAGTAGCTTACCAAAATGGTTACATTTACTAAGGTGAATTAGCAGCTTGATAAATGTGTTTATATTCTTCTCAAATACTAAGTTCACATCTAAAAAAACTAGGAATGCCTTTGAAGCTTCTGGCTTCATCAATGAAAGAAAAAAATAACTCCAGGGTAAAGAGAAAATAATTTACTCACTCATAGCACCTCAGGGATCTTTTTATTAAAAATAATTTCTTTAGCAATGTTAGTATATGAAGAGGTTACAGACCTTGTTTCATTAATCTTCATAAGAACCCTGTAAAGAGAGTCCTTAATGTTCCCAGCAAGGAATGATGGAACAGTGTTCTCTCTGAAACATTAAGGAGCCTGTCATGTGGTTAAGGCTATTCAGTGAAATGGGATTTGAAAACACCTCTCCAGGGTCTAACACACATCTGCTGGCTGTACATTAATGCTACCACATCTTTGGACTAATAAGAGAGAATCAATTAATTTATTGTTCACAAATGTTTTTATTCATAAATAAATGCTTCTCCAAATAAATTTAGCCTCCAAATAAACTTCAGCATTGAATTTTGTCTCTTTTGAATGTCTGCGTTCCAGCAATTCACTTGTTCAGGGCACATCAGAAATGTGCTTCTCAATCCTAGCTATGTTGACTTGGAAGTAAGTCTCTGGAGAAAAGGCTGTGGTGGAACACAAGTTTTACATAAAGAAGGGTATAAGCTCTATAAGCAGAAAAGGGAGGGTAGTGGTGTTGCACTATACATCAAAGAGAGAACAGAATCAAATAAGGTAGAAAACATCAGCAGAATTAACTCCTCAACAGAAGCTATATGGGTAGGAATAGTGGTCTCTAAGGGTTATTTAAAAATAGAAGTGTACTGTCACCCACCTGATCACCCTTGAGACTGATCTTGAGATGGTGAAGGAAATAAGGGAGGCAACTAAAGCACATAATGTAATAACACTGGGAGACTTCAACTACCCTCACATTGACTGGGTAACCATGTGCTCAAGTCATGCAGTAGAAATGAGATTCCTAGACATCATAAATGTGCACTGGAACAGTTGGTCACAGAACCAACCAGAGGGGTAGTGATCTTGGACTTGGTTCTGAGAGAGTCTCAAGACCTAGTGAGAGATGTAGAGGTTGTTACGCCAACTGTAAACAGTGACCACAATGCTATTAAGCTAACCATTCAGATCAATGGAAAGTTACTGCTAAAGTCCAAAACAGTAACATTCAATTTCAAAAGAAGTAACATTACAAAAATGAGGGGAATAGTAAAAAGGATGCTAAGAGGAAACATAAGAGAATCAAATACCTAGAGGATGCTTGGAAACTATTTTAAACCACACAAATTAAAGCCCAAATAGAATACATTTCACAGATTAGGAAAGACACTGCAAGTCTAAAAGAAGGCCTGAGTGGTTAACATTACAAGTCAAGGAAGCTATAAAAAGTGAAGAGGCTTCTTTTAAAAAGTGGAAAATCTGCCCCAATGAATTGAACAGGAGGGAACACAGGCTCTGGCAAAAAAAAAAATGTAAGTCAATAATTGGCAAGCAAAAAAAGATTTTGACAAGTGGAGTGCTAAAAGTATCAAGACAAACAATAAACATTTAAAAATATACATCCAGAGCAGAAAACCAGCCAGAGACTGGTCTTTTGATGACAAAGGAATAAAGGGATTCCTAAAGGAAGATGGGGAGATGGCAGAAAAGCTCAATGACTTTTTTTTTGTGCTTCACTGTGGAAAGTGTGGAACATGCACCCATGCCACAGACCCTATTTTCAGGAAGTAGGGTTGCTTGCCAGTGGGGGGTGGGAGGGAGCTTTTTGGTAGCGGGGTGGTGATAATATCACATGGAAGCGACATCATCATGTCGGGGACATCACATGGTGACACTTTGGCATTTGGGGCAAAACTCTAAGGTAACCAGAGAATTTTGTCCAAAATTGCTAGAGAACCACTATGTGATATCCCCAGTGTGATGAAGTCATTGCATCAGTGGTATTGTAAGTAAAGTAAAGTAAAGTAAAATTTTATTTGTATCCCGCCCTCCCCCGCGGCTAACAACATCCAAATAAACAATACAATAATAAAACATTGAATTAATCTTAAAACCAATCAATACTTAATTAAAAACATTACTAAATCTAACAGTATTAGGTCTGACAGTAACATTATTGTTTGACGCTATGCCTGTCAGTTGGTATAGTGATGGCAGATCTCTAAACCAGACCATTTTGATGTTTCCTATATTGTACACTTATAGTTCAGCCATTCATAAACGCCAGTTTGAAGAGGGTGGTCTTGCAGGCCCTGCGGAACTGATCAAGGTTCCGCAGGGCCCGCACCTCCTCTGGGAGCTGATTCCAAAGGTATGGGGCCGCGGTCGAAAAGGCCCGTGTGCGGGTATTTTGAAGTTTAACTTCTTTTGGCCCAGGGATGGTCAATCTGTTTTTCCCTACTGACCTCAGTGCTCTCTGGGGCTCGTACGGGGAGAGACGGTCCCTCAGGTAGGTCGGTCCTCGGCCATATAGGGCTTTAAAGGTAATGACCAGCACTTTGTACTGGACCCGGTATACAATCAGCAGCCAGTGCAGTTTGCGTAGCCCCGGCCGTATATGCTCCCATCTTGGGAGACCAAGCAACAGCCTGGCCGCCGCATTCTGCACTAGCTGCAACTTCCGGGTCCGGCACAGAGGCAGCCCCATGTAGAGGGCGTTACAGTAGTCCAGTCTTGAGGTGACCGTCGCATGGATCACTGTTGCTAGGTCCCGACGCTCTAGGAAAGGGGCCAACTGCCTCGCTCGCCTCAGATGGAAAAATGCTGACTTGGCAATGGCTGTTATCTGGGCCTCCATTGATAATGAAGGCTCCAGTAAAACACCCAAGCTCTTTACCCGCTGCGCCGCCTTCAGCGGCGCACCGTCAAAGGCCAGGAGAGATATTTCCTTCCCCAGAGTGCCACGACTCACACAGAGAACCTCTGTCTTCGCTGGGTTCAACTTCAGCCCACTCAGCCTAAGCCACATTGCAACAGCCTGTAGAGCCCGGTCCAGGTTCCCTGGGGCGGAGGCAGGCCGTCCGTCCATTAGTAGATAGAGCTGGGTGTCATCTGCATATTGATGGCAGCCCAGCCCAAACCTCCGGGCAATCTGGGCAAGGGGGTGCATATAGATGTTGAATAACATCGGGGAGAGAACTGCTCCCTGAGGCACCCCACAGTCTAGTGTGCGCCTCTGGGATCGCTCACCCCCGATCGCCACCCTTTGTCCCCGACCCATGAGGAAGGAGGAAAGCCATTTTAAGGCCAACCCCCTAACCCCTATGTCAGCGAGGCGGTGGATCAGCAACTGATGGTCGACCGTATCAAATGCAGCTGACAGATCTAGTAACATCAGCACCGCCACACTGCCTCGGTCCAGTTGCCTCTGGAGGTCATCCACCAAGGCGACCAGGACCGTCTCCGTCCCGTGGCCTGGCCGGAAACCAGACTGGCACGGGTCTAGGACAGAAGCGTCATCTAGAAACCTCTGTAGCTGCAACGCCACTGCCCTCTCGATAATTTTACCTAAAAATGGTAAATTAGACACCAGTCGGTAATTTGCCAATTCGGCCGGGTCTGCTGTAGATTTTTTCAAGAGGGGGCGGACCAAGGCCTCTTTCAAAGGTGTTGGAAAACGCCCCTCTATTGCCACACAAGGAAGCTATTCAGGGGTTGGGCTTTCCCTGCTAGCCAGCTGCCCAGTGGAGGGCTGAAGCCCCCAAAATAATGGGAAACCCCATCTAGACTGGGAGTCTGGCAACCCTATTAAGGTAGGGAGTCTGAAGAACTGAGCTGAATTGAGGTGACCAGAGATGAAATTCTAGACTTACTGGAGAAATTAAAAACGAGTAAGTTTCCAGGTCCTGATAGCATACACCCAAGAGTTCTTTAGGAACTCAGGTTTGAGGTGGTTGATATACTAACCCATATATGTAACCTATCACTAAATTCAGCTGCTGTACCAGAAGACTGGAGAGTAGTAAATGTGACACCAATTTTTAAAAAAGGATCCAGAGGGGAACCAAGAAATTACATACCAGTCAGCCTAATGTCTATCCTAGGCAGATTAGTAGAAACTGTAATCAAAGACAGAATTGTTAGGCATATAAATGGACAAAGCTTGCAAAGGGAAAGTCAGCATGGCTTCTGCAAAGAGAACATTTTGGAGCTCTTTGAGAAAGTGAACAAGCATGTAGAAAACAGTGACCCAGCAGACATTATATACCTGGACTTTCAAAAGGCTTTTGGCAGGGTACTTCACCAAAGATTCCTAAGTAAATTTAACAGTCATAGGATAAAAGGATGGGTTCTCTTATAGATTAAAAACAGGTTAAATGACAGTTCTCAAAATGGAGGGAAGTACATAGTGGGTACTACAAGGATTGGTACTGAAGGCAGTACTATTTATTAATCGGTGATCAGGAGCCACACCTGAGTAGTGTAGAGGCTAAGTTTGCAGATGACACAAAATTATTAGAATGGTGAGAACCAAGGCTGAGTTTGAAGAGTTGGAAGAGGGCCTCCACAAACTGGGGGAGTGGGCAACAATGTGTCAAATGTAGTTCATTGTTGGTAAATGTAAGGTGATGCACATTGGGACCAAAAAATTCCAACGTTACGTATAGGCTAACAGGATCTGAATTTGATGAGACTGAGAGGGGAAAAGATCTTGGGGTCACAGTGGATAGCTCAATGAGAGTGTCAACCCAGTATGCTGCAGCAGTGAAAAAGGCAAATTCTATGCTAGGGATAATTAGGAAAAGGATTGAGAATAAAATGGCCAGTATTGCAATGCTCCTGTATGCATCTATGGTGCGGCCTCATTTGGAATTCTGTGTACAGCTCTGGTCCTCATATATCCAAAGGGACATTACAAAGCTGAGAAAAGTACAGAGGAGGACAACAAAGACAATTTCCCTATGAGGAAAGGCTAAAGAGTGTTTAGAAAAGAGATTACGAAGAGGGGACATGATAGAGGTTTATAAAATGATGAATGGGATGGAGAGAGTTGACAAAGAGAATTTGTTCTCCCTCTCCCAAAATACTAGAATTCAAGGGCATCCAATGAAGCTGATGGGCAGTAGGTTCAGGACGGACATAAGGAACTATTACTTTACACAGAGTGATTAAAATGTGGAATCAGCTGCCACAGGATGTAGTAATGGTCACAGGAATAAACAGCTTTAAAAGGGGATTAAATAGATTAATGGATAAGTCTATCAGTGGCTACAAGCCATGGTGACTGAAGGGAACCTCCACATTTAGAGGCACTAAGCCTCTGAATCCCAGAGCCAGGAGGCAACATCAGGGGAAGGCTTCAGCCTCTATGCCCTGTTGTTGGTCATCCAGAGGAACTGATTGGCTACTGTGTGAGACAGGGTGCTGGACTAGATGGACCACTGGTCTGATCCAGTAGACTCTTCTTATGCTCTTAAAGTACCAGCTTTAATTTTTGACATCTCCACTCAAAGGATTTCAAAGGTGTTAGGGAAGATTTCTCTCTCTTCAACTGAAATCTGGAGAGCTGCCATCAGTCATAGAAAACAGCAGTGAAGTAGATATGCCACTGGTCTGGCTCAGGATAAAGATGTTTCCTATGTAATAATATTTAAGCTCTGCAGTTAACAATGGGCTTTTAAAAGTTAGAGAAATACAGAAGTCATCACTGTCAGTCACAATAGAACATATCACGCACTAAAAACTGAGCTCATAAGAAATTTTATAAGGTTGAGAGGAGCCAGTAGTCAGTACGGAAATAAATATAAGTTCTAGTACTCTAGATAAAAGCAGGGGTAGCCTGATATTAACAATACATATCTGAAACTGGAAAAAAAAATATGTAGTCTTATCTCATCCTCTTTATTAATTGGTTTAAAACATTTATTTGCCACCTCTTCCCTAATTGCTTAAGGAGGGTCCCACCATAAAAAAGAAAATCATACAACATAGAATCAACAAAATCAGTCAACAAATATGTAGACGCATAAACCACCTGGCAGCCTGAATGATCCTCATAACAGGCCTTAGGATAGGAGCAGATTGTAAAAACAATTAAGAAGAACAAAACCCTAGTTAAATCCTTAATTGAATTACAATGTCCAACTTTCAGATATTTTCTAAATACATTTTCTGATACTGATTTTCTGATATTTTTTGCCATATTCTTTGATAACCATCTAGCAAGGAAAGTCATGAAATGGTCTGTGTTCTAAAAACACATTAAAATACTGGACTTACCTGTAGTATTTGAGTGAAACACAAAGAAGCCAAGACAGAAGAACACCTTTAGACTGGGCCTGGAAAGCATCAGTTCTGTATTCTGTATGTGCATCATTTCATCAAGGCCACTTTAACTGAATCAGTGAAAAAGAAGTTTTAAAAAGCAAAATAGGATTTCTAGGTCATTAGGTGTTTTAGCTGAATTTAGATACAGTATGATAAGAGTCAGAGTGGTGGAGTGGTTAGAAGGATTTGGGAGAACCAGCTTCACATTTACACTCTGCTGCTGAACCTTGCTTGGTGATCTTGGAATAGTCACTTTTTATTTATTAAAACATTTTAATTCTACCTGTTAGCAAAGCAGTTTAATTACAACTGCCCACTAACATTAATTACATCATACTGTAATGTGGGCCTAAAGGAACTAGAATAAGGTGGAGAGCTGATACACTTTTCTTCAATAAATCAACACAGAATGATCCAAAATTAACTGAGAGAGGATATGGATTCCAGGGTCAGTGCTGGTACAGCACTGTTCAACATCTGTATCAATTGCTTAGATTTAAAAAATGAAGAAAAACAGTTATTGAATGTACAAGAGATACTAATTCATATGTTATGCATTGGCAAATGCATCTCTGCCACAATAATTTCTTATGATTGAGAACTGCAACCAATCCTAGTACCTTGATACATGTACCTGTATCATTCATGTATCTGTGACATGCATACCATATGAAACATTCTTGAGCAAAAGCTGAAAAAGCTAAAACAACAAACCTAAGGATTAGACTAAGCATGCCAGCCTCCAGGTGGAGCTTGGGGATCCCCTGGAATTAGTTCCCCTGGAGAAAAATGGACGTTTTGGAGGGTGGACTCTATGGCATTGTACCATACTGAAGTCCCTGGCCTCCCAAAGCTCCATCCCTAAATCCCCAGGAGTTTCCTTACCAGGATCTGGCAACCCCATCCCCCACTGGTGGTCAGTGGAGACACCTGGCAACCCTAGATCAGACTTATAGGAGTAATATGAATCGCAGCAAAAGAAATTATTTAAAAAGCAATGAAAAAATCAGAGGTAAAAAAGACAATAGTATTTCGAAGGACTAAAATGGTCACAGTGGATAGCAAAGAAGCTGAGCCAGTATGCAGTAACAGTGAAAAGGAGCAGTGTAATCTCTATTCAAGGCAAATATTAACAGAAGCTGAGTTCAAGAGTTTACAACTAATCCATAATTAAGACAGTAGATGGCGTATGGTTTTCAGATGCTGCACAGATTAGCAACAACGTAGAATGTGTTCCAGAGTAGTAATAAGGATGATAAAAGGTCTCTAATGAAAATCATCTGAGAAAGAGTGGAGAGACAGAAGGTAAAGGGATAAGGCATTTTCTTTCTGAGACAAAAATGTTAAAAGCTTTTTTAAAAAGAGTAACAATTGTTCACCATACCCAATGAAGTTAAAAAGTTAAGGTTGATTAAATGTAAATATTGGGGGGGGGGGGGAGTTGTAGGTTCATAGTTGGGACAAGTTGGCTGAGTTGTCTTTGCTGGAAGTTTTAAAGGTTCCTGCCTTACAGTTAGGTTGGATCTCCTGGATGTCCTTTCAGTTTTAAAGATCCCCAAGTAAATAAAGTGCCCTTGATAGTACTTTGTCAAAAAGTGGAAGGGAACAGAGATGCCAGCTCCTTCCCACCCTCCCTGTCCCTCTCATTACTTATCATATCAGTCTTCTCCTAAGCCAAACAGACAAGAATAAATCTTTGGGGGTGGGGGAAATAATTAAATGTATTCTAACTTCCCATACCTGCCAGAAACAATCTACTCAGTCTGTAGTGATAGCGGCAAACTAAGAAAAGGAAGGAAGCAAAAAATATGCTAAAGCCCTCTATGAAAAGCAGAACTTATGGTAAGCAGAAACCTGAGATAAATGACTTACATTCCAAATAGGTGCTTCTCTTCTTCCTTCAGCACACAGCAGGAATATTTTTACCTGGCCATGTCTTAAGAGCAACAAAACTCCAAGCAGCTCATCCTTAACCTGTGAATGAATGCATTTAATGATGAGCAATACAACTTGTAAGAAAAGCCAAAATGTCACCCGCCTCCACAACTTCCCTTTTCTGTGTCTGAAAAAAATAACTTTCATTCCCTTTCCTAGCATGATTTGTTTCATGTCACTAGAGAAACCAAAAGACAGGCAACACTGATAATCTTGTCACAAGTGGCTAGCCAACCATTCTTTTGTTAGGCAGATTGCTGGGTAATACATTCATGTCTCATCAGTGAGAGATAATGGTTAGGCAGTGCTCTCCTAATCATACCCAAGCATGAGGGGAAACAGCATGTTTTTCTGGGACTGGAGGGTACATGGCCTAGGCTGTAAACATATATAGAATAGTCATGATTTTCAGAAACATAGCAATGTTTTCTTTGATGACACATGATTTTGTAGATGGTGTGGAGGGGGGCTTGTTACAAGTATGTGCTGGATGCAAAGCTAAAATACTTGTTCCATGCTCATGTTAGTTGGGAATTTCTCTGTATTTTAACTAAGGCTGTTGTCAGTCAACAGACTTAGTATGATCTGTTCCTGCTTCTAATTAATCGGGGGGGGGGGGGCGTGTAATGGAGGGTTTTGATTAGACATCCCACCATAACTTGCTTCAGTGCACACTCTCTCTGTGCTTGATTGATCAAATTACTGCTGTGTGGTAGTCATAGAGTGGGTGTTCAGGTAGCTTTTTTCATTGTCTTGTGAGCATGCACATAAGCACTTAAGGGACGCAGCGCTTCAAACTCCTGGCAGGATGGCAGCAGCTGGTGGCCAATGGGATCACTGAAGGAAACTGCTGTGATACGTAGTTCAGCATGGAGAAAGTGTCTTTGAAACCACCTTGGAAGTTTTCTTAAGAAAAACACCGTCTTAAGAAGTTCCCATGAGAGACAGAGACATGTCTGTAAACTGTAAATAATAAACAGACAAGTGGTGATTGATGACTGAGGGGTAATTATGTGCACATCCCTACCTATTAAAGGGTGGGGGGATTGGATGGGAAGGTTCACACTTCCCAACCAGCTTCAGTTCACAGCAGGGGATTTCAGAAATCCAGACATCCTAAGGACCAAACTTTTCCCAGTGCCTATGAATTCCACTTCAAAGGCAGGCCAGAATGGGGTGCCAATCTGGAAGGGAACAGCAATGACTTTGGATCAAAGTGCTCATCTGATTGCAGCCTAATATTCCCATCAGAGCTGCATATCATTCCACTGAGGAGAGGGAGCTGGTTTGTTTATTGGAGCAAACACCACGTCGTAATTTGGGAAAAAGAGAGGCACAAGGAGTCCTAGTTGATGTCAGTTGAAACTGGGGGGTGTAGCTAAGGGTGGAGGATGCCAGAGTTGCATTCTAGAGGATCTTCTATCTTGAAGAGTGCCTGTTTGCCAGTGCAGTATAGTGATTAAGACTGTCAGACCCCTGAATACCCAGCTTTGAATTCCTACTCATGTCATGAAAACTTGCTGGCTGACTTTGGCCAATCATGCTCTTTCAACCTAACATACCTCATAGAGTTGTGAGGATAAAATGGAGAAGAGGAGAATGATGTAAGCTGCTTTGTGTTCCCAAGGGTGAGAAAGGCAAGGTGTAAATGAATTAAATAAATGAGAAATAGATTGCCTCCACTCAAGCTCTTCTCTTGTATTTGTGAATAAAACAAATATTATAAATATGTCACAAATTTCCAGTGTACTCTCTCTTTTTTAAAAGTAACTGAACTGGTAGTGAATTCCCTAGAATTTGGATGTGAGAATGTAACAATATAGAGATGTCCTTAAGAAAATATCCTTAAATGTTCTTAAGCAGAGTTATTCCTATGTAAGCCCACAATTTCAGTTTTGCTTACAATTTGCTCTGCAAATGTAGGAGTACAGCTAAGCCTCTGTCATACTTTCATCTCTCTATGCCTTGTATACCTCCACCAACTCATTTGCCACAGGCTCCCTACACTTTCTCTTTCAACATGATAGGTCATATTTAACTAACTGACAGCAGTGGTGGACATGGAATTTCCTAACATTCCGCCTCCCCCCCCCCCAGAAAAAGCCCCCTTTGACACCAAGAAAGATGATTCTTGAAGCAAGCAGAGAGCCAGTTTGGTGTAATGGTTAAGCGTGCATACTCTTATCTGGGAGAACCGGGTTTGTTTCCCCACTCCTCCACTAACAGCTGCTGGAATGGCCTTGGGTCAGTCATAGCTCTCGTAGGAGTTGTCCTTGAAAGGGCAGCTGCTATAAGAGCTCTCTCAGCTCCACTTACCTCACACTAACCCCAAATTGCAACCATTGCACCCGAAAAGCTCCCATGTGAGTCACAATGGTCTGGGCTTCTGCTGTCTCGGCATCCACCGGGAGTTGCTGGTACACCTGGGCCAAGTCCAGTTTTCAAAAAACCTTAGAGCCCGCTAGGGCTGCCAGTACGTGGCTGACCACCGGAACGGGGTATGGGTTGTCCTGAAGTGCCTTATTTATTGTGCACTTGTAATCAGTGCATATGCGCACATCTCCATTCGGCTTCACTGGAGTGACTATGGGTGTTTCCCATGCAGCATAGGATACCGGTTCTAGCACTCCCTGGACCGTGAGGTGGTCCAGCTCCACTTCTATTTTTGGTTTAAGAGTGAACGGAACTCGCCTGGCCTTCAGCCTTATCGGTCTCACGTGGGGATCGAGGGGTAAGGTGATGGGAGGCCCCTTGTAGCACCCCAGGGACCCATCAAACACTTCCAGGAATTCCCGGCACATGTGCTCGAAATTTTGCTTTCACATCTGCTGCACCCCCACTATTTGAATACCCAGCGGTCGAAACCAGGCCAGCCCCAGTAATGTGGTGAGCTGGCGTTTGACCACGAGAATGTCCAGCTTCCCCTTAAAGTTCTTAAACTCTACCCTTACAGTGGCCCAACCCAAAATCTGTACAGGGTTTTTTTTTTTTTTGGAAGTCCCGCAGTATGAAGTCCGCTGGTTGCAGCCGAGGCCGGCCATGGGGACAAAGTTTTCTTAGAGACTCCTCTGAAATTATGGAGATGGAGGAGCCCGAGTCCAGCTCCATTAGGCATGGAGCACCCTCGATTAGGACCGACACCCTTACCTTATCTGGGGTGGTGAGGGGCAAGTTCATTACCTGCAGGCTATTCAATGAGGTCGAGTAGGCATCGGTCGAGTTGTGGTTGGTGGACTGGCATCTGCGGGTGGCCTTGGCCCAGCAAGCCCGCGCTATGTGGCCCACTCTTCCGCAGTTCCTGCAGTCCACACTGCGGTAGGGGCAATCCCGGTGCTCATGTGGATCCCCACAGCTGGCGCACTTGGTGTTGGCTGGTCTCTCTGTCACTCGTGGCTGTGTGGGTGCTCTCGGCCCCATTCCTGGCTGGCGACGTAGCTGGTTTGCCTCCTCCTCCTCTGGGTTACCCGGTGCCATCTCCTCCTGGTGGACAGCTTCTGCTTGCGGGTAGTTGTAAGCTTTGGTTGCTCTCTCGAATGCGGTGGCTTCATTGAAGGCGAGTTGAAGGGTGAGCTCTTCCTTTGCGAAGAGCTTTTACTGCAGTCTTTTGTCTCGGAGGCCCCAGACGAAGCGATCCCTCAGGGCTTCATCCAGCTTGTCGAAGCTGCAGTTCCCCGCGATTTGGCGGAGGGCGGCCAGGTAGATGGCGGCTGTCTCTCCCGCCCCTTGATCCCTCTTGCGGAAGAGGAATCGGTGGGCAATGATGGAAGGCTGGGGCAAGAAATGCCCGGTCAGAAGTCGGACTATCTCCTCGTACGTTTTCTCCGTGTTCTTCACAGGGGCTGAGAGACCCTTTGTGATCTCGAATGTGGCCTCCCCGCAGACACTCAGGAGCACGTCTCTCTTACGGCTGTTGTCTATAATCATGTTCGCTCGTAGGTAGCAGTCGACCCGCTTCGTGTAGGTCTCCCACCTATCGAGGTTGGCGGGGTCGAACTCTGCAAGATGGCCCATCGTCCCACTTGGGTTAGCCATGGTGGCGGCGGCGGGCACTTCCGTCTCCCTTGAATGCATGCCTTCCTCGTCTCCAGCCAGGTCAGTGAAGTCCCGCTTGGGGAATTACCTGGCTAGAATCCCATCCTTGTCGCCACTGTAATGCACTGAGTGACAAGACGTGTGGAAGGCAACATGCTTTATTAGCGAGTACATTACAAGGCAAGGCAACATGGGCCGGGCCCCGATTATATACATACCCCGGAAAAACCCTCAGTCTGGCCAGGTCCAATCCTGGCCAGTTAAACTTCCCGCCACAGATCATGATTGGCGGAGCTACATCTGGGGACCAGTGGATTTCCACTGGTCACCTCCATAGCGTCTGCTGTGTTGTAATTTCGGGACTGAAATGCAAGACACAACAGAAGGTTTGCCAGACCAAACCAAAAAACTATGTGATAATATTTTACTCAGGGTGTAGTAGAAGTGGTGCAATAATGCTTGTGAAAAAGAAGCTTCTTGATGCCCTTTGTACTTTTTAATCTGGAATGTGAACTGGCAAGGTGTCTAGCCACACAGATCTCCCAGTGCCAGGAATCCTCAGCCATAGCTGGGGATTCTACCCTTGGGAAGATGAACATGGCCCCTGGCTAATATTTTGACTTTCCAACCTTGACAGGGTGTCTTCACTTTTAAAAGTTGCACTGCTATCTTGATTCCTGATAGCTGTACTATTTGTCTACCTCACTACTGCTTTTCTCCATGGGTGAGCTTTGCTTTTGCCTGTATTTCAGGGGAAGGAAAGCCCAAGCAAAACTGCATTATGCTTTGGTGTCACCCAGACTGCCGTTCTGATGCCAACAAAGCCTATTATTCACTAGAATAATCACACTAAAACTTCCAAGTAAGTGGATGCAAGTTTGTAGGATAGGACTTTCTTTAGGACTTAAGTACTTGAAAATGAAAACAGAAGTATGTAATTTAAGAACACAATTCCTGCAAAACAGGAAGATGGTAAAACATCAGGCACACTACAGGTTTTTTGAAAGAAAGAAATCAAATGGTGGAAAATAGAACCTATTCTTAAAATTGCAAATTGTTCAGGGAAATTTACTCTTCGAGGCAGCATTTATAAAGACTTTAGTGAAATTGTATTGATAGGAGGGCTGTTACTCAGCTTGACTGTAGAATTTTATCTTGCCAATTCAGTTCCCTATAAGATTATCTTATTTTTACTAACGCCACCACTTGCAAGAGGATCCTCTCAGCAGCAAACACAGTCTGCCCTCTTTGCTGCTAAAACAGTCACAAGAAGAAGTAGAGCGGGGCTCTGAAGTAGACTTTGGCTCTCAGCAGTGCTGGCGAGAGTCACCATGGGCCCCCAGACAAAGACTCCATCTGTCCCCTATTATGGACCTTGATCCAAAACAAATCCCTTGGCTCACTTTTACCATGCATCTATAATAATAAAAGAATCCAGTGTCCATCTGTCTGTCCATTTATGGCAGGCATAACAGAAAATAAAACTAAGAATCTCAAAATCGGCCACCAGCTTCTGGATGAACATGGGAGCTCCAAGGCCAAAAATGAAAAGAATTGGAATATCCTGGCCCAGGTTATCTAATCACTATTTGCAATGGAAGCTAAGCTTGTATACTGGTTAAAGTGTCAGACTAGGATCTGGATAACTAAGGTCTGAATATTCACTCTGCCAAGGAATCTTACAGGGTGACCTTGGGCCCGTCACACATTCAGTATAACCTACTTCACAAGCAGAGGCGTCACTAGGGCAGGGCCAAGGGGGCCATTGGCCCCCCCCTAGAGCATTCTCATTGGCCCCCTAGGGCTCTTTGAAGGCAGCAGGCGGCAAGCAATCACAGTCTTTATTGGCGGGAGACGCGGGGAGGCTCTTTCAAGGCAGTGGCGAAGCGAGAGAAGGCCGGGAGGGAAGAGGAAAGCGCAGCTCTCCGCAGGCAGGCATCAGAGGGCGAGCAGGCAAACCAGGGAAGGGAGGACGTTGCGAGCCAACCAGCGAGGGAAAGGAGGCTTTAGACGCGCGGGGCGCAGGAGGGAAGGGAAGGGGGCAGGCAGGCAGAGAGCGAGGGAGTCCCTCACGCAGGAGGAAAACAGGCGGCATCGGCCGCGCTCGCAGCAGCAAGAGGAGGAGCGGGTGAGGGGTAGCGCAGGAGCATTGCCGGCAGTGCGCATGAGCGCCAGTGCTGAAGACTCCGCACCGCAGGCGCTGCTGCTGGCGGCGGGGGAGGAGGGGGCAGGCGACGAGGACCCGAAGCGGGCTTCTTTCTCGCTGGTTCTCGCCAGGTGCGCTGAGCTCCCCCAGCCGCCGCTCTCGGCTAGCAACTGGTCTTGCACAAGCCCGCGCCGCCGCCAGCGCCTTGGGAGGGACGGACTGATGGAAGAAGTAGTTTGCAGGACGAGCAGCGCCTCTCCTCAAGTTTCGGGACGGTTACCGTCCCCAAATCTTTCGGCTTCTCCAGGCGGAGGCTTCCTTTGTTCGAACGCGAGGGATTTAGCACCTCTGGGCAGCGCACGAGGACTGCTGCTCTTCCCTCCGAGTCCGGCACACTTGGCCCCAGGGTGCAACCGACTTGGCCCCAGGGTGCAACCCACGCACTTGGCCCCAGGGTGCAACCCACCCCAGTGACGCCACTGTTCACAAGATTGATGTGAAAATAAGACTGGAGAGGTGAATGATGTAAGTTGCTTTGAGTCTTCCTTGAAGAGAAAGAGGATACGAATAAACAAATAAATAAGTTCTAACTTTTGTTCCTCATTAGTTATCACTGAGGGAGATTATTATCATCCATGTTAGGGACAGAGGGAAGCATCCTTTTACTACTTTGATAGATTATGGGGAAACAGGGCTTTTTTTGCAGAAAAAGCCCAGCAGGAACTTATTAGCATAATAAGCCACACCCTGGACACCAGGAACTGATTAGCATATTAGGCCATACCCCCTGATATTTATCATGTTCCGGATGTATTCATGGGCCTAACGGAGGAATATCACTGAGCAACTTTTGTCCTGAATCACTGCAATCTTATAAACGTTTAATCATGGTAAGCAAATGTGCCTATGTTAAGGCTGTAAAGAATTAGAATATCCCACACTATATTTGCTTAAGTTTTACTAATTAAAAAAACATTTTGGTTTGCTTTTTAAACTCAGAAAATTTGATGCAACTAGTCTTGTACAAAAATCAAGGGATTTTCCCCAGGAGATTCTGCATACTGGAATGACTATTTTTTTTAAATTACATATATTCCCACTAAAGCAAACAACTGTTTTAACATCAAGTTCTATACCATATAGCTGGCCTATCACAATTCTCACAAATTTGGGATTCTTCATTATTGTCTTAAGATGTGGTGGAGTGTTTTCTCACAATTTTTATAGCCAGATAACAAACATAATTACTGAAGCTATCTTCCTGAACCTCCTGAACTTTTTAGCTCAATCATTTCAGGCGGTACAGCACAACTAGTCTAAAACAAACCAAGGTGTTCTAAAACACTGCAGTTATGCCACTGCATGGGTATTTTAGGTATCAACACCAAACTCATAAAAACACTTTTTTTGTTTTGCTCTTTTGGTAAAAAAAAAATGCAAGAAGCAAAAAAAAAGGGAAAAATAAAAGCACTTGTGGCAGAGAAGGGTGGGCGATCCAGCCCAAATAATTGAAGAACACTTTGAGAAGTAAAAGCTGTAAAGCATTAAGAAAGGGAATAAACTCTTCATGCACCTCATGTTAGTTGACATTCCCAAGTATCATGTGATAGACAGGATGCTGGATATGTATGTTTCTGAGAGGTATACGTCTTGAAGAGCTTCTGTTTATTACTATAAAGTGTACAAGGAGTGAGGGGAAATAGAGGATCATATTAGTATATGAAGAAAGGGTTATGTTTTCCATGTAAGCCAAGTCAGACCAAGTTTTTACAGTGGCTCACTCAAATAAAACAATACTTTGCCAGAGCAAAAAACAGAGCAAGTGGCATGAAGTTGCAGGGAGGATGTCTGGCAGCGCAGCCACAACTGAAAGGGCCTCAATCCTCCATGGATCTTGGCCCAAGGCATCCACCCCAACCTCCCCCCCCCTTGGGCTGGCCAAGCGCTGTACTCCTCCCACAACACAAAGCAAGTGGCACAAGGTCGCAGGGAGGACGCTCAGTGGTGCAGCCACAACTGAAAGTGCCTCAATCCCCTATGGAACATGGCCCAATGCACCCACCAGACCTCCCTCCCATGGGCCAGCCAAGCTCCACACACCCCGATACAAAGCAAGCAGCACGAGCAGCCTGTTCTTGGCCCGGCCCTGCACTTACCAATCACCCCACCTGTTTCCCACACTTCCGCCTCTGGCCACATGTGAAATACATCCCCTCACAGCCTCTCCTGGCCCAGCCTTGCACTTACCTAACTCCAATGAGCCAGAGAGTTCTATCGCAAGTGGCAAGCTAACCCACTAAAATATGACGCCAGCCTCAGGAAAAGAGAAAACACTGCAGGACTCCACAGGAAGAGGTGGGAATTCCAACCATGTGTGCTTGCAGAGCACAGTGGGACCATCAAAGATGGCACTGCTCTGACCTCATAAGAAGCCCCACTTTTCAAGAAACCCACTGGCTTCACAAGCAAGTTTCCTCGCAGCCACGCCTCCACAAGTAGGACATGGAATTTTTTTCAGGTCATGAGCTGCTGGTCCAGGAAGCTATGGCTGCCTTCTTCAGCCCTAGCCAGAATGCAAAGCAACCCAACCGGAATGCTGTTCCAGTGTATTTCAAATTTTTAAAAAGCCCGGTGGGGAAATATTAGCTCCACCTGTCAAGGAATCCAAGCCTGAACCCCATAGGTTCCCAGATATATTGTGCACAAAAAATCAGCTTTTGATAAAATACATCAAATGTATTAAATACTTGTTAAAGCATAAATTGGTTTCTAGGCAACACAAATTCTAAAGTCTAAAACAGAAGCTTAAACATGTATGTACCTAGCCACTGAAAGGCAAGTTTTTCATTGCCCAGGCCTCAGTCTCTCAGGCTTCTAGCCCAATCATAGTCTCAAGTTATCTGGTGTCAGGTGCTGGTCCAAATCCAATCAGAGTACATTCTAGGGTTGCCAAGTCCAATTCAAGAAATATCTGGGGACTTTGGGGGTGAAGCCAGGAGACATCAGGGTGGAGCCAGGAACAAGGGTGTGACAAGCATAATTGAACTCCAAGGGAGTTCTGGCCATCACATTTAAAGGGACCGCACACCTTTTTAAATGTCTTCCTTCCATAGGAGGATAGGGGCACCTTCTTTTGGGGCTGGGTGGGTCTTTGTGATAGGCTTCCCAACCCTCCCGCCCTGGCGGGGGACCCCAGAATTTCCAGCCTCTTCCCCCGCTCCCCAAAAAAACCGAAGCGGGGGGAGAGGGGGGAAACGGCGCCAAGGAGCGTGGGTCCGTGGTGAGCCGCGAATCTGAATTTGCAGAAGGCAAAAAGAGAAAGAGGTGTGCGTGCGTGTGTCAAGCGGCATGCGCAGGTTTCTGCTGCATGTACAGTGGCTCCGTTCGAGAGCGTGTGCCGTGCAGTTGAGGTGCAGGCTGAGGGAAGGCCAGCCGGCCGGCTCGCGACTGTCTGGCCTTGGTCTGTGGCGGCGGCGGCGCCCACAGGACGTTCTGAAGCCCCTGGGGCTATGACCTGCCTCCCTGGCTTCCTTAGCGATGGCTCTCCCTGCGCCGCCCTCCACTCCCTGTTCAAATCCTCGCAGCGGCGCCAACAGCATCATCACCATCAACGGTGCTTCACCGTCCGGCGGAGGCGAGGAGGAGAAGCTTAGACGTTAAGGTGAAGCGCCGTTGATGGTGATGATGCTGCTGGCACCGCCGCGAGGATTTGAACAGGGAGCGGAGGGCGGCGCAGGGAGAGCCGCCGCTGAGGAAGCCACGGCACCTCAGCGCGGATGCTTCCTCCGAGCTCCCCTCGAAAGCCGCCGGCAGGGGGTTCCGCCCCTCTCGGGTGGTGGTGGTGGCCAAGACCACCTGCTATGAGTTCGAGCAGCAGCGGTACCGCGAGCAGGCCGGCCCGCCTTCAGGAGGACCTTAAGCAGCTGGTGAGCGACCTTCCTTGGGTTGACCCAGTGCAGGGGTGGCCAAACTGTGGCTCAGGAGCCCCATGTGGCTCTTTCACACATATTGTGTGACTCTCGAAGCCCCCACAGCCTCATTAAAACTAAAGTTACTTTCTTTCCACCTCCCTCCCCCTCCATCTATTTGCATCCCTTCCTTGTCTTGCAGCTCTCAGACATCTTACGTTCATGGCTTGCAGCTCCCAAACATCTGATGTTTATTCTATGTGGCTCTTGCATTAAACAAGTTTGGCCACCCCTGACCCAGTGTGTGTGGTAGAGTCCTCAGGTGCCTTGTGGGAAGGGCTGTACCACCTCAGAGAACAAGTGCATGATAGCAGTTGGGGGATGACAGCCTAGACAAAAAGTGGAGGGGGTTCTTTACACACACAAAAATCTGGACTGGAGGGTTTCAGTCTCTTCTCCCTGGGCTGCTGGTATTGTGTTTGCAGAAAGTCCCTTTTTCTGTGCAAGGAGGAGCATTCAGAAACAATACCATCTCATTGGACTACTGTGTGGTCCCTTTAATTGTGATGGACAGAACTCCCTTTGGAGTTCAATGGTGCTTGTCACACCCTTGCTCCTAGCTCCACCCCAATGTATCCTGGCTCCACCCCCAAAGTCTCCTGGCTCCACCCCCAAAGTCCCCAGATATTTCTGGAACTGGACTTGGCAACCCTACTTTGTGACCTGGAGGAAGGGAGAAGCCTAAAGCCTGCGAGGGAGGGAGGGAGGCAGGCAGGGAAAGAGACACGACGCCGTTTCCCCCCCCCCACCCTCCCACCCCTTCCAGATTTTTGGAGAGCAGGGGAGGAGGCTGCTAATCCAGGGGTACCCCAGCAGGGCGGGGGGGCTGGGAAGCCTAGTAAATTCTCATTAGAAGATTATACCACCGCTCCTGCTTCCTTTCTCCCATCCAGTGGACTTCCCATGAAGAGCTAATTACCACACTCTTGACTCTGGCCTTGACAACAATAATGCATAGGTAGGAAGGCCCAGTCACTGGCATCTGAAAGCCAGAATAGGCCCGTTACTATTCACAGTAACCCTTAGGAGGAAGCAGAAATCCTTTGCCTCTAGGGTTGCCAATCCCCAGGTGGGGGCAGGAGATCCCCCGGTTTGGAGGCCCTCCCCCCACTTCAGGGTCATCAGAAAGCGGGGGGAGGGGAGGCAAATGTCTGCTGGGAACTCTGTTATTCCCTAGGGAAATTTATTCCGAAAGAAAATCATGGAGAATTGATCTGCGAGTATCTGGGGCTCTGGGGGAGCTGTTTTTTAGGGTAGATGCACCAAATTGTCAGTATAGCATCTAGTGCCTCTCCCCAAAATACCCCCCAAGTTTCAAAACGATTGGACCAGGGGGTCCAATTCTATGAGCCCCAAAAGGTGCCCCTATCCTTCATTATTTCCTATGGAAGGAAGGAATTGAAAAGGTGTGCTGTCCCTTTAAATGTGATGGCCAGAGCTCCCTTGGAGTTCATTTATGCTTGTCACACCCTTGCTCCTGGATCCGCCCCTAATGTCTCCTGGCTCCACCCCCAAAGTCCCCAGATATTTCTTGAATTGGACTTGGCAACCCTATTTGCCTCACATGCACCTTCTGTTCATAATATTAACAAAGCTTTGCTCCTACACTACTATTAACAGCGAGGAAAAGCCCAGCAAGAACTTATTTGCATATTTGGCCACACTGCCTGGCCTAGAAGCACATGGCTGTTGCACACCGGGTCAGGCCAGCCAGAGCCCTGGTCAGCCCAGGCAGAGCTCCACTCCTGTGGGCTTGTTAAATACTGGGTTTGATTGGAAGAGGGATGCCTGGCATAGTTATCAGTTCTGTTTATTACTGATTTCTGCTAACAAGCATAGACAGGCCTCAGCCTGGTTATATATACTTAAACTCCCACTCCCCAAACTATTGGAGGGTTTGAACTGCTGTCCTGCTCCCTATTGGCTGCCAGCAACTGCATGCCCAGTCAGCAGGCATATTCCAGAATCCTGATGGTCTGTTGTTCAGGAACTCCAAACTCCTCTAAGGCTCCCAGAGAACAAGTCCAGGCATGCCTACTTAGGAGACACTACAGCAAAGCATTAGGTGACAAGCCCCAGCATAACAGGGTTCCAGCAGAAAAAAATGTAGGGAAAGACAGCAAAAGTGTTGTTTCACTTTGTTTTTGCTATCACACACTAACAGGGCTGCCTCTTTGCAAGATCAGGCTTTGCAGGAGCTGGGTGGAACTAAAGGAAACCATAGAGCTTGTTAGGAGGCTGCATCCTGGCATTGCTTGTACCTTGTCCTCACTAGTCTTGCCTTGCTCCAATGCTGTCTTGGCTGAGGGGTTTAGAGCCACCTGATCAGCAAAAGGTTTCCCTCAGTCTTCTAGCAAATTTTGCTGAAAGGCCCAGTCAGCACACTCTGGTGCTTTTTATCATGCTCTGCCTTCTAGTGCCTGCAGTCAGAACTGCACTGGATTGTTTTGTAAAATTAATTCCGTGGATACAGCAGGACGTCAGCTTCAGGGTTTTTATTTTCCCTCACAGTTTTGTCTTTTAACTATTTTTGAACCTTAATAAAAATAATTATATACTTACTTTGTCATGGTTTTTGCCTTCACTGACCTCAAATCTAATTCTAGAATCCTGATCCAATGATCACCTACTGGGTAACTGATCTGTGTTTGGAAACTTTGTCTGCAGGGCCACCTTGCAGGGTTCTCTTTTTTGTTAATCCCCTGAGAGGCCAGGAGACTTGTCCTTTTGCTCCTGATCTGTAGGGATAGACTTAAAGGACTGGTGGCAGCTTCTGAGTGGGAGCCATCTCACACTAGCAGGGCTTTTTTTTAGCAGGAACGCACTCAGTTCCATCTGGCTTGGTATAAGGGGGTGTGGCCTAGTATGCAAATGAGTTCCTGCTAGACTTGTTGGCAAAAAAGCTCTGTGTGAAACAGTGGTTGCATCGGGGTGTGTGTGTGGCCTAATATGCAAATAAGTTCCCGCTGGGCTTGTTTTCTTCTTTTTTTTACAAAAAAAGAGCCCTGCACACTAATATTTTTGCAACTTTGTTTTGCAGCTGCCCTCCCCAAACAAAAGTGCTTAGCCTGGGTTTGGATGAGGATGTTTGACAGGACCAAGTTCACCTGAAAATCTACCACTAACTAAGCAATTGCTATCAATAGAGTATTCATTATGAGTATGCATTATGAGAAAGGTATCCAGTTGGCATATTAAGTAATCATGTTGCTAACTTCTGTCTCTAACCAGCCACTCCCCACCAAAATGAGGAAAAAATTGTGGGCACACATTCTACCTTTTCTTCTGTCTCTGTCAGTTCAAACTGAGGATTTACTTTCATGACTCAAAGCACTGAAATGCAAATAATAGGCATTATTTGCCAGATTTCAATAATTTCATTTGCAAAATTATCTATGTTTACATCTTTTTGATTGAAATCCAGGGGACTATTTATTTTTTACTAGAACTTGCCTATTACAAGCATTTTCTGAAACCATTAGTTAAATGACCTACTTGCATCTGTTCCTCTTCTGATGCAAACTACAACACAAATACAAAAAATGAAGTAGTTCCTTCATAAACCATACTCCTGATATTCTGATATCCTGATGATGGCAGTGACAATTATTTGTATTCAACCAAATCTCACAATGACAATCAGGGTCAAACTAAGCAAGACATTGCAGACCCGTCACTGGATCCTCTATATTTAAAAACAGATTGGACCTTTCCCACGCAAACAAGGCACCTATAAATGGAACACAATGAATATTCTTCCCTTGCCCCTCCTGCTGGAGTCCACTAACCAGGACCGGATCTACATGTTTTTTGAGGGGGGGGGGAAATTAAAATATGACACCCCCTTATGGGCCATTCTATCTTATGGTCCCATAGAATACAATGGACTCCATACCCAATTTGGGGCTGCCCCTCCATCAGCGCCCAAGGCAAGCACCCCCCTCTGCCCCCCCTAGATCTGGCCCTGCCACTGACACTTCTCCTGGGGGACAGAGGCCCTCTGGAAAAGTGTAAGAGGCAGACGAAGGTTCTACAGCAAGAAGAGGAAAGGGCAGAAATGACACCACCCTTAGTCTGGATCCAAGTTCCTTTAAAAGCAGACAGAGGGTCTCTGCCATTGTACCGGGATCGCAGTAGCAGGGGATGAGCTGCTATCCTTGCCATGTTGACACTGTAAGACCCCTGCAGTTACTGCTCTGTTTCTTTTCTGTATTGAACACCTTAGAGTGTGGGATTTATATTAAAGAAAGCACTGCACAGAAAAACAATTTCTACAATGTTCCCCACACCCCAGCTGCTATTAAAAGAAGAAAAACATGGAAATTCTCGCATGGATTTCTAAGGTCTGAATCTCACAACAACAATGGATGTGCTGTATCTGGGGAGAGTGGGAATTGTTTTATAGACAAAAACCAGAGCACATCCATTGAGAAATTATTGCAGCAGAAGTGGAACCTCGAGGGAAGACGGATGGAAAATTCACAGTGTACTGCACATGTATTGTACTAAAATATTGAATGTGCAGAAAGGAATACTCTGGATGTGGAAGAGAAGACAGAGAAAGACAAAGGGAATAAGAGGCACTTTCAGTATTACATGCCATCTATACACAGTCCCATTAAGCCATGTATGCTGTAGTTTGTAAACATGCATTATTTTTAAAATATTCAACGCATGCATTTTTAAAGAATGCCATTAACAGTATCCTTTATAGGTTTATTTTGTCACAATGGGACTTGGAGATTCAAACATGATTTTTCCTGACTAGTCACCCTGTGACTTGAAAGCAGTTCACATGTTCACCCCCCAGGTTTTAAGAGTTTTAATATGCATGATGCAGTTCATATTGCAGTGCATGCTTAAAGAGTACACTGGCGATGCAGTTAAACTATCACGCCATCAGGAAATCCTTCCCTCATTCTTCCAACATCAGCTCAAGCTAGAGTTGCCAACTCCAAGTTGAGAAATTCTTGGAGATTTGGAGGTAGAGCCTGGGGAGGGTCCAGTTTGGGGAAGGGACCACAGTGGAGTATAATGCCTACAGTTCACCCTCCAAAGCAGCCATTTTCTCCAGGGGACCTGATCTCTGAGATCAATGGGAATTCTGGGAGATCTCCACATGCTACCTCCATGTTGGCAGCCATAGCTGAAACAAAGAGTTTCTCTACCTCCTCCACTTATCAGAAAGACCATTGAAGCAGTGATCTTCAAAGCTTCCAGGACAGGGAAAAGGAAAGGTCCCCTGTGCAAGCACCAGTCATTTTTGACTCTGGGGTGACATTGCATCACGACTTTTTCACAGCAGATTTTTTTACGGGGTGGTTTGCCTGTCAGCGAAGGTTCATTGAAGTTTCCAAATGAGCAGACTCGTTATTTGAAACAAAGTTGCATTTATTGTATTCTCCAAAGTTACTTCAGCATGAAAGACATTGGAACTGATGGCAAGCAGTTCGAGTCATTGGTATTTAACATTATACATCAAAGCAATGGTAACTAACCCCCAATTCCCAAAACAAAGGCTGCTTTTTGCATGTGAGACTTTTCACATGGCTCCCCTTATCTTCTACAGTTGGTGGTTGCATTTCCCGGTGGCAATGTCCTTGCTGCCTCTAGGGGGGAGGTGAGAATCTGCCAGGCATTCTCTACTTCAAAGACTGCCTAACAACCTTTGATATTCTTGGGAAGCTACTCCTTGGCTATTCCCTACTTGGCCCCCCCTCCACTATTTTACTATTACAGGTTAGTGGGCATCTATATTTATTAATCAATCTGGTTAGTAATCAGCATACAGAAATCAGCATTCAGAAATAGTATCAATGAACAGAGTCTAACATTGCCATTGCCTTCCCCAGTCATCTACATTCCCCCCCATCCCCAGCAAGCTGGGTACTCATTTTACCGACCTCGGAGGGATGGAAGGCTGAGGCAACCTTGAGCCGGCTACCTGAATCCAGCTTCTGCTGGAATCGAACTCAGGTTGTGAGCAGAGAGTTCAGACCGCAGTACTGCAGCTTTACCACTCTGCGCCACGGGGCTCCGTGGACCCACCGTTAATCCCTCTCCCTGAAACAGTAATATAGGATCTAATGAGCTGCAAGCACAGTCATGTGACATCATATCCACATGGTATTGAGTTATATAACATCATACCCATGTGACAGGAAGAGAAAGAATCAGTTATAGCCTTAGCCTCCCCAGTGTTGAGGCCATGAACAGCTAACCAAAAGGGACAGGAAATGTAAACTGGTCCCAGGAGGTACATTGCAGTGGAGAAAGTATGCACAGGAAGATTCAGAGGACCCCAACACCCCTACCTGCAAAAGCTCTTGTTATTTCTCCACCTGGTTGCCATCCAATTCTCCACCTGGTTGCCATCCAATTATTTCTCCAACCCATGTTGTCATCCAGTTCTCCTGGCCTGACTTTCTCCTATTAATTAGAAATAAGCTTTTTTGGGAACAGGGGTCAGAACAGAAGAACATCTGCAGTGGGAGGAAGAGGTTTATGGATCTGTCTATGCTAAAATGGAATCCTTTCCATTACTGAATGAGTTCATCTTGCCATCCTGTTAACATATATGCAAAGAGAATGAGATAAAGCATGGAGCCCTTGCTTTCTGTGTATGTGTACTAGCAGCAGTTCCTTTCAAAAAGCAGCAAATGTTGGCAGCTCTATAGGGAGCTCTATAATAAGCATAGTTTGGTGTCCCTCTGCCCTATGGCTCAGAGACTAGAGCATTACAGGGAGATTCAGTGGTGCCCAGGCATCCTTCCAGATCTCGTTCCAGCTGAGTGCTCTCCTCCTCTCTGTTACCAGTCATGGAGACCTTTTGAGGACAGGGAGACAGCAGCTAGGAACCTTCCATCATGCCTCACTGAGAATCCCCTCCCTAAACTCCTTTTTACCCACACTATAAGTGATATTTGCATTATCTGTTATTACTGTAAGCAAGTTTGGGAGGCAGGTGCAAATACATGCTTCTAGTGCTGCTAGTGATCAGCAACCAGAAACAACCTTCCATGTAAGCTTGAAAGCATGTATGTTTTTAAGGATCATCAGTTTGAGTTACAGCTAAAACATCTATTTGATTGATTAAAGAGGTGGTACCGGGGTGTTTGAAAATATGCTGCCACAGCAAATCATAATTTTTAATGTATATATCTTCAGAACTAGTGTTTTACTCATATGCAGATCTAACCAATTAGTCAATTCTGTAAACCAATTAATCAACTATGGCTGTTTCTACACTTGACAAAAGATCCTCTCTTGGTGAACATTTAAAATGTTCATCTACATTGCATACCACCATCACTTCTGTCTTGCTTTACATTATCTTAAGTTGTCTACACTCATTTTCTTGAATTGCACCAAAAGCGGCTTCACTCTGAAATTGCTCCTCACTTTACAAGAGTACTTTTGAACAGGAGTTTTCTACAGGCAGACTCAATGCTCATAAAATCAAAATCAACCCTGAGTGTAGAAACAGCCTATGTTTTTTATAGTTCAGTAGCACAGCACTAATGTAGCTGCATCTTCTTATGTAGGCAATTATCCTATAGGTGACATTCTAAGCAGTGTTGCACTCTTCTAAGCCTCATTGACTTTGGATTTAGAAAGGTGTAACCTTGCTTAAATGTCTGCCAATTTATTTATTTAATTTATTTGATTTATCTCCCGCCCTCCCTGCCGAAGCAGGCTCAGGTAATGGAGTTACTATAAATGCCTCCTGTGTTTGTCTCCCACATAGAGCATATACATACATAACTGTTTATTGGTTTTATCTTTACCTAGAACAAAACAATCTGGTAAGATTTAGTCCATGCACTGCTTGATAAAAGTTTTTTAAATCTAATCCCTTCCTTAATTATTCTAATTGTCTCAAATTCTCTGGCAGGTCAATTTATGCCTTATTTCTAACCACCTAATCCTTGACAATATATTATTGTATTGATTTTTTTTAATAAACAATACTGCTACTTAGTCAGATTTTTCTGATTTCTCTATATGGGGAAATGCATTTTTCTTTGGAGGTTTGGACTAAACAAAACCAGCACCCTTAGTTTTTAAAAAGTTCTCTCTCTCATGGCAGAGAACAGGCAAGAAGGGAAGTCAATTCAATTGATCTTCATCTCAGGCACCATTTACAAATGCTAATAGCTCTCTGGCAAGCGACAATGGGATGGTCAAACTCCATCACTCTCCAAATAAGGTGACATCAAGTAGGAAACAGGGTTTTGGAGGCTGAAAAATTTAGAGAAGTCTTTTCTTGGAAACGTCTTTGACCTGACCTGACATGCCTTGCCCAAGTAGTATGCAAACAAAGGCGATAAAACTCTTTGGCCTCAGGAAGAGGGAGTCTTTGGTGCTGACTCCACCTAGGAGGAAAAAGCTGTTCTACTTGAGCTCCTGCTGAAGGTGGCCATTGCCACATGGGAAACTGTAGGCTGGAATAAAGACTCCAAGCTAATGGGAACCTTTTAGAACCAGTGTAACTTTTAAGTTAAGGAGCTTGCCTTAGAATGACATCATCTAGGACACATACAAAAGAACTGCATTTTTACACTTTTCTTTTGGATCCCTCACTAAATCTGTTGCTGTGCTGAGTGATATTTTCTTTTTAATAAATGTGAGTGGCATTTTCTTTTTAATAAATGTTTTATAACTTTGAAAGCTGGTAGTTGTTCTCTGTACCACATACACTCCCACTGTTTTGGACAAACTATTTTAAAACAAGCACCTCGAGAAAGGGAGAGGCAGTCAGTCCCCCAGTGGTGAACAAGGGCAGTAAGATCTCCCAGTGGTAACCAGATGCTGAGTGGTGGGAGACCTGGGAGCAACATTGGGAAAGGAAAGAGGGAGCCCTGGTCCTCTAAGTAGGTAGTTCCTGCCAAGGCCAGGTGGTGGCAGTGGGTGAAATTGGACCTGCAGGTAAGTGTGACTAGGCTTGCCAATCCCCAGGTCCCAGCGGGGGTTCTTCCGCTATCCCAGGCTGCTTCCCGCCCCCAGTCAGCTGGCCAGTGGGGGGAAGCCCCGCCCCCAAAGCCACCATGTGACTATCCCCCTCTGGGGGCTCCAGTCTCCAATTGGAAAGGCTTCCTCTTGGGATGGTGTGTCTGTGTTACTTGGAAGAAGTTAGCTGCAACTCGTGAGTAGAGAGGCCAATCCCCTGCTTCAGAGTCGCCAGAAAAGGGGGGGGGAGGGAAACGTCTGCTGAGCACTTCATTATTTCCTATGTGGAGATCGATTCTCATAGGGTATAATGGGGAATTGATCTGGAGGTTTCAGGGGCTCTGGGAGCGCTGTTATTTGAGGTAGAGGAACCAAATTTTCAATATAGTATCTAGTGCCTCTCCCCAAAGGGGGTCCAATTTTATGAGCCCCCAAAGAAGGTGCCCCTATTCTTCATTAGGAAGGAAGACATTTTAAAAAGTGTGCTGTCCCTTTAAATGTGATGGCCAGAACTCCCTTGGAGTTCAATTATGCTTGTCAAACCCTTGTTTCTGGCTCCGCCCCAATGTCTCCTGGCTCCACCCCCAAAGTCTCCTGGCTCCCAAGTCCCAGATATTTCTTGAATTGGACTCAGCAACCCTAAGTGTGACTGTTCTGCCACATCCTGATAATTTGTGCAGTGTGCTAAGAGAGCAAGCTGTGAGGTGAGAGGTCTCTCGTGCATACTTTTTTGGGGGGGGGCAGGGGGGGGAATGCCAGGCATAGCCACAAGCAAGAACAGAAAACAAAACAGAAGAGAAGGAGCCCTCAGTGGGTAGCAAGAGAACAGGCTCTGAACATGAATGCATGTAGGTAAGGGGTGATGCTGGAGAGCTCAATCCCCGTTCCTCTACACATGTTCAGTATATGCACAATCAGGGTTTAGAACATTGCTATTCATTACCCAATACAATTGCTGGGCAAGGTTCTCAACATTAAGTTGTGAGATAATTAATACTAACAGGAATAGAAATACTGTTATATGAAAATTGAAGATACTGTTCATTTGACTATGTTTTCATCATTTAATTCAAGTTTGTTTCTTGTTAAAGCATGAATGATCCTCAAAATGTATATTTAAAGCCAATAAACTTTACACTCAAACTTTAACCACTGTTTTCTCTTTTTGAAACTCTGTGTGCTCAACTTTCAAACAAGTACCACCTTTCAATAGCGTTGTTTTACATTTGGAAACATATATAAAAGGATTCTTGATTGACACATATCAATATATTACATTTCTTTGATTTTCCTATATAACACTTCTTTCCTGCCTTACCTCACAATGCCTGTCATGAATACCCTAAACACAGTCACCTTTACTTTCCCCTGTAATGTATCTAGGAGTGAATGCATGTGTGTGTGTGTGTACATGATTAGGGCCTGAGAAGAAGGGTGAGGTAGATATTGTTCTAGCATAGTATTTCTGCTCCATTGTCTACTGAAAAAGGAAAACAGTTTGATGAAAAAAAATTTAATACCACTAATCTTGACCATTAAGTGACATGACTAATCATGTCACTTCTATAGTGACACAGGGTTTCAGTCCCAAAAAACAAAACACAATTAAAACAGAACAAAAGCTGTTAAAACTAGGACATGCACAGCCTCCAAACATTAAACCTTATATTGCTTTAGACAAAAATTGCTTTGTCACTAGGCTCTGTACTGCAAGCCCCCCCAAAAAACATGCTAGCATTATAAGTGAAGACAGGTCTTCTTCGTAAACAGTTTTAATCACAAACTTTCAAACACAATGGATGCATACCTTACTTAACCTACTGACCGACAAACATACCTGCATGCCTCCAGCTACCATCCCAAACATACCAAACGATCCATTGTATATAGCCAGACTCTACGCTACAGCCATATTTGCTCCAATCCTAATGACAGAGATTCTCACCTGAGGGATCTACAACAAACCTTTTTGGAATGAAAGTACCCACCTGATGAAGTTAGCAAACAGATTAACAAAGCCGGAATGATACCCAGAGAAAACCTGTTACAAAATAGATCAAAAAAAGACAACAGAACACCACTACTGGTCACGCACAACTCTCAACTGAAAACAGTTCAATGTATCATCAACACCTTACAACCTCTATTGGACAGTGACAGCTCTCTTTCAACAGTAGTGGGGGGGGGCAAACCTTTTCTTGCACACAGACAGCCCCCTAATCCCAAACAACTCTTCATCCACAATACAACAGTTCACTTGACCATGGACACTGGTACTGTAAGAAAAAGCCCCCTACTTTTCATACACATAGACATCGTGATCACCAGTTTGGTTGCCAGGGTGCCTGGAGTTTTGACTCGCACACATCTGCTCTAAGAAGTGGACTTTGCCCATGGTTTCTAAGGTTTATGTGGATACTATAAGCCTCAGCTTTGCAGCAGCATTCTACATCTCTGGATGGGTGTTAGCCAGAACTACAGACGAACTTCCAGCTGCTCCTTGTGTGCCCAGTCTCGGCCGTTGCAGCGGAAGAAGCCACGCCGCCATGAACTGTACAGGCAAACAGTTTCCAGCCTGTTTCCATGAACCAAAGGATAATATCACCAGAATCCATCTTGTTTTCCTGACTCCATTACAGCAAAGCAAGAGACTCACGTATCCAACAGCTGCTTCAACTTCTGCATAAGGCAATCAAGCTTATCTTAGGAATAGATCCTGCCAGACCGCCGAAGCCTTTGTCTAACGGAACTCAAGACAAAGACTGGTACCAATAGAAGACTGAAGAGGAGGAACACCATTTTCAGCAAGCCAAGTTCCTTTGTGTAAACCGGGTGTTACCTTAGGTAGCAATTTGGCCATCTATTGTCACCTTTTTAGATAAGTTTGGTAAACTCAAGCACACTTCCACCCAGTAATTTCCCCCCTTTCTTTCCCTTAACGATCACCCTGGAGCCTCCCATCCTGGCCCATTGCTACCTGGAAGTCCAATCAGGTAACCAGGGCCCAAGCTTGTTCATTGGTCAGTTATGGGCACCCAATTAGGTGCCACCAAATAACTTGCTATTGGCTACTGCAGAAGTCCAGCCCTTATGGTCACTGCAGAGCCTCCCCTTTTGCTGAGGTCATGTACCAGCTGACCACTGTCATCCACCCCTGTACCTCCCATCTCCTAAGGGCTCAAGGGAGTCCTTATAACCTGTGACCCAGCTTCTCACAGGTGTGCATCTAGCAGTACCCCAGTTCCGCTGTCTAGATCCATCCCCGATTCTGGCCACAGTTGAAGGTCCCATTTCCCCTGTCCTCTTTCGTCGCCATTGGAGCCTTCCTTGAAGACTACAGTCAGTAATTATCACCCTGTTTGTCTATCCATGTGTTGTCTCTATATATCTCTCTATTTTTCCTAGGACTGTATGTGTGTTTTGTGAATTATTTGTCTTGTATGTAAGCCTATATTTTTCTGGAATAAATTTTAATTGTTTTTACTTAATTAGTGTCCCTGATAAATTTAAGTATTAATTTCTGGACGTGTATCCTGTATATAGAGATAAAAAGATCTTGATTAAGCCAGGTGCCCACCTGACAATTCCCCAACCTCGTTTTGAGGGCATTTTGGCTTACAGTACCAAAGCTTGCAATAAACCCAAGTGCCAACTTTGCTGCCAAATACACCCAGACAACACAATCACAGGACCTAACAGCATGAACTACACCATCTCAGGTTCATTCACCTGTTCATCTTCCAACATTATATATGCAATTAAATGCCAGCAATGCCCTTCATTTCTCTATATAGGGCAAACAGAACAAACACTATGACAAAGGATAAGCAGACACAAATCTGACATCAGGAATCACAAAACTGAGAAACCCATAGGAGAACATTTTAACCTTCCAGAACATTCAATGGGTGACCCCAAAGTTGCTGTTTTACTGCAAAGGAACCTCAAGAACAGAATGGAGAGGGAAATTGCTGAATTACAAATTATTATGAAACTTGGAACAAACACTTCCCCTGGACTGAACAGGGCTTTTGGGTTTAAAAAAAATCTCATTACATATGCTAAACCCACTCTCACCAAGTATAGCTATATATCCAGAGTATTCCAAGGTATTTCTCTTTTAGAATAGTGTATCAGAATAATGTTTTTTGTATTGACATACTCAAATAAGGGATATTGGCTGTTTATCTCGTTATATATACTAAACCCATCTTCTTTTAATGTTCTCTTTTTTCTAATGGCAAACTAGAATGTTGTTTATATGTATGTTACATGTTAAAAAGTAAATTAAGTGGACAGGAAAAACCTCTAAGAAAGATATGTCCTCATTTTCACCCAGACTTGCTAGCAATAGAGTAATTAACAAATTTATTGCCCAATTCTCCCATTCTGACCTGTTACTGTTTTATTGGTTTCCCATGCAAATGCTATCCAGACCAAATGTTCTTTTAATTTGTTAATGTCACTATTTTGCCGCTGGATTCTAACTTTATACCACTTTGCATTCTAAACCACTGTCTACCAGCTATAAACAGCTCTGCTCAGTGTGCCCCATTCCCTTGTCTGATGAAGTATGCATGCATAAGAAAGTTTACATTCTGAATAAAACTTTGTTGGTCTTAAAGGTGCTACTTGACTCCTCCCTTGTTCTACTGCTTCAGACCAACACGGTTGCCCACCTGAAACTTTCAAACTGTTATTTGTACACAAACAGGTTAATTTTGAACCACGACTGTTTTATCTGTGTGTGGGTGCCGTTCAAGAATCTCTTTATTCATATTTCCACATTTTTCCGGGTGGCTTTCGCAATGCACCAACAGCTACCGTTGAAGGAACACCCTTCTGTCCCTTTGAAAGAATGAGAATGCCCATGGTGCAACAACATTTCTCAATCACCTCTTTTGGGAGGGGGGGGATGGGCTCACATTCTTTGCTTCCACAATTCTTCAATTGTTTTATCCCCTTTGCAATAATCAGACAAGTTAGCCCCTCCTCAGGTTCCAAGTCTCCAACCTTCTCCTTTTTTTGTCTTCACCTCTCCTTTCCACAATATGCTACAAAAAATTTAATGCCTCTTTAGCTGTCCTTTTCAAAAGCACGTGCATATTCAAGTTAAATGAGAGGGCTTGCCTTCATCCCACTCTAACCAACAAGCAATTTTACACCATAAAGCATGCTTGTTTCAAATCACGGCTCATAAGCACAGCAGATAAACCCCCACTTCCTTTAAATGAGGCAGAGGGGGCAGCTGTGGAAGGGGGGGGGGGCGCTGATGATTTATAGTTTACCAACTTTTCGGTTGCAGCAACATATCTGTTTTTCTTCCCCCTTTACTTCCTTTCCTCTTGCAGCGATGTGTATGAGGATGGCAAGATTTGCTTCAAACAGCAGTTTACACAAGAGTCAAAAATACCTTCCTCTCCTTACCAACTTTCCAGAGAACAGGGGAAGGGGGGAGTATAATAATAATAATTTTAAAAAGGAAAGCTGGAGCAAAAGTTTTAAATCTGGGATGTCGAACTTATTTGTTATGAGGGCCAGATCTGACATAAATTAGACCTTGCTGGCCCAGGTCTTGTCACATTAGGCCGAACCATGCTGGGCAGGGCCATGTGTTTAAGATTAGGTAGCAGAGATATAAACTTTATAAAGGGCATGCATAGACAAAAACAATTATATATATATATATATATATATATATATATATATATATATATATATATATATATATATATATATATATATATATATATATATATATATATATATATGGTGCTTTCTATGTATCTCTCCCAGGGAACTGGACAAAGGAAGCTCTGGCTCTTTCCTTTCTTCCCCAGGAGATCAGGAGGGTGAGGAGCCTCAGCCAAAAGAAGGAAAAGAGACTTGACTCAGTAACTCTGCTGCATAATTGAGAGAGCCTGGCAAAGCAAGCTCTCCCTTCCCCCTTCTTCCCCAAGGGAGAAACCTTAGCCAATGGAGAAAATAGAGACTTTGCTCTGTAGTTCCTGTGTGATTGAGCAAGCCTTGCAGAACAAGCTGTGATGCAGAAGGAAGCAAGAGAGAGGATGAAGGAAGCAGATGACAGCCAGTTGCTTGGGGGCCTGATAGGAGCCCTCCAAGGGCCTGATTCGGCCCCCAGGCGGCCGCATGTTTGACAACCCCTGTTTTAAATTAATTGTGAAGCCATGAAGTGTCTGCAGCAAAGGAAGAAAAAAAAGGACTGTAGCATATTTTTTAAAGTTCTTGATTTTAACCAAGGCAACACCCTTCCACCCATTTTCTCCTATCCAAGATACTCCAAGGATAGCCTTCTAAATTCAGCAGGCATCTGTCTTGCCAAATTCTGTATGCAATACAACAGAATTTGGTTAAATGGTTTGCTTGGCTACCCAAATTAAGGAAAATTTACCTTTGTCTCCCCGAGGGGCTGTAGTGTAATTGATTACATTTTAATCTCTCCTTTATTGAAACCTTATGTCAAAGATTTTACATTGGGGGATTTTATTATTAGTGACCATTTTCCTCTCATTTTGACTCTTCAAATTGGTCCTCACATTTATCCCTCCTGTAACTTGTTCTTGCAACCTTACAAGTCTGACTTACTGCCCAGAATTCCATGGAGCAATCGTACAGTTTGGAAAACCCAACAGCTCTTCAGATCTGGTCCCACTGTAGAATACAGATCCTCTTTAATTGTGCAGAGGTGCAACTATTCTAGTAAACTCTACACACCGATGGTTCGACAGAGAATGCAAAGAAACAAAACCTCTACTGCGTAAAGTTTACAACCAATACCGCAATTCAAAGGCCCTGACCTTGCCATCACAATACTTTGAGCTTAAGACTCAGTTGCACCACCTTATCATAAAAAAGAGGCACAATTATATTAAAACTCATGGGAAGAGCTATACCAGGCTACTACCTTAAAAAATTCTAATAAATTCTGGGCCATAGTCTCAGGTGCGTTCCGGGCCGATGACCCATCTATGTCCGTCATTTCCTCTTATGTTTGGTTTCATCAAGATCTAACTTGTGCTGAACCATCTGATTTTCCTCTAGCTGATTTACCTGACTGGCCTCCTGTCCCTTCTGCGGAAATAAAAGAATTAATTACACAACTGAAATTGTGGCCTGGATGCCATTTCCTCTGAAATCTTAAAATTATACCCAGACTGGTGGGCTTCTCCCCTTGCATCTATCTCTGTTTACAATCGTAGATCGAACTGGCATAATTCCCTTGGCATGGTTGAATGCAATAGTGGTCCCGCTATACAAAAACGGTGATCACACTGACCCTGCCAATTACAGGCTGGTTAGCCTACACTCCATCATTGGCAAGCTTTACTCCAAACATCTATCAGTCAAGCTCAATCTCTGGATGTTGCAGGAAAAAATTCTCGGCCCTGAGCAGCTGGGCTTCTGCAAAGGGAAGACCACTTTAGAACACTGCATTACCCTATCCCATCTAGTCAACAAGTACAGTGTTCAAAATAACCAGAAATTATTTGTTGCTTTTTTAGATTTAAAAGGCGCATTTGATTCAGTTGACAGGGACCTCCTCTGGATTAAGCTAGATAAACTAAACATGGATAAAAGACTCCTTATGCTTATTAAGAGATTACACACTTCTACCACCTGCCAGATCAAATGCTCATTAGCAGGCAACCTAACATCAAAGATTGCTGCGAATAAGGGTGTCAAACAGGGTTGCATTTTGGCTCCCTTTTTATTCAATCTCTTCCATAATGACCTGGCTATTCAGTTGTCTGGTCCTGACTGCCATAGTCCAAAACTTGGTGCATTACATGTGCCCTTGATACTTTATGCTGACGATAAGGTGCTGCTGTCCTGCTCTAGAGTGGGCCTAAGACGTCTGTTGTCCCGTTGTGTTCTGTATTTTACTAGTAATAAGTTCCAGCTCAATCATGAGAAGTCCAAAATCTTAGTTTTCTCAAAAAAGTGGAGGCTTTACAAATGGGTTATTGATGGTAAAGAGATAGAGCAAGTCAAGTATTTGAATTACTTAGGTGTTTATTTTCAATATAATGTGACTTGGTCTACCCATTGCAAGTATGCAGTGAAGATAGCTAACATCAGTGCATCTGCCATAGCTCGCTTTTTTATGGCAGAGGTAACCAATTTGTGCCAGCTGCCATAAAAATATTCAAAGCCAAAGTGATTTCACAACTTCTGTATAGCGTCCTAATCTGGATTGGATCTTATGAGTGTGCTATCAAACGTGTCCAATCCAAATTCTTGCGTAAAATTCTGGGCATGCCAAAATGTGTCCCATATGCAGTTATCTGCTTAGAAACTGGCATGTCTTTAGTGGTTACTAGTGCATGGCTCATGACTTCAAATTCTGGCTACGCTTGCACTACAACTCTGAATTGGGGAGCTATATCTTTCAAGTGCTCTCTGAATTTAATTTGTCAAATTGGTCAGCACATATTGAGAGAAAAATAAAAGCAATGGGTTTATCCCTAGAACTATTGTCCATGCTGTCCTTCACCACCGCAGTCCAACAAATTAAAAACAGATTGCTAGATACTGAGCACCAAGACCTATACAGTCTGGCTAAGAAAACTTGTTCCCCACTGAGTTTTGAGATCTCTCTTAGTACTGGGGAAATGGCCTCATATCTATCCATCTTGCAGGTGCCACAGCAGCGTAGAGCTTTTTCCCTTGCCAGATGCAACGCCATGCCCTCTGCCATTCTTTATGGCAGATTTAACAAGACAGCCTACTCAGTCAGATACTGTTTCTGTAAGCAAAAATGTGTGGAGTCAGTTACTCATATTCTTCTTTTTGTAATTTGATACAGATCTTCGTCAGAAGTATTTACATCCTCTTTTAGTTAGCATGGTTGATTGTTCTGATGCACGTAAGGTCTATAGTCTTTTGAACGATACGTCATCTAGTGTCACTGAGAAAGTGGCTAAGTTTCATTATTCTGTTTTAAAGGCACGCCAGAGGATCTCATAGAAATAGTTTATGTTTATGCTTTTCTTGATGTATATGTATGCAATCGTTCCATTTTATCTTTTTTTTAACCAATTTGCTCTGATATATATATATCTATATATTTTATGCCAATAAAGGCTAACTTGATCTGGAAAAAAAAGGGTTCAAGGCAGAACACCCCCCCCCTCTGGAGGTGTGTGTGTGTTTGAAGGCAGAATACAATCCCTAGTTCTCCCCCATCTATTCTAAAATACAATTATTTCCTCCACCCCCAGCAACTCATCCTTCTGCATTCTAAATACTTTTTTTTCATGAAAAATCTTTTGGTGAGACAAATAAATTTATTGTTTAACAATTCTTTAACAAATCAAGACTCATTACAATGTATCTTCCATGATCATATTCATACCATGAACATGAACAAATTCACACCTCTGGCAATCAGATAGTGTATAACCTCTACCAGCACTTTCCATATACACCAAACAGTTAATGTCTTAACAATCAGCATACACCATTCATAGATCTTATCACCTAATTTATAGATCTTATCTAATTCATAGATCTTATCACCTATCACCTAATTTGCCACATGTTCACAAAACATGGACACAGATGTTAAATATTCAGTCATAAACCATTCTTTTATACCAGCAAAATACATTCCATATACAATGAATTAATCACAAAGCCATTCTAAAACACACAGCAAAACATGCAGAACACATGGACAGAACAGCTGTTCACAAAGTAGGGAGGGGCCTCCTCTTTCTCCTGCTCTCTCTCTGTTTAATTCACAAAACACAGCTTACTTCATACACCCAGTTTAACCATGGTACCAAATGTAATTTCATTCAATTATCTTCTTGTGCACAAGAATAAAAGAACTCCTAAATAAATCCCAAAACATATGTCATGACACATTACTTTAAGATGTTAGATGGCCATTAAAAAAATTGCAAAAGTGCACTGTATAAGATGACAAATCCTTCTGCTACTCTCGCCCCCAATAATTTATGTACTACTTTTAACCTTTTGATTTCCAGAAGCACAGGCCCTCCCTTTCAGTCAGTGTGCTAATGCTTCTTTTATTGAGGCTACTGCTCTAGAAGACTGATTCTAGGCTTACTTACTGACTCCTATCCCTCCCCTTTGCCCTTATACTACTAACCCAGGGGCCTGGAGGAGCGCCCATGTGGTTCCTGGTCCTTCTGCTATCTGTTCCTCTACCCCCCCCCCCAAAAAAAAATAGGGACAGCGGTTAACTAAACTATCCTAGAGAGGCAGGCAGTTTCCAGTCTGAGTCACAAAGGTGTCTAATGCAGCTGCTGAAAAGACTGGTTCAGTCAGCAGTAATCCAACATCCCATCTGCTTAGGGTGCCATGTTGTTTCCAATAAGCCCAGGGGCTGTTCTTAGGCTAGTGTGGCTTGAGCCAATTAGTCACGCCATGGCTGGGATAAAGGTTAGCAGAAGAAAAAACTTTATTAACAATGGGAACTCTTTTCAGCAGGTGTTTCAGCCCAAGGGTTTGCTGGAGCAACAACTTTTTAATAGATAGAGATGACTCCACCCATTATGATGTGTTAAAACCTCTTCTTACATCATCAGGCATGCTTAATTACAATTTCTTTGTTTGAAATCTGGGACATGTGTACAAGTTCAACAATCAGATTCACTAGTGCTTTTGGACTATGGTACTATTGACCCCACTAGTGAGAAAATAATCCAAACCCATGTTTTAAGCCAAAATTTCAAGGTTTTGTTCCCAGACACTTAGACATCACTTAATGAGCAAAACAGAAATCTTACATGGCTGTACATTTTAAACTATACAAACGTTTCTGAGGTTCTTATCTGTTGAAGTGGCCCCCTGTAGGTCTGTAGGAGTTTTGGCTAACTTATGTACCTTATCATAAATAAACCAGATGCTATCAATTTATTTATTTAGTAGGCTTATATTCCGCCTTTTCCTGTAAAAGGGCTCAAGGCTTATTCTTGCCAATTAGGATATTTTGGAACATATACAGACTTGGCATGAGTAGAAGACAATCCTATACCTATAAACAGATATCTTATATATAGCTTAGTTTGAGGTATTCACAATATGCTTAATAAAGCAAGTTGTTAGGTATAGAGGGCGTTTTTTGAGCAGGAATGCACAAGAACGCAGTTCCAGCTGGCTTGGCCTCAGGGGGTGTGGCCTAATATGCAAATGAGTCCTTACTGGGCTTTTTCTTCTTCCTTTATATATAAACTTCCAACAATAGCTCTTTTTGGAAGGACAATTGTAGAACATCGTTAATACATTGCTATCTTAAAGACTTATAAAATGTAAAAATAAAATCATTTGCTCTCTGTCTTAACATCTGGGAGGGGGGAATTTTGCTGACAAGCAGCCATCCATAGTCAAAGTTAAAAACATAATCAAGAGAATTGTCTGTTTCTACTCAGAAAGAGGTGAGGGGCTTTACTCATGAAGGCTCATGGATCATCGTGCCTTATACCTAGTTAGAATATTAAGACTAGCATTTTTTTTTTGCATGGGGGGTTACTCTACCATACTGGCAAAATTTACAGGATCCTTGAGACATATGACATATAACACACAAGATGTGCTTTAAACACTTGCTCTGCACTATATGGTCATGTGTGTCCTGCTTCTCCTCCAAGGGTGGTGTCTATTGGTCTTATATTCTTTCATTTATCCCCATGGCTATTGCATGAAACTAATTTTATTAATTGCAGCATGGGACAAGAAGAGCCTGTTTCGAAGAAAAGAGTTTTAGCAGCTATTATTTATGTTTTTGTAACCTTTGGCTTGATCAGTGAAATGTGTTTATTACATGGGTTTATTCTGAAAAAAAAGTTTCAAAGTTACAGGCTGAACAGAATGTAACTGACTACCTGTTGACTGATGGGTGCAACATTTCTGCCATTTTGTCTGGTTGCTATCTAGTTTTCAGGTTACTGCAAAGTGCTGAATTGTGATCTTTAAAGCTGGCACATGGCAGATACTGCTTCTCTCTCTCTAAAACCAACATTTCCTCCCTTCTCTGATTGTCTTCAGTGGTAATAGTAATAATAATATTTAATTTATATCCCGCCCTCCCCGCCGAAGCAGGCTCAGGGCAGCTATATATCTGTACCGCATTAGGCTCCTTAGAAAGCTTGAGAGTCATGGAGTAAAAGGACAGGTCCTCTTGTGGATCAAAAACTGGCTGAGTAATAGGAAGCAGAGAGTGAGTATAAATGGGCAGTCTTCGCAATGGAGGACAGTAAGCAGTGGGGTGCCGCAGGGCTCGGTACTGGGTCCCATGCTCTTTAACTTGTTCATAAATGATTTAGAGTTGGGAGTGAGCAGTGAAGTGGCCAAGTTTGCGGATGACACTAAATTGTTCAGGGTGGTGAGAACCAGAGAGGATTGTGAGGAACTCCAAAGGGACCTGTTGAGGCTGGGTGAGTGGGTATCATCGTGGCAGATGCAGTTCAGTGTGGCCAAGTGCAAAGTAATGCACATTGGGGCCAAGAATCCCAGCTACAAATACAAGCTGATGGGGTGTGAACTGGCAGAGACTGACCAAGAAAAAGATCTTGGGGTTGTGGAAGATAACTCACTGAAAATGTCAAGACAGTGTGCGTTTGCAATAAAAAAGGCCAATGCCATGCAGGGAATTATTAGGAAGGGAACTGAAAACAAATCAGCCAGTATCATAATGCCCCTGTATAAATCGATGGTGCGGTCTGATTTGGAGTACTGTGTGCAGTTCTGGTCGCCGCACCTCAAAAAGGATATTATAGCATTGGAGAAAGTCCAGAAAAGGGCAACTAGAATGATTAAAGGGCTGGAACACTTTCCCCATGAAGAAAGGTTGAAACGCTTGGGACTCTTTAGCTTGGAGAAACATCGACTGCGGGGTGACATGATAGAGGTTTACAAGATAATGCATGGTATGGAGAAAGTAGAGAAAGAAGTACTTTTCTCCCTTTCTCACAATACAAGAACTCGTAGGCATTCGATGAAATTGCTGAGCAGACAGGTTAAAACAGATAAAAGGAAGTACTTCTTCACCAAAAGGGTGATTAACATGTGGAATTCACTGCCACAGGAGGTGGTGGCGGCCACAAGCATGGCCACCTTCAAGAGGGGTTTAGATAAATATATGGAGCAGAGGTCCATCAGTGGCTATTAGCCACAGTGTGTGTATGTGTGTGTATATATATATATATATATATATATATATATATATATATATAAATTTTTGGCCACTGTGTGACACAGAGTGTTGGACTGTATGGGCCATTGGCCTGATCCAACATGGCTTCTCTTATGTTCTTATGTTAGAACTCTTTCCCAATAGAACTCCACTGGACATCACTTGCCAGATGTAAACTTTTTTTTTTACAGCAGACATATATCTCACATACAACCATGGACCCATAAAGCTGCCTTATACTGAGTAACACCATTGGTCCATCATGATCAGTACCGTCTACTCAGTCCGGCAGCAGCTCTCCAGGGTCTCAGGCAGAGGTCTTTCACAGCACCTACGTCTTCAGACTCCTTTTAACAGGAGGTGCTGGGAACTGAGCCTGGGACACTCATCCAGGACCCCCTTCTCTGTATTTCTTTTTACATTCTATAGTTTTTATATATAGTTTGCTTTTCATGCAATTTAATCATGTGGTTTATAATTACAGGGATTATTGTTCCAATTTTGGTTTGCTTCTGGTCTGATGTTTGGGGGTTTTTTGGATAGTTTTATGCTGTTTATGTGCCCAGACTTGTTTTAAGGTCTTCTTGTTTTTATACTGTTATTTTATTATTTTAATTGTAAGCTGCCATGAGTAGGAATGAGGAGGTGGAACAGAAAACTCCTGGATGAATGAATGAATGAAGCAGTGTTTAGTTCCCCTTACCCACCTATACACATAGTTCCTGTTTAAAAAGAGACCAACATGTCCCTCATTTTCTTTAGAAATGAATGGGTAACTCATGCATTAAAAACATGAAGGTACAAGGCCCCTGAACCTTTAAAGATTGACTTTATTTGCCATCAAGTCACAGCTGAGTTATAGCAACCCCCATGGGGTTTTCAAAGCAAGAGGTGATTTGCCGTTGCCTGGCTCCATGCCACAACCCTGAATTTCCTTTGTGGTCTCCTATCCACATACTAGCCAACCATAGCTGATCCTACTTAGCTTTTGAAATCTAATGAGATCAATCTAGCACGGACTACGCGGGGAAGGGCGGGGCTGGGCCGCCTATCTTCTCCCTTCCTTTTCCGATCAGATGGGCACAGCAGTTGTTTCCCAGAGCGGCTCGCTGGAGATTTGTGACAGCGCGCGGTCAGCCAGCAATCACTTTCACTTTTGCCCAAGGGGATTTCCTGGCGGGGCTTAGCCTTGTCCGACTACCCATCAAACGCAAGTATTTTCTATACGATATAGATGCTCTTTACCTTGTTTGTAACGGCTGATGCAGGGCTGATTCTGTGTAGACTGGCATACTTCTGCTGAAGGATTTCTTAACTGTGTTAAAACATAATTCCATCCTAAACACGTTTACGCAGAAGCTAACCTCAGGGAAATAAGCTGGGTTTACTTCCAACAAGCACATATACGCGGGGCGGAGGGGGTTGAAACAGGATGCGGGACTAGATGGATCACTGGTTTGATACAGCAGGACCGTTTTTATGTTCTTAGGAGTCCAGGAGCAATTTAGAAAGGCCATCCAGCCACTTGGAGTTATCACAGCTCTCCCTGTGATAGGCTGAACAGAGTAAAATTGACACTTAAGATGTATGAGATGGATAAAAAGCCAGTGTGGTGAAGAGCAGTGGACTCTAATTTGAAGAACTGTGCTTGATTCCAAATTCCCTCACATAAAGCCTGCTTGGTGACTTTGGACCAGTCAAAGTTCTCTCAGAACTTTCTCAGCCCCACCTACCTTACAAGGTGCCTGGGTTGAGAGGAAGGGAATGGGATTGTAAGCCTCTTTGGGACTCTTAAGGTGGAGAATAACAGAGTATAAAAAAACCTGTTCTTCTTCTACCTGTCTAAAGGAGTGAAAAGAACCATATTGAGAACATGAAAGGAGGTAGAGTGGAAAGTGAACTTTTTTTGTGGAGGGGGAACCCCCCCTTTAGTGTTGAAATGACCTGAAAATATAGCAGAGCTCTCAACAATGTCCAGTGGGCCTGTAATGTGAACTGAGGAACAACCTTTGAATTCACATTCTCTTTTCAACAGTTGCAGTTGCTCAGAGGGAAGTCCCTCTCTCTGCTCAGAGCAGAGAAGAAGTGGCACACCCATCCTGTGTTTACTCAAACATGTCATAATATAAAACAAGAAGACTGACTAAAGTAATGCTAGTGAAGAGAGTGTTGTGGCTCACTTGGTTTGAATGCAGAAAAGACCCCAGACAAACACCTGGCCTCTCTAGGTAAAGGATCTCAGATAGTCTCGGTTGGAAAAGATCATTATTTGCTTGTGATAATGGAAAACCATTGCCATGCTGTAAGCTGATCCTGCATTGAGCAGAGGGTTGGACTAGCTGGCTTGTATGTCACCTTCTAACTTTATGATTCCATGACCCAACAATCCTCTTCAATCCCCAGGTTTACAGCTTGGAATATGTTTCATATCACAGACTGATATACCTTTTCTGGTTCTTTTGATTTCCAAGTAGAATAGAGATCTGGTGGTTAGATTCTAGAAGAACAGATTCCAGTGGGTCTTATGTTGCTGCTCCTCAGAACTGAGGCTTGATAGCTGAAGAACATAGACAGGTTAGTTGGTAGGAGCTAGACACAAAGATACAATACTAGAAGGTCAGATAAAATATATACCACAAGTCAGGAAAGGCACAAATAAGTATAGAAAAAGGCCTGCATGGTTAACAAACAAAGTAATGGAAGCTGTAAAAGATAAGAAGGATTCCTTTAAGTGGTGGAAAGCTAGTCCAAGTGAGGTTAATAAAAGGGAACACGTGCTGTGGCAAATCAAATGCAAGTCTGTGATCATACAGGGGAAAAGGGACGATGAGGAGCATATTGCAAAAACAAAAAAGAACAATAAAAATGTCTTCAAATACATTAGAAGCAGGAAACCAGCCAGGGAGGCAGTGGGGCTCTTGGATGACCAAGGGGTAAAAGGATTACTGAAGGATGATAGAAAAATGGCTGAGAAGTTGAATGCATTTTTTTGCCTCCGTCTTCACTGTGGAAGATTAGAAGTGCTTGCTCATTCCAGAACCGCTAATTTTGGGAGGGGTGTTGAAAGACCTGAGTCAGATTGAGGTGATGAGAGAGGAGGTCCTACGAATCCCAGCTACAAATACAAGTTGATGGGGTGTGAACTGGCAGAGACTGACCAAGAGAGAGATCTTGGGGTCGTGGTAGATAACTCATTGAAAATGTCAAGACAGTGTGCGATTGCAATAAAGAAGGCCAATGCCATGCTGGGAATTATTAGGAAGGGAATTGATAACAAATCAGCCAGTATCATAATGCCCCTGTGTAAATCGATGGTGCTGTCTGATTTGGAGTACTGTGTGCAGTTCTGTGTACAGTTCTGGTCGTCGCACCTCAAAAAGGATGTTACAGCACTGGAGAAAATCCAGAAAAGGGCAACTAGAATGATTAAAGGGTTGGAACACTTTCCCTATGAAGAAAGGTTGAAACGCTTAGGGCTCTTTAGCTTGGAGAAACGTCGACTGCGGGGTGACATGATAGAGGTTTACAAGATAATGCATGGGATGAAGAAAGTAGAGAAAGAAGTACTTTTCTCCCTTTCTCACAATACAAGAACTTATGGGCATTCGATGAAATTGTTGAGCAGTCAGGTTAAAATAGATAAAAGGAAGTACTTCTTCACCCAAAGGGTGATTAACATGTGGAATTTACTGCCACTGCCACAGGAGGCATAGCCAGCTTCAAGAGGGGATTGGATAAAAATATGGAGCAGAGGTCCATCAGTGGCTATTAGCCACAGTGTGTGTGTATAAGAACATAAGAGAAGCCATGTTAGATCAGGCCAATGGCCCATACAGTCCAACACTCTGTGTCACACAGTGGCCAAATATATATATATATATATATATATATATATATACACACACACTGTGGCTAATAGCCACTGATGGACCTCTGCTCCATATTTTTATCTAACCCCCTCTTGAAGGTGGCTATGCTTGTGGCCGCCATTACCTCCTGTGGCAGTGAATTCCACATGTTCATCACCCTTTGGGTGAAGAAGTACTTCCTTTTATCCGTTTTAACCTGTCTGCTCAGCAATTTCATCGAATGCCCACGAGTTCTTGTATTGTGAGAAAGGGAGAAAAGTACTTCTTTCTCTACTTTCTCCATCCCATGCATTATCTTGTAAACCTCTATCATGTCACCCTGCAGTCGATGTTTCTCCAAGCTAAAGAGCCCCAAGCGTTTCAACCTTTCTTCATAGGGAAAGTGTTCCAGCCCTTTAATCATTCTAGTTGCCCTTTTCTGGACTTTCTCCAATGCTATAATATCCTTTTTGAGGTGCGGCGACCAGAACTGCACACAGTACTCCAAATCAGACCGCACCATCGATCTATACAGGGGCATTATGATACTGGCTGATTTGTTTTCAATTCCCTTCCTAATAGTTCCCAGCATGGTGTTGGCCTTTTTTATTGCAAATGCACACTGTCTTGACATTTTCAGTGAGTTATCTACCATGACCCCAAGATCTCTCTCTTGGTCAGTCTCTGCCAGTTCACACCCCATCAACTTGTATTTGCAGCTGGGATTCTTGGCCCCAATGTGCATTACTTTGCACTTGGCCACATTGAACCTCATATGACACGTTGACGCCCACTCACCCAGCCTCAATAGATCCCTTTGGAGTTTCTTACAATCCTCTCTGGTTCTCACCACCCTGAACAATTTAGTGTCATCCGCAAACTTGGCCACTTCACTGCTCACTCCCAACTCTAAATCATTTATGAACAAGTTAAAGAGCATGGGACCCAGTACTGAGCCCTACGGCACCCCACTGCTTACTGTCCTCCACTGCGAAGACTGCCCATTTATACTCACACTCTGCTTCCTATTACTCAGCCAGTTTTTAATCCACAATAGGACCTGTCCTTTTACTCCATGACTCTCAAGCTTTCTAAGGAGCCTTTGATGAGGAACTTTATCAAAAGCTTTCTGGAAGTCAAGGTAAACAACATCTATCGGGTCTCCTTTGTCCACATGTTCGTTCATTCTCTCAAAAAACTCTTAACAGGTTAGTGAGACAAGATTTTCCCTTACAGAACTCATGCTTAGTCTTCCTCAATAACGTTTCTTCATCAATGTGCCTACTAATACTCTTAGTAACAGTTTCCACCACTTTTCCCAGATTACACTTGTGGGCCCTCAGTGAAATCGAGAACAGATAAATGAAGTACTACTTCACCCAAAAAGTGATTAACACATGTAATTCACTGGCCCAGGAGATGGCAGTGGCTACAAGCATAGAAAGCTTTAAGAGGGGATTGAATACACATCTGGAGCAGAGGTCCATCAGTGGCTATTAGCCACAGCGTATTGTTGGAACTCTGTCTGGAGCAGTGTTGCTCTGTATTCTTGGTGCTTTGTGGGGGGAAGGGCAACAGTGGGAGGGCTTCTAGTGTCCTGGCCCCATTGATGGACCTCCTGATGGCACTTAGGCTTTTTTGCCACTGTGTGACACAGAGTGCTACCTGTATTACAGCTAGAATATTCATTATCAACACACCATGAACATTTCAAGAATAACAACTTCAGGTAATGACTTCTGTGTACAGACTGTCTATGTTAACCGCCCTCCTTCACATACAAAGCTGTTTGACTACTCAGCTATGACAAGCTGCATTGTTTCCAAAAGTACCCCATTTAGTTTTTTTTTTAACATTACTCTCTGAAAATAATTGACTGCTATTTATGGTTCAGAAGCAAACAATAAAGTTGTATCTAAAATAACACTGTGGTTCCTGGAAGTAGACCACTGCGTGAAACACCACCGTACAAAGTAGATATATCCATTCTCAGAAAGGAGAAATATTCAGAGTTGGGTTCTGATCTCCCCACCCCCACCCAGGGATCCTTCAGATCTCAGCCTAGCAAGGGAGGTGGTGTGGTTCTGCATTCTGCCCTGCTGACCTTCATTCTAGTTTGCTTCGTTCCCTTCTCTCTAAGAACATAAGGAATCAAGCCCAGCAGTAGATCATTCCCATGACTCTGCCCCCCCCCCCCTTTCAGGAAAGTCTGGACTGAATGAACCATTGGCCTGATCCAACATGGCTTCTCTTATGTTCTTATATGCCTCTTGGTTCACCACTCCAAACAGAGGAAGAGACAAAGATGTGTGTTCAGTAGCCTTACTAGGTTGGTTGGCTACATGTTTTACTAAGGCAAATTCCTGTGCTTGTTTTTCTCATTTCCCATAGTTTTGAGAAGGCAAAAAGAATAAGGCAACTTCATGTGTTCTTCTGACAGCAGAGCAGACATTGCTGTTCATTTCATGACAAGACTGTCAGGACCAAGGAAATGCCATCTAGAGATAAAACAGGAGCAGCACAGAAGTCATCTTTTGTAATGAAAGATCGGATATTCTCTGACCTATGAACCTTTTTACATATTCCAGGCACATTTGTTTATTCAGAAGCTACTCCCTTGGGTGTTCATTGGGACTTTCATATAAGTAAATGTGCATAGACTATAGCATTAGGTTGTAAGCCTAGGGACATTTACTCCAGAAAAAGACCCACTGTCTTGATCTCTGGGTGCTTTAATATAACACAAAATGAGCAACAAATAAAGTTCTCTTGGGCTGTGATCACACTAAATAATGCACTTTTAACCCACTTTCAATGCATTGACAATGGATTTACAGTGGACTGAAAGTGCATTATTTAGTGTGTGTGATCATGACCTTGCTGTCTCTGATCTAGGGTTTATCATGTATGTCTGTCTATCTTATCTGTCTCTTATTTATCAATCATCTATCTAGAATCAACAAGGCAGAGTCTTTAGTCATCCCTGACTGAAGTGAATCCCAAGTTTAACTATTCATCATTAGTCTCTTTGCCCTTCCACTCCCTTCTCCCTCTTATGTTGAAATTATATTGTATGCTCCTCAGAGCAGGGGCCTTCTCTTTTTTTGGCATAAATTAAAGTGTCATGTGATGGTGCCATATAAATAATAGCTGAGGAAAGGAGAAGTGTGTCTGCTGCACAGGCCCAAGTGAACTCCCCAAGTTTTCAGTGTTGCAAGGTACATATTTGCCAGTTTGTGTGCATGCCAGAACTCTACCATGCTAGATTTGTCCTTGAAAAATCTCTTAAAATGCATCACACTGTCTGATTCCAAGTGCATTAGTGATAGGTGGTATTTGTTCTCAGGCAGCTCCAAGAGAAATGCAGGGAACAGAACAAGGCTCTGTATGTGACTTTTGTCGACCTTACCAAAGCTTTCGATACCGTTAGCAGGAAAGGCCTGTGGCAAATCTTGGAACGTTTAGGATGTCCCCCAAGGTTCCTCAGCATGATCATCCAGCTACACGAAGACCAGCGAGGCCAAATCAGACACTGCAACGACCTCTCGGAGCCCTTCCCAATAGGCACAGGTGTAAAGCAAGGCTGCGTTCTCGCGCCAACTCTCTTTACGATCTTCTTTAGCATGATGCTTCAAAGAGCCGCAGTAGATCTAGATGAGGACGATGGTGTCTACATCCGCTATCGCACCGATGGCAGCCTGTTCAACCTGAGGCGACTAAAGGCACACTCCAAGACAATGGAAAAACTCATCCGAGAGCTACTGTTTGCTGATGATGCTGCACTCGTCTCCCACTCGGTATCAGCTCTGCAGCATATGACGTCCTGCTTTGCAGAGGCTGCCAAGCTATTCGGCCTAGAAGTTAGTCTGAAGAAGACAGAAGTTCTCCACCAGCCTGCACCCCAGGAAGATTATCACCCTCCCTGCATCACTGTGGGTGAATCAGTTCTGAAGACAGTCCAGCAGTTCAGCTACCTGGGGTGCATCATCTCCTCAGATGCCAAGATCGACAAGGAGATTGACAACAGGCTGGCAAAGGCAAACCGTGCATTTGGCCGACTGCACAAAAGAGTGTGGAGCAACAAGCATCTGAAAAAAGGCACAAAGATCAATGTTTACAAAGCGGTTGTGATGACAACCCTCATCTATGGCTCCGAATCGTGGGTTTTATACCGTCATCACCTGCGACTCCTTGAGCGCTTTCATCAGCGCTGCCTTCGCACCATCCTCAACATCCACTGGAGTGACTTTGTGACCAACACTGAAGTCCTCAAGCGGGCAGAGGTTACCAGCATCGAGGCACTGCTGTTGAAGACGCAGCTGCGCTGGGCAGGGCATATTTCTAGGATGGAAAACCACCGCCTTCCCAAGATTGCCCTGTATGGCGAACTCTCCACCGGCCATCGAAATAGAGGGGCACCAAAGAAGAGGTACAAGGACTCCTTGAAGAAATCTCTTAGCACCTGTCACATCAACCATCACCAGTGGTCTGACCTAGCCTCAGATCGCAAAGCATGGAGGCACACCATCCACCAGGCTGTCTCTTCCTTTGAGAACGCACGCATAGCTGGTCTTGAGGACAAAAGGAGATTGAGGAAGAATCGCACTGCTACAGGACCAACCCTAAATCAGACTTTTCCCTGCAGCCGCTGTGGCCGGACCTGCCTGTCCCACATTGGTCTTGTCAGCCACCAGCGAGCCTGCAGCAAACGTGGACTATTGCACCCTTCTTAAATCTTCGTTCGCGAAGCCAAGCCGAGAGAGAGTGATAGGTGCCAAAAGAACTATAAACTATGTGATACAGTGTCATTTTGTTTTGGGCAATTCTTAGAATCTTTGCAGCCTTGGAAGTGAAGAGAATTCTTCCATGTTTTTCCAAATCTAGCCTAGTATTTGGGAAAGACTTTTTACAAATATATGGGCCTGATCAGTTATAAAATGCTTGCTTTTAATATATACCTGCTGCAGGCAGGCTGAGGTTCCAGGTCATACTGATGTAAACCTTATGCGATTCCTTTTGTGATTTTTTTTTGCAAGGTATAAAACAGGGGTTCCCAACCCCTGGGCCAGTACCGGTCTGTGGCCTGTCAGCAACCGGGCCGTGAGTTATATAATTATTTCATTATCTATTATAATGTAATAATAAGATCACGATCTTGGATTTATATCTTGCCCTCCATTCCGAATTTCAGAGTCTCAGAGTGGCTCACAATCTCCTTTCCCTTCCTCCCCCACAACAGACACCCTGTGAGGTGGGTGGGGCTGAGAGAGCGCTCCCATTGAGGCTGTCCTTGCACGGGTTAACTTATGCTCTGACATTTAAAAAAACACACAAAAAATTGACCTCTCCAAATTAAATTTAAACTATCAGGTTTGATAGAGTAAGGCTTGCCCTTTTCAATAAGCCTAGTTTCGCCGTCCTTAGAGCCTCCTGGGCGCAGATATTAATTTTTGAAGTTTTTATTTCTTCCAAAATGGCGGTCATGACTTTCTGCTTCCCTTTAAAAAAAAATTTCCTTCAAAAGGTTTTTAAAATAATTATCAGTGATAATGTCCAATAGTATTTACCTTATAATTGTCACCTCTGTCAGCTTCACCAATTTTTAATGTCCCAAACACTTTAAAAACTTTGTTTAAATTTTGACCTCCTAGAAATGGCCGCCAGTGTTTTTCTATGATATTATAGTCCTAGAGTAGGCTAGCTGCTTCAATGATTTCCCTTTTCCATCCAACACTTCCTGCTTTTCTTGCCACCAAATCCCATTTTCACTGGTAAAAAGATCTCGCGATGTTTGACGTATTTCCTGTGTTGACTGTGAGAGCTGCAAATCTGTGACGATGGGGCTTTTTCACCAAAACCGCAAGTAGACAGAACAATAAATTCCTTTCCACTTTTTAGCATTGTCCTTTAAATTCAAATTTCGCCCCTTCTCCCCTTCTTCTTCCAAGCTTTCTGAATCTCTATTTCCCACCTTCTGATTTTATTTTGTTTAGCTTTAAATAGTCCTGGAATGAAAATAGTCATCAGTATCTTTTTCTGCAGTTATCCAGATCCAACACCGGTCTTGTATAGCTTTAGATGTTTAGCAGTCTCAAAGAAGGTTAGGATCCTGTCGAGCTTATGTCAAATAAATGACTCTGGAAACTTCTGCAGATGATGAATATGCAACTCGTCTCCGGAGACCCCTCAAAGCCTCAAAGGAGCCCCCCCCCGGGACTCCCTTTTAGCCAGGGTAAATCTCCTCAGAGTTTCCTGTGCATATCTTGGACTGATCTCTGACTGAGAAAAGTAGGCAGTAGGCATTAAATTGCCCTCCACTACCCCAAACAGAACCCCAGCCTGCTCCCCTTCTAAGAAGCAATTCAGTTCAGCATTTTCCAACCCTGGAAATGCAAGAGCAATTAGAAGCAATGGAAGCCAGAATGATGAAAGGGGTGAGAGACATGATAACTGCTTCTAAAAAAGAAATTAGAAAAGACATTGAAGAGCTAAGGAAAGATATAGAAGATCTCAGAAATGAGACTGTGGTAACATCAAAGAAAGTGCAAAAGGTGGAAGAGAGAGTGAAAGTATATGATTCCACCTTGCTAAAAATACAAGAAAAGATGGCAATTCATGACTGCAAATTGATGGAAACCCAGATACGTCTGAGAGGAGTACCTGAGGATGAAGAGACTGATTTGAAAGGATATATAATAAGAATAATTGCAGAATTTTTGGAGGAAGATCCTGAAGGAACTAGAAGCATGTATGACTATATGTATAGAGTGAACTCACTATTTGCCAAGAAAAATAATCTACCAAGAGATGTGGTTATAAGATATATGACAAAAGAAATGGTGGGGAAAATCTTGAATAAATTTTTTGAAAAGACATTGATAGTGGGAGGCAGCAGAGTAAGAATGATGAAAGAATTGCCAAGACAAGTGATAAATGACAGAAAAGCATACAAAAAATTGACAGAAAAACTACGTGACAATGAAATGAGGTATAGATGGATAATACCTGAAGGTCTGAGCTTTGAGCTGCAAGGAAAAAGGATTACAATTACAAACACACAGGAACTGCGTAGGTTTTATGAAGAACATAAAGAATTTGCACCATGATGGATTACAAATTATTATCTTGGAATGTAAATGGACTAAATTCACCACAAAAAAGAAAGGCAACGTTTCATTGGATTAAAAAGCAAAATTGTAATATAGTTTGTTTACAAGAAGTGCATATCAAACAAAAGGATTACAATTTTTTATGGAATATACAACTGGGACTAGAACTTTACTCATTGGCTGAACAGAAGAAAAGGGGAGTGATATTCTATATTAAACAAGAATTGGAGCCGAAATTAGTGTTTAAAGATAAAGATGGAAGATTTGTAGCAGTAGAAATAATATTAAATGCAAAACAAAAACATTATTGGGACTGTATGCACCAAATGGTTCAAAGGATGCTTTTAAAAAAGATATTATACAACAATTTGATGAACTAACTTATGACGAAGTTTTGATAATGGGGGACTTTAATGGAAGAATTCAGAATACACTGGATAGGTCTGGGGGTAAAAAAAATAATAAGGAAGGAAAATTGCCAAAGTCTTTTTTTTAATTGGTCAAACGAGAAAATTTGGAGGATACATGGAGGAAATTTAATCCTAAAATGTGGGACTATACCTTTTTTTTTTAGCAAGACATAAAACTTTTTCCAGAATTGACATGTTGTGGTGCACTAAAGACTTAGGCCTTATAACAAAGAAAATAGAGATTTTACCTAAAATTGGGGCTGACCATAACCCAATAATGTGGATTACAAAATTGTCTAAGAAGTTGAGAAGCTGGAGATTGAATGAAGATTTACTACTGAATAAAGAAATAGTGACATCTCTAGAAAATGAAACTAAAGCTTTCTTCCAAATAAACGATAAAGAGGATATAGAATTTCAGACGGTCTGGGATGCTTATAAAGCAGTAATGAGAGGAATATTGATTACATTGAATAACAAAGATAAGAGGGCAAAAGAAAAACAGATGTTGGACATTCAAAATGAAATAAAGAGAAAAGAAGGGGGACTGAGAAAAAGGCCAGGGAAAAAGAAAATTATGAGGGAGATTACAATATTACAAACGCAAATGAGACATTTGTTAAATAAAGAACTGGAATGGAATTTGAAAAGATTGTAGCAGAAATCTTTCGAGGGAGTAAACAAACCCGGAAAATATTTGGCCTGCCAACTGAAGAAAAAGAGAGAAAGTAAAATTATTAATAAAATTGTGGTGGATGGAAGAGAGGTGGTAGATCAAGAAGGAATAAAAAGAGAATTCTTTAAGTATTATGCCAAGTTATTTAAAGGTGTTAAAATAAGGAAAGAAAAGATGGATGAGTATTTACAAAAGATAAAAATAGCACCCTTAGCAGAAAATATGCGAAAAGTTTTGAATGATCCAATTGAAAAAATAGAAATTGAAGCAACAATTAATGCAATGAAAAATGGAAAAGCACCTGGGCCAGATGGATATACAGCTAAATTTTTTAAAACCCTCAAAGAGGAGTTAATCCCGAAACTTTAGAAATTGATGAATATGATAAGAACAAAAGGGAAAATACCAAATACATGGAAGGAAGCTGTTATTTCGTTGATTCCAAAGGAAGATAGAGATCAAAGATTTCAGGTTTTCATGGTTTGTAACATCATTAGGGTTTGTAGAATCTTTCGGGCTCAAGTGCCGTGTTTTACTGGAGAAAGAGAATTCTTTAAGTATTATGCTTAAGTATTATTCTTTAAGTTGGCACTACCCAACGCAGTATCAACACTCGCCTCACAGAACACAAGAGACACTGTTGCTTGTTTCAGCCAGTAAAATCAGCTGTAGCTGAACATGCACTTCAAGAAGGAGACCACGTCATCCACTTTGAAAGAACTGAAGTCCTTTCTACGGCCTCACATTATCATACCTGCCTGAACAGAGAAGCTATTGAGATTTACAAACACCAGCACAACTTTAACAGAAAGGAAGAAGGCATTTCCATCCACCAATCTTGGTATCCAGCTCTGCAAAACATCCTACAGGCTATAAATTGCAGAAATTCACAGAACAACAAGCACATTACACAGAACAATCAGCACAGTCAACCACCATCTTCCTTTTCTTCACACCCCTTCCAACCCTCCCAGCAATTAACACAGAACAATGGTCACATTCAGCAGCCAGTTTCCTTATCACTACCCTTCCAGGAAGCCCCACCAAACAATGGGCACATCCACAAACCTATTGCCCTTTCACCACACCCCCTCCAGCCTAGCAATAGCAGCTCTCCAGCAGTCCTGGCCTCACTCAATGCACAGCAGCCAAGAAGGTCAGAGTGCCTGCTCCGGTTGCAACGCCACTGAGGATGTTCTCCGCAGCCGAGAATGAAACGTCTGGAAGAAAAACTTTCTCCAGTAGAACACGGCACTTGAGCCCGAAAGATTCTACAAACCCTAATGAAGATAGAGATGTTACGAATGTAAAAAATTATAAACCAATTTCATTATTAAATAATGACTATAAAATATATACAAGAATCTTGGCAGAACGGTTTAAACAATATTTGATAAATTTTATAAAGGAAGATCAAGCGGGGTTTCTTCCCAAAAAGGCAAATAAGAGACAATATCAGAATTGTTGTAAATATTGTAGAATATTTATGAAAGACATCCAGAAAAGGAAGTAGCATTATTCTTTGCGGACGCAGAGAAAGCATTTGACAATTTAAACTGGGATTTTATGTTTGCAGTAATGGAGAAAATGGAGCTGGGAGAAAGCTTTATAAGAATGATAAAAGTAATATATACTGAACAACGTGCAAGGCTATGTATAAATGCTGATCTTACAGAAGACATAATTAGTAAAGGTACAAGACAAGGTTGTCCACTTTCCCCACTGTTGTTTATAATGACTCTTGAAATATTACTGATGCAAATTCAAGAAGATAAAGAAATAGAAAGATTAAAAGTAAAAGGATTTACTTACAAATACAGAGCATTTGCAGATGATATAATGTTTATAAATGAAAACCCCATACAAGTCGCACCTTTGTTGTTAGCCAAAATACAAGAATGTGGGGAGTTGGCGGGACTTTGTATTAATAAAGAAAAATCAAAACTTCTATGTAAAAATATGCAAATAAATAAGCAACAATAATGGCAGAGACTAACAGGCTGTGAAGTTACCTCCAAGGTAAAATATTTGGGTGTGGAGATAACAATTAAGAATATTGATTTGTTCAAAAATAATTATGAGAAGCTATGGCGTAAAATGGAGGAAGACATGTTAAAGTGGAATAAACTTAATTTGTCACTGTTGGGTAGAATAGCCGCAATTAAAATGAATATTCTACCAAGAATAATGTATTTGTTTTAAACTATTCCAATTGTGAAAGACAGTAAACAATTTAATAGATGGCAAAGAAAAATTTCAGGGTTTGTGTGGGCTGGGAAGAAACCAAGAATTAAAATGAAAATTTTAACAGATGCAAAAGATGTATAGATGGCATATGACTCCTAAGAAATTGGCAAAGATGAATAATAAGATGCCAGACAGATGTTGGAAATGTAAAAAACATGAAGGTTCTTTCTACCATAAGTGGTGGACTTGTGAAAGAGCAAAAAGTATTGGCAGATGATTCAACAAGAAATTTCTAGGATCTTGGGATATGAATTTAAGAAAGTTGCAGAGACTTTTCTGTTGGGATTACAAATGGAAAAATTTCCAAAAGAAGATAGAACTATAATTTGGTACTTGCTTTCAGCTGCTAGGACATTATATGCGCAGTTGTGGAAGCAAGAAAAAGAGAGAGAGCTCTCCCAGAAGCTGCCCTTTCAAGGACAATTCTGCAAGAAGTTAGTTGAAATACAGCAAGTAGCTGCAAGTGGAGGAGTGGGAAATCAAACCCGGTTCTCCCAGATATGAGTCTGCACACTTAACCACCACACCAAACTAATAGAAATAAAGAGCACTTGTATCATCCTGAAACCATCCCTGCCGCCCGGTCCGTGGAAAAATAGTCTTTCACAAAACCTGCCCCTGGTGCCAAAAAAGGTTGGGGACTGCTGATATAAAAGATTCAGCTTAAAAACATCCATGTTTAGTAACTTTATACTGAAATCAGGTATACAGTGATAGGCAGTTTGGACTGAAAGATATTTAACAAAATCACTGGACTTTGTGGATCCTAGCTACAGCTTTAACCCATTTTAACTGAAGGCTTTGTCTTTTTTCAGCTCTTATTTGTGGGGGACTGATCATGTGTTCCGGCCTGCTTGAAAACTATGTAGCAGCTATGGTGTTGAGTGCAACTGGAGATGCCCTGGGCTTTAGAAATGGGCAGTGGGAATTCCTTTATTGTGGTGAAGAGATTCATGCACAACTGGCAGAAATGGGAGGTGTGGACAGAATCAATGTGGCGGGCTGGCAAGTCAGCGATGATACTGTCATGCACTTGGCTACAGCGGAAGCCCTGGCAGCAGCTGGAACAGACCCAGATTTGGCACACCTCTATTCTCTCCTTGCAAGAAACTATAGGGACTGCATGAAAGATATGAGTGGAAGAGCTCCAGGTAAACTTTTCTGAAGTTTTGCACTTATAAGAAAATATGTGGTTGTATTTCTTAAGTGTCACAGATCATCTGGAATGTTTAGATTGGAACATTTTGTAGTGTGTTTTTGCCTCCACTACTCTTGAAAGGCTTAATTCCCAATAACATTCAATTAACAGAGCCTAAAAATGAAGGCACTTTTGCTCAGCTGCTTTCTCTAGTTCAGTTCCACAAGGAAGAACAAACAAGAATATCTGCAGAATATTAAGAAAATCTATTTGCACATTTTAGACTTTTAAAATATTTTATCAAATGCCACCGAACTGTTAACTACTAGAAATTTTAATGGCATTCACTAATGAGAAATATATGAAAGTAATATTTTGGCCGACTGCTAGGAGAAGAGTGCTGTGTCCTGTAACCTATTATTTTGTCCTTCAAACCAGCATGACACACGTAGATGGTGATCTTGAGGTTGTCTTTCAGTTTCTTTGGTTTAAAAAATATTTCCATGTCACAGAACCACACAGCGATGATATTCTATCCAGCCCAATCCCTGTTGAGAATAATGTCATGGACCTTTCCTAAATTAGTCCTTCATATAAAAGAAGAGATTGGATTTATACCCCATCGTTCACTCAGAATCTCATAGCAGCTTACAATCTTCTTCCCTTTCTCTCCCCATAACAGACACCCTGTGAAGTCTTTGGGGCTGAGAGAGCTCTTTGAGAGCTGCTCTTAAGGAATGAACTGTGACTGACCCAAGGCCACCCAGCTGGCTGTATGTGAGGGGAGTGGAGAATCAAACCCAGTTCTCCTGATTAGAATCCACTGCTCTTAACCACTACACCAAACTGGCTTTCCACAAGAACAGTGAGAATAGCAAAACTAGACACAACTTTTCTGTAGAGGAACAGAAGGCCACCTAAATTTGTATGAATGATCCAGGCTATATTAAGCAGATAGATAAAGGACATGCAACAGTCATTGTGAACGGGATTTGTTACATAAAAGGCTGAATAACTGTTTACAAGCATTTGTCTTCTACAGACTGCTAACTAACAATCCTCCTGAGGTACTATCAAAGAGAACTGAAGGCATTCTTGAAGCTCCCACTTAATGACACTAGACATTCTTGTTATAACGCTGGGAGAACCCCATCCTGTCATCATCTGTCTGCTACTTATGATTAATCAAATAGACAGTTCTGAATGCCCTGACCTGGATAGTCCAGGCAAGCCCAATCTCGTCAGATCTTGGAAGATAAGCAGGGCTGACCCTGGCAAGTACTTGAATAGGAGACCTCCAAGGAATACCAGGGCTGGGATGCAGAGGCAGTCAATAGAAACCACCTCTCTGAGTGTCCAACCCCCCAGTAGTGGTCACTGGAAGTCAACCTGAATTCCAGGTGTGCGTGTGCATATGTGTATGCACATACACACAAAGGCAGTTCTGGAATACCAATCAATACTCTGAGTCAGTAGCTGATTACATTGGTAGACTTTACATTTTAAATACATTAAGTCATCTTAAAAAGATACACAGACAGAAATGCTATTAATCACTGTGGATGCTGATTCATAGACTAACATTCTTCGTGATGATAGATTATGGGCCAAAAAGATCTACTGCTCAAACCATTTTTGAACTGTCATGATTTGCTTTCACATGTTTTAGATTCATTGATAAAATGCATTTACAAATCCATGGAACTGGCACATGGAATATGCACAGCAGCACAATAGGCAAGCTGTCAGGTTACTGTAAAGCTTTTAATAGAATATATCCTGGGCATGGTCTCTAGATCAAGTCAAGTCTGAACTCTCACTAGAAGCTAACCGAACATGAGCAAACTGAGGCTATTGTACTTTGATCACATTATGAAAAGACAAGACACTCAGAAATGCTAGGGAAAGTTGTAAGCAGCAAGAAAAAAGAAAGACTCGACATGAGATGGATTGAGTTAATAAAGGAAGCCACAGCCCTTAGTAGGCAGATCTGAATAAGGCTGTTAACAATAGAATGTTTTGGAGGGCATTAATTCACAGGGTTGATATAAGTCAGAAGCAGTTTGACAGCACTTCACACAGATACACACAAGTGCTTCAAGATATTTTTGATTCATTTTTTGTATATGCATTAAACGCTATATAATTTGTTAAGATTTTCACAGTGTATTTATGTGTTGAAGGTTTGACCCCGCCCCCACCTTTTTCAGCACTGGCAAAGTTGTCTTCATCTAGGGTTTCTTCTTGTTAAGGAGAGGCACTGCCTGATTTTTCAGTCCTGTGGTTGGGGAATCGCTTAAAATTGAGGAAGGGATGTTTCCTCTTATTCTGTCTTCTCCTACCTTCTTCTATTCCCACCTGTGATTATGTAGTTATATTCTACATCCTGTGAAATTTCAGAATGGCTGGAATAGGGAAATTTGGAGAAGAGTGTTGTATTAATGGTCATTAGGTCCAAATGTAACTTGTGACTTTTGGCTTTTAAAGCAATCTGAGTCTCAGATGTGGAAATATTGAAAAGTAGCTCAAAATAGGATTGGCACAGGACATCTGTTCTAAAACCTTTTTTAAAAAAAAAATGCTGTTGAATTTTTCCTTACATATATGTATTGTATACTTCATGGAAGATATCTGGGTCCATGAGGCAGAGTCCTTTCCTTTTGTACCCTTAGAAGCTCATTGATTCATGAATCTTGAGGAGCAGAAGACATTTATTTCTTACATGAGGCAGAGTTCTCCTGTGACTGTATTTGGTTTAAGGTGTATCTCAGAATTGTGATAGCCATTCAGATTTCTGTCAACATAAACTAGTGGGCAGGTGGCTTGCTCCTTTTGCTCTTGTCACCTTATCTACTACATGAAGATTTCACCAAGAAGTAAAACTGAGTGCATAAAAGGACAGAAACTCAAAACTGAAGACCCAAGTAAACACTGAAACGGCTGTAAGCCACATGACTTAACCAGATGCCACAAAGGGGTAGGCATGAGCCATGAGCTGAGAAATCCCGTTCCAGTGTCATTTCAACCAAAGATACACTTTAAGCCACAGCCACCCATCTGCAATATGGGAACAAATAAATTCCTTAACCCTTCCAGTCTTAATCAGTTCCTCTGATTACTGGGTTAACACAGGGAACCTGGAGAAAGACCCAGATAATGTTGTTTATGCATGATAAGGCTAAGGCTTAGTTGGACTCTGTGGTGCTGGCTGGGTGGTGCAGCTTCAGCAGCTCTTTTGACAGAGCTTGTGGAGGATTTTTTTGCTGATTTCTTCCCTCCTCCTGCAGACACTTAATTTGTTCCCCAGACACTGTTCCTTTAGGTCTGCTGACCCAAAGGAGCACAATTTTAGGGGGCAAAGGAGGCTGTGGTGAGAGGGTAGAGGTGGAGATGTTACCTTCCTCTAGCTCAGGGGTGGGCTGCCAAGGGCCATATGAATATTTATAGCATTATTCGCAGGCCATAAAAAATTATCAATTTAAAAAACAGTGCTCCACTGAGGAAGAATGATTCAGACCAGCAAAATTAATGCAAATAATTGTTTTTCTAATTGAAGTCATGTGGGGAGAGCCTTATCTGGCCCACACACACACACATACACACTCGGCCCGCTGCCCTAGGCAAATGCATAGGTCCAGGGCTTTTTTGTAGAAAAAGCCCAGCAGGACTCAGTAGAACATTAGACCACATCTCTTAATATTAGCATATTAGGTCACACATTCATTAGCATATTAGGCCACACCATCTGGGATAATCAAGTGCAAACTGAACCATGATAGTAACTTTTCCAGGCCCTGCAGCAATTCTGGTCAGCCAGCCAGGCCCCCGCACAGTACTGTGATCTCTGCCTGGCCCTGGGAATGCTGCTGCACAGCATGGCTGGGCCCCACGATCCTCGCTGGCCAGCCAGGCCCCAGGGAGGCTGCCACATGGCAATCTATGTATCTGTCCAGCAATCCCCGAGGGCCACACCAAGTGACCTTGAGGGCTGTATACGGCGCTCGGAACAGAGGTTCCCCACCCCTGCTCTAGCATGACTGTTTTGGATTAAAGTCTAAACATTTAGATGTCTGAAAAGGGCAAAAGACAAGAGGATGCTTGGTTTTCTGAGCACACTTGTGTGTATGTGCACACAGGAATTATTTCCACAGACCAGCCTTTGGGATTTAAATGGAAAATCCAGACATCAGGCCCTCACATGGTCAAGAGATAACCTGTTCATGGGGCTTTGCTGAAGGCACTGTCATGGCTAAAACAATTTAGGAAGGAATCTGAATGACTGGGGTGTACAACTAGATACTTCTGGTATGAGATTGGCAATGTCTGATTTTGCAGAAAACACCCCCCCCCCCCAATGATTTCCAGTTCTGCTTTTATCTCTGCTCCCAATAAAATGGGAATTGTCAGAGGCAGCAGGAGCAGGGAGAGGAAGTGCACGCCAGTCTCCAGCTGGTCTGAATTAGATACCAGGTCTAGCACACATCATTTTCTGTTGGCACTAGGGAAGGCCAGGTCTACTGCCTGTTATAGAGCCAAACCATGTTACCTTTTTCATGTGTTTTCACTTATTCCCCTCAGCCACACAGCAGCTGAGACAGAGAGCATACCCAAATGGCATTGTGGAAGGAGGGAAGGACTTCTGTCTGTTCTTGTGTGAAAACTGCACAGGGTGGAGAGTTATTTCACAGATCTTGCTACTTCACTTGGAGTACAGGGAACTGCAAAACTGGCAAAATAACTCCTCCCAATACCATTTTCATGCAAAAATACTTGGGTGGAGAGAGCAAGAGTCCTTCCCCTCCCTTGTGGTGCTGTTCCAAGCCTATTTGCACTTTTTAAAAAAGCTGTTCTCCACAACTGATGTGTAGCTGCGGGGAACAAGTGAAAGCATGTGAAAAAGGTAGTGTATAATTTTGCTCGTATAAAGCACATCGTATATAGCATATAGAAAGTTTGAACTTTCAGGGATCATTATTTTCTGTGTGCAGGAGACCAAACCTGTGGAGTCCAGAGGCGAACCATATAAAATAATATATATAAAATAATGACCCTTTAAAAGTTTTAAATATATAGAAAATATTGTTCCTGTATTTATTAAAACAATTTTCCCTGATATAGTTTTCTAGAATGCTAATAATCCTGATATTTAATGAAATTGATAATCTTGCCCTCCCATTTTTCTGATATAGAATTAAAATGTTTGAATTGCAGACCCTTAGGGATGATTGCTGTCCAGTTGTACACATGCTTCTGTGTGAGAAAGAGCTTAGGAGGAAGACATTTTTTACATTAACAGTTTCTGATCAGATTTACAGATTTATTCTGAGGTGTGATTATCTTAATCAGCCATTTCTGTACAGAATCAACAACTACAAATTGTGGGCAGAAAGAAAAATGTCTGCTCTTGCCTCAAAGCCACTAGCAGCAGAGGCTTAGCGAAAGCTCTGTAGATAAAGCTGAATTGTCTTGTGGATGGAGAAACTTGTGCTGCTTGGCGTTGACGGAACGCAGGAATTAAATATTCTGGTTGATTTCTCTCATCTGTTCTCTGCAGGTCAGACCTGCATGCGATATGCAAGAAGTTTGAAACCAGATGAGCCAGATGGGTGGAAAATCCCTTTCAATGAAAGAGGTGGAGGGTGTGGAGCTGCCATGAGGTCAATGTGTATTGGTCTACGGTTTCGTCACCCAGAACAACTGAATAGCTTGATTGAAGTCAGCATTGAGAGTGGGCGAATGACTCACCACCATCCAACAGGTTACCTGGGATCCCTGGCTTCTGCTCTCTTCACTTCTTATGCTGTGAACCGCAAGCCCCCTGAGGAGTGGGGGAAAGGCCTGATGACAGTTCTACTAAAGGCTAAAGCCTATATCCAGAAGTCAGCATATTTTGTGGAAGAAAACTTGCAGCACTGGTGAGTGTGTGACTGTGCATCTGGCCGTGTGAATAGGTATGGTGTGGAGACGACATGACATATATCCCATATAGTACAACTTGAAGGGAAGAAAACAGAGGGTACTGGTTGCCTTAAAATTTCTATAATACTGGCATATAACTATACTGTTTACCAGAGGGTATTTTTTTAGCCTGTCCTAAACAGTTCTGAATAATATGGGATGTCTCTGCATTCATACAGAGTACATCCTCTGTGTTGATACAGCATGTATCTAATTTTAATATAAAGAGGCTAGAGTCCCAAACATGCCTGCTACACTTTACTAAGTTAGGCTGCTTGAGAGAAACCCTCGTTTCTTTTTTTGCATTTCACAGGGACTACTTTGAAAGTAACTGGAAGCAGTACCTGGAAATCAGAGGCATTTCGGATGGAAAGTCTCCTCCTTCCTTTCCTGCTGAATATGGTGTGAAACAAAGAGATGAATTCTATACCGCTCTCAGTTACTCCCGCTGGGGAGGCAGCAGTGGACATGATGCTCCCATGATTGCTTATGATGCCATTCTTGGTTCTGGGAACAACTGGGCTGAGCTAGCTAATAGGGGTTTCTTCCATGGCGGAGACAGTGACTCTACAGGGGCCATTGCCGCAGCCTGGTGGGGAGCAATGTATGGCTTCCACGGAGTCAGTGCAAGTAACTATAGGGATATTGAGTACAGAGACCGACTGGAGAAAGTTGCTGGAGACCTTTATCACCTCAGCTTGGCAGCAAAGCTTGATTGAAGAGCCCTTTGGACTGGGTGGAGCAAGACAAAATTGCAGAAACCAAATGCTGAGAGGGTCTGCTAATATTAGTCTTTATGAAGACCACAATATAGCCAAATAAAAGGCTATATTTTTACAAATAAACTCAAAAGACTTTCTACATGAACCAAAATATTAAAATAATTACTTGCTGCAGTCATATGGAGTAAATCTAAGTTGCGCTGGATAGTGAAGACTGCTTCTGTTCACCTGCATTCACTAATCAATAGTAGACACTGTAAATGAGGGTGACAAGACACAAAAATCATTTTTTAAAAAAAAACCCTCCAAAAAAGCAAATTGTGGGTTTTAGCTTTAACTTACCAGTATTTGGTTGCTTGTGAGAGGCTTGCACACAGAAAATCGGCATATAAATAAAAATATACCATGTAGTGCTAACTGTTACCATGCTTAAGACAGATCCAGGTGGACAGCCAGTTTAACCCAGGCTTGAAGAGCTATAGAGCAATTAACAGATTCTGCATTTATTGCCTTTGACACTTTCACCATCATTTCAATTCTGCATGTTTACTGACTTTGCTGTTTTCTAACACAACAAATGGTATCTAAACTAAACTGGTTGTTCTTTCAATTTGTTGTACTATTTTACAATAGATTTTAACTTGGTAGTGTTTTGCAATCTTAACCACTGCCCACCAGCCGCCCTGGGCCTGCTTCAGCGAGGAAGGCGGGACATAAATCAAACAAAATAAATAAAAATTAAAAAAATGTAGCTCTGCTCACTGTACCCCATTTCATTGTCTGATGAAGCTTACATTTTGAATAAAACTTTGTTAGTCTTAAAAGTGCTATTGGACTCCAACTTTGTTCCATGCCTAAGACAGTGTGTGCGCCACTCTCCACCTGGTAAGAATCTTACTACAATTTGGTGTACTAAAAAACCAAAACAAAGTACAATTAACATTTTTGGTGCAGTGGACAGGCAGAGCTGATTAGCTAAGGATTCCTGCCATTGAACTTCCTTCTTGATGGTGCTTCTGCCTTCTCTGGATTTGTTCTGTTATAATGCTGAAGCAGTGGGCCCTCTAAGCTGCGGATAGTTTTTGAGACACCTGGCTTGGCTCAAGTTGTTGAGCTTTTTAGGGTGGGACTTTCTTAGACTCTGCATTCCAAGACCAGTTAATCCTAGAGGCTAAAGGACTCCCTCATCAGTGGCAGCATGCCATGAACTTTGTTAACTTGCAGACAAAGAATGTTGAGTGGTGTTAGGGATTTCTCGCAACTGCTAACTGCTGAGACTGACATCCTAACTCCCTCCTCTCATGAGGATCAGTTGTGCTCATTGTTGTAGTCTTCCTTCCTCCACTAATAATTTGCTTTGTCTGGGTTAGGAGAGTCAGTTCTGTATCACAGCTGAACCTTTACCAAATGCTTCCAATCCACACCCAGGCAGGACATGTAGCTATAGCTTTCAGCATAGCCAGAGAAGAGAGGTAAATGAAGAGTTGGGTTTATATCCCCACCCTTCACTTGGAGTCTCAGAGCAGCTTACAATCTCCTTCCCTTACTCTCCCCACAACAGACACCCTGTGAGGTAGGTGGGGCTGAGAGCTCTGACAGAAACTGCTCTTGAGAGAACTGTGACTCAGCTGGCTGCATGTGGAGGAGTGGGGAATCAAACCCGGTTCTCCAGATTAGAGTCTGCCACTCTTAACCATTACATTAAACTGGCTCTCAAGGGACATCCATCCCTTTGCAGTAAAGGTGGCTTCTTCTGGGCCACTTGGCAGAGTCCAGGACCAGGCAAGTGTCTAAGTGCTGGCACTAATAGTGCCTGTGACAGTTGTTCAGTCACTGACTGACAGGAATCCTTCTCTTGCACAAGAGCTGTGCAAAGTACATGGTTAGAGCAAGAACCCCTGACTGTCTAGAGCCAGACTTGCAATTTGACAGCACAGATACTGGTAGGACCACATTTTTCAACAGATGGTCTGTGTCACTGGGGAAAGGGAAATGTGAGTACTGGAGTCCCAAAGCCACCAAGCAGAACCATTAAAGCACAACCTCAAGACTTTTTACTACAGCTCTCTCGTGTTGTATAAAACATTTAGTGCAACATGTTACAAAGTCTTTTTTTAAAAAAATCACACAGTTTTCCCACATCATGCAAAGGTAGCTCATTCTTTTTCCTCTGGGCTCATTAAGGGAAGTTAGATCAGAGTTATCCAAATAGCTTTCTTAAAAGTGTCTTACAGGCAAATGTCCATCTTTTAAAAAATGAAAAGAAAATTAACATAATCCCAAACTGGGCAGTAGATTGACAGCACAATGAACAAGTCATTTGCAAAAGTAATCTATGCAATCATCAATGCTGCGTAAGGGACAATCCTCCCTGTCCCGTCTGCACTTTTACAATTTTTCAGAATCTGTTCTGCCACAAACAAATGGCTGGCCCCTGGAGGTCGCTATGGGACAGCTTTCGGTAGTTAGAAGGAACCAGGAGGGAAAGGGAAGGATTGCTGGTTTATGCAGTGAGAAGCAGTGAGATGCTACTGGGTCAGTACAACAGATTTCCAATGTAAAGATAAACAGCAATGTTCTCTAGGGCAGGAAAACATCTTGCTGACTCAATTCCTTTTAAAGAGCTGAATGGAATTATAGTTCCTGTCCTGAAGCAGTATATGTACAGAACATTTTACATTTATAAAACAATAGACACAAGCTAGGGGCTCTTTTTTCCCTTTACTTCATATTCCCATTTGCTTTTCGATCCCTCCCTTCTGAATATATTGCACAGGCAGGAGGATGAAGGGGCATGTGTGTTTCAAACACAGGAGTTTTTTATCTAGGAATAACTATTTGCAGAGGCAGTGCAACCCTGGTAATGTTTTGGATGCTTTTATTAGAATGCTACAGAAATCTTCCTCATGGTGAAAGGGGATGTTTTTCAAAAACCTTAAAGGCTGCGTAAATAACTTGGAACATACACATCTCCCTTCCCCTACCAGAGAGTATGGGTGGCACAATCCTCTGCACAGATCTTCCTGCATCACTATTCACTTGGGTTAATGTATCCCCACAGGAAGAGTCCAGTGGGACAATCTAAGACCACTCTTTTCAGGTTGTCTCACTCTTTAGAGGAGCTTGCTCTGTTGCTGGGTCCAACCTCCACACCTCCCCCCAAGCCAAGGTAAGATAGCCAACCGTGCCATGATGTGCATCTGTTTAGGTGACCGCACAACATGATGTCCTCACACATAGATCCAGTCATTCGGTGAAAAAGGTAGTGGCCAGCTTTGCCAGGAATACTTAGGAAGATGGCAAAAGGCCATGTCCTAGGAACCCTGCTTGTTTTCAGGGTTACGACGAGGTGCATTAAGGAGAGCTGGGTCCATCAGTTATCACAAGAATTCCCTAGGCAGCACAGAACATGAGCAGCTGGCTTACTCTGGTGGAAAGCAGGCACTCTGCTAGTAGTGAGCCCCAGTTTTGCTAACACCATGTCTTTCACAGAAAGAACAGCAGTTTTTTTCCTTTGCCCTAGCATGTCCGTACAGTCTACCTGTAGCTTTTGCAGGGCTGTGTGGAATGGGGGTGGGGAGTGAGGGGTGTTGCACCTGGAGAAATAGAGCTGAAGTAACAAAATGGCACACACACATACAGGAGGAAAGGGAGACCCTTCAATTCCGTTCTTGCCTGTTGGTCTGTGTAATTAGTGCAATGGGAAATGAAACTTGGTCATCATGTCCATGCTTTCTTTGCTGGGTGGTTCACTATTCCAAAGCTATTACAAATCCAGACCCTCACCAACCTTCCCATTTCCTAAATCATTACTTTGGTCAATCTCAAGTGTCTTTATAGAATTAGGAGTCCAGGTTTTTTGTTCCTGCAGTCTCCAAAGAAGTGGCAGTGTGGTTTAAATCAAAGGGTGATTGTGTGCATTTCTAAGTAAACAGAATTAGTTACAGAGGCAGCAGTACTGTGGGCAAAGAGGCCAGCTGGGGAATGTTGCAGCACTGGCATATTCAGGCTTTTGCTTGACTGCAACTGGCACAAGTGATTTCCTTAAGCCAATGAATGGCAAAGCCACCCTCTATCTGTTTTTGGTCCTCCCAAAGAATGACCTGGCACAAACCCTGCTGCTACTTGGCAGGAAGAAGTTCCAGTTCTGTTTTCTTAGAAGAAGTCAGTCTAATTCTCTGTGCCTCTCCAAATGAAAGCTCAAGGAAGGCAAACAAAGCCCATATGACAAAACAAACTTGGGCACCAAAGATCCCCACCACAGTTGTATAATATGTTGAGGATTCTCTTCTGCATAATTAAAGACTCGGTCTTTGGGCAATAGAGTCAAAAGCCCAAAAGACAGGCTGCTGAAATTGGATGGAAGAAAAAAACACGCAAGAAGGAAATCCACTATATACAGTGAACACATAGGCTTTCCACCCCATTTAGCTGTTGTCTGGAACTTCTCTCACATTCTGAGTGCTTGAGCTCCTCCAGTTCCAAAAAATGACAGGAACATCATCATGGAGCCTTGTTAGGATCCAAAATACAAATGCTGAAACAAAAAGACAACACATACACACTTCCTTTGGGTTCCAGATGTGTCTTCACTTCTCTTTTCCTCCTTGTGGGCCTCTCTATTTTTTAATCTATAGTTCCTGGGTGGATGCTGAGAACAGGTGGCTCCAGGCAAGTGGGTGAGTAGTTGAGATGTGGCTCTTTGATCCACAGCAAGGGGACGCCATTCTTGCCTTCTGAATTCTTGCTGGAGTTTCTGCTCTTGAACCGCACGAGGAGGATGGTGATGATGAGGATGCCAAAGATGGGGAAGGGGTAGAAGAACACAAAGTAGAAGAGGGCATCGTTGGAGCAGGTGACAGACTGCAGAGAGGAGCCTGTGGGGGAAATTTACAAGAGGCAAAGATAAACATTGAGGGCAACAAAATTCCATTCCCTTTGTGCAGCCATTCTAACAGCCACCAAGCAAGACATCAACTTCCCACAAGTGGCTAAGGCTGGCCCTACGATGAGAATGGAGCAAGGAGCCCAGCTGATGTTGCTTGCTACTGCACTTAAGTATTGCCATCTTTTCCCCAACCCTGTGGAGTTCTGGATCTTCTCCCACAGGGACTAAAAATGTCATATGCTGGTTCTGCATATGGTTACCACATGTGGGAATGGATTTTCAGAGCTCTGCCTTATTAACAGGGATATCATCCATTTGCACTTTCTTATCCATATCCTGTTAAAGAACAGATTCAGGTAGGTAGGTGAGTTGGTCTGAAGCAACAGACAAAATTTCACTTCAGTGGCACCCTTAAGACCAACGAAGTTTAATTCTGGGTATAAGCTTTTGCTGATAGGTTGGGCAGTTTATGACTAGACTTGAATGTGAGCCCATGCTGTCATAACTACAGGGATTTCCCTCTTCAGGACTTCCTGACATCAGAGCCTGACTGCATTGCAAAACTATGAAAAGAGATTATTCTAGGTTCTGAGAGTCTTCAGTCCTCACTGTAAAGGCACTTTTACCGAGGACTTCTGGCTGTACTGCTTTGGGGATGCATTTGAAGTCAGAGTTGCCTAGCAATTAAGGATTTGAAGAAGAAGAGGTTAGATTTAGACCCGCTGTTTACTACCCAAAGGAGTCTCTGAGCAGCTTACAATCTCCTTTCCTTTCCTCTCCTCACAACAAATACCCTGTGAAGTAGGTGGGGCTAAGAGAACTCTCCAAGAACTGCTCTTGAGAGAACAGCTGAGAAAACTGTGACTGCGCCAAGGTCACTCCAGCAGTTGCATGTGGAGGAGCGGGGAATCAAATCCAGTTCTCCCAGGTAAGAATCTGCACACTTAACCACTACACCAAACTGGCATTCCATCTAGGTGCCACTACATCAGGAAAGCCTCATTTATGTTACTAGCAGTGGCCAAGTTGCTGCCATCAAATAATTGCTCCTATGTCACTCCCAGTAATATCTTCTGTTGCATAATTATCATGTTGTTATGCAACACATTAACTCCATATATCATACTATGTATGTGCATTACCAACCTTAAGCATATGGAAAAAAGTTGCAGATGATACTAGGAACAGTGTTGAAACAACCACAGGACAGAAGTAACATTTTTTTTTAAAAAAAACCTTGCTTCAGGACTGACACAGGAGTCCCAGAAAACTGCTCACACAATTCTGCTTACTAGGGAATCTCTTGGGAGAGGCGTTCCAGCCAAGCTCTGATAGGAGTGTAACAGAGTTTTATGAAAAGTAGCAAACTACTGTTAAAGTAAGCCAAGAAAAAATGAGGGGCAAATATTTTAATAACTTCTTAAAATAGAGATAGTTCTGGCGTACGTATAAGCTAGGCAATGTCTTATTGTAATTCCTCCCTCCCCAAACGATTCCCTCACCTGTATCTTGTATGTAAACTGATATAGGGCCAGATTCCTCTTCAGCCAGTTTGTACCATGCACCCCTGGGGTCAGGCAGCCATTCTTCCACACGGCAGGAGTAATTGCCACCATCTGCAGTACCTGCCTGCAACACAGTCAATCGGTACAGCATGGTTGAGAGCCTCTGAAAACGCAGCCTGCCTTCCCAGGGGCTAGCTTCTGGGCTGAAGATGGCATCCTGGCCTACTCTCAATATGATCTCCTTCTCTTCTCCATCCTTGTTGCGGCTGGTACGTCCACCTCTGCCTCTGGTCTTCAGGATGACCCATGACACAGCAAAGTGGGACTCCTGGCTGGAGATGGACAGAATGGTGCAATCCAAATGAAACTGCCCCTGCTCTGGCACTGTTAGGTTGGCCGTTGTTGTATCCACTTGCAAAGAGGCCTCTGAAGATTGTAGAAACATGTACAGACAGCCATTAGCCTCTCTCCTTGCACAAGCACACAGACACAAAGCCCAGGCCAATAAAGCAGAAGTTCTCAAACTCTGTACCAAGAAGCTGCCCAATGTAAAAAACAACTGTTTGATTCAGCATAGTGAGGATAGCAGAAAACAAGGTTGGACAAGGTTTTCTTTTTATCCTCAGCATTGGGGGTGGGGGAAGGGAGAGGATAAAGAAACAGTCCATATGAAAGTAAGCATACTTCCAGGGCATCCAGAGAGGAGAACTGCAAGGATCAAAACAGCTTATGAGAAACAAGTTATCACCAGATTGAGATATCCACACGATGCTCACCACAAAATATTGGCAGCCTGCCCTTCTGTCTCAAATCAGGACACAAACTGAGAAAGACAGGAAGGTGCCCTTGCCTCCCTGACCAACCCCATCCTGCAATCTGAGAATCACAGCTATGAAGTGCTATGCATCCCACCCCCCATCTAAGGGTCAGCTCTTGTATTACAGAAATGGCCTGTCACTGTCCTTCCATCCAAAAGCTCTTCTGAACTGGAAATCCATGTGCTGATGGATGGATGCCTTCCTACTCCTGGCATACAGGCTTAGCATGTGTCTTCATAACAAAGGCATGCATTCAACCTTGCAGTTCCAAAGACTTAATAGCACTTCAGTCTTTGGAAGAGGAGCCAGCGATTTCAACTGATTTTAAACTGATTCTCCTTGGCCACTCTCTGTCTCTTCAAAGTCAAGGGTAATTTCTCCACTAAAAATATGCAAGAGAATCATTTGCTCTGATGAAAAAACAAGAGAATTAAAACAGGAATGTTTCAATGACATTTATCAATTCACATTGTGCTTGTTAGGAAATAAATACAGTTGTTGCATAATTAAGAATGCAGCCAACTTTATACTAAAGCCTTGAATTTTCTCCCCGCTGCAGCATTCCCCCACAAAAGAAAATTGTATTGGCCTGAAGGTTGGTGAATTTGTTAAGGAGTCCCAAAGGATTTTTTTTTGGGGGGGGGGGGGCGTAGAGAAAAGCAGGAATAATTTACAGAACAAAGTGAAAAGGTTGATGGACTGCTGAAATACAAAGACATTCATTATATCTGAATTTTGTTACTGAGTGGAAAAGCTTGTAGTATGTTCTTAAGCCCAAATTAATGATTTCTCACTCTGTCCTTCACAGCTCAAGAACAGTCTGTTTCTGTCTTATCTTGAGGCTGCTAACAGGCCGTTTGAGAACTTTCAGCCCAAAAGGAGAATTTGGAAGCTTTGCTCTAATGTGTATAGCATTCGTAATGATTATTGCCTGGAGGCATCCTTCCCCCAGAGACATTGCAATCTTTTCTTCTTAGGCCTGAACACTCGTGGGGTGGTGGGGGTGGTGGAAGTTTCTTTGGCAAATATGTCAGAGTGAAGATTTTCACATTTACCCTGACTGCTGGCTTGTTCTTCAGAGTGCAAATCCTGTCCTCAGGGATTTCAGCCCTCCTAAACTTCATTCTGATATTTGCTAACTATATTATGGATATTTCATATGGATAAATTCTGATAAAGTATGTGGGATCTGTATCTACCTCTGAAGGACCCAAAAGCAGATGAACCAATTTTAATGGTCTTTCCCACAGCCATCTTACCTTTTCATTTCTTCAGCATCGGAAACCAAGACTTCAAAGGCAGTAACTTCATTTTAAAAAATCTAATCTATAATGTTCCTACAATGGAACATAACTGTATTACTAATTAATTGTCAAACTTCAATGGTTTTCAGCTTTCCGAATGGACTTCACCATCAATCCTTTACTGCCTTTTAGATGGGCATTGCTTTTTGAAAAAACTCTGAGTTAAAATCCTTGACCTAAGTTGTCAAGGAGGCATTGGAACCATAATTATCTCCCATCAAATGCATACACAAGACCACAGCACCTTTTCAAAAAAGCAGATATGTCAACATCTTACACAGAAAGTTGTTTAACTGCCCTCAAGCCACTGAAATCTCTCAGATCAGAACAACAGGATTTTGTTTTCAACACACCTTTACCTCTGCTTACCTTTGAGGTCATAGAGAATTTTACTAGCCCTTCAGCAATAAGGTGGAAGGGAGACAAAAAATTCTACTGGGTGACCTGTGGGCCCAAAACTTCCTCTTTATTCTTCCTTCCTTCTATATTACAAATAGAGGCAGCAAAGGGACATAGAAAACATAGCTCAGCTACTGTTGTTACCATCTCTTATCTCAGTAGCAAAGACGTATGGCCTAAGAAAATAAAACTAAAAAGGGAGACATGGTGACCACATGAGTTTCCTGCTCTTTCCTGGCTCCTCCCTACATCAAGTGAGCAATTTCTGGCTTAATGTTGCAAACAAGGGGGGGGGGGCACATTTATTCAGTTAACTTAACAGCTGTTTAATAAAGATATATCCAAATAACTGGTTTGTCATTGAACAGCACATTCATTATTTCCCTCTCTCATCATACACGTATCAAATGGGGCAAGGGGAAGACACACTTCCATTGAAGATGGAGATCTCACAGCCAGCCTTCTCTCACAGCACTAACTGAGCTTCTTTTTTGCATCACTGCTCCCAGCATCTTACCTGGTTGCTTCACCACAATAGTGGTCAGTCCAGAGAGGCTTTCTGCCCGTCTGTACCATATATTAGTGGGATCCAGCAGCCACTCCTCCACACGGCAACTGTAGATGCCACTGTCCTGCACAGTCATGTTCTGGATGGTGAGTAGGTACAGGCCCGGGGAGGGGCTTTCCAAGCGTAGCCTGCCCTTTAGGTCACTCACTGTTGCCAACTCTCCATACAACAAAGTGGCTTGGCGGCTCAGCTTTACAACCTCTTCTTTCTCTGTGTGGCCAGGCTTCCACACATACCATTCCACAGATAAGTGGGAAGCGTGGCTGCTCCGGCTGGTGACCAGACACTCCAAAGTCACCCACTCATTCTCCAGAATTGTGAGGTTCTTTGTGGTTTGGTTTACTTCCAGAAGGTTATCTAGGAATAAATAGACAAAATAAATACTCAATTGCCAGCAACACAACAGGCCAAATTAGCAACCTCTGTATTTCACAGTTTTAACTCTCCAGAGTACCTGCTTTTCATACTTTATCTAGAAGTGAATATTTTTATATAAAATTGCTCCTGTGGTGGAGCACTGGATTTCTGTTTTCCATATGGATTAGCATGGTTCTAAAACAGGCGTAGGGAACCTTTTTTCTGCCAAGAGCCATATGGATATTTATAACATCATTCGCGGGCCATAAAAAATTATCAACTTAAAAAACCGTGCTTTGCCGAGAGAGAATGATTCAGGCCAGCAAAATTAATGCAAATAATTGTTTTTCTATTTGAAGTCATGTGGAGAGAGCCTAATCTGGCACGCACACATGCACACTCACACACACAGAGCCTGCCGCCCTAGGCAAATGCATAGATCCAGGGCTTTTTTGTAGAAAAAGCCCAGCAGGAACTCAGTAGCATATTAGACCATATCCCCTAATATTAGCATATTAGGTCACACTCATTAGCATATTAAGCCACACCATCTGGGATAATCAAGTGCAAACTGAACTGTGACAGTAACTTTTCCAGGCCCTGCAGCAATTCTGCCCGGCCAGCCAGGCCCCAGGGAGGCTGCCGCACAGTACATCTGGGTCCTGTGATCCCTGCCTGGCCCTGGGGAGGCTGCTGCACAGCACAATTCCATAAAAAGGAGATATCAAAGACTGCAGCAACTATTGGACCATCACATGAATTTCTCAAAACCTTACAATAAAGGCTGTTACCATAAATGGAATGTGAAATGCCAAATGTTCAAGCTGGATTCAGAAAAGAAAGAGGCACCAGAGATCATATTGCAGATTTACATTGGATACTGGATCATATGAATTTCAGAAGAAAATCAGTTTGCACTTCCTAGATTACAGTGGATCATGAAAAGCTACAGATGGCTTTAAAGGAAATGGGTGTGCCACAACATATTATTGTTTTTGATGTACAACCAGACAAAAGGCCACTATTCGGATGAAGAAACAGAATGACTTCCATTTGACAAGGATGCATTTTATCTCCTAATCTCTTCAGTCTGTATGCAGAACATATGATATGGAATACTGGATTAGATTTAGAGGAAAGTAGAGTGAAAATTAGTGGAGGGAACTTTAACAATTTTAGTGATGCAGACAACAATACATTATTCACAGAAAACAGGGCAGATTAGAAATGACTACTGATGAAGGTTAAAGCAGAAAGTGCTGAAGCAGGATTACAGCTGAACATCAAGAAGACAAAAGCAAGGACTACCGGGGAAATACACAATTTAAAAGCTGACAATGAAGAAATTGTTCAAGGTTGCCAATTCCTAGGCTCTATCATCATCCAAAAGGGAGACTGCTCCCAAGAAATCAGAAGGAGATTGAAACTGGGAAGAGCAGTCATTAAGGAGCTAGAAAAGATCTTTAATTTTAAGAATGTGTTGCTCAGTGACCAAAATTAAGTTAATTCATGCCATAATATTCCCCATTACCATATATGAGTGTGAGAGTTGAAGAAAGGTGACAGAAAGGTAGATTTCATTGAAATGTGGGTTTGGAGGAGAGTTTTACAGATACCGTGGACTGCCAAAAAGGCAAGTAAGTGGATTGTACATCAAAACAAGGCTCTAGAAGCGAAAATGACTAAACTGAGGCTATCACACTTTGGTCACATCAGGAGAAGATAAGAGTCACTGGAAAATACAGTAATGCTAAGAAAGGATGAAGGCAGCAGGACAAGACTCATAGAATCATAGAGTTGGAAGGGATCTCTAGGGCCATCTAGTCCAACTGCCTGTACAATGCAGAAAATTCACAAATGCCTCCCAAACACACATACATCCCCAGTGACCCCTGCTCCATGCCCAGAAGATGGTAAAAATCTCCAGGATCCCTTGCCAAACTGGCCTGGAGAAAAATTGCTGACTGATCCCAAAGTGTCAATTAGCATTTCTCTGGGCATGTAAGAAAGGGTCACAAGAACTAAACTTGGGGAGGGACGGTGGCTCAGTGGTAGAGCATCTGCTTGGAAAGCAGAAGGTCCCAGGTTCAATCCCCGGCATCTCCACTAAAAAAAGGTCCAGGCAAATAGGTGTGAAAAACCTCAGCTTGAGACCCTGGAGAGCCGCTGCCAGTCTGAGTAGACAATACTGACTTTGATGGACCAAGGGTCTGATTCAGTGTAAGGCAGCTTCATATGTTCATGTTCATAAGCTTTGATGCAACCCTTCCTACCCTCCTTCCCATGATCTGCCTAATTCACAGAATAAGCATTGCTGTCAGGTGGCAATGTAGCCTCTGTTAAAGACCTCCAAGGAAGGAGAGCCTACCACCTCCCAAGGAAGCCTCCACTGAGGAACTGTTCTAATAGTCAGGAAGTTCTTCCTAATGTTGAACTGGAAACTATTTTGATTTAATTTCAACCCACTGGTTGAAAACAGAAAACAATTCTGCACCATCCTTTATACGACAGTCCTTCAAGTACTTGAAGATGGTGATCATATCACCTCTTAGTTGTCTCCTCTCCAGGCTAAGCACACCCAGCTCCTTCAAACTTTCCTCATAGGACTTGGTCTCCAGACCCCTAACCATCTTTGTTACTTTGCTCTGGACACGTTCCAGCTTGTCTATATCCTTCTTAAATGGTGGTGTCCAAAACTGAACACAATACTCTAGGTGAAGTCAAACAAGAACAGAGTAAAACGATACCATCATTTCATGTGATCTGGACACTATACTTCTGTTGATACAGCCCAAAATCGCATTTGCCTTTTTTAGCCACTACATCACACTGCTGACTCATGTTCATTGTGTGGTTCACTAAGACCCCTAGATCCTTACTGTTTATTTGTTCTAAAACTTTTCTAGGTATAGACATCAAGCTGACAGGTCAGTAGGTACCCGGATCCTTCTTTTCCCCCTTCTTGAAGATGGGGACAACATCTGCCTGCCTCCAATCTTCTGGCACTTCACCTGTTCTCCAAGAGAAAGACCCAGCCTGAGAATGGCTAACCATAGGGCATTTTGGAGGACATTAATAGGGTCACCATAAGTGACTTGATGGCATTTAAAACACACATGGAAAAGACACCATGGAAATTTACTTGGTAAACAACATTCACACAAAAGATTTAAAGGCTGCAAATGGAGCACATATTGGAGAAGCAGCTGGTCACCATTGGAGACTGGGCAATTCTCTGATATCACTACAGCCTTTACTGAACACAGCTTCCTTCCCAAATTACTGTAAGCATACAAAAGCATTATTTTGCTCTACAATGTTGCCAATGAACTTGCTTGAATAGTCTGACTTAAGACTCACAAATAGCATCAGAACTCATATTAAACAGAGACTGTAGTTTGGTGCTAATGCTGGTCTCTACTTGAAGTGTCTAACTGCACAATCTTCAGAGTTTGGTACTGATGACTCAGCAATGGCTTGGGCCAATTATTATACTTGGAATTGTATTGTGTGCCCAGAAACTCAGACATTTTGCAGCCTAGCAGGTCAAGTCTCAGCCAAGGCTTAATTTTTAGAAGACATATTTTGTGCTGCTGTAACCTTGAAGATATTAGCTAGGTCGTAAAAGGTCAGTAAAAAAGCAGTCCTTGCTTCCTCTTCTTTCCCTCCTGTGTCAAGCCTAATGCCATTCTTCCTTCCCAACTGTGCTAGTACTGATGGAAAAAAGCAGATTGCCCTTCAAGGACAAAACAGGTAGACACCACCAAGCTTTCTCAAGTGATGCTTCATTGGTGAAAATGGCTGACCCTCTTGAGCCTCTTCCTATAACATACTGCATACCTCTCCTGCCCATTTCTGTTTGCTGACTGGCAGTTCCTTGATTTATTCAGTGTTTTCTTATTTCCTCTTTTTTCTACTCCTGCCAAGGAAAATTTGCCCCTTAACAGCCAGCTTCTCTCCTCATTAAACTCACATTTCCATGGCACAGTGTATGAGCACAGAAACATTGCTCCACACCCCCACTGCGACTCAGGCAATGTATAAAAATGAAAAGCGTACATGGGTGCAGAGGAAGGAGAGGGATAAGGAGAAACTGTACACAGAGATTGCCCAAGCAAACCAATTCCTTCTCATTATGTCACCAGTCACAAGATGCTGTCTCAGAAGCATAATGAGGAACAGTTTGCCTAATCCTTCTTTCTGTCAGAGGCTCTTTGAGCTCTCATGAAAGAAAGCACTTCCCCATTGAAGCAGCCTATGACATTCTGTAACTTAACGAAGGCACACAAAACAGTCTACAAAAGAATACTTTGGCATGAAAACCTAGACTCCTTCAATTAGAAATAGAAGCATTCTAGAGGCCTTTCCATATGGGCATTTCATGGGCTCTTGGGTATGGCCATTCCATGAGCCACAGTCTGCTATGATCTGAAATACTTTTGTTAAGCAGGAGGGAATTGTAAACTGTGACTGCCTGCCACAGTCTACAAACAGGAAAATGATGAGACATAGGTGTAAGAAATGTCAGAACTACATTATACTCCCATTTCCCCAAATATGGTTTCCTGCTTGTCTAACTTTGTAGCAAAGAAGTGGTAAAATAATGTTGACAGAAAGCAAAGAAGGAAGGACTACAGTGAAGGTCTTGGGAGAACATGTCATTAGAACATCCAGTAAGCTATGATCTATGAATATGATGGCAACAGGATCCAGGTGGTGTGGTGTGGGGGGAGAGGTGAGGACAAAGGAAGGCATACAATAAGGGAGTTGTAGCTACTGGTGCCAATAAAATGGAGAACATGAACATGCACTATACATGAAATAGAATACAAGAACAAAGAGCTGTGAAAGAGGATTTGCCACTTGAGAGCACACTTATACTGGCATATTGCTTGCACTGGATACACTACCTGGCAACTTGACTGTGACTTCAGTCCGACCTGAAACTTCCTCTGCCAGCTTATACCAGGCATGGTTGGGGTTGAGAAGCCACTCCTCCACATGGCAGTAATAGCTGCCTGTATCGCTGACCTGTGCCTTCTGCACTGTTAGACTGAAGAGTCCTCCAGACAAGGACCTCTCAAACTGCAACCTTCCCTTCAGCCCTTCTTCTTCTGCATAGGTGCCGTACTCAAACACAGAGTTGTGGGTGGTCTTCAGGATGAGCCTGCCGTCTGTGTCAGCCGGCTTGTGGACATACCATAGAACAGCAAAGTGAGAGTCTGGACTGGTCTGAGACTTCACAGAGCAGTTTAGGGGAATGGCCCTGTTTTCCACAAGAGTAACACTCCGCTTTGATTTACTGACCTGCAACTTCGTCACTGGGGAAGGCAGGAAGAGAGAAAGAATGATCAGTTAACTAAGGCAATCAGGTTTCCTGAGCAAAGATAAACAATACAGTATTTTTTTTATTCATTTATTTGTAACATTGAACATTTTGCACTTGCATATTGTGCAGCTGCATTAATAAAGAGAACCAACACAAGTCTGTGAATATTCTGACATAATTGTGCTACTGTGTTTTATGCAACTAGATGTAGATATCTATCTGTATCTACTTCCCTGGTCAACTCTATCTCAAAACTGAGTGCCCCCTGTGTCCTGCCCACTTGTATCAGCACTTAAACCCATTTCAACCTACAGCCCAGCCCAGTAAAAGTACTCATATTGTCATTCTGACTTTGGAATCCAGAAAACTGAGACTGGCCTGATCCCATCTAATCTATTCACTTCTTTCCTCAGTTTGGTAGAGTTGTGTTGTTTTTTTCAAATACTCAGTCCAATTTATTTACTCAAAACATTTTTATGTCTCCTCTTCAGAGACCAGCTTAAGGTGGCTCACAATGTAAAAGATAAAATTAACAACCATTAAAAACCAGCCAATAAAATCCAAAAGAATAAACCAAATGTGTAGTACTGGTAAATGCTTGATTATGTCTAGATTCACAGAGCTGATGGGACTTGGCACACTAATCCTTATATCAACTGAAGTGAACAGATAAAAGACACCCCAATATCTGTTTTGTATTGCTTATTCTAAAACAAAGGTAAGTCTCAATGTACTTTCTTACCAGAGGGTTTTTCCCTCTTTCAACTTGCTTTTGCCTTTTATTAACCCTCATGTTTTGTATGCAAGCAAACAAAACATGTTAGGAAAGCACCATTATTTCAGAAGAGGTGATCATATAAACAAACCATTGTTTGCCGTCAAGTCACAGCTGACTTATGGCAGCTGGGGGTTTTCAAGGCAAGAGCTGCTCAGAGATGGTTTGCCACTGCTTGCGTCTGTGTTGTGATCCTGGTATTCCTTGGTGGTCTTCCATCTAAATACTGACTAAGGTTGACCCTGTCTAGCTTTTGAGCTCTAATGAGACTGGGTTATCCAGGCTAACTTAGGAGATGTCATAGCACAACTTGAATCATGGAGGACAGCTGAGAAGAAGAAGAAGAAGAAGAAGAAGAAGAAGAAGAAGAAGAAGAAGAAGAAGAAGAAGAAGAAGAAGAAGAAGAAGAAGAAGAAGAAGAAGAAGAAGAAGAAGAAGAAGAAGAAGAAGAAGAAGAAGAAGAAGAAGAAGAAGAAGAAGAAGAAGAAGAAGAAGAAGAAGAAGAAGAAGAAGAAGAAGAAGAAGAAGAAGAAGAAGATGATGATATTGGATTTATATCCCGCCCTCCACTCCGAAGAGTCTCAGAGCGGCTCACAATCTCCTTTACCTTCCTCCCCCACACCCTGTGAGGTGGGTGGGGCTGGAGAGGGCTCTCACAGCAGCTGCCCTTTCAAGGACAACTTCTGCCAGAGCTATGGCTGACCCAAGGCCATTCCAGCAGGTGCAGTAATCAGAAGATTACTGAGAGGTTTATCTTGAGCTCTAGAAGATCCCATTAGATTTTAATAAGCTTCCCTCTACTGCTCCTGCTAGTTATGATTTTTTTGTAAGAATACGTACAGTGGCAATGCAACATGTAATACGCTGTAACTACTGCAACTTGTGAGGGTTCTAAAAGCACTCTCTAAAGGCCGCCAAAAAAAAGAAAAAAGAAAGACAAGTCACATTGTTACAACTGCTGTGGTTCCATAGGGTTCTTAGATCACAGTTTAAACCAAAATTCTAACATAACATAAGAGAAGCCATGTTGGATCAGGCCAATGTCCCATCCCGTCCAACACTCTGTGTAACACAGTGGCAAAAAACCCCAGAAGCCATCAAGAGGTCCAGCAGTGGGGCCACTAGAAGCCCTCCCACTGCCCCCCCCCAAGCACCAAGAATACAGAACTTCATTGCCCCAGAGAGAGAGTTCCATCAATACACTGTGGCTAACAGCCACTGATGGACCTCTGCTCTGTTGTGTTTATCCAGTCCCTTCTTTAAGTTGTCTATGTTTGTAGTTGATGTCACCCTCTGTGGTAGTGAATTCCATGTGTTAATCACCCTTTTGGTGAAGAATTCTGAAGTATTGCAGAACACTGGGTATGCACACCACAGCTTGTCTGACTTGAATGTAAACCTACTGGCTTCAAAAACAATGGAGGGTATCCCCAGTGTAGCCTCAAAAGTCACACCTCCTTTAACTCTTATTATTCTGGTATGCTGCAGTATCGGATGCATGAGAGGAAATGGAAAGAAAGTCATGTACAAATCATTCTTAAGGGGAAAAAAGAGGCAGTTCTCATCATAATAGGACTTTGCTGTTCTGATACAGCACGCCAGGCTTATGCATCCTGGCAACACATTAAAAAGTCCCCCTGGAGCCTATATTGCTGTTGGCTTTAATCAGTATGCTAATAAAGATAAGATCACTGTGCTATGAGATGACATGACATATAGAGGAAAGAAGCCCTCATCTCTTCTCTCTAGGGAGCTTGCTTTAATAGGAAAGCTTGGGATCAGACTGCTGAGTAGATACTTTCCACCTTATTAATTTTAAGAGAATAACCTCAGCCACCAAGAGGTGGCAACATGACCCACTGCACCTTCCTTGCTGGTTCCAAGAAGAAAAGGGTTATTTCCTTGTCTCTGCCAGTGCTTGGAGTCCTTGGAATAAAAAAAGCAATAAGGGAAGTGAACTGATTCACAGAAATTCTACTCTTGCCCCCCTCTCCCTTGCTAACAGTTTATTTTTAATTGGTACTGGATTATTTTCTGGCACTGTTGCTAAGGAAACCTCAGTTGCTATAGTAACTGTATATGTTAAATGGGCAGCCTATATCTGTTAATAAAGTACCATGCACACTCAAGTGAGAGCACTGTGTATGTTCACTCACACACTCAGCATAAATCCTGTCCCTCTTCCATCCAGCAATATGTGGCATCTGCACTTTGTGGCACTAGAGATGGACTTTAAGACTCCCAGATTTTTTTTTTTTAGCACACCACTTTATTGAGACAGGAAAATGGGAGCATCACTGATTCTTGTGGAAGATTCTTGTCCTGCATATGCTGAGTTTTTGTTTCTTCACACTGGATCAGCAGAAGCAAGCTTTAAATTATTGAACTGTCATGCTAGTAAGAGACAGGAACTATAATTCCGTAACTTGTGTGTGTTACGTGCTGTCAAATCACTTCTGACTTACTATGACCCAAGGAATTGATAACCTCCAAAATATCCTTTTTCAGGTCCTGTAAACTGAGGGCCGTGGGTCCTTGAGTCAGTTTATCTCAAGTTGGGCCTGCCTCTTTTCCTACTGCCTTCAAATCTCTTAGCATTACTATCTTTTTCAGTGAATCTTGTCCTTAACTTGTACCAAACCATAATGGTTGTTGATGGACAAAGTGAAAACATTTCCTTCACAGTACCACATGGCTCAACACTTCAAAGCTTAAATACAAAGCTTGCTTTGACTTACAGCTGCCAATGTTTGGCCAGAGAAGGAGAAAGTATAAAATGATTTTGAGAATGATTCTATTTGAAGGCAAGGCTGAACATATGAACATATGAAGCTGCCTTATACTGAATCAGACCTTTGGTCCATCAAAGTCAGTATTATCTTCTCAGACTGGCAGCAGCTCTCCAGGGTCTCAAGCGGAGGTTTTTCACACCTATTTGCCTGGACCCTTTTTTGGAGATGCCAGGGATTGAACCTGGGACCTTCTGCTTCATAAGCAGATGCTCTACCACTGAGCCACCGTCCGTCCCTCCTCCACGTCCCTGGCCGTACACAAAAGCTTACATGAAACAGTCTTGGACTCAGACTTGGTTCATTTTCCCCAAGTTAGTGTGTTCACAGAGGCCTTCCCCCTCAGTTGCGGAACAGGGGGGCAGACTCCCACCACCTACTCAGCTTACCTACTCAGCTGTAACAATGATTCTTCCCCTTTACTGGCTCTCTCTCCTCCAGTTTCATATAGCTATTAGCTCTGTAATGCTAGATCAAATGTTTAGCCAATGTTCTCTGCCCATTATTAAGTACAGTATAGTTAGACTGAGCTGGCTGCATATATACCTCGGCTCTCTCAGACTCTCTTCTAGCCTCACAAGGATACCAGTTTTAAGTGTGATCTACAGGCATCTGTCATAATCCTGCATCCGCATTGTGCAGCACTGCCAAATGTATGATGAGAGAGTACGGCTTCCTCTGCAGGGCAGGTGCAATTTGCCACTTGAGCGCTTCATTGGGGGCAACTATTATTCACTCCAAGCATGCAGCATATTTGTGCAGAGCCATAATGTGACACATACTGGCAGCAAGTTCAGCATTCTCTTCTTGCTTTGTTATTTTAAGTGAGAGATTTACCACTGAAATCCAGAAAGACACCCCTGTACTAAAACCCAAACAATGCACCCCTGGAATGTGATATTGCCATGTAACCCTAGAATATTAATATGACACAGCAACGCCCATTTGAATTGGAATGGTCTTTCTTGCACATAAGGGAGACAAATCCAGTTCCTTCTAGGCCCCAAGCAGGCTGGCATGATGCCAAGTCTGGTCCACAGACTGGGCAAATGTAGTCACTGTGCTGAAAGGCTAAAGAGCATCCATCTTTCTGCTCCTGGAAATGAAGAATTCCAGGTCCAAAGAGGGACACGTAGTGGGCAGAGCTATAAAAGTTCCTTCACTTCTTTTGGCAGCCTTTCAAGTCCTGTTCTCAAAACATAAAAACAATATAAGGGTTACCACAGCCCTGCAGCATAAACAAATGGTTTGTATGTATGTTCTGTTATTCTTCAGGGCAAGACAGCGGAAACACAAAGGCTAAAGCTTAAGGGGCCATATTGTGTGAATGTGTGGTATACCTTTAAACTGGTCTCACATTTCTGCCAGGGAATTTGACTTCTAATAGAATTTCTATTTTTCTTTAATTACTGCTAAAGGCTATCAAAGTCAACCAATCTCCTGAACACTTGATGGATGCCTATCCATGTTGACATTTAGGGTGAAATCTCTAATTTTGGGGAAGCTTCAAAGGAATCAGGGGCCATAAAAACTCATTTGGCCAGTGTAATTAAAATTCCTCTATTGGGGTATGAGTCTATGACACAATGATCTCTGACTGGACGTTCAACATATGACACCCTGATTTTCCATTGGTGTGACACTCTGCTTCCCCATTGGGTAATTGAATCGCTTGATGTGAGGTAACTGACCCTAGAAAAACAGGCAACCCTACCTGACAAGATTAGATTTTTCCACCCTCCCCTCCATCCAGGAATTTTCCCATTCTCCCTGGCATCCTCCCCTCCCTCAATCCCTTCCTGCCTTCACCGCCCCCCCTCCTTCTCAAGAGAAATCTCCCTCCAGAGGCCTCTGACTGAGCCTACTCTGCAAGATCTAGGTATTGTATCACCTCTCCGCCATCTACACTTATTACTAACCACTGTATTCCTCTTGTATGCTTGAAATTGTTTGATTAGGATGTAACTATTTGAAAACCAATACCTATAATAAAATCCATCAATTAACCAAAGGATTTCCAGTGGTCTATCTCTGTAAACACTGACAGAGATCCTGGCTCACCTCACCCCTCGTAGGCCTACCATTTTGAGCTAAGAAATATTTATTTATTATTTTATTATTATTTATTACCTTTAATTTATACCCTGCCCTCTCCGCAAGTGGACTCAGGGCAGCTAACAATCAGTTTCAAGTTTCAGACAATAAATGCAAATTAAACAATAAAACTTCAAACAATAAACACTATTAAAAACATTTTAAAAACATTTTTAAACCATTTTATGATGCTGTTAAATAACTACCTAGGCGGGATTGTCTTTTACTAACAGTTAAACCCATAGTAATTCCAACATCTCAGTAGTGTAGGTGGCAGTCTTTCCCGGTTTAAGTGCCAAAAGCCTGTCGGAATAACTTGGTTTTACAGGCCCTGCGGAATTGAGAGAGGTTCTGCAGGGCCCTTATGGCCTCCGGGAGTGCATTCCATATTTCAGGTGCTGCCACTGAAAAGGCCTTAGATCGTGTAGAACACAGCCTGGCCTTCCTTGGTCCGGGGATGGACAGTAGATGTTGCATCCCTGAACGCAATGCTCTCTGGGGAACATGTGGAGAAAGGCGGTCTTGGAAATATTAATATTCCCCAATAAAAGGTTAGTTGAGGTGTAACACCATGTCCTTTTTTATGTGCTGAATTTCCTGATTAGTTTGTTTCTCAAATTAGCTACATACAACTTATACTCGACTGATGGAAAAATGTTTGAAAGTGTGCTGATTGTAATGGGAAATAGTCACATGAGGAACTAAAAATGGTGCAAAAATCAAGACTCACAAGTTGAATTCACATAAGGGTGAAGCCATTTCTCAGTCAAACCAACAGGGATGAGTATTTGACAGCACCCTCAATTTTGGCATCATGATAGAATCATTATTTAACACTGGAGTTTCCCACTAGACGGAAGACAGATGGTTTGATGGAAAGGCACTGGAGTAGGCACATGGGTTTGAACAGTGTCAGAACTCTTGTGACAGGAGGACAAAAGGAACAGAAACTGCACACAAATTACAGAACACAGCCTTAGCCCTTCTCCAACAGACACCCTCCTGTTCCTAGTGTGTGAGCATCCAGGATATACCCAGGGTAATGAGTGGAGCACTACATGAGTGCAAGGACCCTGGTGGTAAAGGTAAACAAAACCCATACACTTTTGCCCCAGGTACAAGTTTCACGTAACAGTTTTGAAGTATGTAGTAGTATCATTTCCCCATGGCTGTGAACTTCAGCATAGAAGAATAGACAAATATCACATATAAAGTAAGCAGGTTGTGTGGAAGTCCTATATATGCTAGGGGAACTAAATTTTAGTGCTTTGAGCAGATTTCCAGTATCTTAAGATCAACTGGAAGAAAATTTGCGAAAGCACCAGTGCATAGTGAAGTAATATATGGAAAGTTTAAAATTTACTTCCTGTCCTCCATGAACTGAGTTTTGTGAAATATAAAAAGGCTTTGCTTCAGCATCCCAGGCAGGAACAAAAAACTCATATGCCTGCCAATGTTTTCATGCATTCCCCTGTGAACACTTCATATGGGTGAATTTAAATCTCTCTAAAATAGGGGAAGTTTTCTCCTTTCGTTTTGCAGTTTGACAGGAAGGATTCTCTAAGAGTTTCTTCCCAAAGACTTCAGGCAAGGCTGTTGACAATAGGACGTTTTGGAGGTCATTAATTAATAGGGTCACCATGAATTGGAAGCAACTTGATGGCATTTAACACAGACGTGTGTACATGGGCATCCATAAACCAAATGCCATGACTGCTTCCATCTTCTAGCCAACCCTGATTACTGCCATGGAAAAGAGCCAATTAGTTGAAGTCCCTGCAGCATCCAAGTGAGAAGCAAGTGGAAGCAAAACATTTATTTATGCTGATTTCTATTCCACCCTATCCTGCAAACAGGCTTAGGGCAAATTAACAATCACAATAAAACCAAAGCAGTTAAACAGCTAATTCAAACAATTAAAATATTAAAACAATAAACAGTTAAAATTGCTTGATTTCAGAAGACAAGTCATAATAAAAGCAGAACCAATGCCACATCAATAGACCTAATTAAGGATGGAATACTGCAGCAAGGGAGGTCGGACTTGATATACTATGGACGCCCGTTGCCTCACCCAAAGGCCTGGTGGAACAGCTCTGTTACACAGGCCCTACAAAAAGGTAGTAGGTCAGGTAGGGCCCTGATCTCTTAACAGAGCATGTTCTACCAGGCCAAGGCCAGGGCAGAAAAAGCCCTGGCTCCAGTTGAGGCAAGACAGATGTCTTTTGGGCCAGGGACACCAACAGATGGTGATTAACTGAACATAGAGTCCTTCAGGGCACATATGGAGAGAGGCGGTCCCTCAGATATGTCGGTCCCAGGCCTTGCAGGGCTTTAAATGTCAATACTGGAACTTTGAAATGAATCCGGTACTCAACAAGTCGCCACTGCAACTGGTGTTAATGCCGGCTGTACACTCACCCATAAAGGCAATGTAGTCAGCAAGCGTGCTGCCACATTTTGCGCCAGCTGGAGTTTCTGGATTAGCCCCAAGGGCAAGCCCATATAGAGCGAGTTACAGTAATCCAACTAGGAAGTGACCATTGCATAGGTCACTGTAGCAAAATCTTGAGAGGAAAGATAGCTGTCTGATCTGCCTAAGGTGGTAAAAGGCATATCTGGCAACTGCAGAGACCTGGGCCTCCATAGAAAGTGAGGCATCCAGTGTCACTCCCAGACTCTTCACCTTCTGGGCTGGCGCAAGTGGCACTCCATCCAGGGTTGAGATCCGGAGTACCCAATTCTGTTCCACCTTGGCTAAGGTACAGGACCTCTGTCTTCATTGGATTAAGCTTCAGTTGGCTCTGCTGCAACCACCCAGCCGCGACTTCCAATGCACAGCCAGATGTTGAGCGGCAGAGACTGGACAGCCATCTATCAACGGATAAAGTGGCTGCTCCTAAGATGGCCAGAACATAACCTTCCCATGTAAGCTCAGAAAAACAGCTTCATAATTAACACTGGAGGGACAGGCAAGCATCTGAATGAAATCAACAATGTCTTTTTGTCCAAGTCAAACATAAATGACCTTGAAGGAAGTAAACAAGGAAGCGCTCACAATTAGTGAGAACATTATAAGTCCACTGAGTTTACCGACTCTTGCACCACTTCTTTGAAATCTAGTTCAAACAGCAAGATTGCTTAATCTTGACAAGGCTTAACAAGCCAAAGCATGTTAAATTTGAAGTTTAGAGCTAGCCTCAAGCACTGGTGTTCTACCAGTCCTAGTTCCTTTAGTTCAAGGGTGGAATGCAATAACTATCTCTCAGCAAAGAAGAAAAACAGCCAAGCCAGCTAGGGACAAGAAGTAAAGAATGGCCTTATCTATTGGAGTCTGCTAAGGTGCCATTAGACCCTAACTTTGTTCTATCATTACAAGAGCTCCACTTAGATCTCTTTGGAAACATGTTCAACTGACAAAAAAGAAGAAGCTTTTAACTGGCTCCACCACAAACAGAATTCACCAGAACAGACCATGACAGCATTTTGTCTGGTCTTAATAGGTATCTCATAGAATCATAAAGTTGGAAGGGACCTCCAGGGTCATGTAGTCCAATCCCCTGCACAACGTAAGAAACTCAAATACCTCCCCCTAAGTTCACAGGATCTTCACTGCTGTTAGATGGCCATCTAGCCTCTGTTTAAAATCCTCCAAGGAAGCAGAGTCAACCACCTCCTGAGGAAGCCTGTTCCACTGAGGAACCGCTCTAACAGGAAGTTCTTCCTAACGTTGAGCTGAAAACTCTTTTGATTTAATTTCAACCCACTGGTTCTGGTCCTACCTTCTGGGGCCACAGAAAACAATTCCACACCATCCTCTAGATGACAGCCCTTCAAGTACTTGAAGATGGTGATCATATCACCTCTCAGCCGCCTCCTCTCCAGGCTAAACAGGCCCAGCTCCTTCAACCTTTCTTCATAGGACTTGGTTCCAGACCCATCACCATCTTCATCGCCCTCCTCTGGACCCATTCCAGCTTGTCTATATTCTTCCTAAAATGTGGTGCCCAAAACTGAACACAATACTCCAGGTGAGGTCTTACCAGAGCAGAGCAAAGCGATACCATCACTTCACATGATCTGGACACGGTGGCAGTAAAACTGATGCACCACTATGCTTGCATGCTTGTATGTGCATTAGAAATAATTGTACCTTTTGTCCCACAATAGTCTCTCCTGAGCCATGCAGGCTGCACAACCTTTGCATTTCTGCTAGCCACCTGAACAAGCAAGATACTTCAAGGTCCCAGCGCATGAATAGCAGCAGTGACAGATGAGGCACCCAAGGGGGACCAATTCCTAAAACAAACAGTGGTACAGATACACTCCCAGCTCCCTTTCCTCCAAAAATGGGGGCATAATAGTCACTTTGCCTTGGTAAAGCATCTGGATGTGTGGAACAGAAATACCATTCATGGAGCAGTTTATCAAAGATGTTCTTTTCATAGGCTATTAAAACAATTTTATCTTTTATTGCAACGTAAAAAGGAGAAAGAACTCTACTATGGAATAAATAGTAGATACATGGTGTTTGTAGCTCTCCCATAATTCATCAAATCAAGAAATTAACCAGGCAGAAGATACCCCGGGGCACAATGCTCCATTTTGGTTTTAAAGCAGAGTAGGAAAATAGAAGGAATTGGCTAAGAATGAAGGGGGGTGTGATTTACACAGACCAGTGGCCAAACTAGCATACAGATTCAGGGGATAGTGTCTGAGGAGAGAGAGAAGGGGAGTCAAAGACAGCTTTGTCCCACTTTAAAGTCTGCTAGCCTCTGGGGAAGAGCGCCTTCAAAGACAGGCTTCTCCTGGAGAGACCTTATGAAATATTACAAACTTTCCCTCTGCTTGCCCTAGTTTTTAAAGCCTCCCAACAGAATGTGGCCTTTTGATGTAATAGCAGCAAGGGCAACAGGATAAGCAACAGTGATCCCTGACATCATGCCTGCCAGCACATGTTGTTCACAGCGTGTTTCCTGGAACCCATTTGCTTCTTCTCTAAAGAGACAATCCTGACTTTCATCTGATTCAGTGGAATAGGAGGAACTCTGAAGATCCCCGGGGGGGGGGGGGGTACATTACCCTTTGTGTCTGAGGGAGTGCCCATTTGGAAACAGCTGCCTCTACCACAGGAAGATGCTTGTCCTAGGAACTCATAAAAGTTTGCTCAATCTTCCAATGTTTTGTGACTGGGCCTGGCTTTCATGGCAGCCATTGCATAATTAGTCCCTCCCTCCATGGCAGATATATTTGGCAGATATATTTTGCTGTAGTAGCAGTATCTGTTTTCAAAATTCCCCAAAATGTTGAGGCTCAGCAAGGTTGGGACTCCTGACAGAGGGGCTCTCTATCACAGTCATACAAGTATGTGCATAATAACAGATGGAGTCTGCCACTCCAATTAATCCCAATGCGGAGGCAAACAGACTAAGGGTCCTTCCAAGTTACATAAAACGGTAAGGCTGCACATTTCTGCCACAGGTCTATAACATCTTGAAAGGCGTTTTTGTGTGTGAAAATACGTAGAATACTACTATAAAAATGCTGAGACTTCCAAGCACTAACTATAAACTTATATAAAAGCTCCCTTTATGTGTACAGAAGACATGCCAGCCCCATATGTCGCTTTAATGTTGCCTACAATATCTTGAGGCTGTCCATTGAAGCAGAGAACAGATCTAATGTCTATGAGTCCTGAAGATTAAACAGGCCCTCCATATTCAGAGGTAATGCACCTTTGTTGGGGTATCAACATCTGGGGAAGGGGAGATATTGTCTTTTTGCAGACTTTCCAAAGGCATCTGGTTGGTCGCTGTAGGATGATGGACTACTTAGGAAAGGAAAGGTCCTCTGTGCAAGCACCAGTCGTTTCTGACTCTGGGGTGACATTGCTTTCACAATGTTTTCACGGCAGACTTTTTACGGGGTGGTTTTGCCATTGCCTTCCCCAGTCATCTACACTTTACCCCCAGTAAGCCGGGTACTCATTTTACTGACCTCGGAAGGATGGAAGGCTGAGTCAACCTCGAGCCGGCTACCTGAACCAGCTTTCGCTGGGATCGAACTCAAGTTGTCAGCAGAACTTAGGACTGCAGTACTGCAGCTTTAACACTCTGCGCCATGGGGCAGACTACTTAGACTTTTTGTTTAATCCCGCAGTAGTCTTCTGCTCTCATTAAATTTACTGCTGGACAGAGAGAAGGAAGCCTCTAAGCCAGAAAATATTATTACAGATTTTTAATTGAATGGTTCAATCCAAAAAAGAGTGGTAAAATAGAGGAAATTATATAGTATTGAGCCTTGACAGTGGAAGACTTTCCATCATCATCCCAAGCAATACAGAACTCATGATTCACAATAATGGGTTTAAATTACAGGCAGAAAGATACCAGTTCAATATTAGGAAAACATTTTTTTATAGTAAGAGCACTTTGGCAGTGGAATCAGCTGCTTAGGGAGGTGGTGAGCTCCCCATCACTGCCAGTCTACAAGCAACAGCTGGATGAATGATTCTGATCCTGCATTGAGCAGAGGGTTGGATTAGATGGCCTGTATGGCCCTTCCAACTCTGATTCTCTGTGGGTAACATTCTCACAATGCAATGCATTTTCTTGATGCCAGGTATATGCTTGTGAAGTGGCAGAAGAATGGGAAAACAAAGCAGATTTAGTTGAAAAGGTCCTTCAAAATCATTATAGAAGAAGCACACAGCACTCACAGAGAGGGCAATCCTCCTACAGAAACACAGTTGAAAAACACAAAGACATCAGAGTCCTTCAAAATGAGATTATTTGCTGTCCTGGGAAATCAAGGGCAAATAAAATATTATAATAATTACAAATGAAGGACAGAGACAAAAATACTGTCTCCCTCCCTAAGGAATCTGGTAGTCCAGCTTCTACATGCACTGCTATCTTGTTTAGCAGAACAGAATTCCTACTCAAACTGGATTAACAATACCCAAATTGCATTAGTCAATATGGGTGGCTGGATGATGCAACGGGAGCATGAGCAGTGAAAACAACATTAGAATCTGTTACTATTATTACTGCCACTATTTCACTTGTCACTTTGCTGTAGCATTCCAGTAATAATGAATTATAGCTCGAAAGCAGGCCACCTTGATTGAATTACTAGGGAGGATATGAGAAAAAAGAGCCTTGGAAAAATATGACAAACCTTAACCCTTTCCTGGGAATCTTGCAACTGGTGCCTGCTTCCCCAACCCCTTCTTAAACAATAAACTTCAATCTACCACCAGAGCAGATTTTTTACCTTAACAAGAACTTATTTTCCAATCAATTCAGCGTCCTGCAGGCCTTTCAGCTGAGGCTATTGCACTCCCTGCTGTACAAAGCAAAATATTCCTCTACTTGAGTACACTGGTTGTATTCTGGGTTCCAATTTACCTCAAAAGTCTCCCCCCCACACATGCTCATATATTATGCAGGATGTGGTTAAGAAATTTTCATTAGTTGTGCTAGTTACCAAAACCATTGAAAAAATGGGGTGGAATGTTCTTTTCAATGAGAAACAAATATTTGTTTGGGTTCAGTTCAGATTGGTATACTATGAGCAATGCCTCATGAACTGGAAAGTAGATTGTTATATTCCTCAACCCAGTTCATGCAAAATTATCTATTTCTGAAGACTGTGGGTCACCTCTCAGTTTTAATTAAACCTCAGAGGGCTCTTCTGCAGTAGATGTTTTAGCTACTTCTTTTATTCCCTGTGTTTCCACCACGACATCAAACCAACACCCCTTGTGCATGCTCAAGTACTGATATCAGAAACACCCTTCCCCTTATAGTATAAGACAGAATACAATCTGTGGGCTGGAATGAGTCACTGTACAGAAGAAGCTAGAGAAACAGATTCATTGATGCACTAGCAGAAAGGGAAAAAGACCCTAGGAAACTACAAGTCACAGTGATGTGGCCTAATGTCCTAGGTTTAAATTTCATACTTTAAAAGTATCATTGCAATTAAGTATCTTGTTTTGGAAAAAAACCCCCACAAGTTTATCCACATACAACAGGTGCCAATTTTTCTTTGGAGAAGACAGCTATAAAATGTCAACTCAAGAACACCCACAACTCTTCCTTTTAAAAAAACATGTTAAAAATGGAAGTCTTCACAACATGTCAAAATTTGAAACATACATAAATAAAAACGCTATGGAAGAAGAATTCCAGTGCAAGAGTCATCTGCCTCAGAGAAACATGAACGCTTCACTGATCTCTGGTGAATTAGAATATGGAGATGGGAAAGACGGAGAAATAGAACCTGTATCAAGCAGCAGATTCAAAGAACAAAATTACAAACTGAGCTATTTCATCAATGGCTCATCAAAAAGCCTTCAAACATAAATGGTAAAATTGTAATAAAGCTTTTGAATTTTTTTTTAAAAAAAAAACATAAATGGCACAGCAAAACAGAAAACATTTAATTAAATGCTATTCAAAGCAGTCATCCGCTATAGAAATCCACTTATTTACTCTGCAGGTTGTTCACTAAGAGCTAAGATTTGTAATGAGACTCTTTAAGAAGTCTTTAAACATCTATGCGCTCATCAACTTTTCAAAATTATCTGTACACAAGTTCAGAATTGCAGAAAGTAGTTTTCACTTTTGTTTTGTAGGTCCCTCAGTAAATCTTTGAGGAAGTGATTTCCCCCTTCCCCCCCAAAACCTTGAGGAACTTCCAATGAGCTAGCAAAAGTCACACATATATGAATCAGTCAGTAAAACCACTCACTTTTCATAACACCAGGGTGAAATCTCTTTGTGCAAAGGAATCCAGGGATTGTTATGCAGCTGCACCTACTATTCAATGGACAAAGTGGGGAGAAGGAGGAGAAACCCTCAGAAAGGTTCAGGAGCTGCACTCCTGTGAGCTCCTGCTGAATCCAAGGCCTGCCTGAAAACATAAACAGCTAATGCTTTTTTTGGTCTCCCTAATAAAAGACTCTGAAACTGCTCAATCAATGTTTCACTTCAAAGTCCACAATTATTCAACTGTCCTTAGAACTCTACTTCTTGGTTCTCCCAAAAACTGAGGCTGTGATTCATCTGGTCAGTTACTGCCAGGGCTTTTTTTTTGTAGAAAAAGCCCAGCAGGAACTAATTTGCATATTAGACCACACAGCCTGGCATAACCATTGTTTCACACAGGGCTTTTTGTAGAAAAAGTTCATCAGGAACTTATTTGCATATTAGGCCACACATTGATGCCAGGCCAGCCAGAACTGCATTCCTGCCAACCCCCCCCCCCGTTACTGTTGGAAACACAATGCTAGATACAGCAGATCCCTGGCCTAAGGCAGCATGGGCTCTTCCATGTTAATACTGCTTAGCTCTTAGCTGCCAAGCCTCTTTGTGGGAACCTATCAGCCACTTGCTACTGCATGACAACTGCAGCTTCTGGAAACTACAAAGTGGGAAGGAAAAGTGGATTAAAACATTAAATAAAATGAAGCACATGAAAATTCAGATTTTATTTTTTTTAAAATAATTCATTTGTACCCTGCTTTTCTGACCAATGGGGACACAACGCCAGTTGCATCATTCTCCTCTCCTCCATTTTATCCTCACAACAATCCTGGGAGGTAGGTTAGGCTGAGAGTATGTGTCTGGCCCAAGGTCACCCAGTGAGCTTCCATGGCATGCGTGGGGATTTGAATCATGTCTCCCAGATACTAACTTGACATTGTTTTTTTTTCTCAAAATTTTTATTTTTCCTTTAACATCAACACAGTAAAAACCATAAATTAACACTTAAATACAGTAACAGTTGCAGTACTTGGCAATGCAGCATTACATTAAAGGTTATAGATCAAAGGTTATAGATCAAAGTCAGCTTGACATTCTTAACCACTATACCACACTAGTTTGAGAGGAGTCTGGGCAAAAAGGTCTCCCTCTGTACATACATGCGCCTCTACCCCTTCCTGGAAGAAAGAGTAGAGCGCAACCAGAAACTTCTTTGCGCCAATTCAAGCCCTACTGGCATGGACAAGGCTGCAGAAAATTTCTTTTCTGTGTGCTCCACCGTCCTGGAAATGGGACACTGCCCCAGAAGCTACTGTGACATCACCATTCTCTTCTGCAAGGCTTCTTCTTCACATCAGTGAAAGGTCAACAGCAGGCCCTTCTGGAGCCCTAACCGTGACAATCTCTGAAACCATCCCTGCACAAAAGAACATTTTATTTAAAACATTTACTAGCTGCCTTTCTCCCCAGCAGAACTCAAGGCGGCTCACAAATATATAAAATACAACACGTTTTAAAGTCACAATTTAAAAAATCCAGTTAGGATTGCCAATAAATAAAAAACTAGATCAGTCAACTGCAGTCCTAAATAAAACTGTTCCAATTGCTTCCTGAAGGTCAATATTGAGTGGGCCAGGTGTACTACTCTGAGGAGGTTGTTCCATAACTCCCTTCTCTAGCATACCACACGGTGACTGTAAAAAACATTATCTAGAAAATTAAATAGGTATTTGTGTTTAATGGCTTCATTTGATACAGAACTGAGCAACAATTAATGTTGTGGCTAAGCCTTCCTTTTCAAAGGCTCTGGTAAGGTGACAGAAAGTGAGAACCAAGCTCCTCCTTTCCTGTGCCCCTGTCACAAATGGCATGCCCATCACCACAAGCATCTGGCATGTCTCATTCTGACAAGCCCCTGATGAAATGTGATGGAATTGTCAAGAAGCCAGTTGCAAAGAATAGGGAACTTCTGTCCCTCAAGCATCTTACTGTGCCCTTGGTTTATGGTTGTCTGGAAGCGGTTTGTCTTCTCCCCTGTGATTCTTTTAAATTATGCTAGTGAAATCAGAGTTCATTCCAAAAAGCAATCCACCCACTCAGAGTTGAAAGTGAAGTCTGATTGTAACTCTGCTGCAGTTCAAACCCTTAGAAGTCCTTATTCAGAGGTCTGCAATTTCTCTCCAGCCACAACAGTTCTATTCCACACAGGTCTCCTAAGCAAAACAATTATCTGGCCATAAACATTCCTTTTTTAATGCATTTCCTTTTAGTATGCAAGTTTCTCAGAAAGTAAAGAACATCTTTCTTTTTTAAAATATTTGCACATACAAATTTTGCACACCTCTATGGGCAGCCTCTAACACTGGACTTGCAAACAGGATGAGCAACAGTGTATCATTTGAGCACACTGGCAGACTAACCTGGACCAGGCAAGGAAAATGAGTTAACAGAAGGAATACACACTGGGCTAAAACAACAGCATGGCTGGAAATGGCTTGGCTTGTGTACAAAGTACATTTTACCCTTTTGACATCTGCTGTGTTTACTACTAGCTACATGGAGGCCTCCCTATGAATTAGGCAGAGATAAGCAAGGGTCTCTCAGGAGAAAAGCAGCCTTCATGCAGAGGAAGGTGAATTTTCTTAAAATGAGCTGCCCTGAGCATCCTGGAACAGCAGGATATAAAGATCTTTAATGGAGACGACAACTAAACTTAAATAAATATTGCAAAAGGATAATGAAATTCAGTCACGGAAAAGGTACAGGAGGGGTGAGAGAAATATATTGGTTGAGTTTAGTCAGCAAAACAAAAGTAGAGTATTGCTTCTAATAGAGACTTTGTAGGCTGCATTTATGGCAAGCAGCAAAACACTTTTGAGACAAAATCTTGTTGATAACTTGCATAAAACTAACCAACTAACCAATTAAATAAGGGAAGGAACAACATTATGTTCACTGTTGATCTCAGAGACATGAACCTAATTTGATTTTCCTTGCTTGGAATGGAGCCTTGGAAACAACCCTTTCGACCACAGAGATCAGAAAAGTGATTTTAAAAAGTTTTTAGAAGTACAATTATACTAACTGATTTCATATCCCATAGAATGACTGTTGCAGGATGCTAACTTAAGTACCTGCAAGTAATGTCTCCTAGTGCAGGTAAGAATGCAACCAACAAGGGCTTCTAAGTTAAAAAGCCTAAGCACAGAGCTAGTTGGGAAAATAAAACTACCCTCTGAGCAGAAGTTCCAGGATAAGTCCACAATGGAGCTGCTGATCTCCCCTAAACACACAGCATCTAGCAGTTCTGCTCTTTACTGCACTTCCAATCAAGCTGCCTGTTCACTGACCCATGGTCTGCAGAGTCACCTTTATAGATTGAATGCTCTTTACATTATCTACAATCCATAACTGTGACACAGAGGCCAATTTTAGTGATAGGTTAAGTATCACTATTAACTATTATTCAATTATATTTGGTTTCCTTCACTGTTACCACATTTTTCTTCATCTCTAAACCTGAAGACTTTTACATGTATGCCAGGAGGCTTCAGTCCAGAGGTGCTGCATTTGTACAAATACCAATAGGGCTTCATGGCATTTGAGATAAAATAATACCAGAAGAACTTAAGCAATGGGAGGGAGCACACAGTGCTAAGTGGAAGGACAATATAACAAATCCTGTAGTCTTTTCCTAATTCTATACTTCAAAAAACAGCATCTTATGTAGGGTACTACTGAGTCAAAATAAAGATAAAAATTAGCTGCCTCTAAAGATGAGGTAAATTTCCACGGCAGCAGTAAAAAGTGTGACACTTTGATATAAACACATTTTGGAAAGTAGTAGTAAAATGTCACTAATGCTTATTCCAGAACTTCCTGTTCATCACACGGGGGCAACCTTAGAAGTCACCTGAGCATGTTGCCTCTACAAAGGATAATTTAACTCCAGTAACTTCCCAAAACTGGACATGGAAGATCTGCATTAAAACCCTGCCAATGAGGGTTTTAATGAAATCTCCATCTTGTGTGGCTTGGCAGCACTCAGATCAATCTAGCCATCTGGGTCAAACTTTCAAGAAGTGCTTGAGTCAGGGATTTCTGGAGGCAGCTTCCCCTTCCTTCCTTCTCTCCTTTATTAATCTCCGTTAACATGTACACATGAACAAAAATGTATAAAAGCAACACTGGTGTGTCTGCGTCCAGTTATTATCAGTTCTGTACTTAAATATAAGGTATGGAGGAGACACAAAGACTCAATGAGAGAAGATATCAGTGGAATCTGAAGCTCTGTATAATTAAAAGACAAATGCACTCATCTCCCAGTTTTCATTACTAATACACAACAGAGTTTACTGACACTGAAAACATGTCATAGCAACCACTCACTGTATGCAGCCAACAGTGATGTTCAAAGTACACGTTTCAATCCTTGTGGAGCGACTACACTGAGAATTCTATGTTCCACATGATCCATATTGCTCATGATTTGACAAGGCACAGAGAGTCTATTGACATCTCTCACAAACTTCTTTTCCTGGGAATCCCATCAGCCATGTCCGCTGGCCTTTTAAGATATTTAATGTAGCTAACCTGAGGTATCTGAACAGGAAGACTAAAGGCAATCATACCATAACTGGGCACAGAAGCCAACATCAAACATTACTTGTGTTGCATTCAGAAAACATGTGAAATCACTTCATGGGCGAAACAACACAGGTTTCATTCTTTGTCCTTAACAGGATACTTACAAGACATTTCTAAGGTAGATCCAGGTGGGCAGCCATGTTGGTCTGAAGCAACAGAACAAAGCTGGAGTCCAGTAGCTCCTTTAAGACCAACAAAGTTTTATTTAGAATGTAAGCTTTCATGTGCATGCACACTTCATAATTCTGAATAAAACTCAGTTGGTCTTAAAGGTGCTACTGGACTCCAATTTTGTTCTAAGACATAAATAAGTCTGAAGTTGTGTCACACTTCCCCAAGGATGGACTGACCCTTTTTCAGTTAAGACAAGGTGAAAGCCAGTAATGTTTTCCCATGTGTTTTTCTTACCATCCATGTACAATACAAGGTCAGCAAAAGTTACTGCTCATCCTAAGCAGGGAAATTTCCTAGCTTGCATGTATGATAACAAACTTCCATCTTTGGTACTTTCCTTATACTAATGCATTTCATGTTTGAAAACTTAAGTGCACCAATGAAGATGTTGTATGCAGAAACACGATACAGGAACAAATCATCTGACTCAATTCATTGCCAAAGGTCATATATAAGCACCTTCATCAAGTATTCTGCAGCTCGGCCATCTGCCATATACTCATTTCCTGAAGTCTGGCTGCTGTCCTTGTCTAAGCTCCTCAGACTTTCCCTTAGTATGCTGAACTAATTGTGTCTGCGAATGTCTTGTAGAAGGGTGAGATCATCAACAAAAACAAAGAAGAGTGGAAGAGCACCTCCAAGACCTTTGAGTTTTAAGCTCACCCCTTGAATCAATGGATAGAAGTGTTGTTTTTTTAATCAAACACCACTTTCCCCCAAATTTACATAGCTAACCTCTCACCTATAAAGTATCCATCCTTATTTTTTGATACTTCGCTATTATGGCCAGATGATGATGGAATACTTTGGTGATGAATCAGTATTACACTGGCCAGTTTGACACAACAAGTTTCCATTTAGGAAAGAGCAACAATCCATAAGAAAGAATAAATTATACTTCCAAGCCATCCAGTCCTAACTGGAACATGGAGAAGTTTAATTTCCTTTGCTTTCAGTAAAAATCTTTAGCCATTCATTCATAGACAAGCCATACACTCTACTACCTAAATATTTTGGCTTTACAGCAAAAAGCTGGAATTTTTACTGCAAACAATGACAGGTCCACTAGAAACAGGATCACTTTGCTTGACAGATGCAAACAACTTTTTGTGAACTGTTTTAATTATTCTTAGATATGCCATTTTCTCTATGTGGTTTTGATGGCTGAATTACATCACATGGTTTTGTTCAGGCATTGGTATAGATACAATAAGTTCATTATGACCTATATTGTTATCCTCCCAAGAAAGAATAAAAAAACAGGTTGCTTACCTGTAACTGATGATCTTCGAGTGGTCATCTGTGCAGTCACACACATGGGTCTTGCCGCAGGCAATGAATCCATTCCTCGGAGTTCCAATAGCTCGCCTATAGCGCTTTTGGCGCGCTCCCCTCCCGCCCTGGGGAGCAGGCAGCGACCGCGCATGCCTGGAGCGGGGGGGGAGCGCCCATTCCACTCAGTTTCTTCCAGCCGCCGCTGACCTAACACAGTACAGAGTTAAATAACAATCACAGGAAGCCAGCAGCGGGGAAGGCTGGGTGGGCGTGTGTGACTGCACAGATGACCACTCGAAGATCATCAGTTACAGGTAAGCAACCTGTTTATCTTCTTCGTGGTCTCTGTGCAGTCCCACACATGGGTGACTAGCCAGCTGAGTAACCTGGAGGAGGGTGCTGGTAAAAGAAGAAAGTTAGTCACATAAGAAAACAGATCATGTTCCAAGACATAGAGGCAGAAGCGAAAACACTCACCATACTTCAGTGGAAGATGGATCGGAGAACTGCTTGGCCGAAAGAGGCGTCTCGTCTCGCACGAACGTCCAAAGCGTAATGGGAGACGAACGTGGAAGGAGAGGACCACGATGCAGCTGCACAGATGTCCTCTAAGGAGACGCCCTGTAGAAAAGCCGAAGACGTGGAGACCGCTCTAGTAGAGTGGGCCTTGAGGCCTTCGGGAAGAGGCTGTTTAGCCAGTTCGTAACACAACCTGATGGCACTAACTACCCATTTGGATAGTCTTTGGGTAGAAATTTTGTGTCCTTTACGTGGTTTACCGTAGGCCACAAACAGGTTAGGGTCCTTACGGAAAGGTTGTGTGCGATGCAGATAGAAGGCTAGCGCCCTTCTGACATCCAGAGAATGCAGGGATCGCTGTCCCTGGTCCGACGGGTTAGGGAAAAACGTTGGTAACGCGGTGGAGGTAGACAGATGAAACTTGGAGACAACTTTGGGGAGGAACGTAGGATCCGGTCTTAAGACAACCTTGTCCCTATGAAAGATGGTGTAGGGAGGGTCATGTCTGAAGGCACATAAGTCACTTGCCCGCTTACCCGAGGTGAGGGCTATTAGCAATGCTGTCTTCCAAGAGAGAAGATTGAGCTGTATTGTCGCCATGGGTTCAAAGGGCGCCTTCATTAGACAGGAAAGAACAAGGGATAAACTCCACGTTGGGACGAATGGTTTAACCGGTGGATGTAGGTGCAGCATTCCTTTGAGGAAGGATTTAGATAAGGGGTGAGAGAACACTGTCCTGCCGTCGATAGTGTCATGGAATGCCGAGATGGCAGACAAGTGTACTTTAAGTGAAGAGTAGCACAAGCCTGATTTCTGCAGAGATAGGAGATAATCTAAAATCAGGTTCAGAGGTGTTACCTCAGGAGTCCAATGATAGGGTGCAACGAAGGAACAAAAGCGCTTCCATTTGCGTTGGTACGAGAGTCTAGTGGAAGGCTTCCTTGCGTTGAGAAGAATATTGGTCACTTCTGTGGAGAGGCAGGTGAGTGTATCCTCCAAGCGGTGAGGGCCAGAACCCGAGGGTTGTGATGAAGTACCTGGCCGTTCGCCTGCGAGAGAAGGTCTCCCACGATCGGGAGGCGGCGGTAAGTGTGTTGTGACATTTGCAGAAGTTTGGTGAACCATGGTTGCCGTGGCCACCACGGTGCGATAAGGATGCAGTCCGTGCCATCCCGTGCGACCTTCGTCAACACGCGTGTCAGTAGGGGGGTTGGCGGAAAAATGTAGTGGAGGGGACCTCTCCAGAGATGTAGGAAGGCATCGTCGCCCTTCCTGCAGTAGAAGCGGTGACATTTGGCATTGTCCCTGGAGGCAAAGACGTCCACCCTGGGGGTCCCGAAGCACCTGAAAATCCGACGAAGGTAGGTCAGATTGATGGACCATTCGTGGTCGTCTATACGTATCCTGCTTAGGGAGTCGGCCAATACATTCTGTACACCTGGGAGGTGGATGGCGGTCATGTGGATGCTGTGTTTGATACACCATTCCCAGAGCAGAGTGGCTATGCGACATAGTCGAGGGGATCTGGTGCCTCCCTGCTTGTTTATATAAAATACTGTCGCCATGTTGTCCGTGGAAATCTGGATGTGGCGACCCGCAATGAGAGGAAGGAAGGATTGAAGAGCTCTGTGTACTGCAATCAGTTCTAAGCAGTTTATGTGCAGGGTCCTCTCCTGAGGGGTCCAGAGACCTCTGACAGTCTTGCCTTCCAAGTGGGCTCCCCATCCCCACATGGAGGCGTCTGTTGTCACGATAGCCGTTGGAGTAGTTGGTAGGAACGGCATGCCTTCGAGGAGGTTGTCGAGGCTGGTCCACCAAGTGAGAGAAGGAAGGACTCTCCTGGGGACGGTGAGCAGGGTGCTCTGAGGTTGCACGTGAGGCCGGTAGGCACGTACGAACCAGAGCTGAAGTGGTCTCATTCGAAGCCTGGCGAAGAGGAGGACTGCTGTAGTAGCGGCCATCAGACCTAAAAGACGCTGAATAGTTAGGGCCGGTTGGATGGGATGCAGCTGGACCATCCTGGCAAGGGTGATGATAGTCATAGCACGGTCCTCTGGGAGGAAGGCACGGTGGATAGAGGTGCGAAGATGGGCCCCTATGAAGCAGAGCTGTTGAGTGGGGGTGAAGTGCGATTTTGTAACATTCACCCGCAGGCCTAGAGACTCCAGCAGGAGAAGGGCTTCGTGGAGATTGGACTCGAGCTGGTCTGGGGTCGGTGCAATGAGGAGCCAATCGTCGATGTACGGGAAGACCGTGATGTTTCGTAGTCGAAGAGCAGCTGCCACCACCGCCATGCACTTGGTAAATACCCTGGGTGCGGTGGAGAGGCCGAATGGTAGGGAGATGTACTGATAATGATGTTGGCCCATCGCAAACCGGAGGTATCTGCGATGCTGAGGTCGAATAGTCACATGGAAATAAGCGTCCTGAAGATCTAGGGAAGCCATCCATGAATCCTTCGGAATCAAGGGCAAGATGGACTGCAACGAGATCATTCTGAATTTTTTGTACAGGATAAATTTGTTTAGCTTCCGAAGATCCAGAATGGGACGCTTGCCTCCATCCCTCTTGGGGACCAGGAAGTACCTTGAGTAGAGTCCCGTTCCCCGGTGTTGGGGGGGAACCGGTTCTATGGCTTTTTTCTGGAGCAGGTCCAGAATCTCGTGATGGAGGTGATGGGATGGAGGGGTAGCAACGAAATAGTGGTGGCGAGGCAGCGAAGCGAACTCTATTGCGTACCCCAGACGTACGATGGTGAGTACCCAGGAGTCGGTCGTGATTGAAGTCCAAGTCCCGTAGAATGGGGAAAGACGCGTGGGGTAAGGTGACTGTATGGGGAAGTCAAAGAGACTGCTTGGTAGGGGGGGATGATTTTTTGGACTGCTGAGGGCGTTGCCTTTGCTGAAAAGAAGGCTTCTGTTGAGCAGGTCTTCTTTTCCAGTATTCAGACTGTTTAGGAGAACGCTGGCGTCTTTGGAAAGATGGTTTCCAAGATTGTTTGCGGCCGAAGGGTTGCGAAGCAGGTTGGGCGACTCCTAGGCGCTTGGCCCTTTTACGGCCGTCGTCAACAGAGGACAAGACCTCATCGGTGGAGGCATGAAAGAGGCCAAGGCCATCAAACGGAAGATCCTCTATCTTCTGCTTGATGTCGGGTTGAAGATTAGTGGATCTCAGCCAAGCATGACGACGCAGGGCAACCGCAGAGGCAAAGACACGGGATGAACAGGAGACCGCATGTCGAATCGAATTAATTTGTTGTTTGGAGACCCTGGAGAGTTCGGAAACCAGGGCTGATGCTGTTCCCTGAGAGGAATCGGGAAGCGATGGTATCAGTGGTGTGAACTGGTTCGCTAGATTAAAAGTATAAGCAGCAAAATAAGCCAGGTAATTGTTAAGCTTCGAGTTGGTGGAAGCAAGTGTGAAGATTTTCCTTGCCAAGGTGTCTAATTTCCTTCCCTCACGATCCGGCGGTGCGGGATGCCTGGAGGGCTTGGCCTTCATGGCAGAATGAACAATTATAGAGTTCGGAGCCGGATGTGATGCAAGGAATTTGGCGTCAGGGGCATGGACTCGATAGAGGGAGTCCAGCCTTTTAGAAGTGGGAGGTACTGATGCAGGTTTGTCCCAAGTCTCCTGAAGACCCTCCAGGTGCACCGGTAGCATAGGAAGCAAGGACCCTGAAGGGAAGTCTGATTGAACCAGGTCATGTACCATGTCCGACACTTTGGGGGAGTCTGCCTGGAGAGGAATCTTCAGTGCCTCCGCCATGGAAGTAATAAGATTGAGATAGGCCTTGGATGCATCGGACGGAGAGAGCCTGAGCTGTTGCGCCGAGTCCGGTGGGAGAGAGGGAGAGTGGTCCTCCGAATCCGAAGAGCCTGGGGACTCCTTTCCCGAGGAAGAGGCCCCCGTGGAGGGGGAGGGTGGATGAACGATCGGTTCCGAGACGGGGGCTGCCTCCGAGGTCTTGGGAGAAGACCGAAGTCTAGAATCCGGGGCCACGGAAACGGTGGCAGAGGCAGTACGCGGTTTAGCCACGTCTCGGTACCGAGGGTGGTCACGGTGATGATGCGAGGGGCCAGCCTCTTGATCAGATGATAGCAGGCGATTGAGGAGTCTGGGTGAGTACTCGAAGTGACTTCGAGGGTCACGAAGCCGAGAAGGGCGGTCGAAGTGGAGCTGAGGCGAATCCTCGCGTCGGGTTGTGCGCGCGTAGCGGGACCGAGGCGAACCGCCATAACGGACCCGTGGAGTCTCGGGATCACGGTGGAAGTAGGAGTCTGACTCGTGGTATCTACGATGGATGTCCCAATCAGAGTGGGAGCCGGAACGGTGACGGGATCTGCCCTGTCGAGGTGAGGGCGATCTGGATAGAGGAGAGTATTCATATCGCCTTCTCGAGTAGTAATCCTGTTGTTCAAAGTAAACGGAGGAACCGGAGTCGTGGCGGCTACGCGGGGAGCGTGATCGAATTCGAATCCGATGGGAGGAAACTTGCGTTGCCGATTCACGGTACAGCGGAGAGAGTGCAACATCGTGGAAGGCGTCAGGTCGCAAAGACGGGCGTAAGTAAGTCTGCGTCGGGTCGGTGGAACGGTCGGGTTCAAGGATCTCGGAAGGTACCACGCTATGTACTGAAGGCGATCGAGATCGAATCGGAATCACCTCCACAGCCGTGGAGGTGTGAGGTGTAAGCCTGGGCATGTCCGTGATGACATCAACCGGGGTCGACAACTCGGACGGCAAGAGTGGTTGGGCTGAACTCGACTGAGCGGTCGAGGACATGGTGTTGCGGGGCTTTATGGGCGCCGAGTCCGTTGATTCGGAATGACGCGCCGGCTCGGAATGGTGAGGTTTCTTAGGCGCCGAATCCGAGTGCCGAGGCTTCTTCGGCGCCGACTCCGATTCGGGATGACGCAGTTTCTTCGAAGACTTGTGGCCGGCTTCGGCGTGCTTCGAAGGACGTTTCCCGGACTTGTGCGTCTTTTGAGGCTGAGGCGCAGCCGGGGCAGCCGAATCTCCCGCTCGAGGTGGGGGAGGCGGCGAGTCGGAGGTGGGCATAGCCCGCAGAGACCGTTCTAAGAGGAAGGCCTGTAGTCGTGCGGCGCGGTTTTTGCGTGCCTGCTTGCCAAAGTTTGCACAATGCGGGCAAGCGTCGACTCGATGGCCCTCCCCGAGGCAGAAAAGGCAGTGGCTGTGGCCGTCTGTGGTGGGAATTTTAGCCCCACAGTGCCTACACTTTTTGAAGGTAACCTTCCCTTCCATACGCCCCGGACGGTGGGGGGGGGGGGGAGAGGGAAGGGCGGGAAGGGACGGGTATGGAAAAAGAGAGTTAAAAGCGCAGAAACGGGGTTCTTTTTTTTTTTTTTTTTTTGTATATTTTTTAGGACGAAACGGGAGAAAGAGAGAACGATACCAGTCAAAGTAGAGATGAAATGAGCTGAGGAGAGACGAGCTAAGGAAGAGCGCAGCGAGGAAGGTGTTGTCCGGGCGGCGGAAAGGAAGAAACTGAGTGGAATGGGCGCTCCCCCCCCGCTCCAGGCATGCGCGGTCGCTGCCTGCTCCCCAGGGCGGGAGGGGAGCGCGCCAAAAGCGCTATAGGCGAGCTATTGGAACTCCGAGGAATGGATTCATTGCCTGCGGCAAGACCCATGTGTGGGACTGCACAGAGACCACGAAGAAGATCATTGGAGACACATTTCTGAGGAGACACCATGATCTCACTATCAGCAAAACTGAAGCCTGAGAATTGCTATCTACCTTTAAAAAAAGCTTTGGCAATTATTAGTATAGAGATTTCTTCATTCAACATGGGGTGGACATCCTTGAAGTATACTGAAAGTAATGCCTAATTGAAGGCAGGAAGTGTCAACAGTAAATATACTTTTAAGAAGTGCAAAAGAAAAGCATTCTGATAAATGAAAACTCCAGGAGTGCAGTTCAAGGGCAAAAAAAAAAACATGTCTCAGACACACGTAATAGTCTGATTAATATAAAAGCTACAGAGTATAAAAATAGTATCTGTCTGAAATTAGAGGGAATGATTTAGATAAACAGAATTACTGATTGATGTTGGAGCTTAGCCATCATATTGCATCTGATGTCCTCTCTTCTCTCAGCAGCATACCTTGAATCTTTAATGAACAAAATCAATTAGAATTCTGCCTTATGATCCTATCTGATCACTGAAGTACAGACTGTTCCTAAATTTTGACTGGAGCACTGGCATCAAGTTAAAATATTCAGCAAGCAAATTCCCCTCAACACATACTCTTCTTGTAGATGTGGACTCTGTCCTGCAATTAACCCCCCACCACCACCACCAAGAGCCACTCTATAGAATAAATTAGGGATCAATGATCAGATTTTGCAATTTTTTATATCTCAGAAAGCAGTTTGAGGGATTTGGATTGGGACCTCAACACAGGGACCACAATGCCATTTATCTGACCAAAATAATTTGATTTACAAGGGGAGAATTCAAATATGAGATTCCTCATCCACTCCCTTCATACATGTTAAATCACTACATTCCAAGGAGGAATATGCCATGTGCTTATCCTAACATGTAGATTAGATACTAATCCTCTTCACCTTTGCCAGTTAAGTCAAGGTATAAATTGGGGCAGCAGTGAAGTCTTTTTATAATAATTATGGATTGTGTTTTGGAAGCTTCCTGCAATAATAAAAAGATAAGCTTTTCAGCCATGACACAATCCAAATTAGGCTCAAAGATAAGGTCTGCAGATATCAGAAAGCATAACACTGAGCCACTATCAAGAAATCAGGAACAAGATACCAATATCACATTGTATTATGAAGCTGCTTATAAGACAGAATCTAGTATCCGGATCTGAAAACAGTATCACCTCTGCAACAGATACAGTTTTCCACTGATAATTCTGAGAGCACATGCGCTCTCACTCTCTCCTTCACTCACACACTTCTATACGCTCCTGCATGATGCAGGAGGCAGATAGCACTACCTTTGTATATTGATTTCCTCAAGGTAGCTCAGATAGATAGGTCTCTCTCATTACTCTGGGGCATTGAAAACTCATGTCCTTGTCAATAAACCATATTCCTGCTCTTTTTTATACTTCCAAAAAAGTTCTAACATGCAAACACTGTAAAGATATGAAAAATTTCAGTTTCTACAAGTGGCAGGTTTCCCTTACAGAAAAGCCCATGTACTAGGCAATTTCTTGGTGGCACGCCAACAGGATACTTACCAGGCCGCAAAACCCTGATTTCCAGGAGATTTGAGGTTCTGTCTGCCAGTCGTGTCCAGCTGCTGTTATAGTTCTTCCGCCAGAGCTCTGCCACACATTGGTACTTGCCTGCCTCTGTGTCACTGGCCCTGCTAATGCTGAGGCGTACATTGTTACTGGACTCTGTTTTCTCAATGGCTGTTCGAGTTCGGAATCCGCTATACTTATCTCCCCACTGAACACCTCCATCTCGAGTAAAGGTGACCAGATCGTGAAATTCTGTGCTGCCTGCTGGCTGAAAACGCCACGTCACAGACACTGGGACCCAAGATGGGTAATGTGGTTTGATGATGCACTGCAAATCAAATGACTCATTATAGGTCACTCCAGGAGTGCGGGAGATGGCTGTAACTGCAAAGCCAGCATCTACCAAAAAGCAAATGGACAGAGACAAAAAGATAAGATTTTCATAACTGAAATACATTAATCCATGCATGCAGAAAACTGATTAGTCAACTCTTGGTCTCAGTAACTAAAACCATACAGTTGAAGTGTAACCCTGAGCAGAGTTATATCTTTCTAAGCCCACTGATTTCAATTGACTTAAGAAAAGTGTAACTCTGTTTAGGATTGTTTAGGCACAGACACCCCCCCCCCCAACAGTAAAATAGTTCTGCCCACATTTCATTTGGGGGTACAAGCATTCTGGGGGAGTAGCAGAGGCCCATCAAAATTTGTCTGACCATCCCTGAGATCCTCAGCTGAGTTCAAGCACTGGACAGGTTATAGGCAAAACTCGTTAAAAACTTTCTTCCAGATATTCTATTTTACCTCCACCATTCAAATGGGAATACTTTTTACAGCATGGGGTGGGGGTAGGGCAATACTTCAATCAGCCATGCAGTACAGTTTGCTTGGTTCCCCATTCTCATTACCCTTCACACTACAGGAACAGTTTAAGGAGATGGGATACATCTTGTTTTATAAAGACAGAATGATAAAAAGGTTTATCATGGAGAAGGCAAGCATCTTAAAAGGCAAAAACCTTCTCAGGAACCAGACCAGGACTGCAGAACACACTGGAAGATGAAATAAGAGAAACCATTTATCCCACTTCTCTTTTTGTTTTTTAAAAAAACTTATGGAAAATGGCATATTTTGCCCCAGAGAGCTTTTGCTATGTTAAAAAAAATAAAAATAAAAATGAATTTATTAAAATGCCACGTAACACCAAAAAAACTTTCAGTGCAAACATGCACCAAGTGATACCACTTGTTAGTTTTCATCCACAACACTGCCTGACATACAAGACATGCAGATTCTGCAAAAACATTAATGAGGCTTTCAGGATTGTGTGATGAACTTGCACATATCATTTTTAAAAAACCATTAAAACTATCTCCTAGGATAAAAAACCATAAAGTGGCTCAGAACAGTTTCCTGTAGCAATCTTCCATGCAATAGCAAGCCTTGGGATAATTCTGTTTGTTTGGCCATGCAAGACAGCCTTAAGGTGGTAGCCCCTGGGCCTGCGCGGCTCAGGAAGACAGCACCTCCTGACCTGAAAGGCTGGAAGGTATTAATTGACAATGCCAGGCAATTGGGATATTAACATTAGCGAGCAGATTAATTTTTGCCTGCCAGCCTTGCCTCAGAGCTGCAACTGAGATCTCTGACTTTTCCAGCAAAAGGCTCAGGGATTCTAATCATCAACGGACGTCACCATGGCAGAGCTCCGGCCCATGTAATTACAGCAAAAAACAGGTCAATCGTTGGGATTAAAGCATTTTGGAAATGTGTTTAATGATTATACAGAAGAAGGGGAGGAAGCTAGTGGAGGGAGAGAACATTCTCCCTCTTTCACTACACTATTAGTAGGAACTACAAACGATGTGGTCACTGCCCTCCCGACCTAGCAAAGTAATTGCCAGGCACAGTCCAGAGCACATTTCAGATCTAAGCACCTGGAGACTGAAAATGTAGAAGAGATCTTCATTTTTTCTGATACAGAATTCAGATGCATGCATCTTCTCAGGCAGCCATGACCTTTGACAACTCACACCTATATTAACTCCCAAAGAACTTTCTGCCCACAAAAAAAATCAGGAATTCCCTGTAACACTGTGCAGTGGAAGCAACTGAATGAAACTATGGGTCAAGTGGCTGCCTGGCAGGTCTCCATATAGGAAGGACTGCTGATAAGTGATGGTGAAAGGGGCAACCTCTTCTTAGAGATGAAGCTGCTGCTCTCCGCTCCTTGAAGTATTGTAAAAGTTCTAGAGCTTCCCAGAGTGAACTTTCCAACATTTCATCCCACACTTCTTTCATCAGCTGACACAGTAAAAATGCTTCTTCTGGGGAATACCTAACAGAACTGAGCAAGAATAATTTAAGGAGGTTCTGGCATTCTTGTTTTATTAATTATACTTAACACACTGTTCTTTTTCTCCAAAGTGCTCAGTGGGGCTTACATAATGGTTCACAGGCAATGTAAGGCAGCTCACAGGGCCAGACTTACTGAAATTAAGCAGTGTTTACTGTGTAATGCATTTTTTTACAGACCGCTCTCTGGATGTGTCTCTGGATTCTGCCTCTAGCAGTCATCTGAATTTCAACCACTCACTTGCCTCTTGTGCAAACTGTGATGCTTAACCTCTTGAGAAAACACCACAATAAATCTTTAAATCATGTTTCCATTGCCTATATGTCCAACATAACAATGTTAAGAGTTTTTCCAGTTTCCCAACATCCTGGGGAACAAACAAGACCTTTTCTTGGATTTTAGACAAAGTGACTTTACAGCTATGAGACAAAGAATGCCAGCCACATCATGGCATGCAAAAAGGTAAGAAAGACCCTGAGCATCAGCAGCTTTGTATTTCTTGTAACGTCTAGTACTACCCTTGAGTACCTAAGACAATAAGTGAAAGTCTGAGAACTGTGAGCAAGACATGTACAAAGGGGTAACCTCCCTATATTTTTACAGTTACCAAAGTAGTTTTAATTATTTTTCCAACCAAGACAACAGTGATGTCTAAATGTATGGAATTAAAGCTTTCACAGAAGATAAGGTATGTAATTACACTACATGTACTGCTGTATATAATTAAAAGCACCTTTTTAACTTACCCAGTGCATTGATTGATACTGCAGAGCCATTGTGCCGTTCCCCAATCATCTGCCACTCCCCATCCAGCCGTCGTGTCCACTCTGTGACACGACACTCATAATGGCCCTCATCTGCTTTGAGGCTGTTGAAGATTTCAAGTGTGAAGGATCCAGGCCGTATCTGCTCCATCTGGATCCCACCGTAGCTGCTACGCTCAATGTAAGAAGGGCCTGGATGAAGGGTGCCATCCCGGTCAAGCTGCACAATGTCACTGCGACGATTCTGCTTGTCCACTAGTTGCCAAGTGACAGAAAGACGGTTTTGGGGTCTAAATCCTGTGCGCACATTACAACCAAATCGTAGGCTTTCTCCCTCTAGAACACTAGGGGCATTGTTGGTCACTTCCACTGAAATATTGGTCTCTGCAATAGAGGAGAGACAGAAGGTATGATTACAGTTAAGGACGTGCAGAGCAGTTCTCATATGTCTTCACTGGCCATTTTTTCTTAATGGTTCCCAAATTTACTCATGCTTAAGACTTGATGGAAAAGGAAAGATAGCTGCTCTGGCAGCAGATGGGATTCACTCAGTGAGCAATTTCCAATTATGGTAGCATCCAGAAGTGCCACTGCAGTGACAGAAGTAGCTCACTGGCAGTGCAATCCTATGGCATGTCACTCCAGACAAAGCCCACTGAAATCAATAGGCTTAAACGAGTAATTCTGCACCAAACTGCACTGTAAGTGTAACTTACTTATAATCATGTACTGCACTCCACTCACTCATAATCACATACTAAGAATATTTAGGAATAATTGTGTGGAAAAACATGAACTATGACATAGATGTTTTGTGCCTTGTACAGCTACACAACCGTGTATGGACTGTTACTGATACCAATTTTGACAGCTACAGGAGATTCTAGAAAACATCTGCTTCCACTTGCAATATAAGCGGGTTTCTAGAAATTATGGATATGTGTTTCAAAGGACACAGACAAGGTCTTCAAAGTCTATGATATCTGGGATATGGAACCTCTGTGCCTTGTATGGCTTTATCCTTTTCCATTGCCCCAGTCATGTGTCTATAACATATAGCCCTTCCATTTCTGTTGCAGATTCTATCTTTCCCCCAATTTAGTGCCTGACATTTTTATTTCTATGAAAAGTATTGATGTGATTAGATTCAGCATGTTACTTTTCAGAAGAATTTAAATGTATTCCTAATGGAGCAGCAACTCAAAATATTTTTTTTTTTAGCACAGTTGCTATGCACAGTAATCTAACTTGGGATAAGCCGCCCTGAGCCTGCTTCGGCGGGGAGGGCGGGATATAAATTAAAAATTATTATTATTGTTATAAGCAAGTATCAACAACTGTTTTCAGATTTCATTTCAGATATGAATCTAGAATACAGCAGAATCCAGGCAAGTTATACTGCCAGCTTCTGGACTCATGCTAAAAGACAGTGGGTTCATTTTACTTTTTAACTTATGGGTTTTATTTTATGGTTCTTGAAGTTACACTGCATCGTTTTCAGCTGCTGAGAAACAGGACATAAATTTGCATGGTATCTTCCCTACAACTTCTGTTCTCTTCTAGGGTATTTTATGCTTCCGTTGACAACACTTCTGATTTGTTATATCAGAAAAATTGCCTAAACTGAAGAGCAAGACAAAAGTACTAATAAATCAGAGACCTGACTCCTCTTACTCAAATATTTCTGTATTAATTACTTCCCTCTGCTGTGTGAATGCAGGAATCAGACATGGGCACTGCCTGTAAGTCAATAGGCTTCAAGTGGAGTAACTTTGCATAGGATAGCACTGTAAAACACAGAGTTTAAGGAAGTCCTGTAGGCAGCGGAGTTTCTGAGACAATGAACTCATACAGACGTGGGCAAGACATTACTGTTGTCTCTCTAAGGACCAAGACATTTAGTTGGGTAAATATCTCTACTTCTCCTTATTTATCAAAAGGCAATCCTGCTTTTGGAATTCGTTTATTTATACTATTGATGTTTTATGATTTTTACTGTTATTATATTTAACTAGCTGTTATTTTAATGTTGTTATTTTAATGTTTTATTGTGTTTTATTGAATATTTATTGTGGAATATTTTGTTATAGACTGCTCAGAGACTGTATAAGAGAGGATGAGGTTAAAATATAAACAAATAAATCCTGTGAAAGGCCTGACAGAACAAGAGCTCATGGTTTCAGAACAGCATTCTCCAAGTCCATAAGGGTATATACATAATTAAGAGTTTCAAAGCATATGTTTACCATCCCATAAGGACTGCTTCTTCCCTTACAATCTCTCCAGTCTCTTAAAACCACTCCAGGATCGCCTCTGCTGAACAATCCCAACCCTACTATCTGCGCTCTAAGAAAGAAGAACTTCTAAGAAAGTAAGAGGTTATTTTAGTTTGTTTTGTGGAATTCCATCTGATCTCTTTAAAGATAGAACTACAAGTTCTTCCTTAACTACAAGTCTTTAAAGTCAAGCCACCAGTTGTTAACTGTAGAGCAGAGCTGAGAACATGAAAGTTTTAGTAAAGAAACGTCAGACTGGAGAAATGCTTAATCATTCATTTGCCCATCACCTTCTCCCTCCAATTACAACCACATTCACTTTCTCCCTCCAATCTTCCTCATTAGGGTTCCAGACCATTGTGCTAGCACAAAAACAGGTCCAAAACCTTGGCTGGAGGAGACATGAAAGAAAGGTAAAGCACTCTTTCTCACTTCTCTACTGGAAACTGCACCCTCCTGCTATCACTATACGATGGAAAAGTGATGACCAGGCTTTGAAGACAAGTGGTGAAAGCAGAATGTGCAATTTCATCCAAACCTTACCAGCCCAATCCTGACTCAGAAAAAGAATGCTTATTATTGCAGTCCAAGTCTTCTGATTCTTCACTGAGCAATGCAATGCACTTTACCAAATCCTTTAAGTGAATTTATATGACATTAGAAATATACTATTGAAATTTCAATTTTTAAAATTATATATATATATATATATATATATATATATATATATATATATATATATATATAAATTGTATTTAAATTCTTCATACTGTTGATTTTCATGAAAAGATTGCATTTTGTATTTTGATTTCCAGTGGTATGCATTGTGAGTTTTTATGCTTATCTGATTTAAGACACTTTGGGACCTTCTTAGTAAAAATGGAACAGAAATCTAATCAAATGGGTCTCAGCAATTGGCTCCAAATTATATATAGAATATACTTCACTTGGACCTAGAGAGAAAGACACGTAATTGAAAATACAAGTATATCACCAGGACAGAAGGTATTTGAAAATGGGGCCTCTGTATTTTATCTGCCTCCAGTCATTAAGATGTCTTATAGAATCATTTTAATTGGCCCTATTTTCAGTATTCACTGTACTACCTGGAACTAATGTGCAATATATATGTGTGACCACTGAGGAAGGCTTGAATTGGCTGAAATGCGTATAGTCTTAGTCTCACATGTTTTTTGCTACTAGTGGACCTACATCTGTTTTTATCTAATTTGTAATAAATACTGGGCGCTTTTTTTTTAGCAGGAACGCACAGGAATACAGTTTTGGCTGGTTTTGTGTCAGGGGTGTGCGGCCTAATATGCAAATGAGCTTCTGCTGTGCTTTTTCTACAAAAAGCCCTATGAAAAACAATGGTGATGTCAGTGGGTGTGGCTTAATATGCATATGAGTTCCTGCTGGTCTTTTTCTACCCAAAAAGCCTTAAATAAATATATGTATTTTGGTATATTTGGTAATATCTATGTTGTATGTTTGTAATTAATATTATTTGGCCCTTATACTTGTGATAATTAACCTTTTGATTTCTTACTTGGTTGGGTAAGGTTTTTCTTCCGCTCTTCTTGTTCACAGAGAAGTAAGCCCCATTAACTGACAATGTTTTGCAAAGCTGTACCCTGCCCCCCCCCCACAATCTCAGGAGGAGTACCCAAGACCTCTACTTACTAAGGGGGAGTACTGTGATAGGTGTGTTCTTTGGACGTTTGCTCTCTCCATCAATAAATTCACCAGTTGATGTCTTCAAGCGTTCTGTCACTCGACAGTTGTACTTTCCACTATCTTCTAGGCGGAGTTGGTAGATTTTCAGGATATAGACACTGTCACTCTCTTTGGACACTTTCAGTTGGCCCAAAGCTTCACGCTGGGCAAACTCATTGTTAAGCACTGGCACAGCATTAGCCCCAAAACTAGCAATCAGGGAGCTGTTGAAGGCCCACGAGATGGAGAAGTATCTCTTGGCAACATTCTGTACCTCCAAAATACACCGGAACTCTACTGGTTCACCCACTGTGTATGTCCGCTTCTCTGTCTCTAGCCGGACATTGATATCCATATCTAAAGAGACAGAAGACACACACACATGCATGCGCAGACCCAAAGGAAACAGCATCACAGGAATGAACACACTGAAAACTCTAACTTGATCACTTGAGCAGGCAGGGAGACATTTCTGTGTTCCTTTTCAAGATGTACATGGTGATTTCCTTCCCCTGTGACTGTAATCACTTCATCAAATACTAATGGCCTCTGTGTCATTTGTATGCCCAAGCCTATGTACAGGCAGAAATAAGTGTTTAGTGCAAGTTAACCGAAGCAAAACTGCTTATCAGATGCATATCACTTTTCCACCAAAGAGGAAAGAGGGAAGGCCAGATACCATTCCTATATACTAGTTTCATGCTGCCATATTGAGAGGTTATCTCATCCTGGCACACACATCATTAATCAAGTTTGAAATATACACAATTTAGCAAATTTTATGAATTACTCTATCCATGTGCATTCTGCCAAAATATCAATCCTGCTCCCCCCACTGGAAACATCAAGAGACAGGAAAGGAATATTTAAAAATAAGAAAACTGAACAAAACTGTAAATCCTACCAAAATTAATGTGAGCACTGACTGATAGGCAAAGCAAGAGGATACCACCATTGAGAGAGAGAGAGAGAGAGAGAGAGAGATACAAGAAGACATGTAAGGACAACATCAACACAGGGCAAAACACTGTTCAGTATAACTAAAAGGAAGACTAAAGCCTTGATCTTATATTTTTTTAAACCAGATTATTAAATGATTAACACTCATAAATATTAATTGGGCAGAAATAATTGCTTCATTTAATGGAAAAGTTTCCCACTTCCACTGCACAGAACCTATGAAACCATGGAGAAAAAACAAACCAACTTCCCAATGCATCCCCCTCTAAATATAAGGGTTAAAACCTTAAAACATCACAAAAAATATCATAAGTTGTATTTATTTTAACATTCTAAATCAAAAAGTTATGAATGTCAAAAATTTTAGTTCTACCTTTGAATGAAAGATCATCTCACCTATTCAAATACAGATTCAAAATTTAAGTCAGATGCCATACTTTGGGACTGCCAAGTCCTTTATTTCAAGTAGGTTGTTCCCAAAGAGCTACAATTGCTTGTAAATGCATCCCACCCCCCTTACAATTAATGGTGTTTCAGACATAATATCCCTAGTGAGTTAGGTTAGGTGGAGCATGTGTTAGTGGCTCATAGTCACCCAGTGAGCTGCCATGGCAGAATGGGCATTCAAACCTGGGTATACCGGATCCTAATCCAATACAAGCCACTGGCTTGCCTTTGATCAGTACATCCTCCCCTCTCCTTCCCATTCCCACACCCCAAAATTCTTCTTCAAGAAGAGAATATACTGCTATCCAGGTGGTGGTGGGATACTTGACATACTGACCAGTTCCTTCCACATAGACCATGGTGCTCTCTGAGTGTTTGCGGGTCATCGCATACCAAGTGCCATCAGGGTCCTGAATCCACTCTGCTGCCTCACAGTAAAACTCGCCTTCATCAGAGGACTGCAGGTTGTAGATTGTAAGCTTGGATAGAGTCTCGCCTATTTTATCCAGGCGGATATCTCCACTGGCATGCCGCTGGCTGTACTCACTTCCGGCATGCAATACAAAATCTCGACTGAGGGAGACCACCTCCACAGCAGGCTCATCTGCTTTTTTCCGGTACCAGGCAATAGAAACGTGGCTGTGCTGCACAGTAGTCTTGGATACCACACATCTCAGTTCCAGAGAATCATGTTGCACTTTATTTAGGGTCTGGGCTTCTGAGGTCACCCGCAGAGAGTCAGGAACAACTGCAATAGAGGAGGATAACTATTAGTCCTTAATGCTATTACAAGACAATCTCTGAGCAGGGCAAACAGAACATAAAGTTAGGATGGATCTTTAGAACAACAGAGAAAATCACAGAGAGTTCAGAACCCACATTAGTCATAGGTGGAGATCCTGGCTTCCTTAACTAGTGGGTTGAATCCCCCTGATTATTGCTGCTAATGGAAAGGGTGGGGCATTTTTGCCAATTGTTGATCCCTATCTTCTGCTGCAGCCCTTTGATTTCCCTTTTATGCTGTTCCGAGGGCCCCCTGTTTTCCCTTGCCTTTCTCTTGGTGCATTCACATTACAGTAAATAATACATTTTGCAACTGGATTGTTACTGTGTAAGAATAGCAAAAATCCACATGCAAAATGCAGTATTTAGTGCAGTGTGAATGCACCCTCTGAGCAGCAACTGAGGTCTTCCTTGGAGATCTCCCATCTAGGTACTAACTGATGACTAACCTGTTAAGCTCCTGAGCTCTGAAAGGCTTGGCCTAGTCTGGGCTATTCAGGCTGCTCTCAGCAGGATATTGTTATGATTCAAGGAGGCAAGGTGCTTTGAAGCACATCAGGGAGTGCCTGGGACCTGACAGCTGTATATTTTTCCCAGGGAAGAGAGTCATAAAATCCACAAAGAGGTTACAGAGCAGAAGATGTACTTCCACAGAGAGATAACCATTTGCCTACCTGACAGGGAAGGCAAGATGGATAGCTGCTATAAAACTCAATTTGCTTACTTGGACTTGTGGAATATGAACCCAAGGGGACTGGTAGATTGGGGTTCAGCTTTCCTTTACATATTCATAGAGAGAATGAAAAATAATTAACCTTACAAAGAATAACAGTTCTTTCCACTAATGAAGCTGACTTTTAAAGCCCTATACATTTGTTGGCTGCTTTGGTGGTCCTTATGAAGGCAGCAAGGTGGAGTATAAGTTTTGTAAAATAAATAAATAAAAATAATATTCAAATAAGCCTCCCCCAGAATATTAGCCAATACACAATATTACATGTAGTACATCTGGTACTACAGTTTAGCTTACAGCCTGGCATTTTACAAGTCTATCTGTACTGTTTGCTTATTGCTTCCTATAGATTGTTTAATCATTCCCACTTATTCTTAAGGGTTTACATTATGTAGCTCTGTTTCCTCTTTTTAAATTTCAGTCCTAGGCTCTCTACTTATGTCATCCTAAACAATTCCTCCGCTGGCCCTTTGGCATTCATACCACCCTAAATAGGGTTTTTTTGGTAATTTCCTTAAACGGGCGAGGGGGGGGGGGAGGAGAAGAAGAGGAGGAAGAGATTGGATTCATACCCTGCCCTTCACTGCTTGAAGGAGTCTCAGAGTGGCTTTCAAGCTCCTTTCCCTTCCCCTCCCCACAACAGACATCCTGTGAGGTAGGTGGGGCTGAGAGAGCTCTCCCAGAACTGCTCTGGAGCAGAACAGCTCTAAGAGAACTTGTGGCTGACCCAAGGTCACATCAGCAGGTGCATGTGGAGGAATGGGGAATCAAACCCAGTTCTCCCAGATAAGAGTCCTCACATTTAACCACTACACCAAACTGAAGCTATGGCAAAAAAATTTCTTTCTTTCATCTTTTATTTTATTGTATTTATATGCCACCCTCCCCATACGGGCTCAGGGCAACTAAGAACAGTTAAAGGTAACATAGAGGTTAAAACAATATACAATAAAATCATTTCATATAATTTACAATCCCTAAAAATCATAATTTTGCCTCTAAGCAAAATGAAGGTGGTAGTGTATTTTCCAGCATCCAAACGACTAATGAGTTGCTGGGAAAATGTAATTATTCTCCTAGCATAAGAGCAACAACTAGTTTTATTAATCATATACATATTTAGTACTTGTGCAGTATTTGAAAGCTTTCAGAATGTTTTACATACGTCATCTAAATAATTCCTAGAACACCCACGTGTGTATGTGGTGTGTGTGTGTTTTAGTCCCTTTTTTTGGCTAATATACACTAATGTAGTGATTTGCCCAGCTGCAGTGAGATCTGAACTGGAGGCTCCCAGCTCACATTTTTAGCCTCATTATACCAGTGGCACTACAATTACTCTTTATCTGCTGCCATAATATCACTGCAAGGGATCATGAGGCACTTTCCTGCTTATCTACACCACTTTCAATGTCCTCTCCTTTCAAGAAAATACATTTCCTGATTTTACTTTTTTACAGGATCCTCTCACCACCTTTGATAGCAAGGCTAACATCAAATACCTTCCACATTAGGCAAGGATAGGAATATTTCTGAATGTAGCTAACATGAGGAACCCTTAAGACAAGGGTGTCAAACTCATTTGTTAGGAGGGCCAGATCTGACATAAATGGGACTTTGTGGGGCTGAGCCATGTGTGTCCTAAAATGTAATGCCACATAGCAGAGATATAGACTTTATACAGGCCAACACAACTAAAGATATAATTTTTAACTTAAAATACAAACATGCTTAAAACTCTTGAAATATTTTGTTTAAAACAGAAGGGTGGAGAAATAGTGGGATTTTGCAATGCAATTTTAAAAATAAAACATCATGAAAAAGCACAAGGATCACAGCAGAAACGAAAAAAAAAAATTCTCTCAGCCTGGGAAAACATGAAATGGCAAGGCATTGCAAGCTTCTTCCCCCTTCCCCCACACAGGGATCTACTCAGATTAGCAATGGCTCTCCAATGTAATACCTGCCTTTGGCTGCGGGTTCCCAAGTTAGAGTACTCACTAGGCACTAATTCTCACTACACTGAGCAGAGACAAAGCTAACTAAAAGCTTCAACGCTTGATTTGCAAGGACACAACTCCAGGAAGCTTTAGATGACCATACAAATGCTGGGAAGTTAAGCCACTCTGAGTCTCTAATTCAGAGAGAAGGGTGGAGTATAAATCTGCAGTCGTCTTCTTAAACTGAGTTTCTCTCCACTGAAACACATATACAAAGTTGCAAGGAAAATGTGGAGTGGATTTTCCATTCATGTCTGCTCTACCCAGAAGCCTGAATGAAAATTCATTCCACATTTTCTTTGCAGATTTGCTTTCTGCTTTAGCCTCTGCAAAGAGAAGGAAGAAAGAGCTGACACACAGCAGCCTTGGAGCTTCAAAAGGTGAGGACAGGAGAGGGAGGGGGGAGAAAAGAGGCCTGATTGAAGCCCTGGCTGGGCCAGTTTGGCCTGCGGGCCACACGTATGACATCCTTGCCTTAAGGGCATCCCTTGTGGTTCTGAAGTGTCCCCAACTTACATATTCATGGAGAGGATGAAAAATAATCAATCTTACAAAGAATAACAGCTCTTTCCACTAAAGAATTAACAGAGCACCTCCCTTCAAGTGCCACACCAAGGGAAGAACAAAGGAATTCCCAATAAACCATGTAAATACTACATGCCCTTTTGTGGATCAATAACTGGCTAATTAATAGGAAACAGAGAGTGAGTATAAATGGGCAATTTTCGCAGTGGAGGGTGGTAAGCAGTGGGGTTCCGCAGGGTTCAGTACTGGGTCCGATGTTTTTTAACTTATTCATTCATCATATGGAGTTGGGAGTAAGCAATGAAGTGGCTAGGTTTGCGGATTACACTAAATTGTTCAGGGTAGTGTGAACCAGAGGATGGTGAGGCACTCCACAGGGATTTATCAAGGCTGGGCGAGTGGGCGTCAACGTGGCAAATGAGGTTCAACATGGCCAAGTGCAAGGTAATACACACTGGGGCCAAAAATCCTAACTATAAATACAAGTTGATGGGGTGTGAACTGGTGGAGACTGACCAAGAGAGGGATCTTGGGGTCATGGTAGATAACTCACTGAAAATGTTGAGACAGTGAGCGACTGCAATAAAAAAAAGGCCAACATGATGCTGGGAATTATTAGGAAGGGAATTGAAAACAAATCAACCAGTATCATAATGCCCCTGTATAAATCAATGGTGTGGCCTCATTTGGAATACTGTGTACAATTCTGGTCACCACACCTCAAAAAAAAATTATAGCATTGGAAAAGGTGCAGAAAAGGGCAACTAAAATGATTAAAGGGTTGGAACACTTTCCCTATGAAGGAAGGTTAAAACACTTGGGGCTCTTTAGCTTGGAGAAACGTCTCCCTTTCTCACAATACAAGAACTTGTGGACATTCAATGAAATTGTTGAACTAACAAAAGGAACCACTTCTTCACCCTAAGAGTGATTAACACATGGGATGCACTGCCACATGAAGTGGTGACAGCTGCCAGCATAGACAGCTTCAAGAGGGGATTGGATAAACATATGGAGCAGAGGTCCATCAGTAGCTATTAGCCACAGCGTACTCTTGGAACACTCTGTCTAGGGCAGTGATGCTCTGTATTCTTGATGCTTTGGGAGGGGGGGCACAGTGGGAGGGCTTCTAGTGTCCTGGCCCACTGATGGACTCCTGATGGCGCCTGGGTTTTGGCCACTGTGTGACACAGAGTGTTGGACTGGATGGGTCATTGGCCTGATCCAACATGGCTTCTCTTATGCTTTTATGTAGACAAGCAAAAAAACTTCCAAACAAACCAGTGATTCTTCTGTCCTTCCTACACTGAAGGGTGTTTTATCTGGGTGTGAATTGAATCCTCGAATGAGAATAGGTGGCATATATCTTATTGGAGCAGTAGTTATATAGCTGGTTGCAATGTTTAGTGAATTACTCAGTTTGATTAACTGAAATATTTTAATCAGGCAACAGGTTTTTTAAATGTTTTTAACTTATTTTTAGCATACAAGTGTTTGAGGAATCACAAATGGTAAGTACTATGTTAGCAAAGGCAAAGAGGAGTACCTCTTCTAAGGTGATGCCTCCTGCAATGTTTGTGCTTCATGTAACAGCAATATCCTTTTCTCTTTAGAACTCCCCCCCCCCGCCCACACACGCAGATTTAATTAATAAAGCCAATACATTTTGGACAGTTAGTTGACTAATATATCTTTAATGAAGTGACACAGCCTCAGTATTAAAAGTACTTTCAAACCTGGGGGGGGGGTGTGAATGTGTATTTCTCTTTCAGATAAAAACAATTTTTTCATCCCTGACTAAAGCCCAAAGCCAATTCTCTAGGGGTAGGCTGATGAAACTGCAGCTGACTCAACTTCACAGCATTACTTCTATTGTTGGAACATTCACATGATTAACAGCTATGCTTTTAAAGAGTGTAAATGATCATGTTTTCCTTATTTTGCTGTACAACATGAACTCAAAGAACTCTTCCAGCTTTGCATGTCCCCAAGTGGCAGTTTTATAGGGCCAGGTTCTTTCAGAGGAAAGAACATGGGAAACTCAAAACCAAACTCCACACCAGCATAGGAGCTGCATGTCTCATACTGGAGAGAAGCTGGGGCTCAGTGGTAAAGCATCTGCTTGGCCTGCAAAAGATCCCAGGTTCAAGCCTCTGGCATCTCCAGGTAAAAGGACCAGGTAAGTAGGTGATGTGAAAGATCTCAGCCTGAGACCCTGGCGAGCCACTGCCAGTCTGAGTAGACAATACTGAATTTGATGGACTAATAGTCTGATTCAGTATATATAAGGCAGCTTCATATGTTCATGTCTTCTTTCTGGATCAGCAAGGGACACAAAAGGGGATCTGAAAGAGTTCTCTCAGTTCCACCAGTGTTTTACAAGTGGGGACTTCTAAGACTGGCTGGAGGTGAGGGATCCTATAATTTTATCTTTTCTGGCCCCTGTACCAAGGCCCTGTCTCTCCCCTTTTCACTCCCCACTGATTTTGCCTCCTGCTCACAGTCCTTTCCTTGACCCTTCTCTTGCTTTTCTTGCCCACCACTGCCTCCCCCTCATGGGCTCACCTGGAGGTGGCACCCTCTTACCCTCACTACCACCTCTTCCTTGCTTCTCTACTGCTTCTTTGGTTACTGCCGTATGCATACACACCCATTTGTAGTCAAAATCTTGTGATACAGTTTATTCCTTTGTAAGTAAATATTTCTAAAGTTTTGAACATTATTATTGTTATTATTATTTTACTTTTGTGCAATCCTAGGGGAGGGAAGGCCAACCATGTTTATACAAACATCATCTTACTATGTATCTGACCCCAGGTGTGTGGGTTTTTTTTAATACAGACCTCAAGGTCTAGCTTCAGCATTTGATACTAGATAGCTACTGATAACCACAGGTCCTGGATCAGCTCTGGATCAGTGAAACAGGAGCAGACATTACATTAATTAATCATACAGCAAAATACATGGAAAGGTCAGCACTGTGTTGTCCCCAGGCTAGTATGGGTATGTGACACCCCATCCAACTACACATATGCACTGTTCAAACAGAATATAAAGATCTCAATATTCTTTCTGCTTCTCTGAGGAGCATGCCATTTGTGCACAATTCTGTCTTTCTGAGTTAGCAATCAATGCAAAAAGCAACAGCTCCCTATTTTCCCCATGATGCTCACATATTTAAAATTCTTATTTAAAACCCACTATGAATAATTTCAGAAGTAAAGCAGCTCTGTTCTGCCCTACAGCTACAGTACTTTTGCAACTTAAAAAAATAATAATCAGTTAAGACTGATGTAAAACCTGTGAAAGAGAATATGACATTTCTTCACTGATCTCTTAACAGATATAACACAAGAATAGCAAACGACTTTGTAAAATCAAATGACAAGAGACTAGGATTCATGCAACTGTTCTTCAACTATCCATTTCAGGTATTAAGGCATCTCATCACTACATGAACATTTTGCTTATACTTCTAGCATTCTAGTGCAACCTGTCCCAGGATGTAACCTGCAGCACTAACTGGCGATCTAAACCTAATGGAAACAGCAAGAAACAAGATTGAGTCACTTATTATAAAATGAGAGAGTCTCTTCAGTTATAAGCAGCATGGCTCTGTGACAGTTAATCATGGAAAATTTTACATTTACTCGTCTGTTGGAGGAAGCAGGAACTGACAAATAAACTGAAAAATGTAAACAATTACTAGGGCTGACCTGGTCTTGTGTAGGCATGTGTTGGCTGTATGGTGGCAAGATTCAATAGATAAACCAGCTCTGTTAAGCAACAGAAAGCAAAACTGTGGTAAAAGTGTGCATCTTATCATTTTATTTCTCTGTTTCACAACGTTTGTACCCTGCCTTTCTGTTCTCATACTATTTACTGAGATGGCTAGCAAAACAACAGTTTTCACCCACTGGTGGAAGATGGCAAAAGGGTACAGAAGAAGAGTTTTGGTGTCATGACTGAGAAGGCCCTCTCTCAGATTGTGACCCATTCAATCTCAGAGAGAAGGAGCACTCAAACCAGGATCTCAGAAGATAACTGCAGTGTTTGTAAAGCTTCAGAAGGGAGAAGGCAGTCCCTCAGGCGTATTGGTCCAGCGCTGTAGCCAGCAGTGGGGCACATGGGGTGATGCCCTATTGAATTTCCAGTGCTTCCACCCCAACCTTAATTCATCTTCTGGGTGATTTTCCCTTCCACATCTACTCATGGAGCTAATGAACACAGAAATAAAAGGCTGACAAAACCAGCTATATTCTCTTGGCTATGAAATGAAAGTATCTCCTCCTTTTACTCTCCTCTCTTCCGCTCCCCTTCTCACTCTCCATTTGGTGCACCAAAAAAAAATTGGCATTTGGGGTTGCTGAAAAGGGAGAACTAATTCAACCTATTTCTGCCTGAGTCCCCTTCTGATTGCAGTCCAACCATACTGGCTCCTTCATGCTGAATCATTTTCAGCTGCCTTGGGGTTTTCTGCACAGCTGCATGGTTTCTGGGCTCACCAGAACTACCCTGTGTGCCCTCTCTGTGCCTTCCCAGACAGAATCACAGTGTAGTCATGTGATGCTCAAAATAAGACACCAGAGACATCCTGGATCTCCTGGACACCTTACTCAGTGGCTGCACCCTTGCTGGGAGCAAAATCTGCTCTATGTGCTGCTCAGCAGTTCGGTCACCTGCAATTACAGCAGCCCTGCCAGGTGAGTGCTGACTCCTACCCACCCCCACCTCTTCTTCCTCTGGGATCCTCGCCTGTGTCATCCCAGGGCCAGGGAAACACTGCCACAGTTTAAATTAATTTAGTTTAAATTAATTCAATTTAATTTAGTTACCTCCCCCAGCACCCCTCCCTCCAAAATTCCTGGCAACGTGGCTGTGTTGATCCCAAACAATATATGGCTTTAAAGGTCAATAGCAGAATCATAAATTGTGCCCAGAAACATATTAGGAGCAAGAGTAGAGAAGGCTACAACTGGAATGATATGGTTCCTATGAGCCTCTCTAGTCACCATCCTGGCTGCAGCATTCTGCACCAACTAAATTTTCCAAGCATTTTTCAAGGGCAGCCCCACACAGCATGCATTGCAGTAATGTGGTGATGAAGATGAAGAAGACAATGAAAAAGATGAAGACGAATGTAGGTGTAACCAGGGCATGCACCACAGCAGCCCAAACTTTTCTACCCAGGAAAGGCCACAGCAGGCTAATCTGTTGAACCTGGTAAAAGGTACTCCTGGTCACAACTGCCACCTGCTTATCCAGTGGTAGGTCTGGGTCCAAGAGCACCCCCAGATTATGCACCTGATCCTTAAAGAGGAGTGCAAACCCCATCCAGAACAGGTAACACCTTAATCCCAGGTCAGACCTTCCACTCTCTAGTAGCAAGTGACTTCTACCCTGTTGGGATGAAGCTTCAGTTTATGAGCTTGCATTTGCTACAAAACTGTCTCCAGGCTCCCTGGAGTGGGAAAGAGTGAGACAGAGCTGTGTGCCATCTGCAGATTGGGGACAACCCAGACTAAATTTCTGGATGACCTCACCCTGCGGCTTAATGTAATAAAGAGCACAGGGGGACAAGATGGAACAGACAGCCACCAGCAACAGCGTATTGTTGGAACTCTCTGTCTGGGGCAGTGATGCTCTGTATTCTTGGTGCTTGGGGGGCACAGTGGGAGGGCTTCTAGTGTCCTGGCTCCACTGATGGACCTCCTGATGGCACCTGTTTTTTTTTGGCCACTGTGTGACACAGAATGTTGGACTGGATGGGCCATTGGTCTGATTCAACATGGCTTCTCTTATGTTCTTATTATGCTCTTGAGGGACCATGCAGGCCAAAGGGCAGGGGGCTGAGTAGTCCCCCAGCACCACTTTCTGAAATCTATCCTCCTAGTAGGACTGGAACCACCACAGAATAGTGCCTCCCAATCCTAGCCCAGAAGAGCAGTCCCAAAATTGATACCAGATTGGAAAGGCTTCAAATAATCTACTTAATCCAGGAAATCCTGAAGCCTAGCCACAAACTGTTCAATCTCCTTGTTCAAGAATGGAGCATTTGAGCCAGGTTGACAACCACCTAGATCAGTTTTCACCCACAGTCTGGGGTGACAACACCCTCTTCTCAAGGAAATATTAATTACTTCTTGGACACAGTCAGCGAGCGCCCCCTGCAGGGCAGATTTAAGTAACCAGGAAGGGCAAAGGTCTTACAAGCAAGTGGTAGGTATCAAACTCCCAAAAATCCTGTCCACAACTTCACTGAATAAACTGCAAAGTATCCCAAGCAATGGGATGTTGACACCATCTGTGACTACTAACATAGTTTCCAAGTGGGTGAGAGACCTTTTATCGGTAAGGGGTTGAGCAAAATGATCACAGAGGGCTACATAGCAGTCTACCTCCTACTGCAGGGCAGATCCTAATAGGCCTCTGACCACTTGGAACAACTTCTCTTGTCCACTTTGTGCAGATACAATGGTGATGGGAAAGTGTTGTTTCTTTTCTGCCATCACCACCGTGGAGGACACTTTAAAATGAACTTTCACCCATGTATTATTGGATTCATATCAAGTCTTCCTGTACTGTTGCTCTACCTTGACTTCTTTATCTTTTTATCACCCACAGCCCCTCAGTAAACCAAGGGGCTATCTGAACTCTAACACTTGAGAGAGGGTGCCTGGGAGCAACTATGCCTGGGTCATCTCATTCCAGAGGTTAACCAGTGCATTGACAGAAACACCATATGAACAGGATAACAGTGGCTTCAGAACTTACAGAAACTTATGGTCATATAACTGCTTTATTGAAACTCACTTCACAGAAACTGAGTCCAGCTCTTCCTTGGCTTGGTGGGGACTGCCAGATTCATTTTAATACAGAACCTCTTGGGATAAAGAACTTCCTACATTTGGAAATGTCATGTAGGTAAGTCTATGAAAGAATCCCTGGATTCATGTTGGTTTTTATTTACCAACCACATTCTTGAACTGAATAACCTATGCTGGTCTTCAGACTGTTCTTTGTGTTAGCAGCATTTAGTCACTGCGGGACCTGTAAGTGTTTGGCCTGCTGAAGCTGGACATCTGAAGCCCCCTAAAATCCTATGTCTTTTAAAAGTTCAGTTAAATAAAATAAATATCAATGGACTGACAGCCAATATCTCAGTTTATTACAGGCCCATATGAGGCCCATTCTCAGAAAGTCAGGTGAACAAACAAGCTTGGTCCTCATAAAAGGTAGGGGCTGAAGCTCAATGCTAGAGTGCACACTTTAAATTTTCAATCTCTGCCATCTCCAATTAAAGGACCTTTGTGACTGGAAAAGACAGTTCTGCTCAAGACCCAGGAGAGCTGCTGCCAGTCAGAAAAGATAATACTTAACTAGATGAACCAATGGTCTGGCTCTGATTGAGCTTCATGAGTTTATTATTTAGTTCCTCCAAGTTACATAGAAGACTTTAGTGTATGGACTGACCAGCCAGATGCTATAAACCGACTGTGCAGCAGTTCTTGAAGCTAGAGTGGTCTGCCCTAGCACTGAATTAATACATGGTAAAAAGTTATAATAGCTCATGGAGAAATGGACTCTACATAGCATAGGTGATGCAGGTATTATTTTTTCTTATAATTTTAAAAAATATTCTTAAAATATACTGTAGTTTAAATTTATAATTTTATTTTGAGATTCTTACAGGAGTACAGAAGTAATCTTCTAAAAAAACCTAATTTACGTGATAGTCAAATGTAGACTTGCTCAGAACTTTAATGCTTCTAGCTTTTTTCACTCAAAACGTAGAATTCCTGCTCACTACACCGTGGAACTTAAAGGAAACATTGGTCTGGACTGCATACAGAACAGGAGGTTTATTAAGAGATCAGAATGGGGGAGGTATTGGAAAGCATGCTGAAAAACCATGTGTCAGCTGACAATCATAAATAGAAGGAAAACAAAGCCCCAATCACAATGCTATCTTCTATACAAACCCCACTGAAGTGAATGAAGCTATGACAAAGTTACAAACTCAGTTCATTTGAACAGGCCTGCAGAGAGCTTGATTGTGTCTAAGAATCACAACAGAGTTCAAGGCAGTAAAAGAGCTAACATGAGATGAGAGAATTACAGAACAGAGCAGATTGGAAACCCCCTTTAACTAGGAGCTTCAAAATAGCTAAAGCAGACAGCACTAACACTTAAGGAAAGCTGCAAAATACAGATGCTTCTTCTGTTTTCAGTCTGATTAGGTGGAAGAAGGATTAGGAGGTTTGTGGAATCAAGGCAAGGCAAGGGTCAAGCTGTTCTTACTAAACACCAGAGTCCACGTGAAAAATATTAACGTTTCTGCAATGTTACAATTTGCCACTAGGTGGAGTTGAGGTAGGCAGGATTATAATTAAGTGAAGAGAATAAATGGAAGGAAGAACAACAAATTGAAGAAATAGCTCTTTTCTCTTCCATACAGTGTAACCATCTGGGTTCTGTCCTTCTGCCTCCTTCTCTTTACACCTTTCAGTGATTCACTACAAGGAGAACTCCTAATTCAAGTCCAGCCAATCCTGCCCGTCACATCATAGCTTCTCCTTTCCTGGATCCATGGTTTTGAGAAACTCATGGAGAAGAAGGAATACCATCCTCCAAGTGGGATCTGGGGATCCCTCAGAATTACAGTTCATCTCCAGAGGACAGACATTGGTTCCCCTGGAGGAAATGCATGCTTTGGAGAGTGGACTCCATTGCATTGTACCCCACTGAGGTCCCTATTCTCCCCAGGCTCCATCCCCAAATCTCAGGAATTTCCCAACCTGGATCTGGCAACCCTAGTCACCCCCCATCCCCTGCTGGTGGCCACAAAGTACCTGACAACCCTATGGTAGAGTCACAGAAAAACACTTGGAGATGGGAATAATCAGTGCATTACTACACATAATTAAAAACGTAACTGTAATACTGCAAGAATCCAGATAACATCTTGTGACACCTTAAAGCAGAGTTCCTTAAAGCAGGGATTTTTGAGCCTTTGGAATTCTGACATAGTACCGTGGATGTAGCCATAAAACGCCTGTCACAAAATGTCTGCCACAGCTTTACCTTCAGTCATACAGTGAAGACTGTTGTGCTGTGGTGACAGTTACTGGCACAGCAACATTGAAAAAGTTCTGCACAGAGAATCAAATCTCCAATTGCCAATTAGAAGCCTTGCTAACTAAAGTCTCACCTTTGCCGCAGCCACTTCTAAAACCCCTTTGTGGGCATCAGGAAAGGTGCCCATGGGCACCACACTACGGACCTTTGCCTTAAAGACTTACACTTTTATTTTGGCAGACGTTTCCATGAACCCTGCAGGAAATTGGTCCAAATGGGCAGCCGTGCTGGTCTGAAGCAATAGAAAAAAGCAGTAGACAAATTGCACCTTTAAGACCAACTAAGTTTTATTCAGAATGTAAGCTTTCATATGCTCTAAGCAAACTTCATCAGACAAAAATGGAATGGCAAACAGTTCTTAATACAAAGAAAGTGGGAAGTGTGTTGGTATGTAGAGTCACGGAAATGTTTTTAGCAAATTAAAAAAATCATAAATTGGGGTCTGTGTTTGTTAGGTAGTGTTGAACTGGGCTGAAACAACAGTATGGTGATAAAAAGCAGACTGATGTCGTAGGTGTGAAGTGCCATAAATCTGGGTATCATTCTGGCTTTGTTAGTTCTGGGTTTAAATAGAAGGCATAGTTTCTCAAGAGGTTATAAAACATCATTATAGTTTGCCATTAGAAAAAAAGGAATACATTAAAATACAGTTGAAGATGGGTTTATATGTAATAAGATAAACAGCCAATATCCCTTATTTGAGTATGTAAAAAAAAAACCCAACCCAATATTGTGATACTGTTCTAAAACAGAAACACATATTAGTCTATTAGAAAAACAGGGTACATTAAAATATAGGAAATTGATTGCATTTTGATAGGGGCTTTGATTGGATCTCTTTCAAACTAGGAGGGGCTAGAAGATCAGAATGTTCAGGTGCGCTAAATTCAACATCTGGTTTATACACATGACTGAATCAACTCTGGCTCACAACAGCTTAGTTTTTAATCTCTGAAATGCCACAAGATTCTTTTTGTTAATTTGGCTGCAGTAGTGTCAATACAGTTATGTCTTGGTAATGAATCAAGTAAAATATTGACTTCATACTTGCAAGATGTTATCAAATCAATGGTGCTTTTACAATCCAGGAAGTAAATCTGGAAATTATACCTGGCATATATCTCTATGTACTTGTGTACATGTACATGGGTTGTACACACACACAAACGCAGGAAACTAATGTATCTGCAGACAGAATGACTGAAGGAATTTCCTAAAGAGCTGCTGCACTTCAGGAAAGAGCAACTTGTTAAATGTAATTAACAAACTTCTCATTAACCTTACATCTTTGGTGCTGTAGTAAATTATAAATATGGAAGTTCACTTTGTGGTTTAGTCACAACAGAGTACACCTACAAACCTTTTCAACATACCAATGACTAATATGCATATTTTGCTGGCTGTTAAATATGCCTTAAATACCTAAAGAGCCAGTGAGACTTAAGGATATAGGAGTGGGGTGGAGTAGAACATATTTTGCTCAAATTGCTCTAACTTGCCATGATTGGAACAAAATCATTGACAAATTAAACACTGGCAATTCTCCAGTGTTGTTGTACATCCTTTGTTGATAAAGGGGATTGACTGGGGATTTTCCTTCTACACAAGCACGTTTACCACAGGAGCTTCTCTTTGTGAACAGTATATCTACAAAGGAACCCTGCCTACCTCAGGGACCGCCTCTCTCCATATGTTCCCAAGAGAGCACCGCGTTCCAGCTCACAAAATCTTTTGGAAATCCCTGGGCCTAAGGAGGCCAAACTTAAAACAACTAGGGAGCAGGCCTTCTCTATAAAAGCGCCCCAATGGTGGAATCAGCTGCCGGAAGAGGTGCAGGCCCTACGGGATCTTAACCAGTTCCATAGGGCCTGCAAAACTGCCCTCTTCCAAGAAGCCTTTAAGACGTAACCAGAACGAATATTACGCTGCCTGGATAAACAAAGACTGTAGCACCACTGTATTGTTTTAGCTTATTCTTAAAATTAATTTATATTTTGTATTTATATTGTTGATTGATTTTATCTGTTATTGTCGTACCATGATATTGTATCATGCTCTGTAAGCCGCCCTGAGCCTGCCTTGGCGGGGAGGGCGGGGTATAAATAAAAACTTATTATTATTATTAAATAAACTTTTCTAGCATTCCTCAAAAACTTACTTCCTTGGGAACATCAACAGCATGATGGTGCTCTATGGATCCTTTATGCTGAAATTAGGTAGACAGAGGTAAAATAAAATGCTGTATAAGCAGTGTATCTATCATGTACATTGAATTAAAAAAATATTACAAGGAAGTGGAGATTTCTTACTCCTCTTCCATACTAAAGGATTATTATTCCCCAGTAAGGAAAGTCACTATCCTGACCTAGGTAACCCAGGCTTGCCCATTCTCAGAAGGTAAGCAGAGTTGGCCCTGGCTAGTATGTGGATGGGAAACCACCAGAGAATACCAGAGTTGTGATGTGGAAACAGGCAACAGCAAACCACCTACGGCGTCTCTTGCTTTGAAAAACCTACAGGAAATCAACTGTGACTTGACGGCACTTTCCACCATAAGGAAGGAGACTGCATGGCAGAGCTGTGCATTACTCATTTACAGATGTTAGTGTCTTCTGTACAATTGTGAATCTTGTTTATTTAATCTGCTTTTAAATAAAGCTCTTAAAAGACAACATTGAGTGATCACTGGCTGGAATGCAAGATTTTCACAGAGAGCTAGGATAAACATTTGCTCTCTCTTCAGTCAGTAGACTGGTTGGTATCTGAACTAAATGATCATTGAAGAGACTGATCATTCTTCACACAGCCCCATGGTTCAGCGGTTAATATGTTGCTTTAAAACAGTCAAAGAGACTTTTGGTTTCCAAGTACCTGTTTTAAGTAATGCTGTGAGTGACTCTGTAACAGACTTTTACCCATCAGGAACTCACACATGGAAGCTCCACTTATGAGCCTTCCACTCTCATTCTTCCTGCTGAAATCCCCTTTTCTTTTCTGTACCAATTTCTATCTCACTGTAACATACATAAAAGAGAAACAGGAGTCTGACTGTGGTGTGTGCCTGAAGTGAAGGGGATGGGAGGCGGTGATCCTTCACCCTGTAGGCAGCTCAAGGAGGCTTGAAAAAAACCGGAGAGGTCTCACTCTCTCTCCTGAAGTTCCTCCCCATGCCAGTTCTGCCTCTGGCTTCCCCTTCAGCAGAGATGGTCATTTATAGTTCACATTTTGTTCTGCTCTCTCAGCAGAATTTGAATGAGGTCCAGCTCCATGAGGCTCTGTCCAGCTTTATTAAACCAAAAGAAAAGAACTGTGGAACTCACTAACACAGGATGTAGTGACGGCCATAATTTTGCCTTTATAAGACATTTATAAGACATTTAGACACATTCATAGATATTAGGGATTGAACCCGTTGCACACATTTCTGACATACTTTCAAAGTAGACTGAAATGCTTTCCCTGTCTATTAAAACATTTAGTATAATGTCTAGGAATTATTTTACTACTACAAGTGATGTTGTGGTGGGACTAGACTCTAAATTGGCTGGTAGAAAATTACAATCTGCTACCAAGCCCAGATACTATCTGTGGACCACTGAGTATAGCTCCACAGCATTTTGCCAACAAAAGTACAGTTTACAGTTCTACAGCTTTCTACTGACCTGCTATATGTTTAAAGTATAATCCTTTGCTTGCTAAAAATGTCCAGCAGGGGCTAAAAATGAGACTCAGCTGCTACACAGCATCCTGTTGGTAAACCCTCAGATTACAATGGCATCTTTGTTTGTGCTTTAAGGATACATGAAATGATTATGTTGAAAGAAATGCATCTGTCAAAGCTACTGTGGTCAAATGGCTGAAACACGGGGGTTGGGGGGCAGCAAGCAATTTTCTGAACATTTATTTTCAAATAGGAAATTAGGTCAGATTTCTAACTCAAGGCTTGAACTCCACCTCACACGATGTTACAACCTATTAGTCATGCACTATACTTGAGCCACATGCTCCCTTAAGACAATTAAACGAAGCAGCAGAATTTACAAGGATGCATTATAATGTCATCTAGATAAAAATACGACAGCACTGGAAGATAGCAGATGCTCAGTACAGTCCTAAACTGTACAAGTTCCTTGTTAGTTGCACTGCAGCACACACAGAATACAGGAGACTGGGGATCATCATGCATTCTAAAAAAGGGTGAACACGGCAGGGCTCACCTAGCCAGCAAGTAGGTGGATCTGAGAACAGCAGGTGCACAGCAAGATGACACCCTCCTCTTACACTGAGAGCTTTACTTACCAGTTAAATTTAACACTTGTTGCTAGCTTTAGAGATTCTTTTCAAATTGTTAAAAATGACTCATTTCAATGTTTACCAAACCACTTGCAAGGTCATGGCAATGGGTAAGAAAATGTTTAATCCAGCCTTGTTTTTACAAATAAGTTATGGTCTAAATTGACTAGACAGTAAAATCACTGATGGTCTCTAGGACACCCATGAATAGCAGGTCATCTGCCCATGCTGGATCATATATTGGAAAAATCTTCAGTCCTTTAGCATGTAAGATGGTTATCTTTGATGGGTGACACTAACGGATCACAGTGGTGACCTTCCAGTGCAACCAAAAGGTTCTAGTTAAATGAGTTTAAAGGCGAAACAGATGCACACCACTCAAATCCTAGCTTTTCCAACACAATACAAAAACAAAAAAGCATCAGAAGAAATCTCTTACAGTTCATCAGTTAATATTTAAATAAGATAAAAATGTGATATACTTTAATAATATAGTATGTAGCTTTGATTTGTCATAGCCACAAATTATGTGTGTGTTTGTTTTCATCAAGGTGCATAGCACAGAAGCATTTGTATTACTTGAAATATTTACCCTGCCCTTTGACTCAAGATGATACACCATATAATCAATTATTAAAAATACAAAATGGCAAAATAGAACTGAAAACTGCTGAAGAGTTGAATCATAAATATGATTGGTTCCAAATGCAACAAATAAAGAGCTTGGTGGAGAATGATATTAAAACTGAAGGAATAAGGAAAGAGCAAACAGAAATGGAAAAAGTTCTGCTTGGAGACAATGATAAATTAATTTCAAAAGTATATAAATTACTTCTACAATTGTCTACAGAAGATGAAGTAGTGAATTCTCAAATGATCAAATGGGCAATTAATGTAAATAAAGAAATACAGATGGAAACTTGGGAATATTTGTGGAAGAACTCTATGAAACTTTCAACATGTCAAAGTATTAAAGAAAACTGTTTTAAGATGATGTATAGATGGTATATGACTCCTAAAAAATTAGCAAAGATGAATAACAAGATGCCAGACAGATGTTGGAAATGTAAAAAGCATGAAGGTTCTTTCTACCATATGTGGTGGACTTGTGAAAGAGCAAAACAGTATTGGCAAATGATCCAACAAGAAATTTCTAGGATATTGGGATATGAAGTAATGAAAGTTGCAGAGACTTTCTTATTGGGATTAAAAATGGAAAAATTTCCAAAAGAAGATAGAACTTTAATCTGGTATTTGCTTTCAGCTGCTAGGACATTGTATGCGCACTTGTGGAAGCAAGAAAAAATACCAGAGAAATGGGATTGGATTATAAAAGTTATGACATGGAGTGAAATGGAAAAATTAACAAGAATATTAAGAGACTATGACTTAGAAGTTTTTAAGACGGAGTAGAAAAAGTTTAGAAGATATATATAAAAAGAGTGGAAAATAAAAGGACATTGGACAATTTTGATAATAATTAAGTTTTAAAAAGAAGAATAATATAAAATTTTGTTTTAATAGTTAAGGGTACCTTTAATATTTGGTTTTTTTTAAGTAAATAACAATGGCGGGGGTCAAGTAACGGGGGGAGGGGTGGGTGGAAAGTAATATATGGGGTAGATAAGATAACTAAGATTTAGATTGTCATTATATTATGGCATTACATTGAAACAGGCCTCAGTTGGGGGCTGAGTTCACTGGAGTGCTGCTCTGGAACTCTCCAGACTGTCCCTTGCATGGCCACACAGCGCCTCCCGACTGCCAGCTCCTCTCTTTCCTCCCACCTCCTCTGCTTCCAGGCTGTGCTCTTGGGCAAGTGGCCCACCTGCTGGGACTGAGTGGTGGGAGGCTTGTGACAGGTCTGCTCATTGGCAATCAAGTGATGGACTTGTCAGCAGCACTGAGTGCCCTGGCCTAGCCCCACTCTCACCTCCTCTCCCTGCATGCACTGTGGCCCTGTTAAGAAGCTGACTGATGTCAGCCAACAGTGAAGCCGAGTGTTTGGTTCCCAACACTGCAGAGCCAAAGCAGGAGTGCGCCTGGAAGAGGCGGTGCCTAGAGAGTTGCCCATCCCTGAGCCTCCATTCCCAGTTGCTGTGTGTCCATTGCCATGCTGCCTTCATGTTCCCAGCCATGTCAGCCAGGCTGAGGCCATGGCACGGGGCAGATGGGGGACTTGCAAGTCCCCTCTGCAGAAGGTCAGCAAGTGGGGGTGGTGGGGGCTCTGCCTGGCACAGACAGGGCAGAGATAGAGGAGCCTGGATTGGGGGAGAAGCGAGGGAAAGGTCAATGGGTGCTGTGGGATGCAAAGGTTTCCATTCCCCCCCCCCAATGGCGCTGTTTGGCCTTGGCTATGGATTAGGGTTGTGGAGACTCAAGGCACCTCATTCCTAAAAGGAGAAAGGTGAGGATAGCATGGACTCTGAGGCTTTCTTCCCAGATTGGGACCTGATGGGGAGAGAGGAGTCTGTGATCAAATGCAGGGGTTGGTTGAGTGAACTGAAGCACTTCACACAGGAAAAGGAGGGTCATGTTTTTGAAGCATTCCCTTTAAAAGGCCCTGCAAAGAGAAAGCTGGTCCTCTAACAGAAAGAAGGGGACAAGCAGCTCTCTTGCTGTAGTGCTTGTTTTTTGTTTTCAGGAAGGATTTTTTTAAAGTGAAAAATACTTCAAAATTGGAACCTACCACCTAACAAGATGCAGTCCAGCCTACCCCTTCAGTACTCTTCTACCACCTCAAAGTTCTGCAGGTGGAAACTAGGCCTGGTATGGAAAAAGAAAAACCCTGTGACTGGCACTGGTGGACATTATTCCCTACATCTCCTTGAAAAGAAATTAGTTGCTTGAAGCAGGTCTATCTGACCTCTAGTCTGTGTAGACTCTTTTGCCACCAACCTCCATGCTTATCCATTCCACCTTCTCCTGGGCTCATGAGAATTAGGGACTGCAAATTGCCTCAAGCTGTTAATGGTGATATGTTGAAGTTGAGGCAATGGTGATATGTTGAAGTTGATGCAACTTGCAACATCCTTTCCTTTTACCCTCACAAAAACCCAGTGAGGTAAGTTAGTCTGAGTTCTTGTGACTGGCCCAAAGTCATCCAGCCAGCTTCCATGGCAAGATTTGAATGCTTGAACTTCTCCTTCCTAGCTGATTAGAACTCCCAGAAGGGTACTGGACAGTTGTCAGAGTTCCTCACATATTGAAAGAAGATATGATGAAGCACCTGTTGGGGAAAACAAAAACCTCTCTGGGTCCTTCTGTTCTTGATATAGTCTTCAGTAGTCTATTCATAGACATTTGATGGAAGTTGTCAAGACTGGAAAGATCAAGAGAGGGCTTTTTTCCAATTGTCAGGATGTCAGGTTGTAAGCTACTTTATAGATCACTTTGCTCTGGGGCCACTTTTCCTGGGCTAAGACAAAAATGTGTGAACTGGTGGCTAGAAAACTGTTAGCTAGCTCACACTAACTCAGCTTAGAGAGAACACTGCATATGAAAGATCTCAGCCTGAGACTTTGGAGAGCTACTGCCAGTCTTAATAGACAATACTGACCTTGGTGGATCAATTGTCTGCTTCAGTGTAAGGGAGTTTTACGAGTTCGGCCAAGCAGTTCACAAGAACTCGCCACTATCAAACAATCCAACTATAGCACTGACAACAGGTCCTAATATTATTTCATAACAAAATTAAAATTATCTAAACTACAGGAACAAAATCACCCAATAGCAAGGATTACTGCAGACTGAAGCTTATTGATGTTTGCTTTGTATGGGAAAGATGATTCGGTGATGGAATGGGAGAAGCTGTACACTGCATACACATAATTCATATAAACTAAGAATAATATTTTAGTTCTGCTAATATTTTTGTTTCAACTTAAAATTTCATTGTGACAAATAATCATGTGAACATATGCTTTCCCAATCACAGTTTTCTGACTCACAAATGCAGCAGTACTTGGAGAGTTCTTTTTTCATTCTCATTGCCAATTTCAGATGCTCAAAAACATTTTCTTTCTATAATGATTGTGTTGCTTGTCACTCTCCTTCGGTGGGAGGAACTCTCAGTATTACTACTTTCTACAAACGTATAGCATGAGTACATGGGAAGAGAAAGAAAAATAAATGTAAAAGGAAAAAATGCAAATCTAGCCAATGCATTTATTTATACAATGCATTTTAGTCAGGGATAAGAGATTAAGCAAAGGACTTTATGGAAGAGGAAGCGTTTGAGTTGGAGATAGAAATAATATAATTATATTTATTCATTTAGGTACTTATACCCATCATTCCACCATTTTATTCTCTCAATAATTCTGTGAAGTAAAGTACGTTGAGAGAAAACAGAGGTCAAGGTAAGTCAAAATAAGCGGAGTAAGCTAAGGAGTCAAAGGTCACCCAGTAAACTTCCATGGTAGAATGGGGATTCCAGCCTGATAGTTTCAGACTTCAACTATCAGCCGGGAAGCGGATCTCTATATCAGTCTATGGTTCATCTCTGGCTCCTTCCCTACTGCATTTAAGCATACTATCATTTACCTCTCCCCTCATTCTCAAAAAGTTATCCTTTAACCCATCCTTTAAGACAGGGCTTCAATTACTGTTCAATTTTTCTTCTATCCTTTGCCTCCAAACTCCATGAAAATGCTGCTTTAGCTCCTGTTTCTCAACCCCATTCTCAATATAGAGCAAAGCAATAAGGGTTACCAATTTCTTTTAATAATTAATTTGAATCCAATTGTCTTATAATGTTATACAAGAAAATATGTCCTGTACCTGCATAGGAGGGCTCACTTCTTTGTGAGTATTCCCAATCTTACCAATTAATTGCCTCCTTCAGGATTAAATCAGAGCATAAATTAAAGCCCATATTTTCCTACTTGGATGTTTCATCATCTTAAATTCAGCATGACTATAAATGAACAATATCATTACCCATCTGTAAAACAAGAAAGATGAGCTTTACCTGACATATCTCTCACCTTTGTTTCCTATATGGCTGGATCAGGGCGGCTCTGCGGTGATGTTGTTATTAGATCTGTCAGCCGCTTTTGACACGGTTGACCATCAGCTACTGACTAGCCGCCTTGCCGATGTGGGGATTCAGGGATCTGCCTTACAGTGGCTGACCTCCTTTCTCCAAGATCGGGGACAAAGGGTGGTGATAGGGGAGGAAGCATCCCAGAGGCACTCTCTTAGTTGTGGGGTGCCGCAGGGAGCGGTCCTATCCCCGATGCTATTTAATATCTATATGCGCCCCCTTGCCCAGATTGTCAGGAGGTATGGACTGGGTTGCCATCAATATGCGGATGACACCCAGCTCTATCTATTGATGGGTGGCCAGTCTGACTGTACCCTGGAAAATCTAGACCTGGCGCTACAAGCCGTGGCTTCTTGGCTCAGACTGAGTCGGCTGAAACTGAATCCGACGAAGACGGAGGTTCTCTACCTGGGTCGAGGCGGTCCGGGGGGAGAGATCCAGCTGCCAGCTCTTGACGGGGTACCATTAATACCGGTCCCTAAGGCCAAGAGCTTAGGCGTGCTTCTTGAGTCCTCCCTTACAATGGAGGCCCAGGTAGCAGCCACGGTTAGATCTGCCTTTTTTCATCTTCGGCAAGCGCGGCAGCTGGCCCCTTACCTGGAGCGCAACGACTTAGCAACGGTAATCCATGCTACGGTCACCTCAAGAATAGATCACTGTAATGCTCTCTACATGGGGCTACCCTTGACGCTAACCTGGAGACTAGAACTAGTGCAGAATGCTGCGGCACGACTGTTAATGGGGCTGCCGCGATGGGAGCACATTCAGCCAGTGCTGAGGGAGCTGCACTGGTTGCCTGTTGTGTTCCGAGTTCGCTTCAAGGTGTTGGTATTAACCTTTAAAGCCCTCTATGGTCAGGGACCTATCTACGGGACTGCCTTTCCCCATATATCCCCCAGAGAGCACTGCGATCAGGGACAAAAAATCTGTTGTCTGCCCCTGGCCCAAAAGAAGCCAGGCGGTGTGTGAAGAGATCCAGGGCTTTTTCGGTGGCAGCACCAGAACTTTGGAACACCCTTCCAGAAGCCATAAGGGCCCTGCAGGATTTGTCTGCGTTCCGCAGGGCCTGTAAGACCGAATTATTTAAACAGGCTTTTGCGGTTTGAAAAAGGGCTGCCGCCGGACATCTTACAGAATGCTGGCAATCACAGTCGAGAATTCGATGCCGCCTATATTGTACTGAAATAGCGCCATAGAATGGTTTTAAAGTTGATATATGTAAATTATGGTTTTATATGTTTTATGGATTGATTGTATTTTATGATGTTGTGAGCCACCCTGAGTCCGCTTCCGGAGAGGGCGGGATATAAATGGAAAGTAATAAATAATAAATAAATATTCAGTCTGGCCACCAAGCCCTTACCATACCAAACCTTTAATGGCATAATAGATTCAAATAAAAATACACAGAATATAAAAATTTAAACACTGAAGATAAAATCAAAATGAAACCGAGCTTACAGATGCATTCAAACATGGTCAGAATTAAATTTAAGGATGTCAGCCAGAAATTTTGCAACCACCCCCTCAGTATCACTCAATAAATAATAACAGGGTGGCAGAATAGACAAATCTGGGGAAAAAGAAAGCTTGCCAAATAAATCTTTACGGAGGTTGTGGTAAAAAGAACAATCAAGCAATATATGCTGGATTGAGTCAGGAGTATTCGCTCAGCAGGAAAGGGACTCGCTGATATCTCCCTTGTAAAACTTTGGAGGGAAACGCATTTAGTCTAGCCAACATAAATGCCCTGCGATGACTTGGAATGGTTAGGTCTGATAGATAATTGGGCATTTTGCCACAGAAAGCATAGAGACCTAAGGAAGCTGGAGAGCAAATATAAGGGTCAGTTGGCAGTAATTTTGTTTCCTCCGATTCCCACAGTCTCAGTTTAATACATCTGAAGATATATGACTCATCAGAGGTAGAAAAATCATCTACCTCTAACCCCAATTGATTGAGTTTGGACAGAAGCACTGCAGTCCAGGATTCATACAATCAAGAAGGCTGTTAGGATCTGTTCTAAAGTGAATTTTGAGCCAGAATTTAAACACTGCAATCCAGGCTTTTGTCTCCACCAAAGACTGACCCACTTCAGAGCAGAGAGCAAAGTAGGACACACATTTTGGCAAACCAAGAATTTGTCTAAAGAATGAGGCTCACCAAGCCCTTTATAATGACATAAAACAAGTTTTTATCATCGCACCTTTGGCTACAGCTTTGGTTCATGCTCTTGCCTGTTTTAATTTTGTCTTCCATCGCTGCATCTTGGACTAAAATCCTTCCCTTTTTTTAATGCTCTGACCTAGTGGCTATCCTTTTTCAATTCCTGCAATAGCTTAAAAAGTTATTTGCTTATTTACATTGCTTATTTGCTTATTTACATTGCGACATTAATGTGCAGAATACTTGATAACAGCCAGTTTTCCACTGTTTTTAAGTTAACTCTCTAGTACACACTTCCAAGTCCCTTATCTTAGACAAGGGCATGCGGAGGAACCAGGGATCAACATTTCAGTTTTGCATTATTAGGCGTAGTTTCAGTTGGAGATGGGGACTAAGCAGTTACACCCAAGGCTTCATGGAAAAGGAGGAGAATTTTGGTGGCTTCATGTATGTGTTCCAAGATGAAGTTCCAGACCTTAAGGGCAGCAAAGAGAGTATAATCGTTTGAGCATAGAGAAGATTTTCAGATGACCAATGATGAAGGAGTGAAGGTCATAGGGGTGTGCATTCAGTTCGGCTGAACCAAATAAACCACCGAATACCCCCTGATTCAGAAGTATACGGCGTCGTGTACTTCCGAATCCAATTAGAAGGGATTATATGGGAGCCGTATACGGCTCTCCGTATACTTCTGAATCAATATTCGGAAGTATATGAAACTCAATGTAAAAGGTAGGAAAGGAGCTTCTGCAGCCTCAGGGAAGCTGCTTGCCTCCTTTCCCGCCTTTGGAAGCCTTTTCCCGCCTCCAGAGCCCGTCCCATAGCCTCCCTGGGATCAAAGAGGGAGGGGGAGAGGAGCCCCAGAAGCCAATCCAAAGCATGCATTTGCAAAATGCTTTTTTCCACTGTTTTTAAGTTAACTCCACACAGTGTTGGTGCTGTGAACAAAATTTATTATGGCATTTTTAGCTTGGTTACTAAATACAATATACATTTTAAATTAGAGGCCATAAGGGCCCTGCAGGATCTCTCTACTTTCCACAGGGCCTGTAAGACCGAACTGTTTCGACAGGCCTTTGAGATCTAACCGGGAGAGAGCTGCCACCCTACATCATTATAGAGCACTATATGATCACCGCTTATATTATATTATATTGTAGAGATACAGCACCATGTAATGAAATGTTTTAAATAATTTTAAATTGTAATTTTTATTGGTTTTAATCTGTAAAAATGAATGTTGTTAGCTGCCATGAGTCCACTTGCGGAGAGGGCCGGATAGAAATTTAAATAAATAAATAATTTGCAGTACCAGAGTTGTATAATTATTTCATTATATAATAAGAAGAAATTGGATTTATATCCTGCCCTCCACTCTGAATTTCAGAGTCTCAGAGCGACTCACAATCTCCTTTACCTTCCTCTCCCACAACAGACACCCTGTGAGGTGGGTGGAGCTGAGAGAGTTCTAACAGAAGCTGCCTTTTCAAGGACAACTCTGTGAGAGCTATGGCTAACCCAAGGTCATTCCAGCAGCTGCAAGTGGAAGAGTGGGAAATCAAATCCGATTCTCCTAGATTAGAGTCCACACACTTAACTACCACACCAAACTAATAGAAATAAAGTGCACAATTGTATCATCCCGAAATCATCAACCACCACTCCCCCCGCCCCAGTCCATCGAAAAATTGTCTTCCACAAAATGGGTCCCTGGTGCCAAAAAGGTTGGGGACCGCTGCCTTAGGGGCTCCCTGGTTTTGCAGGCTCCTCCCTGCCAATAGCCAGCTCGCTAGTGGGGGGAAGCCTGCCCCAACAGCCCCTATGTGCCTTTAAATCTGCACAAGACTTAAAAAAAGACAAAAAAAGCTTGCAAACTGTTTGTGTTTTGCACTGTGTGCGTACCTTTAAATTTCAGCAGGAGGAATGCTTCATGGGTGGAGGAAGCAGGCAGAGTCACATGGGTCTTCCCAGTGAGGGTGTGAAGCATGTGAGAAAGGAAGAGAAGCCAGTACAATCCCTCTGTTTCGCATTCATTTCAGAAGTCATGTGGATAGTAAAGAGGTAACTAGAACCTGATTATGGGATGGAGGAAAATTCCATCCTCTATCTAGGCTGCTCTCCTTTCATTTTCCTGTTAGTCTGAAGAAGCTGGTTACATTCAGCAATTCCCATGAGTAAATTGCACCGGTGAGATCACAAAAGTGTGCACCTGCAAACTGCTCATTTTGGCTGCTTTGTGAGTGTGTGTGTTTACTTTCATTTAGAGGATGTGCAGCTGCTGGGGGGGGGGCGCGAGGAAATGAAGACTGTATTCAGAGGAACTGCACAGTTGTATTTATTTATTTTAGGGAATGGGAAAGTCTCCAGGCTTTACCCCCAAAGTTCCCAGATATTTTCTGTTGGACCTGGCACAGAAATATCCACATTTGGTTGAGTTGGCTTAAAGTAGACAATAGCAGGCCTTGACAAATTTTTTGCGGCTCTAGGATCCAGCTTAAAATATTTACGAGCCAGCCTTATTTCAGTCTTCAGGGTTTTGTATTTTAGTTTTCTACTAAAAGCCACAGTGAGATTTCTAGGCGCAAAGGTAAGCTGATGCCTGTGATTTCTGCAGCCTGGGGTATCATATATCACATTAAAAATTGTTTTCTTAATCTACTATGTTCCAGTTTACAACTTGATTATATTAATACAGCTGCCAGTATTTTAGTATTCACGTAGTTATCATCAACCAGCAACAAAATATCTTCAGTCTACTGAAGATAGATCTGTAAGTCACACCAATGCTGTAGATATTTAAGGTAAAAAAACTTTTATACATCTTATTTATATTTGTTTTCCAGTGGAGCAAAAAAGAATATAGGAGGCTTGTTTTGAAAGAGGCTCAAAAGGAGCCAGACAATTATTGACCAGTTAATCAGTTATTGTCCCCCTGATACACAGTGTTATCATCAAATGCCTTCCCACTTATTTATTAATTTAAATGTTTACATGCCATCTTTCCTACCAACCATGGGAAAGGTTACATGCTCATAGATATGAGATAATATTTTTTTAAAAGGCCATATTAGACCTTATTATAAAACAGCCATCAGTACATATGATCCAGTCAATTTTGGAATACTATGTGCATTAAAATTATGATCAACTCCTGTGAAGAAGGACTGTGTAGAGTTGCAAAAGGTGATGAGAAAGGCACATAAAATAATTTAAATAATGGCAGCATGAGGAAAGGTACTTGGAATCTTTAAGTTTAGAATAATCAAAATCATAGTAATTTGCAGACTTTACCTTGTTGCAACCCTTACAACAGGTAGGACAGAATTAACCCCATATTGCAGACGAGGGTGCCAAAGGTGACCACACAGGGATATTGTAACAGAAGACAGATGGAACTGGAGACTTCATGACTCCTAAATTATGGTTCATGCATTTAGCCTATATACCAGAGGTGGGGAACCTTTTTTCTGCCAAGGGCCATTTGGGCCATACAAAATTATTAACTTAAAAAACAGTGCTCCGCCGAAGGAGAACAATTCAGGCCGGCAAAATTAATGCAAATAATTGTTTTACTATTTGAAGTCACATGAGGACAGCCTAATTCAGCACACACACACACACCCGTTGCCCTAGGCAAATGCCCAGGTCCAGGCATATTAGACCACATCCCCTAATATTAGCATATTAGGCCACACACTGAGATAATCACATGCAAATTGAACTGGTGGTAGCTGGCTCCCACCCCCCACCCCTCCCTCCCTTCAGCTGCTCCTAGCAGACCTTTAAAAGCACCCACATATCCCAGCAGCAGTCCTTCACAATGCCCATGAGGGGGGGGGGGCTCAGCCCAGCAAGCCCCGAGGGCCAGACCAAGTGATCTCAAGGGCCGTAAACGGCCCTCGAGTCTGATGTTCCCCACCCCTGCTTTATACTAAACTCCAAAAATACAAATCAAGGCAAACATGATGGAAGATAATAAAACTTGAGAATGGTATGGATAACATGATAAAGAAGGAATTCCTCTTAAGTCTTATGAATACTAGAAATCAGGTCATAGAATTAAGTGATGGTCAAAGAGGCAGACACAATATTGTAATTTATTCAAATTAACATACAGAGGTTGCTGCCACAGAGTGTAATGAGGGCAACTATCTCAGATGGCTTTATGAATTCATGAAGGGTTGATAGACCTATCGCTCTCGGCCACAGTAGTTAAAAGGAACCTTCATTTTCAGCACAACCTTTAATTAAGCAGAGTAAGTGTTGTTATCTTACTGCTTTGCTGATAGAAGCATCTAGATGCTCGATGAGATGGACTGATTCAGCAAAACTCTGTATGTTCTTGTGTATATTTTCATTTTGATTAGCATAATGCATAATACATCACAAAAATACAAGAAATTCATAGCACTGGTACTTTCTCCTGGGATAGTCTCAGATGGATAGCCTAATTCAAACATAATTTTCTGAATATAAACCCAACAGACTGAATAATTTTTAAAAAATTACCACATAACTGAGTACTGAATTTATTTAAAATATTTTTAACCTACCCTTCCCAATCTAATGTTCTAAAGAAGGCTGCAAAATAAGTTAAAATGCAGCAAGAACACAAACAATACTATTGATGTAGGTCTGTTCAAGATTTTGGAACTAGAAATTTTTCCACTGCGGACTGATTGGCAAGCTCATTTAACAAGTCTTACTTATATTTAGTAAATGAAACTAAAAAACCCCAAATATGTTAATTTTACATGCTGTAGAAACAGCTCAAACATTTTTTCCAATTGCCAAAAGTAGCTGAACTGAAATATCTGATTATGAGGGGGGGGGAAATTAAAGCACAGTGAGTAGGTCTTAAAATATATGCATGTGCATGTGTGAGTAATGATTTAATTTATATGCTCCCTAAGAAAAGTTGCCTAAAATTAATTACTGTTCTGAAATTGCACAATTTGACTTGCATTGTATTCATTCATTATGTTACTAATTAATCTTATGAAAAAAATGCATGTTTAGGAATGGAAAATTTTTCACAGATAAATATAGTAGTGGACAATTTTCCATCCCTCATCAGTGAATAAAACCATTTCAAAACACAGAGAACAAGAAAACCACAGTTAAATTGGGCAGCAGCATGATTTGTTTAACATTAAATGCCTCTGTGAACAGTCACGTTTTACATGGTACCTAAAAACTATAAAAATAACCACAAATGAACATACATGGGGCAGAATTTTATAAACAAGAAAGCACCGTTAATAAAGCCAGTACCCACAGTAGGCACCTTGACACAGGCCTCCAACAAAGATCTTAAATCAAATGGGCAGGTTAATACAGGAGAAGGAAGCCCTCAAGATACCCTGGTTACACAGTAGGGTTGCCAGGCCCCATTGTGGTCATGGCGGGGGGTCTGGGGGGCAATCTGTTCCTTGTATACACAGAGTAACAACAACCCCTTGTACGTGTGTATTGCCCAGCACATCTGCAATCAGACCCAGGCAATCTGTGTAATACTACCCTCCCTAGCCAGTTTCCTGTTCCTGATATAGTTGAAGAAATACTAAATGTTTGTCTTAATGTTCTTAGCAATCTGCTCTTCAAATTCTCTCTCTTCACTTTATTGTCAACTTATATTTGTTCAGGGCCGATCCTAGGGCGCATAGTGCCACAGGCAGCCTTGCTGCCCCCATGTGGCGTGGCGCCCCTGCCTCCTCCCTCCCTTGTCTTTTTGTCACAATTTTAATGCCTGGGAACGGAGGTGAAGCACCGCACTCCTGGGCTCTCTAAAGGCTGACACCCCCCCCCCCCCTTGCTGATCAGCAGGTAAAAAAGTGCCGGGGGCTGGAGGCTCCTATGCCGCCCCTCGGGCGCACACAAGATCAGCGCTAGGGCAGTAGTGGTGAGCCAGCTGCTGAAAGAGCAGCCACGCCACTTTCTCTTCCCCACTTCCTTCCCGGATTGCGTGGGAAGGCAGTGGGGAGGAGGCTGATTGGTGAGGGGAGGTCGGCCTTTAGAGAGCCCAGGAGAGCGGCACTTCACCGCAGTTCCTGGGCATTAAAATTTTGATGAAGGGACGAGGGAAGGAAGAGAAGGCAAATTGGGATTTGCCTAGGGAGCAGGGCAGGGGGGAGGCTATATCTGGCACCCCTGGCCCTGCCAGCGCCCTAGGCAAATGCCTAGTTTGCCTAGTGGGCAGACCGGCCTTGTATTTGTTTTGTCAGAACTGTTCAGTTTAATGAGGCAGGCCTTCCACTTTTTAAAAGAAGCCTGTTTGCCTTTTATGGCTTTCTTGACTTGAGTTGTTAATTTCACAGGCATCCTTTCAGACTTAGTGGTACCTTTCCTGATTTGAGGTATGCATTCTATCTGTGTAGTTTCAATTAGTGTAGTTTTTAATAGTCTCCAGGCATCTGAGGGGAATGAAAGGAGACCTCCCCTCACCTGGTGGAGATAATGGGGTGATAAAGGCTGTGATCCAGAGACCAATTTTCCCATGATATGGTACTCTGTATTTGTGTAAATAGTTGGAAGATGACAGTAGGAGGCACCAAGGAATTGCAGGGGGAGTAGCCTTTAGGAAATTCCCCTTGCCACCAAGTCAATTCTTCTGGGATTCTATAATTCCTTGGAAGCCTCACCAGGCAAATCCCCCACCCTTTTCTGTCATCATGCTGAAGCATATTCAGTCATTATTGGGCCACTGTCCCCTGCTTTTTTGTTGTTGTTGTTGTTGCTAATTTACAAAGTCATATTTTTAATAACATAAGAGAAGCCATGTTGGATCAGGCCAATGGAACATCCAGTCCAACACTCTGTGTCACACAGTGGCCAAAAAACCCAAGTGCCATCAGGAGGTCCACCAGTGAGGCTAGAAGCCCTCCCACTGTGCCCCCCTCAAAGCACCAAGAATACAGAGCATCACTGCCCCAGACAGAGTTCCAAGAATATGCTGTGGCTAATAGCCACTGATGGACCTTTGCCCCATATGTTTATCCAATCCACTCTTGAAGCTGTCTATGCTGGCAGCCGTCACCACCTCCTGTGGCAGTGAATTCCCCGTGTTAATCACCCTTTGGGTAGGGCTCAGAGTGGAGTACAACATATGATAAAACAACAAAATACAATAAAAACATTATAAAAACAGACAACACAACAGCACAGAGAAGTTTACCATATCATCACATATTGCCCAGCCTGGAGGTCTCACATCATGATATCTCAAAGAGATGGCAGATAATAATCCATTTTATAGCACAGGTGACAGAGTCAATAGGGGAGGCCAACCAGATCAAGAATAGACGCCTGCAGCCTCAGCTAAAAGTCTGGTGGGACAGCGCCGTTTTACATGCCCTACGGAAGGCTAATAAGCCAGGTACAGCCCGGATCTCTGTAGGGAGCTGATTTCACCAGGTCGGGGCCAGGACTGAAAAAGCCCTGGCCCTAGTTGAGGCAAGGTGGGCGTCTCTTGGGCTGGGGATGGTCAACAGATATTGGGAGGCCGAACGTAATGACCTCCTGGGCATATGTGGAAGGAGACGGTCCCACAGATCCATTTTTCCAGCGCTGTAATATCTTTTTTGAGGTGTGGTGACCAGAATTGTACACAGTACTCCAAATGAGGCCGCACCATCTATTTATACAGGGGCATTATGATTTTGGCTGATTTGTTTTCAATTCCCTTCCTAATATTTTCCAGCATGGCATTGGCCTTTTTTATTGCAATCACACACTGTCTTGACATTTTCAGTGAGTTATCTACCATGACCCCAAGAGCTTTCTCTTGGTCAATCTCCACCTGTTCACACTGCATCAACTTGTATTTATAGCTAGGATTTTTGGCCCCTATGTGCATTACTTTGCATTTGGCCACATTGAACTTCATCTGCCACCTTGTCACCCACTCGCCCAGCCTCAACAGGTCCCTTTGGAGTGCCTCATGATCTTCTCTGGTTCTCACCACCCTGAACAATTTAGTGTTATCTGCAAACTTAGCCACTTCACTGCTTACTCCCAACTCTAAATCATTAGTGAACAAGTTAAAAAGCATGGGACCCAGTATTGAGCCCTGCGGCACCCCACTGTTTACCATCCTCCACTGGAAAAACTGCCCATTTATACTCACTCTCTGTTTCCTATTAATTAGCCAGATTTGATCCACAAGAGGACTTCTCCTATTACTCCATGACTCTCAAGCTTACTAAGGAGCCTTTGAAGAGGAACTTTATCAAAAGTTTTGGAAGTCAAGGTAAACAACATCTATTGGGTCCCCTTTGTCCACATGTTTGTTCACCCTCTCAAAGAACACTAACATGTTAGTGAGACAAGATCTTCCTTTACATGGTACACATGGCAAATCACTTGAGTATGTGGAATCCCCTAGCTTGTATACCAGGCTCTGCTGCTTTGGTGGCTGGCACAGAAACTAGCCACTTGACTATTAACTGGAGTGACATGATCAACCATGAAAATGAACATTCGAAGGGGACAGTACAGTTTACCAGAGTTAGAAGATATGGGATTATGGATTAGTAGGGAGACAAGGCTGGCTATCTCTGTTGATTGTGTCAGCCATAGGATTATGTGTATCTGCTTGCTCTCAATACTCCTTTTTGCTCATCTTACCTGGATCTGTTAGGCTGGTTTAAAGATGGAGTCTTTGCTGGCTCTACATAGCTTGCCTTTGACAGACCACTGAGGAATGGGAGACCTGATCTTACTGTCTTACTGGTTGCCAGGTCCCTATGAGTCTTTGGGGAACGTGAATTTAGCACAGGTATATTTGGGGAGGTAACAGTAGTTGGGCTGCTGGATGGCAAAAGAACCCAAAAGATTAGTTAAGGAAAAAGGGAGATGGCAGAGAAACTTTGCATCTGTTTTCACTGTGAAAAATACAGGACACATCCCAATGGTGGAGTCACATTTTTGAGAGGATATTTGAAGAAACCAGTAAAATTGAAGTATAGAGAGATGAAGTTCTAGACTCAGGGCTACCAGGTGTCTGTCTCCAGGTGGATGGCATGAACCAGAAGGGTCCTTGATGAACTCAAATATGAAAGTGCTGATATATTAGCCAGTATCTCTCTCGGCTTGATTTCGCGAACGAAGATTTAAGAAGGGTGCAGTAGTCCACGTCTGCTGCAGGCTCGCTGGTGGCTGACAAGACCAATGCGGGACAGGCAGATCCGGCCACAGTGGCTGCAGGGGAAAGTCTGATTTGGGGTTGGTGCTGTAGCAGTGCGATTCTTCCTCAATCTCCTTTTGTCCTCAAGACCAGCTATGCATGCGTTCTCAAAGGAAGAGACAGCCTGGTGGATGGTGTGCCTCCATGCTTTGCGATCTGAGGCTAGGTCAGACCACTGGTGATGGTTGATGCGACAGGTACCAAGGGATTTCTTCAAGGAGTCCTTGTACCTCTTCTTTGGTGCCCCTGTATTTCGAAGGCCGGTGGAAAGTTCACCATACAGAGCAATCTTGGGAAGGCGGTGGTTTTCCATCCTAGAAATATGCCCTGCCCAGCGCAGCTGCGTCTTCAACAGCAGTGCCTCAATGCTTGTAACCTCCGCCCTCTTGAGGACTTCAGTGTTGGTCACAAAGTCACTCCAGTGGATGTTGAGGATGGTGCGAAGGCAGCGCTAATGAAAGCGCTCAAGGAGTCGCAGGTGATGACGGTATAAAACCCACGATTTGGAGCCATAGATGAGGGTTGTCATCACAACCGCTTTGTAAACATTGATCTTTGTGTCTTTTTTCAGATGCTTGTTGCTCCACACTCTCGAGCAGTTGGCCAAATGCACGGTTTGCCTTTGCCAGCCTGTTGTCAATCTCCTTGTTGATCTTGGCATCTGAGGAGATGATGCACCCCAGGTAGCTGAACTGCTGGACTGTCTTCAGAACTGATTCACCCACAGTGATGCAGGGAGGGTGATAATCTTCCTGGGGTGCAGGCTGGTGGAGAACTTCTGTCTTCTTCAGACTAACTTCTAGGCTGAATAGCTTGGCAGCCTCTGCAAAGCAGGACGTCATATGCTGCAGAGCTGATACTGAGTGGGAGACGAGTGCAGCATCATCAGCAAACAGTAGCTCTCGGATAAGTTTTTCCATTGTCTTGGAGTGAGCCTTTAGTTGCCTCAGGTTGAACAGGCTGCCATCGGTGCGATAGCGGATGTAGACACCATCGTCATCATCTAGATTTACTGCGGCTCTTTGAAACATAAAGAAGATTGTAAAGAGAGTTGGCGCGAGAACGCAGCCTTGCTTTACACCTGTGCCTATTGGGAAGGGCTCCGAGAGGTCGTTGCAGTGACTGACTTGGCCTCGCTGGACTTCATGTAGCTGGATGATCATGCTGAGGAACCTTGGGGGACATCCTAAACGTTCCAAGATTTGCCACAGGCCTTTCCTGCTAACGGTATCGAAAGCTTTGGTAAAGTCGACAAAAGTCACATATAGACCCTTGTTCTGTTCCCTGCATTTCTCTTGGAGCTGCCTGAGAACAAATACCATGTCGGCGGTGTTCCTGTTAGCTCTGAAGCCGCACTGGCTCTCTGGGAGGAGTTCTTCTGCAATGGTGGGCACCAGTCTGTTCAGGAGTATTCTGGCAAGGATTTTGCCTGCGATGGAGAGCAGGGTTATCCCCCGGTAGTTGGAGCAGTCTGACTTTTCCCCTTTGTTTTTGTGTAGAGTGATGATGATTGCATCGCGAAAGTCCTGTGGTAGTTTGCCTTGTTCCCAGCAGGTGACAAGTACTTTGTGAAGTGTGCTATGTATTACTGTGCCCCCATGCTTCCAGATCTCTGGTGGGATTCCATCAACTCCCGCTGCCTTGCCACTTTTCAGTTGCTTGATGGCTTTAACAGTCTCTTCTAGGGTGGGGATCTCATCCAACTCTGTTTTCACTGGTTGAAGTGGGGTGAGGTGGATTGCTGAATCTTGAACTACGCGGTTGGCACTGAAGAGAACCTGAAAATACTCCGACCACCGGTTCAGTATGGATGCCTTGTCTGTGAGGAGCACTTGGCCGTCTGCACTACGCAAGGGACTCTGGGCCTGATATGATGGGCCATATACTGCCTTCAGGGCTTCGTAGAACCCTCTTAAATCACCAGTGTCTGCACACAGCTGGGTTCTCTCTGCAAGCTTGGTCCACCACTCGTTCTGAATGTCTCGAAGCTTGCGCTGGAGGTTACTACATGCAGCGCGAAAGATTGCTTTTTCCCCGGGACAGGAGGGCTGAGCAAGATGTGCTTGGTAGGCAGATCTCTTTTTCGCCAGTAAATCTTGGATCTCTTGATTGTTCTCGTCAAACCAGTCCTTGTTCTTCCTTGTGGAGAGCCCGAGGACTTCTTCAGAGATCAACAGGATGGTAGTTTTTAGGTGTTCCCAGAGTGCTTCTGGAGAAGAGTCTGTGGGGCAACTGGGGTCCTCAATTCTTGACTGGAGTTTTGCCTGGAAGGCAGCTTTAACTTCGGCTGACTGAAGGCTGCCAACCTGAAGCTTCCTCCGAGGGATACCTCCTCTCCTGGGTGTGGGTTTAAAGTGAAGACGGAGATTGCAGCGTACAAGACGATGATCCGTATGACATTCCGCACTGGGCATTACTCGGGTGTGTAAGACATCTCGAAGGTCTCTCTGGCGCACCAGAATGTAGTCGATAAGGTGCCAGTGCTTGGACCGTGGGTGCATCCAGGTTGTCTTCAGGCTGTTCTTCTGCTGAAAGATAGTGTTGGTGATGGTGAGCTGGTGCTCCGTGCAGAATTCTAGCAGGAGGCGCCCGTTATCATTGCAGTTGCCAATGCCGTGTTTGCCAAGTACTCCTTTCCAGGCTTCCGAGTCTTTACCTACTCTGGCATTGAAGTCGCCAAGGATGATCACCTTGTCCTCTGTAGGGGTCTTCCGTACGAGGCTGCGTAGATCAGCATAGAACTTGTTCTTTTCTGCAGGATCTGCTTGAAGGGTTGGGGCATACACACTGAAGAGTGTTGCATGCTGCTTGTTTTGAAGTGGGAGGCGCATGGACATGATGCGATCTGAGTGACCTGTTGGCAGGTTTTCGAGTTTGGAGGCAATGGAGTTCTTGACCATGAAGCCAACGCCAGAAAGGCGGCTCTCAGCCTTTGACTTACCCGACCAGTAGAGGGTATAGCCAGCACCATGTTCTTGAAGACTACCTTCCTCAGGGAAACGGACCTCACTGAGAGCTGCTATGTCAATATTCAACCTGAGAAGTTCGTGGGCAACTAGAGCAGAGCGTCGTTCAGGGCGACCACTGTTTACTGTGTCAAGCATGGTTCTGATGTTCCAACACGCAAGCTTTAGTCTTTGCACACTTTGTGAGGCAGGTGCATTTTTTTTCTTTGTTGTTATTTTTTGACCGCAAGTAAGGATGCCCGTTGACCATGGCTAGCCAACTGGGGGGGGAGGGAGAGACGAGCTTTGTTTAGGCCACCTTTTCTAGGCCCCTCTCCGTGTGGAGCAAGCAGTGCTGTCCCTAGATAAGGCTGCTTGGTCGTTCAGGGTGCTGCCGAAAAATGCTTTCATCTGCAGGATCAGGACTGCGGCTTCCAGTGGCATCTTCCACCTGCCGTTTCGCCCCTTGCCCATTGCTGCAGGACTTGGTGTGTTGTGGGTTGTGGATGTGGATATGCCCTTCAGGCCTGCGCAGAGGAATTTTTAGGTGAAGCACAGAGTGTGCGGTACTGGCTCCACCCTTTCATCTTGGGGTCATCTGCCATGGCCCAGTAAGCTGGGACGCCGGCAGCGAGTCCTCCAGGTGGTAGATGATACATTAACGAGCTCTATCTGCCCGGGTTTGATGTTAGAGTTTTCCTTCTCTTGGCTGGCGAGGTTGGTGAGCCCAGCCTGCCCATCCGGTTATACCGCCGGACATTCGGTCGCACCATGACGTGGCAAACTCTGTGAGAAATGGGGGGGACCAGCGGGAAGGTGTTGCCACGGATGCAGTAACGCAGGAGAGGCCATTGCAGTGACCATCTGCCAGGCATAGCCAGACAGTGACCACGCGGCGTTCACTACACCGGGAAAGGAGAGGCTATGTATTGCGCATACACTTTCCCTGGGGGGGCAGGTTACCCAAGAGGGAGCCCATCCCCCCTCCCCCTAGCCAGTATAGCTTGTTGCTAAAACTGGTGTCTGTGCCAGAGAACTGGAAATTGGCAAATGTCACAGCAGTTTTAAAAAATGGGTGTGAGGGATCCAGGGAATTACAGGCCAGTTAGCCTAACATCTGTTACAGTTAAATTAGTAGAAACTGTTAGCAAAGATAGAATTATTAAATATATCAAGGAACAAAGCGTGCTGAGAGAAAATCAGCATGGCTTCTGCAAAGGGAAACTCTGCCTTACTAATCTTTTGAAGTTATTTGAGCAGGTTATATGGGTAAGGGAGATCTGACAGACATAAACCTGGACTTCCAAAAGCCTTTTCAGAAGGCACCTCACCAAAGACTCTTGAATAAGATTAGATCCAGGAGTTGGCCGTCTTAGTCTGTTGTTGCAAAATAGTAGAGTCCAGTAGCGCCTTTAAGATTAACAAATTTTATTGTTTTTGAGAAAATAATATTTTATTTATTTTTGAGAAAAACAGCTCTCATCAGATGCATCTGACAAAGAGAGCGGTGTTTCTCAAAAGCTTATGCTACAATAAAATTTGTTAGTCTTAAAGGTGCTGCTGGACTCTTTTACTATTATGAATAAGTTTAACAGTTACTGGATAAGAGGGTGGGTCCTTTTATAAATTAAAAATTGGTTAAACAGGAAACAGAGAGAAAGAATAAGTGGAATTTCTCCCAGTGGAAAAAAGTGCGGAGTGGAGCCCCACAAGGATCAGTATTGGGGCCAGTGCTATTTAATATAGTCATAAACTATTTGGCACCCAGCTTGCTGGGGGGGAAGTGTAGATGACTGGGGAAGGCAATGGCAAACCACCCCGTAAAAAGTTTGCCGTGAAAACATCATGATGTGACGTCACCCCAGAATCGGAAACAACTGGTGCTTGCACAGGGGACTACCTTTACCTTTTTAAACTATTTGGAATTGGCCAAGTTTGCAAATAATACCAAATTATTCAGGGTGGTGAACATCAAAGCATATTGTGAAGAGCTAGCTATAGAATGATATATAAAAATTAGGTGAGTGGGCAACAATGTGGCAAATGAAATTCAGTGTTGGGAACTATAAGATGATTCACACTGTTCTGAAATAGACACTGTGAACCAAAAAGAATTCTGAAGTTTTGTTTTTCATATGGAGATGTCAGATTTAGAAAATTCTGAAGGACTAAGACATGACAAGCTGCCACGTGCATTCTCAGGCTACACCCTCCTTTGCAGCCCAGTACCAACAGTTAGATCTTTGTGAACTTCCCAAATCTTAGCAAAAAGCTTTCCTAGACTGGCTGCCCAAGAGACTTTAGTAGGAGGAAATGTAGATTGATCAGAAAGCTGCCATTTTTTAACCTTGTCTGGGAGACACATATCAACCTTTAGGAAGAAGGGATAGTAGCCCTGATTGGAAAAGCCAGCTGAGGTAAAAGCTGCCCTCAGGGTGCCACCATTCATTCTGCAGCCATGGTCACTGTGATTATATAGCCAATCAGAAGCAGGCTTTGACCGAGATTGAAAGAGATCTTGGGTTTAAAGTGGAGAGCTCAATGAAAATGTCAATCCAGTGTGAGGCAGTAGTGAAAAGGCAAACTCCACTTCTGAGAATAAAATAGCAAATATAATAATGCCCTTCTATGGAATGATGATGAGGCATCATTTGGAACACAGTTCTGGCTGTCATATCTCAAAAAGAATACTGCAGGGCTGGAACAGAAGAAGGGAACCAGGATGATGGTTAAGGGGTTGGGAGCACATTTCCTATGAGGAAAAACTGGAGTTTGGGACTGGATTAAAAATGGGATTAGACAGATTAATGAAGGATAGTTCCATCAAAGGCTACTAGCCATGTTTAGTAAAGGTAACCTTCATATTCAGAGGCAGTAAACCTCTGAAATCCAGTGCTAGGAGACAGACAACATCAAGGGAAGGTCTGGGCCTCTGTGCACTGCCTGTTAGCCTTTTAGGACAACTGATACTTTTCTGTGTGAAATGGGATGCTGGACTAGATGGGCTACTGGTCTGATCCAGCAGGACTGTTCTTAAATTGTTAAATAGATAAATCCATAGCTACTGCATTAAAAATGAATTAAAAATTAAATTAAGCACCTGGAGAATTTAAACCATTGTTTTCATGACATTAACCACTTCTGGGCCGCGGTCACACTCACCATTAAATCCATCCCTAACCCTTCGCTATTATACCCCGCAGCTTTTTTACAACGAATTTCCTGATCAGACATCCCTCCATCCTTCAGTTCTAAGCAGCGTTGGTCCCGTTGTTAGTTGATCAGAGGTCTCAACCGGACCTCATTTTTTGAGATGGCATTCCACACTCGCGCAAGCGCAGTACTGTGGGATATCGTGCCTGGCTTTTAAAAAGAAAAAAAAAGGTGCCAGAAAAGGTGGGCGATCTGCCCCCCCCCCCATTTAAACATCCGGAAAGGAAGGGGAAGCCCAGGAGTTCTCTTTGCTGTCTCTCCGCCTGGCGGGGAGACAGCAAAGGTGGGTCATCTTCCCCCCCCCCCCCAATTTAAACACCCTGCCATGGTGGTTAAATTGTGGGGGGAGCACGGCAACTCTCTTTGCTATCTCTCTGCCTGGCGGGGAGACAGCAAAGGTGGGGGATCTTCCCCCCCATTTAAACATCCCGCCGAGGTGTTTAAATGGGGGGGGGGCACAGCAACTCTCTTTGCTGTCTCTCCGCCTGGCGGGGAGATGGCAAAGGTGGGTCATCCTCCTCCCCTGGCAGGGAGACAGCAAAGGTGGGCGATCTGCCTCCCCCCCCCATTTAGGAAAGGTCTCCTGTGCAAGCACCAGTCGTTTTCGACTCTGGGGTGACGCTGCTTTCATAAAGTTTTCACGGCAGACCTTTTACAGGGTGGTTTGCCATTGCCTTTCCCGGTCATTACACTTTCCCCGGCAGCAAGCTGGGTACATATTTTACCCACCTTGGAAGGTTGGAAGGCTGAGTCAACAATTGCTGGCGCAATGATATCATTTGGAGTGGGCTCTCGCAGGGAAGCGGATGTGCGCTTGCGATGAGTTGGCTACAATGCAGACATAGAAAGTACACGCGGGAGTCGTCAGAAGCATTCTTATTCCGGATTTAATGTACTATCAAAAAAGTCTGCGTCTCGGTTGTGGCAGTTCGGGACACGACCGACGACCATTGGCAGATGCTGATGTTTGGACAACCGCATAAAATCCGACATGCATCTGACCTCGGCCCTGGTGGCTCAAACATGGGAAAAAAGATAAACTTTCACCATAATCAAATTTCTACAAGTCATCTGTATCTGGCCAGACTGTCTGTTTCTTTCACCTTACTTCACATGACCAAACTTAGAAAGAGGTACAATACACTTCAACTGAAAACCCAGCCTTGCTGCCCTGAAAACCCCCAAGTAACATCAAGAAACCTTCAGCACCCATTAACAGATCATCTTAACAGGTTTCTCTACTCTTGCATAAGTTTTGAGTATTTGTGAGTCTAAACCACACCATCCAATAGCTGGTCCATAACAGTGGAAAACTGCCCCAGTACCAAACCAGGCACTTTGTCCCCAGAGAAAATCAAATCAAATGCACATCCTACTATAGGCATTAGAATGCTTTTGGACAGCTCTGTGGTTCCCATGGTGGCCATGAAGATCTGAGCTGCTCCTGTCAGGTTGGTCTAAGCATAAATATTGAAGTCCCCAAGGACAACAAACTTCAGAGTGTTCAAATCCAAAATAATTTCTGTCAATTTAGGAAATGCAATGTCAGGCACTGGGTGAGGGACCTCTGTTCTATCTCTGGTCCCCAAGACCAGGCACATACACTCAAAATTTGGGACTTTGGATAGCAACACACTTAGTGAGGGCCATGAAGACCTGAATGATCTTAGCCACTCCTCTCCTTACCCACCAAGCCAGGGCTGACACTGTACCAGGAAACCTGGAGAGCAGATCTAGGCGAAACCAAACCTTCCTCTTTACCCACCCAGTTCTCTGTGATAAATACACACCTGAAGCTAATAGCTAAGACACCTGAAGTTAACAGCACCACTAGACAGCTCAGCAGGCTTTGCACACACAGATCTGTCTGGCAGCTACAGAAGTCTATGCTCTGCCTTGTGATGGGGAGAGAGCAAGAAAGCAGGGCGGGGGGTAAAGGGCACTTAGGCTTTCCACAGCAGAGGCCTGCTCAAGTTAGGCCATGAACACTCAAAGGAAGATGCCAAGTCACTGCTGGCTGGCTCAGAGCAGATCCTACAGTGAGAAGCCTGGACACCCTTTACTTCTTTGGCTGTTTTCTTGCTCATTCAGTGGCGTAAAGTCCTGTACTTCTAGTGGCAAGATAGCCAAGCCTACTCTACCTCATGCCAGGAAGAGAAAGTAGTGAGGAAGTAAAAGGTGTTCAGGCTTCTCACTGCTTACCATTTACTTTCCTACCTGAGGTGAAAGAGGGTCTCAAGCTGAGGTTTTTCACACCTATTTAGTTGGAGATGCCGGGGATTGAATGTGGGACCTTCTGCTTACCAAGCAGATGCTCTACCGGTTTCACTTCCTTTTTTTCTGTGGCCACCATGCTCTTTTCCTGGTAGCTACCCAGGAGTTTGGATGAGAACAGAGACTACAAAGAAAGATAGTGTCATGAGCCCTGACGAGAAGGAGCTGGAAGGGTTAACAGACCTGGAAGAGTTGCCAGTCAGTTCCTCAGCTGAACAAACAGCAGCTGGCCCATCAATCACTCTCCAGGCACCAGTGTCAGCTGCTGATGATCAATCTCCTCCTACCATCTCAAGAGTTTGAAGCAGGCTCCGGAAAGAACTTTCAGAGCGAAGACATGAGGCACGCCGATGCTTCAGATCTCTCAACCCTGAGTTCTAGCAAAGTCACTGCCACCCAGGGAGCAGGCTGATTGAGACTCCCATATAGCTCCCATCCAGGACCTGGTAACCTTGTGGAAGCAACAAGTCTATTCTCTGGCTTGCAACAACGCTCCTTCCTGATGCCTGATCCTGACCTGCTTGATTTCCTTGGCACCCTGACCTTTTGGCTTTTGGACACTGACTTCTGATTCCGGTTTGTGATTCTGCATTGGTGACTTGGCTCCTGCCTGACTTCCTGGACTTTGACCTTGGACTGGCTTTGGACTCCTGCCTGCCTGCACCCTGAGAAAGTGACAGATAGGGGATGTGGGAGAGGATGGGTCTTTTACTTCCTATCCCTAGCATGGGACTGCAGCTCAGGGAGGCTCACAACTTACCTACATTCCACTTCCTCCGACAGTGGCCGTTTCAGAGGGAGGAAACCACCTGCCGCCAACAACAACGGCCTTATCCCCTTTTCCTGGGACATGGGGCAAAGTGCCACATTAGGGTAATGTTCGAAAGAGCCACAAGTATATTAGATTCACGTGGATCCCAACCACAGATGACCACTTCTTTCATATTTTACATGAGGACTCCAAGAGTAATGTTCATTATGAAAGAACAGTATACAATGACTCAAAACATATGCCCAAGGTGAAAGAAAATGGCTAAAATGGAAACAAAGCTTAATTGTAATTACTAAAGAAATACTATCCCCTATACATTGAATAAAGGGATTCTTGTATTTATAACGTGCACGTGGCAAGGACAGGAAGATAGTGCCTAAGGCATTAATAGTTTTGCAGTGGCTGCAAGGTTTATTATGCAGGCAATACCTGCTTTTCCAGTTGGCATGCAACAGATATGCTTTCCCTTGTGTAAACTACTGCCAACATAAATCAGTCTCTAGGGTGCCTTAGTTCAAAGTGGCTCAAGTCAGCTATGCTTCTCAGTGGGAGACAACTTTCCTTTTGTAAACTAGAAACAGAGTTAAGCAAGAAAGGGGAAAAGAAAGGGACAAAGGACAAAATCCTAGGAACAACTTTCTGGGAGTAAGGCCAGGAATAAACTGACACATTCTTTAGGGACAGACATGTTTAGGGCTGCTCCCGAGTCAGTCAAACTGGGAAACCCTAAGGTACCACGTCACTTGAGACATTTTCTAAGAATCTGAAACATTTTTTTAGGCTTTGACATGAGGATTGCTTAACTTGCTCTTTTCCCCCTCTCCAAACCATTTTAGTATTATATGTTGTTGAAGGTTTTCATGGCCAGAATTCATTAGGTTTTGTAGATTTTCTGGGTTGTATGGACATGGTCTTGGCATTGTGAGACCTGACATTTCGCCAGCAACTGTGACTGGCATCCTTAGAGGTGTAACCCAGAAAAATGGAGTTCTCTCTGGGTCAACGTGAGAAGAATATGTTCTCAGAATAAGAATATAAGAAGATACCCGGTGGATCAGATTCATGGTCTACCTAGTCCAGCATGCTGTTTCACACAGCAACCAACCAGTTGCCTGGAAGGCTGATGAACAGGCACAGACACCAAGGCCTTCCACTGACATTGTCTCAGGATATTACACTGGAAAATGTTCTTTTCAAAGCAAAGCAGAGCCTCACTCAGTATATGGCAATCATCAGTCCGGATCTATCAAGTAATGAACTAGTTTGTATTTAGCCACAAAAAGATCTCACTATTCTGGAAAACAGGGTTGCACTTACTTGTTAACTGTTTGTTCATCAACCTCCTCTGTGCAGACACACAGAAATTGCAGTCACAAAAAGACGGGTTGCTTACCTGTAACTGTAGATCTTTGAGTGGTCATCTGTGCATTCACACTCATGGGATAGAGCGCCTGCGCTGATCCCCGAATCGGTATCTGAAAAGCCCGGGATTTTTCCGTGCTCGGCGCAATGGGCATGCGCAGGCGTCCCAGTACGCATGCTCACTGGCACCAGCACGGGGATCCCGCCAGTTCCTTCCTGACCGCTGGAAGCCCCTACTGGAGGGAGACCATCAGCAGTGGGGAAGGAGGACGGGTAGTGTGAATGCACAGACGACCACTCGAAGATCTACAGTTACAGGTAAGCAACCTGTCTATCTTCTTCGTGGTCTCTGTGCTTCACACTCATGGGAGATTAGCAAGCAAGACATACCTGGAGGCGGGAAGACGGTCAACCGGAAGAAACAGCTTGCAACACCGCAGTTCCCAACTGAATCCTCTGCTGAGCATGCACGTCCAGCGCGTAGTGCTTCATAAAGGCATGTGGAGAAGGCCAGGTGGCAGCCTTGCAGACATCAGTCAGGGATACGCCTTTCAGAAATGCCACTGACATCGCCATCGCTCTTGTAGAGTGTCCACGAATAGGCCCAGGTAATGGCTTCTTTGCCAACAAATAACAGAGTTTAATAGTTTCAGTGAGCCATTTTGAGAGCCTCTGAGATGAAATCCTGGAACCTAACTTAGGGGCAGCATATGAAACAAAAAGCTGCTTGTCCTTATGAAAACTCTTGGAACGGTTTAATAAAACAACCTATGTTCCTCATCCAAGGAAGGGGTAGGGTAAAAAGTGGGCAACCAAACTTCTAAGTTGAGGTGGAACTGAGAGACCACCTTAGGAAGAAAAGTAATGTCAGGAGCTAAGGAAACTGCAGCCTCTCAAAAAACAAGATAGGGATAATCACAATGCATCGCCGTGAGCTCCCCTACACGACGTGCTGACGTGATAGCAACCAAAAACGCAGTTTTCCATGATAGGAGCTGCAAAGAGCACCTGGCCATCGGCTCAAAGGGGCAACGAGTTAGTTTGTCCAGCACTAAAGTTAAGTCCCACAACTATGGGGGCGATCTTGATGGTGGATGCAGCCTAAACAAACCCATCAAAAACTTCTTGGAATGAGGGTGCACAAAAACAGAATATCCCTCCACTGGATCATGAAAAGCAGATATTGCTGCCAAATACACCTTAATGGAGGAGAAAACAAGGCCAGCATCCACTAGGGATAACAAAAAATCAAAAATTACCGACAATCCCACCCTGCTAGGTGAAACTGAAGGGTCAGCTAAGAACTGAATGAACTTCCGCCACTTCCTGTCATAGGAAGCACGGGTGGAGGGTTTTCTACTGTTCATGAGGACTTGCTGGACTCTGTCAGAGAACCCCAAGGGTCAATGAGCCACGCTGTCAAGCTTCAGGTGGGGCACGTTGTGATGGAGTACATGACCACCCTGGGCTGACAGAAGGTCCGGTTCTGCCGGAAACTGGTAGAAGACCCCCCTCGACAGTTGGAGCAGGATTGAGAACCAGTTCTGGCGAGGCCACCAGGGAGTCACCAGGATACAGCATGGTCTCTCTCTTGCTATCTTGTTGACCACCTTCGTCAACAACGGCAGAGGCGGAAACATGTAGAGGAACCGGCCCTCCCATGGAAACAGAAGGCTGTCTCCCAGTGACGCTGGATCCGCTCCCCCTCTGGAACAGAACAGAGGACATTTTTTGTTCTTGGCCATGGCGAAGACATCCAGCTGTGGGTACCCCCAAAGCTGGAATACAGGCTTGAGAAAATGCCACTGCAGTTCCCACTCGTGTGGAGAAGCCCCACCCCTGCTGAGGGAGTCTGCCTGCATATTGAGGACCCCTGGAAGATGTGCAGCCTTCACAAAGATGTCATATTGTAGTAAGGTGAGATGCATGCAGCATAGTTAGACACCTTTACTCCTAGGGCCCCTGCAGAGTAGACCTTTCTTCCCATGTTGTCCAGCTTCTTCCCTTCCTTGTCGGGTGGGGAGGAGTGGACCTTACGCGCCTTGGAGGAGGACGAGACGACCACTGAGTTCGGCTTCGACTGGGCGAAAAGGAACTCGGCACCCACCTCTTGGACCCTATACATGTGGTCCAGGCTCCTAGATGACACCGGCGTTGAAGATGGTTTCTTCCAGGGCTCCTTGACTGCCTGCAGAATCACTTTGGTGACCGGCAAAGCGATTGCTGTAGATGTATCCCACTGCATAATGTCAAAGACATTGTCATCCACAACGGGTTGTGGTTGCGTCACAGGCAGAGAGAAAGAGATTGCCATCCTCTTCACCAGCTCGCCATATGACTTCAGATCTTCCGATGGTGAGATGGGAAGATCCTCGGCCGTATGGGACAATAGGGAAGGTTCCAAGGCTCTTGATTGTCGGTACCGCTCTCAGAGTCCGACGAGGAAGACTCTCTCTGAATGGAATGCTCGGAGAGGATCGGTGTCGATTCCCAAATAGGTGAACGGGTCGATGCCGATGAGTCTCAGCTGTTAGCGTGGTACGCCTCTCCGGAGGGATCAATGCCAATGGCCTTTTGGAATGGTGCAAAAGCCTCAACATGTAGGATGCTTCCGATTGCTGATCCCACTCCGCAAACTCCTTCGGTGGAAACCACTGATATGGTGGATAAGGGTACGGATAGGTGGGAAGCCACTGACGCTGCTCCCACGGTGGTAACGGTGGGAAATGACTTGGTACCATGGAAGGCTCCAGGTCTCGTCTGCCTCTAGGTTCCATCAGGGTCTATGGTTCCATCGGCGCTGATGCCTCTATTTCGGAGATCGAACCACTCCCACTACGTCGCTTCGACCCGGAAAAAGAGGATCGTTGAGTGAGATCGATCTCATGTCCAGACATCGAGAGACGGGACTGATAAGTGCTGCCTCTCGATGCCAACGGACTGCAGCACGGGGACTCCAGGATCTTCCTTGGCGCAGCAGAAGTCATTGGTGCCGAAGCGTCGCGAGAAGGTGAGGGAGTGTGGGATGACCTCTTCTGCTTCTCTTTGGACTTCGCCTTCTTCGGTACGGATGCTCGGGTCCCCGAGTCATCCCGACGTTTCTTGGCAGGCATATCCACTGATCCTTTGTGGGATCGTTTTGTGGAGGAGCCTCACTCGATCGGCATTTCGGTCAAGACCGGTGCCACATCAGCCGATGTGACCATTGGGCCCGCAGTGTCTTCCATCGTTGATACCGATTTTTGCGGTCGAAGTGCCGACTCAGTTAAGGCAGCCGAAAGCCACGCCACCCGATTCTTCCTGGTTTGCTTGGAGAAGCGGAGGCAACGCAAGCAGGACTCCATGCGGTGCGCTTCACCCAAGCAGAGAAGGCACAGGGAATGGCCGTCTGGGGGGGCAATCTTCTTCCCACAAGAGCGGCAGCGTTTGAAAACCCCCAGTCTTTCCATAGACGCCAAACACAAAAAAACCCACTCAGAGTCCTCCGAGGGGAAAAAATTGGGGGGGGGGAAATGGGGGGAAAGGCCCCAAGGGGCAAGTCCATCAACAATATATTGTTGTAAATATATATATTTACCAGCTAACTATCTAATAACTAACTATCTATCTACACTAAGAAAAAAACAACAAACGGGCTATTTACAACAATAAAGGTAATCCACCAACTACCTTACCGACTGGGGACACGAAAGGGAATCCTCTCCGCGCAGCGGTCAGAAAGGAACTGGCGGGATCCCTGCGCTGGCGCCGGTGAGCATGTGTACTGGGACGCCTGCGCATGCCCATTGGCGCCAAGCGCGGAAAAATCCCAGGCTTTTCAGATACCGATTCGGGGATTGGCACAGGTACTCTATCCCATGAGTGTGAAGCACAGAGACCACGAAGAAGATCATTTTTTCTAGCTTAAAACCCCTAAAGGGGGCACCCCCCTTGAGTCAACACACATGGGTTTTCCTGCTCAACGTGTCACATGATCTGGTGGTGGGTGCCCCTTCTTAGTCCCTGTGGTGTGACACACACATCCCTCAGCAAGAAGGAAACCATGTGAGACAGGAACAGAAGGGAGGAAATATGTGCCTGCACAGAAGATGTTGATGAATAATTATTATAGGTAAATGCAACTCTATTTTATCTTCTGTCTCTGGTGGACCATTAGCAAGCTACTCACCAGAGGTGGAGGGGCGACTCTCTCATTAGAACAGAGCCTGGAGGACTCCTTTTCCCACATCCACATCACTCCTGGCTTGTGGGTCCAAGGCCTAAGGCCTCACAAACACCGACTAGGTCACAGCCTTGCACTTGAGTAGCGTGTGCAGTCACTTCCAACAAAAAGGCTTCCTTGGCAGCAACTACCTATCTGGACAAGGACTGGGAAGAGACAGCCTTCCCCTTCTTGGGGCCTCAGTAACACCCAAAAAGTGCCATATCCTTACAGAATGACTTGGTCCTATCAATACAGTACAGCAGAGTCCTCCTAGCATCTAGCGTATGCAGGGCTCTTTCAGCCTCAGACACTGAGAATGGAGAGAAAATTGGTAGAACAACTTCCTGTACCAAGTGAAACTTGGGGACTACCTTGGAAAATCCAAATTAGGGTGCAATACCCACCCTCTCACTAAAAATATTCAAAAAGGGCCATCTACTTGGAGGGCTGCCAACTCACTCACCTCCTAGCAGAGGTAACTGCCACCAAAAAGGCCACCTTTCTTGAGAGCAACACCAAAGGACATGTGGCCAGCTTCCAGGCAGAACCTGGGGACCCCCTGGAATACAGCTCATCTCCAGACTACAGAGATAAGTCCCCTGGAGAAAATAGATGCTTTGGAGGATAGTCTGCAAGGCACTGTACCCATTGAAGTCCCTATCCTCTCCAAGCTCTATCCCCAAATCTCCAAGAGTATCCCCCTACCTGGAGCTGGTAACCTTAGTCATCCATCCTCCACTGGTAGCCAAGGAGGACCTGGCTATCTTAGCAGGGAATCTGTGTTTTCCGAATGGAATACTTCATTCTTAAACATCATTAATATGTTGGGTATTCTTGCTGAATGCCTGATACTATTTTGTTTTTACCACTTGAGTTTGTTTATTTTCCGTTCCAGTTGTGAATATTTCCCTGCACAATAAATTGTTACTGTTTTCTGTCTACCGAGATTCTCAATATTCCATCCACCCTTAGAGAAGCATCACCATTTTGTCAGAATGTGGGCAAGTATCTATTAACACTTCCATTCTGACCACACAAAAACATTTTGTGCAACTCAAAGCAATTTCATCAACTACACTTTCAATTTAACAATTATTTTCTTCTTCACACATTTGGATATTTTTTAAAAGTATCATCTCAACCAAAAGAACCTCATACACTTAGATTTTATACCTCAAGTATTTCTTTATGAAGCTGCTTTATATAATGCCAATGTACTGTTTACTCTGACTTACAGTGACTCTCTGAAGTCTCAGAAAAAGGTCCTTCCTGGCCCAGATTCTTTACAAGAAGATGCCAGGGGATGAATTGGGGATCTTCTGCCAGTAACTTTAGCCCTTTGCTCTCCTTCATCTTATGAGAAGTTCTTTAAAATAAGTTCCACTGAGAAGGTTCTCCATCCATTGCCACCTTATTCTGTCTTCTCATCTTTTCCTCAAACCATCGCAGAGATAGAAAGAAAATTAACTCATGTAACAGCACTGCTGTAGCATAAGCTAGTGCGGTGTAGTGGTTCAAGTGTTGAAGTAGGAGCTGGAGACCCATGTTCAAGTCCCCATTCTGTCATGGACACTTGCTGGGTGACCTTGGGCCTGTCACAGCCTAACCTACAGCTATTACAAAGGTATAATGAGGATAAAATGGAGGACTGAAGGATGAGATAAATTGCTTTGGATCCCAATGGAAAGAAAGGCAGGGTATAAAGTGAATAAATAAGTACTGTACTGTTCTGCCAACAAAAGGACAGCTTTTAGGAGGTTATCAGGAAATACCAAACAGCAACAGCAACAACCAAGCCAAGGGCCTGGCAAGATAGCACACAATGTAAAGAACTGCAAGCAAAAGAATTTAGCTTGCATTAACTAAGAGCCAGTGCAGTATAGAAATGAATTGAATACTGTAGTTAGACTGTGTGACTTATTCAAGGTCCCACAGTCGGCATCATGACATCTCTTTGTAAAGAAGCAAGGAACCAAATCCATGATCCATCAACTTGATCTATTTCTGCAGGAGATTCTAACAAGTAATCAGGCAAGAGGACTAAACTGTTTCAGTCTGGTCTTAATTGTCTCTCACAGTTACTTCAGTCTTAAGGATACAGTACAGAAAGAACCAGCATTTACTGGTGAAAATGCACTTTCTTCTACAAATGCCATGTATTTCAGCCATGGTCTTGGAACACAGGCTGAATAATCTTAAAGTCATTTCTAAACAAGAAGAATCACACACCCCAGCAGAAAACCCTGGCTTTCTCAAGCTGTCTGAAGGAGAATTTAGTCCAAATAACATCTAGCTTCCTGGTAACCCTGGTTTCCAGGCAACAACGAAAAGTACCACAGATGGTATGTACCACTAAAGCATTTTTCCACTTCTAAATCTGCATTTGAGATTTTGACTTTTTCACTGGGTTTACAGCACAGCATTCCTACAATACGCAATGCCTCTATGGCTACCCATCTGTTACAGTTAAAACTGCTCAGTCTGTCTGGACATATATTCCCCTCAGCTGCCAACAACACTCCTTCACAACTAACTGGTCTGAAAGCTACTGTCTCAAAGTATAATCACTTTTAGGAGTCCTACACCTCTCATTTTACAGTTTCAGCAGGACAGACAAGGCTTAACAAAGTTTATTCCTGCATAAGCTTCCGTGAGTCAGGGCTCACTTCATTAGATACATCTGCTGTAAAACATCTTTTTACCAAGATGTTTATAACAAAAAAAGGGGGGGCTATAGCAGAAAGATACCTGCTGAAAATCATGTCGTAAATTATTCAGGTGCAACTCTGCTGAAGTAGACCAACATTTTATTTTATTCCTGTAAATTTATAGTCCGCCCTTTCCCATAATGGGCTCAGGGCGGATTCCAACATGTTAAATCTGAGCTGCATCATCTTTCCTCTAGAAATTAAGCACTGAAGACAATAGTGACAGAAGTACAGCTGCTTTCCATGTCAGGATCTTATAGCAAACAGGCTACATAACTTCCTTCTTGCTAGGAGAAACATACAAGCCCCGCCCTTAGATCCTTACAGTAGAATGTAATCAGAACTCCTTCCTGCTTAAAATACAGAACAAGCTCATCACTAAACGCCTGATCTAATTTTCTGCTCTACATTCTCACAAGGGGTCTTTTTTGTTAGCAGCACGCAGATTATCTTTCTCTATAAGGATTAAGATTGGAAGAGTCTTGTTTACCATCAAAACTCTAACAATAAACAGTTCTTAAACACAAAAGGTATTCAGTTAAAAAAAAATAAACAAAACTGCCTAATTGCCTAAGCAGAGGGAAAAGGGAAAAGTATATACAAGAACAATGGCAAGCAAACTGACTTTTAAAATAGGTGCTTGGTATGAAAAAAAAAATCAGGTTTTTGTTTATAAAACAGTAGGATTTGTGAAGAACAGTATACATTAGGCAGCCAGAAAATAAACATGAGAAAGTATAACCAGAGTGCTATATCACAGAGCAGCCAACTCATGGCTGCTCGTGGCCAACTAGTAATTTAGCAAGATACTGTTTTGTTCATATATAATAAATATATAATAAACCAGAGCAAGGGTATAAAATTAGAATCATAGAATCAGAGTGGTTCTTGAGCACCTCAAGCAATCTGTGCAATGCAAGCCAGGCCCCATTTATATGCACCCCATCCATGTTCACTCAGAAGCAAATCCCACTGAATCCAAAAGACTTATTCCCAAGTAAGTATACATAGGATGGTAACCTTGACTGCAGATAAGGAGATTTTCTAGGATACTACATACAACTCCAGGCCCCCCTTTTACTGGATTTTAAACTATACATTTGTGGCACTGCTCCAGTTACTTTCTGAACATAGCACATCTTGTTTCTCATTAGACTCTGGGATCAATTAAAATAAATATTCTGTTTTTCTATACAAACTTAAATGACAAAAATTGTTACGAGTCAGGAGCTGGGCTTTTTTAGAACAAGAACGTACAGGAATGCAGTTCTGGCTGGCTTGGTATCAGGGGTGTGGCCTAATATGCAAATGAGTTCCTGCTGGGCTTTTTCTACACACACAAAAAAAAACCCTGGTCAGGAGACCAGTTTTTAAATCTTTTCTTACAAAGGTTTCTCTTCTTAATTACATTGTAGTGTAGCTTGTAGAGTAGTTCCCAGGCTGAGAGTCACATGGTGCAGAGTGGTAAAACTGCAGTACTGCAGTCCAAGTTCTGCTCACAACCGGAGTTCAATCCCGGCAAGGATTCAGGTAGCCAGCTCGAGGTTGACTCAGCCTTCCATCCTTCTGAGGTCGGTAAAATGAGTACCCAGCTTGTTGCTGGGGGGAAAGTGTAGATGACTGGGGAAGGCAATGGCAAATCACCCCGTAAAAAAGTTCGCCATGAAAACGTTGTGAAAGCAACGTCACCCCAGAGTCGGAAACGACTGATGCTTGCACAGGGGACTACCTTTTTTTAGTGTAGCTTGTAGGTTTACAGAGATTCCATGTTAAAACTTTGTAGCCAATCAGGACAGTTCAAATACTAGTACAAAAAATATACTCAGAACAGCACAGCAACAAGTGCTTAATGAAGTCGCTCACCTCAGAAAGAAAATATTGCCTGAACCAGTATTGCCAAACCATAAACTTGACACTGTATTTTATTTTAAAAATATTGTTTTGCCAAGGAAATATTTTCATGATAACTGACTGCAGTAACTAAATTATATTTGTATCATCCAACTGGACTTCAGCGGAATGTTTAAAGACCCTAACTTCAAAAGCCTCTGCTCAAGATGTTACTAATTTTGATATTTTGTCAGTAGCTCTGCTCTCGGGCTTCTGCTTTCCCCGGTTCAAATGATCGATTTCCCACCACCAGTTATTGCACAGGCACATTTTGACCCATGGCTTCCTCCAATTCCCTCCATGGCTTTCTGATCTTCAAAAACCAAAATCAAAAAGCCACGAAGTAAATTGGAGAAAGCCGCAGGTCAAAATGTGGCTGTGCAGCATCTGGTGGGGAATGTATTTATTTATTTATTACTTTATATTTTTATCCCGCCCTCTTCGCAAGCGGACTTGATCATTTGAGCTGGGGAAAGCAGAAGCTTGAGGCCACAGCTGCAGAAAAGGTCTTAGACTCAATTCACTGAAGAGTCATTACAGGCTACGAAGTATGGCTTTCTCTTTAAAAATAAATACAAGGGTTCAAACGTCTGGCCTGTGGGCCAAACTTCAATCAGGCCTGTGGGGCTCTTTTCTCCTCCCTCCTGTTCTCACCCTTTGAAGCTCCCAGGCTGATAGGGTGGCCAGACCGTCCCGGGCACCCGGGAATGTCCCGGTTCTGGCCCCCTATTCCCACCTCCCGGGCTGGCTATACCGGGACCATTAGAGGTCCCGGTTTAGCCAGCCCCGGAGGCGGTGGGCCACGGGCGCCGGCAGGGAAGGCGGCGAGTGAGGGAGGGAGCGTCCCTGCGCGGCCTCCGCTGGTCGCTGGAGGCCCTCCAGAGACTCTGGAGGGCCTCCAGCGACCAGCGGAGGCCGCGGAGAGGCCGCAGAGGCGCCGGCGCTGGTCCCGGGAGGCCCTCCAGAGACTCTGGAGAGCCTCCGGCGACCAGCGCCGACCAGCGGAGGCCTCTCCGCGGCCTCCGCTGGTCGCTAGAGGCCCTCCAGAGACTCTGGAGGGCCTCCAGCGACCAGCGGAGGCCACGGAGAGGCCGCGGAGGCGCCGGCGCTGGTACCGGGAGGCCCTCCAGAGACTCTGGAGGGCCTCCGGCGACCAGCGCCGACCAGCGGAGGCCGCGGAGGCGCTGGTCGCTGGAGGCCCTCCAGAGACTCTGGAGGGCCTCCGGCGACCAGCGCCGACCAGCGGAGGCTGCGGAGAGGCCGGCGCTGGTCCCTGGAGGCCCTCCAGAGACCAGCGCCGGCCTCTCCACTGCCTCCCCGGCCTCCGCAGCCGCCGCCAGCCCCGCCAGCAGCACCAGCAGGCCGGAGGAGAGGCCGACACCCGCCCTGGAACAAGGTAAGTAAGCAGGGAGGGGGGGCTGCTGGCGGGGGGGGGGCGGCCTTCCTTCCCTCCCTCCCTCCTTCCCCTCCCTCCTTCCTTTCTTCCCTTCCTCCCTTTCTTCCTTCCCTCCTCCCTTCCTTCCTTCCCTCCCTCCTCCTTTCCTTCCCTCCCTCCTTCCTCCCTCCTTCCTTCCCTCCTTCCCTTCTTCCCTTCCTCCCTTTCTTCCTTCCCTCCCTCCTCCCTTCCTTCCTTCCCTCCTTCCTTCCTTCCCTCCCTCCTTCCCTCCTTCCTTCCTTCCCTCCCTCCTTCCTTCCTTCCCTCCCTTCCTTCCTTTCTTCCCTCCCTCCCTTCCTTCCCTCCTTCCCTCCCTCCCTCCTTCCTTCCTTCCCTCCCTCCCTCCTCCCTTCCTTCCCTCCCTCCTCCCTTCCTTCCCTCCCTCCTTCCTTCCTTCCTTCCTTTCTTCCTTCCTTCCTTCCTTCCTCCCTTCCCTCCCTCCCTCCCTCTGGCTACCCCTGGAGTAGACAATACTGACTTTGGTGGACCCAAGCACTGATTCAGTGTAAGGGAGCTTTGTGTTTGTGACTGGACTAGACAATACTGACTTTCGTGGACCCAAGCACTGATTCAGTGTAAGGGAGCTTTGTGTTTGTGACTGGACTAGACAATACTGACAATACGGTGATATTTGGGGGATTTTTGGGGACGTCACAGGAAGTGCTGTGAAGTCACTTCCTGTTTCCGGCAGTGGCATTTGGGGGAAATGATGTCATTTGGGGGAAATGATGTCACAGGAAGTGATGTCACTTCCTGCTTCCGGCAGGTGGCGCGGGGGAAAATGATGCTACAGGAAGTTATGTCACTTCCTGTTTCCGGCAGGTGGTGTGGGGGAAAATGATGTCACAGGAAGTGATGTCACTTCCTGTTTCCGGTGGTGGCATGACGTCACCGGAAGTGACACCACTTCCTGTTTCCGGCGGCGCGCGCGCAAAGCACGCACACACCCCTATTCCCCCCCCCAAAAAAAGGTGTCCCTGGCTGGCCTTCAGACATTATGGCCACCCTACAGGCTGATAATGTTCCCAGCAACTCCTTCCTTCTCTTTGCAGAGGCTAAAGCAGAAAGCAAAGGTGCGAAGAAAATATAGAACGGATTTTCCATTCAGGCCTCTGGGCACAGCAGACCTGAATGGAAAATCTACTTCACATTTTTCTTGCAACTTTGTCTGTGTGTTTCAATGAAGTGGAGCTCATTTAACTTCCCAGCATTCCTACTATGGCTGGCTGAAGCTTCCCGGAGTGGTGTCCTTGCAAATCAAGAGTTGATGCTTTGAGCCAGCTTTGTCTCTGCTCAATGGATGTGAGAACTAGTGCCTAGTGAGTACTCTAATTTGGGAACCCACAGCCAAAGGGGGATATTACACTGGAGAGCCATTGCTAATCTGAGTAGACCCAGGTGGTGGGGGAAGCTTGCAATGCCCCACCATTTCATTTTTCTCCAGACTGAGAGCATTTTATTTGTTTATATTTTAGTTTTTGCTGTGATCCTTGTGCTTTTTCTTGATGCTTTATTTTTAAAATTGCATTGCAAAATCCCACTATTCCCCCGCCTTTCCATTTTAAATAAAATATTGCAAGAGTTTTAAGCATGTTTGTATTTTGTTAAAAATAGTATCTTTAATTGTGTTTGCCTGTGTCCTTTATAAAGTCTATAACTCTATCTGGCATTACATTTAGGACACTCATGGCTTGGTCCCACAAAGCTCCATTTATGCCAGATCCGGACCTCCTAACAAATGAGTTTGATACCCCTGCTTTACAATTTAAAAAGTTATGAATCAGAGGGGCACATAACCCTGCTAAAAGTAGTAATCAGGGCCAGTCTTAGATTATCTGGCACCTTAGGCAAGGCTAACTTCTGGCACCCCCCCCCAAACACACACTGATAACATCACTGAGTCACATGGGGGAACCCAATTTGGTGGCCCCAGGATGCCAGCATTCTAGGTAATCACTTAGTTTGCATAGTGGCAGGGCTGGCCCTGGTAGTAATTAACAAAAGTCATAGCTCTCATGTATTAGAGAAACTTCCCTCACCTCAACTGAGTCTTACCCGTTTCCCTAAAGAAGGCATTACACTATATTTCCCATTAATAGTTTACTGATAACCAGTGAGAAAAAATTAAATACATTTAAGTCCACTTAAAAATAAATACTCAACAAACGAATTTTATCAGCTGGCGGCTGCTTGTTGACTTACAGTAATTCCCTGTGGTCCTGATAAATCCTCTTAAAGCCATATCAGATAAAGACTGTAAAACTGTTATAGCCCTAAGCCCACTGGATGACCACGGCAAGATAGAAAGCATCTTCCATTTCCTTAAGACTGAAAAGCAGCTCACTGCTAATAATTCAGGTTATGCCCCCTGAGATCACTTTGTCCACAGGTAAACTACAGAGTCTAGCTTCAACATTCAATTGTAGACTGCAGACTGTTTATGTAAGTTATTTTGAACTACTTACCCCAGAAGCATTCTTTCTACAGTACACCTGTGTTCTGTTTGTGGCATGGTGTACGCGTAAGTACACGTGGTGTACGCATAGGATTACATTGGTATGATTGGGGGATGACTGTTGATATAGGGGTCTGGCTTGAGGTAGAGGGCTGGATAAAAACAGCTAGTCTTTCAGGCTTTTTCAGCTCTATAGTTTGTGGAATGCATTAGCTGAAATGCATTACTTTATGCAGAAATATTATAAACAAATTTATATAGAATGAAAGTTGTCTATATTTTCTGGATTTCTCTTCTCTGCTTGATTTGGCTATGAAAATGAAAGAAAGGTTTCAATAGGACTTTAATTAACTTTACAAATTTTAACTTGGTCATCTGCCCTAATGTCTCTACCAGCTAAGAAGGAACAATAATTGCTTAGATAGCTTCAAAGTCTTTAGGCCCCCGGCTCTGCATAATACTATGTGGAGGAGAGGTAGGTCTGCAGACTTTGACACTTAGAGTGAAACCTCGGTCTCAAAAGGAAGGAGGCTCACAATATGTTATGGAATGTGGATGCTTGAAGGAGAGGTATGCAAGATGTGGCATAGAAAAAATACTGTCCTTGAAGAGGAAAAAAAAACTTCTACTGAATAGATACACATATTACTGTGTTAAGAGCTCAACAAAGAATTATATTTCTTTCACACTATCAACAAAATGGTAATTCTGGAGGGGCATCCCAGCTTTTGAATATCTAATGGGACTTAACCTGGTCAAAATGGGTTTCACCTGTATAACCAATAAAGTATGCTTTGTGTATTTGTGTGTGTGTGTGTACATATCTATATATTTATGTCATGAAGGGAATTCAATTTATATCCTGCCCTCCCTGCCAAAGCAGGCTCAGAACAGGATAGAAGATTTCTGGACAAAGCTTGTAACCCTCAGAGACCTGCTTAGTTTCTGAGGGCTTTTACCTTCTATATCCAGCACTCTCCCTGTTTATTATTAAACATTTTAGTCTTCCATTCACAGGACTTCTGGGTATGTTCCTCATTTGGGTTGGAAGCACACTCGACCACGGATTGTGTGGTACAAATTCTAAGAGAGCAGGGTTTTCATAGGAAGGGAGAGGGAATGTAGTATAATGTCTGATTTAAGAAAAGAGTAAGACTCAACTGAATTTGAGAGAAACTTCTATAAGACAGCAGTGGCTTGTTTCAACTTCCTCCGTTGGCAATTGTTACAAGAACACAAGTCCTCATATCTAAGCACTGTGCCGCCAAAGAATTTTTGTTCTTATTACCTAGCTTATAGCAAAAAAAAAAAAAAAGCGTGTGAGAAAAAAAGTTATTGATATAAACTTCTAACATTTCAGTACCGCACAGAGAAAGTCTAGCCTGCAGCCCCATTGTTGAGCTGCTATATTTTCAACCTTACACTTCATAATAGCCTCCACACTCAAAGCTGCTTGTCATTTATTTGGATGTGACTGAGTTTCTCAGGGCTAGAATTAGAACTCTGCAGGAGTCCTTAATGAGTACTAAATGAGTACAGTTTCATCATACCTTTGTTCTACAAAAAGTAAATTGTCTGTGGAGCAGAAATCTTTGAACCAGCAACAGGAAAGGTGATCTAACCCCTTTGAGCTTTGCTATTCATGGAAAAGGAAAGCTAAGCAATCTGGTAAATAGCCAGAACCTCCAGGGAAGAGGAATCACTACCAGACAAAAGAGGTCATCCACAGTGGGTCACAATGAGGTGTCCTTTACATGCTTATCCTATGTACAGAGCAGAGGGGCATTGTTGGCACATGAAGCATATATCACATTGAAGCATGAGCAGCTGTAAGGGCCTGAGATTGTGTAGCTGATGCCATTGGTTCCTGTAATTGTATTTTTGAGTAGATATGTGGGCAGAGTTGGCATGTGGGTCTGTTGCAGGGTCTGGTTTCTGTGTTGGTAACTGTTAGATGAGCCCTGGTTGTTAGCGAGAAGTCGTTTAAGGCTGTCTGTAGGCAAGAAGAAGTCTTCCACCCATGGCTTGTAAGAGAGAGGCATAATTTTCTAGGATGGGCTGTAGGATCACTGATGGACTGATTCAAGCTGGAAACTATAGGTACAACTAGTGGTGTTCTGTTGTTGGTTCTTTTTGGTTTGTCCAGGAGTAGGCTGTTTCTGGGTACTAGTCTGGCCCTATCAATTTGTTTCCTCACCTCATTTGATGGGTACTGTAACCCCAAAAATGCTTGTTGTAAATACCTTAAGTGAGAGCCCCAATCAAAAGCATTGGAATAGATAAGATTGTAAGGTAAAGCTTGGCTGTAGACAATGGACCGAGTGGTGGCAGGAGGCATGTAGATATGAGTATTGGTTGGTGGGTTTCTAGTATAAGGTGGCATTTATCTGTACATCATGCAGTTGTACAGAAGTGTCCAGAAAGTGTACCTGTTGTGTAGAGCGGTCCAGGTTCAGGTTGATGGTGGGGTGGAAGTTGTTGAAGTCTTGGTGAAATCTCTCAAGGGTTTCCTTCCTATGGGTCCAAATGGAGAAGATGTCATCCAAGAACTTTAAGTACAGGAATGGTTTTAGTGGATGGGAGCTGAAAAAGTGTTGCTCCAAGTTTGCCATGAATATATTGGCATATTGTGGTGCCATGTGTGTGCCCATGGCTGTGCTGCTGACCTGCAGATATAGGTTGTCACCAAATTGGAAGCAATTGTGAGTAAGCACAAAGTGGTAAAATTCAGTGGCAAAGTGTGCTGTGGTTTTCTCAGGGATATTTGTCATGAGCCCTGATGAGGGGGAGCTGGAAGGGTTAACAGACCTGGAAGAATTGCCAAGCAGCTCCTCACCCGAACAACCAGCAGCTGGCCCATCAATCACTCTCAGCACACTCCAGGCGCCAGTGCCTGTTGTTGACAATCAATCTCCTCCAAGCTCTCCCCCTTCCATCTCAAGAGTTTGAAGCAGACTCCAGAAAGAACTTTCAGAGTGAAGACATGAAGCACACCAGTGCTTCAGATCTCTCAGCCCTGAGTTCTAGGAGAGTTGCTGCCACCCAGGGAGCAGGCTGATTGAGGTTTCTATATAACTCCCACCCAGGACCTGGTAACCTTGTGGAAGCAACAAGTCAATTCTCTGGCTTGCATCCACTCTCCTTCCTGATTCCAGACCCTGACCTGCTTGAATTCCTTGGCACCCTGACCCTTTGGTTTTTGGACACTGACTTCTGATTCTGGTTTGCGATTTTGCTTTGGTGACTTGGCCCCCTGCTTGACTTCCTGGACTTTGACTTTAGACTGGCTTTGGACTCCTGCCTGCCTGTGCCCTGAGAACGTGACAATATTCCTGATGGCTTGCAGTCCATTTGCATGTGGATGTTGGTGTACAGAGCCTCAACATCCATAGTTGCTAGAATGATATTGTCCAGGAGGTTGTCAATGGACTATATTTTCCTGAGAAAGTCAGTAGTGTCTCATAAAGTGTGCTGATGGCATAGAGCTTGAGGACAGAGTCCATATATCCTGAGAATCCTTACCATGACAATTCCTGAAACAATGGGGCATCCTGAGTTACCTGGTTTGTGGATGGTAGGCAGAGTGTTCCTGGCCATGGTTCCTGGGGTATGTCCATATGGATGCATTTCTGTATATTCATGGGGAGTGTCTTTAATATTGTATTGAGTTCTCTTTTGTATTCCTCAGTAGGATAGTGCTTTATAAAATGTGTTGGAGAGTTGTCTCTCTGTCTCCTGTATACAGTCATGCTTGTCCATAATTATGACTGTCTCTACTTTGTCAGCGTCTTTGATTATGCCGCCAGAATTATTTTTGAGGTCGTTTATGGCATCTCTTTCTACACGGCTGAGATTCTGCTTTAAGTGATGTTGTTTGTCAATTATCTCAGCCTGGGCACATCGAATGAAACATTCAATGTAAAAATCTAGAGAGGAGTTGCAGCCTTCAGGGGGTGTCCACATGGAATTCTTGTTTCTGGAACTTTGCAAAGATGATTGTGCATTGCTTGGTTGGGAGGGTGATTGCTGCTGTGATAATGTCTGTTCAGTGGAGTGGTTGAAAAATTCTTTCAGTCTTAGGTGACTGAAATAGGCCTCCAGATCTCCACAAAGTTGTATAGCCTGTGTGGGGCTGGCTGGGCAAAAAGATAGTCCACATGAGAGGATGGATTCCTCTGCTTGGCTCAGTTAGTGGCTGGAGAGGTTGATAATGTTGCTAGGTGGATTTAAAGTAGTCTTCTTGTGCCCTGTGGCGCAGAGTGTTAAAACTGCAGTACTGCAGTCCTAAGCTCTGCTCATGACCTGAGTTCGATCCCTGGCGGAAGCCGGGTTTTCAAGTAGCCGGCTTGAGGTTGACTCAGCCTTCCATGGTTGGTAAACTGAGTCCCTAGCTTGCTGGGGGGAAAGTGTAGATGACTGGGGAAGGCAATGGCAAACCACCCTGTAAAAAGTCTGCCATGAAAACGTTGTGAGAGCAACGTCACCCCAGAGTTGGAAACAACTGGTGCTTGCACAGGGGACTTTTCCTTTTTCCTCTTGTTCCCTGTTACATGCAGGAGTTTTCTTTTTATTTCTAATGGCAAACTAGAATGATGTTATAACCTTTTGAGAAACTAATGCCCTCTATTTAAATCCAGAACTAACAAAGCCAGAATGATACCCAGATTTATGGCACTTCACACCTATGACATCAATCTGCTTTTTATCACCCTCCACTGTTGTTTCAGCCCAGCTAACAACACTAACTAACAAACACAGACCCCAATTTGTGATTCTTTTAATCTGCTAAAACATTTCCATGATTCTACATACCAACTCACTGCCCACTTTCTCTATATTTAGGACTGCTTGCCATTCCATTTTTGTCTGATGAAGTCTGCTTAGAGCATACGAAAGCTTACATTCTGTATAAAACTTAGTTGGTCTTAAATGTGCACTTGTCTACTGCTTTGTTCTATGGTTTCCTTGGTTTTAGAAAAAAAAACCCCACCAGCTCCTGGTTTGTGCAGAAGGATTCCTTTTTATGAAAGAGTCTAGTTCGGAGAGTTCCTGCTTGATCCTTTGTTATTTGCTATACATCAATCCAAAGAGGTGAATTAAAAGTTTTCCTGAAATAGAAGGCAACGGTACTGGACTTGCCATTTACCTTCTATGGAGGACCACTTAGGGCTTTGTCATGAGCTTTGCAGGCAGCAAACCAAACATACAAACCCTACTGCTCCCCGAATTACAAATGGATCTTGCAGAGCTGGGAAAAACAGCTCGAGCCTTGGAAAGCAGCTACCATTTGGGGTACCTGGTTCTGACTTATGTGGACCAATAGTCTAATTTAACATAAAGCAGTTTCATACGTTTACAAGGATACAACTTTGGTCTTGGTTGTAATCCCTTTGGGAGCAGAGATAAATGCTGCTATTACATCAAACTTGCTAGAGAAATCCAATGACAACAGCTGCCCCCCACACCCTCCAATACATCAGGTAAACTAATGCAGAATGAGTAAGTTGACAAGAGAGTGGAGACAGAGAAAGACAAAATGAACCAGTCCCACAGGAAAATGAATTCTGAATGGTGTGGAGTGGGATGGAATGGAAACGAGAGGAGTCAAGTATACTAAAGTCTCTAAAGACAGGCGGTAGGAGAATAGCAAAGATGTAAAATGTGAAATTTTCACTGGTAATAGAATAATGGCCTCTTTCCATTATAAGGTTTCTCAGAGCTGCATCTGGCTAAAACTACAGGGACCTCATTCTGCTTTCAGAGTTCACTGAACAATTGCTAAGGCAGGGATGGGTGCCATATGTTACCAGCGGCATTTACAGTTATTACTTTCTCCACTTAATGCTGAGAGAGTGTTCTGAGGCACAGAAACCTTCACAGTCTCTATCTTTCTTGCCCAGACAACCCATTAGTCCTACCTAACTGCCAGGAAATGCAACAGGATCTGTCAGCAAGCATAAAGAGAGGTCCCAGGACAGCTTTGTGTTCTAGGGGGCTGCCAGACCACTGTGACCCTTCCCACTGTGACCCTTCATTGAGAAAAGGAGAAAGTAGAAGTGGAGGCTTCACTGCCTTGTTCATAGGCAGTTGATAATGGCTATGGGAGAGGCTTGGTAGGTGTGCTCCAAAACAGGTAGGGGTAAGTGCCCTGTCAACTTTGCCTTGAGCACTGTCTGTTGTGCATTAAAAAGTAAAATAATTTTGCACCAAGGTAAACTGAACTCAGTGCCATGTGCAAGTTCTTATTTTTACACTGACTTACTACTACTACTACTTATTTATCTTGCTTCCACTAATCACATGGAAAGACATGGAATTGAGTAGGTAGCTGAAGTTTCCTGTACCAGTTGCCGGAGTCTACCTCCCACCCCAAGAATTGGAAACAACAGCAGTCTTACTGATTCTGGAGTTTTTTGGGGGGGAAATTCCTGTAAGGGGCACAAGAATCACTACCACTCCACCACCATGCCCCTCCCACAGCCAAGCAAGGGGTGGCCCTTATCCTGTACCAGGTGGGCAGGAGGTACCACTGCTGCCAGCTAGCTGCTACATTCTACAGAATGTAGGAGCGTTGGTCTCCAATGTGAATGGATTTAATCATTTTCAAAGCTCGTTGAAGCCTCTGGTGAAACAGGGCATTTAGTGCATCCCTGTTGCGTTCTTTTGCCTTGCTGCATTCCATCTTAACACTGGCTAAAGAAGAAACTTTGGAGCATTGGACTCTATCTTCACAGCGTCTCACACCACTTCCTGATTCTAGCCTTAAAAGAACAGACTTTTGGCTATGAGTATATGAATGGATTATTCCGGAGTGGTTTCCCTGTGCATTTTGTAATACACTGTAATTTTCTATGAATATGTTGTTATAAATATTGAATTTCTAGAAACAGAGGCTTACTTGACGTGAATGCCCTTGTGGCTTTGTTTCCTGCCCAACTGGGGATTGGCAAACCCTATGCTTTAGGTTAAAATTATTGCTCCTACTAACTTAACACAAGAATCAGAAAAGTGGCCCATCTAGTCTAGCAACCTGTTTTATACAGTAGTTAGCCAGTTGCCTTGGAGGGTAAAGCAAACAGGGCATAGAAACCAAGGCCTTTCTCTGTTTCTTTTTTCTTACTATGGCTAATAATCATTGATGGACCTATGCTCCATGAATCTTTCTAATCCCCTTTTAAAGCCATGCATGACTCATGACCATCCCTTTAACCACTGCCAATGAATTCTACAATTTCATTACTTGAGTAAAAGCCTCCCTCGAAACTGGGGCAGGGGAGAACAAATATTTTTGTCAGTAGTGCCACTATCTGCCACAGTAAGGTTTTGGAGGCTGGGGTATGAAGAATAAACAGTTTCTTCTACAGTGGAGTTTCCATTAACTGAAGGTTCTCTGCCATGAACACATTTTTAGTGAATGGGACTTTACTGTTTCCTACTGGGCTGCATATTTTAACTACATCACTGAAGTTTGCTTAGAGGAAGACTGCCAAATTGTACAGCAAAATTCAAGCATATAATTTCAAATCTGATTTTTAAAAACAGATGGTATGCTTTATCAAAAGGTGAATAACTGAGTCTGTTTTGCTTAGAGCAGCTGAGCAACAAGCAACCGAATACGGTATGCAAAGTAATGAGCAGAACACAGACAGCAGCCCCGGGTCACTCATTTCCTTCATACAACAGCAAAAAACACAAACCCTCCACAAACTGAACAGTATCATTTAAACAGAACACAGCAACCTTCTCCCAATCCTCTCATACATAATGTACCACTAGCCTGCATATTTATTATTACAAGGCAATTCAAGAGAATAGCGGAATTCAGAAACAGACAAACATAAAAGTCTGGCAGGATCACAAAATATGCAGGTTCCAAGACCTAACATAATTGTCAACTGATAAGAATTAAAAATACACTTCCTCTGTTGCAAATGCAATTTCATGCACTTCTGCTTGGAGCATCCAGTATCGTCTAATGACAGCTAAACTAGATGGATCATTATTTTAAGCTGCTATAGCAATTTCTGCATTCTTACTGTATTTTTAAGTGCTGTACAGTCTCAAGAAAGCCAGAAACAACACATAACAGAGTAGGGCTGTGATCATGCATGCTAAATAATGCATTCAATCCACTTTCAGTGTAGTTTCCAGTTGGATTTTACTGTGTGAACTGGCAAAATCCAGCTTGAAAGAGCATTGAAAGTGGATTGAAACTACATTATTTAGCATGTGTGATAGCAGCCTAGATAAAGCAAGTTTCCATGTAGTAGTAACTCCATTTAGCAACAGCTTCATAATTCTCTTGTCCCTTTCATAGTTGCTACAAAATGCTTTAGCATTGGCCGTAAAGTATGATGTCCTCTTATTAATGACTAGAAGTGATATACAAGTGGGTACCAAGAGCAAATCTTAGCCCCATGCCTCAAAATGGCATCTTACAACAGAGATTACAATCAACCAGCTAATTCTCATGACAGGAATAAGTTGGCAGGATTTAACACACACCTTTCTTGTTCTAAATACTGCATGAAAGGAGAAATGAAATAATAGCTTCCAAGACCCACTAGATGTATGTTTAATTTTGCTGAAAAAGATACAGGAAAGTAGTTAGCAGAGATACAAAAATAGCTAGGTAGATAACCTCACAATGAAGCGAAAAAGTCTCTTTTCTGAACGGCCACTCTGACAGTCTATTTCCTTTGTAGCCAAGGAAACAATCGTGTTAGTGTGACATGGGGGCTGTGTTGGAGTAAGGAGACAGCATGCCTAGACAATGGGGGACACTACATTGCTCTAGATATGTATATGTGTTATCTTAGTAAATGAGAGCCTTGCCTCTTTTTGTATAAACTGGGAGTTTCTCTCTGGCTTCTTTTCTTTCTGTCTCCTTTAACTTCCCACCCATCACCTCATCAACTTGTAAGGAGGAAGACACATCTACAGGTCTTTCCTGTAGGAGCCAGGCCTACTTGCACACACAATGTCAGAGCAGATGGCCACTTGGGACAGGGAATTGTATTATTTCTAAGCTTCTCTCTCTCCTTCTGACTGGCACATAGATGTGGATTGAATCATAAATGTTTTACCTTTTGCAACATACTTCTTTAGAGTTTATTTACTGCATGACACCTCATTCCTTGAAGGTTTTTAAACAAAGGCTAGATGGCCATCTGACAGCAATGCTGGTTCTGTGAATTAGGCAGATCATGAGAAGGAAGGCAGGAAGGGTTGCAGCCAGTGTTCTCCTCCAAGCTGAGTCAGTGTGAGCTAGTTCACAATTTTTTAGCCTCTGGCTCACACATTTTTGTCTTAGCTCAGGAAAAATGGCCCCAGAGGAAACTAATTTATGCAGTAGCTCATAGCTTTAATGCTAATAAGCTCACAAAGTTGAATTTTTGTTCACAAGACTCCACAGCTTAGAGGGAGTATTGATTGCAGCAGTGCTTAGTTCTCATAGCCCTTTCTTACATAGGGAAATGCTGGGGCCAGTCAGCAATTTTTCTCCAAGCCAGTTTGGCAAGGGATCCTGGAGGTTTTTGCCATCATCTGGGCATGCAGCAAGGATCACTGGGAATGTATGTGTGTGGGAGAGATATTCATGAAATTCCTGCATTGTGCAGGGGGTTGGACTAGATGATCCTGGAGGTTCCTTCCAACTCTATGATTCTATGCTCTTATGCTCCTGCAGCCATATTGCAGCTTGCTTCTTCCTAGCTATCTCAGTGGCTCTTTATTTCCTGCCTCTCACACACTGAGAGTTCCATGGCTGCTTCATGCAAGAGAGATACAAAGATAACTCCCCCCCACCCCACAAAGCTGCTTCACTCTCTGGGGCTGCTTCTCTTATTTTTTTTGGAGGGGGGGGAGGGAGAGAACAAGGTGGTTTGAGTCCTGTGTCAGCTTAAGACCAACAATGTTTTGGTATAAGCTTTCCTGTATGCTGCTTCTTCAGAGGGATGGTAAAGGGGTGTATGGATTCTTCTGACAAGCACAATTTACTTTGAGGAAATTTTGGCTTATCCTGAAAAGTTTTTAAAAGATTGGATTTCTCAGTTCCTATCTGGAGTTTAATTTCAAAAAGACCCTGATAGGAATTTTTTAGCCTCAGACTTATGTCCATTTATTCTTTGCATCCTCCTGGAGTGAATCCTCCTGGACAGAATTGAGATCTAGGTTTCCTGTCTCATTACCAATGCTGGTATTCCATGCCTACCACCTCTCTGTAAATTACATCTAATCCAATCAAGCCTGCTAATGTCATTCAACATCTGAAATTACCTTCATAAAGTTTTATATCTTGTATTACATTTTATGGCATGCAAAACAAAGTGACATTTATGTCAGATCTAGCCCTCATAACAAATAAGTTTGACACATCAGCACTAGATGGTTGCTGGCTCCTGGCCTGTATAGTGTTGTTGCTTTGGAGAAGGCATAGATATTTCTGCCTACCTCACTCAGTTTACAGCCTTGTTTATCAATCAGGACTGAGTGCCTTTAATTATCCCTTGAATCATGGCCCTACTCCCCAAGAGTTAATAAATAATAATAATAATAAATTTTTTAGTTGTGGGATATTGGAGGAAAAAGTATCCTTTCTGCTTGGTTCTGAAATATTCTCAATATACATAGCAGAAGGCAACACTGATGCAAGATATAATCAAAGTCCAGTTGTGACTTCCATAAGTCATCCATTATGTAGAAGGTGACAGGTTCTGTGTCTCCCTGATGCAAGGCTCTAAAAACTGGATCCATCACCTTAGGACGAGTGCAGGTTTCATCTATATCAAAGGACTGAACCATTTGAATGAGTCATTCATTACAGATGCAAAGATCCTCACTTAGAGAGTATATAAACCAGGGGTGCTGAACACATTTGTTATGAGGGCTGTATCTGACATAAATGAGACTTGGTGGGGCCAGAACATGTGTGTCATAAAATGTAATGCCAGGTAGCAGAGATATAAACTTTTTAAAGGATACAGATAAACACAATTAAATATATTGTTATTTTTACTTGAAATACAAACATGGTTAAAACTCTTGCTATATTTTGTTTAAAACTGAAATTCGGGGGAATTTGGCAGTGCAATTTTTAAAATAAGGCAAGAAAAAGCACAAGGATCATAACATACACTAAAAATGTAAAATGTTCTTAGCCTAGGAAAACATGAAATGGCTGGGCACTGTAAATTTCCTCCCACTTGAGTAGTCTATCACGTTTTCTTTGCAGCTTTGTAAGCCCAGAAGAGCTTCCTGCTGAAGCAGGCAAAGACAAGGCAGAAGGTGCTGGGAATTTTGGCAGCTCTGAGTGAGGACAGGAGGGGGAAGAGGGTGGAGAAAAGAGCCCCGCGGGCCCAATTAAAGCCCTGGGTGGGCCAGGTGCATCCTGCAGGCTGAAAGTTTGACACTCTTGATATAAACAGTTCCAGCATCGCATCAGAGACACAGTCTGACTCTGTCTTTGCAGGCAAGTTGGTCATAGTCAAAAGCCATTTCATCAAAAGACTGAACTTCCTCTTGTGCATCCAGTGGAAATTCTGGATGATTTAGAGGATAATAGTCTACTTTTGCTTAAATGGAACTGAGTGGGAATATTATTCCAGCCCTAGTCATAATTGGTCATACAGAAGCTCTTGGCATGGTGATAAGGCAGTATCAAATATAAACCCACTGGATCTACTTGGGGTAGTGGATCCGAACAGTAGGTTGAGGGTTTGGGTTGATGACGAACGATGGGAAGTTCTGAGTCTTGTATTTCACCTTCCAAGCTGGAATGGGATTAGAATGGTGAGCAGACCCATCTAGTAGTGTGTCTTTTCGGAGCAGAGAATGACTTCCTTGACCAATTCCAATGGTGGTTTGTGAGGAGCTGGTTCTTAAGGGCAAGGGGTGGATGATGACATTGATTTGGAAAGTTTCTCTGGGTGCTTAAGTTTACGCTGAGCCATTTTAGGTAGTGGTTTTGAGGAGCTGCATTCCAGGGATGTAGAGGCAGAGCCTACAGTTTTCCAGTGTTCTTTGCTGGAGCCAAGATGGTTGGAATCTGCCTTGGAATCACCGTAACCAAAGAGGCTCAGATCTGTCACCCTTAGAGAATGACATTTTGCATTAGAGGCTGGCATCCATTCATTCTTGTTAATGTTTTGAAATAATGAGATTTACAAGCTGAAAACTTTCTATGGAAAAAATAAGCACTGGGAAATTTTCCAGAAAGTTTCCCATTTCAGAAAATTTCTACCCCACATCTGCTCCCAACTAAGGACTCATAGAATTTCAGCAAATGTAAAGAGTGTTCACAGCAGCTAGGATCTGTGCAGATACATGGAGGATAGGTTCATCTGTGACTACAAGCAATGGTGAGTAAAAGGAAAAACAGGTTGCTTACCTGTAACTGATGATCTTCGAGTGGTCATCTGTGCAGTCACACACATGGGGTCTTGCCGCAGGCAATGAATCCATTCCTCGGAGTTCCAATAGCTCGCCTATAGCGCTTTTGGCGCGCTCCCCTCCCGCCCTGGGGAGCAGGCAGCGACCGCGCATGCCTGGAGCGGGGGGGGAGCGCCCATTCCACTCAGTTTCTTCCAGCCGCCGCTGACCTAACACAGTACAGAGTTAAATAACAATCACAGGAAGCCAGCAGCGGGGAAGGCTGGGTGGGCGTGTGTGACTGCACAGATGACCACTCGAAGATCATCAGTTACAGGTAAGCAACCTGTTTATCTTCTTCGTGGTCTCTGTGCAGTCCCACACATGGGTGACTAGCCAGCTGAGTAACCTGGAGGAGGGTGCTGGTAAAAGAAGAAAGTTAGTCACATAAGAAAACAGATCATGTTCCAAGACATAGAGGCAGAAGCGAAAACACTCACCATACTTCAGTGGAAGATGGATCGGAGAACTGCTTGGCCGAAAGAGGCGTCTCGTCTCGCACGAACGTCCAAAGCGTAATGGGAGACGAACGTGGAAGGAGAGGACCACGATGCAGCTGCACAGATGTCCTCTAAGGAGACGCCCTGTAGAAAAGCCGAAGACGTGGAGACCGCTCTAGTAGAGTGGGCCTTGAGGCCTTCGGGAAGAGGCTGTTTAGCCAGTTCGTAACACAACCTGATGGCACTAACTACCCATTTGGATAGTCTTTGGGTAGAAATTTTGTGTCCTTTACGTGGTTTACCGTAGGCCACAAACAGGTTAGGGTCCTTACGGAAAGGTTGTGTGCGATGCAGATAGAAGGCTAGCGCCCTTCTGACATCCAGAGAATGCAGGGATCGCTGTCCCTGGTCCGACGGGTTAGGGAAAAACGTTGGTAACGCGGTGGAGGTAGACAGATGAAACTTGGAGACAACTTTGGGGAGGAACGTAGGATCCGGTCTTAAGACAACCTTGTCCCTATGAAAGATGGTGTAGGGAGGGTCATGTCTGAAGGCACATAAGTCACTTGCCCGCTTACCCGAGGTGAGGGCTATTAGCAATGCTGTCTTCCAAGAGAGAAGATTGAGCTGTATTGTCGCCATGGGTTCAAAGGGCGCCTTCATTAGACAGGAAAGAACAAGGGATAAACTCCACGTTGGGACGAATGGTTTAACCGGTGGATGTAGGTGCAGCATTCCTTTGAGGAAGGATTTAGATAAGGGGTGAGAGAACACTGTCCTGCCGTCGATAGTGTCATGGAATGCCGAGATGGCAGACAAGTGTACTTTAAGTGAAGAGTAGCACAAGCCTGATTTCTGCAGAGATAGGAGATAATCTAAAATCAGGTTCAGAGGTGTTACCTCAGGAGTCCAATGATAGGGTGCAACGAAGGAACAAAAGCGCTTCCATTTGCGTTGGTACGAGAGTCTAGTGGAAGGCTTCCTTGCGTTGAGAAGAATATTGGTCACTTCTGTGGAGAGGCAGGTGAGTGTATCCTCCAAGCGGTGAGGGCCAGAACCCGAGGGTTGTGATGAAGTACCTGGCCGTTCGCCTGCGAGAGAAGGTCTCCCACGATCGGGAGGCGGCGGTAAGTGTGTTGTGACATTTGCAGAAGTTTGGTGAACCATGGTTGCCGTGGCCACCACGGTGCGATAAGGATGCAGTCCGTGCCATCCCGTGCGACCTTCGTCAACACGCGTGTCAGTAGGGGGGTTGGCGGAAAAATGTAGTGGAGGGGACCTCTCCAGAGATGTAGGAAGGCATCGTCGCCCTTCCTGCAGTAGAAGCGGTGACATTTGGCATTGTCCCTGGAGGCAAAGACGTCCACCCTGGGGGTCCCGAAGCACCTGAAAATCCGACGAAGGTAGGTCAGATTGATGGACCATTCGTGGTCGTCTATACGTATCCTGCTTAGGGAGTCGGCCAATACATTCTGTACACCTGGGAGGTGGATGGCGGTCATGTGGATGCTGTGTTTGATACACCATTCCCAGAGCAGAGTGGCTATGCGACATAGTCGAGGGGATCTGGTGCCTCCCTGCTTGTTTATATAAAATACTGTCGCCATGTTGTCTGTGGAAATCTGGATGTGGCGACCCGCAATGAGAGGAAGGAAGGATTGAAGAGCTCTGTGTACTGCAATCAGTTCTAAGCAGTTTATGTGCAGGGTCCTCTCCTGAGGGGTCCAGAGACCTCTGACAGTCTTGCCTTCCAAGTGGGCTCCCCATCCCCACATGGAGGCGTCTGTTGTCACGATAGCCGTTGGAGTAGTTGGTAGGAACGGCATGCCTTCGAGGAGGTTGTCGAGGCTGGTCCACCAAGTGAGAGAAGGAAGGACTCTCCTGGGGACGGTGAGCAGGGTGCTCTGAGGTTGCACGTGAGGCCGGTAGGCACGTACGAACCAGAGCTGAAGTGGTCTCATTCGAAGCCTGGCGAAGAGGAGGACTGCTGTAGTAGCGGCCATCAGACCTAAAAGACGCTGAATAGTTAGGGCCGGTTGGATGGGATGCAGCTGGACCATCCTGGCAAGGGTGATGATAGTCATAGCACGGTCCTCTGGGAGGAAGGCACGGTGGATAGAGGTGCGAAGATGGGCCCCTATGAAGCAGAGCTGTTGAGTGGGGGTGAAGTGCGATTTTGTAACATTCACCCGCAGGCCTAGAGACTCCAGCAGGAGAAGGGCTTCGTGGAGATTGGACTCGAGCTGGTCTGGGGTCGGTGCAATGAGGAGCCAATCGTCGATGTACGGGAAGACCGTGATGTTTCGTAGTCGAAGAGCAGCTGCCACCACCGCCATGCACTTGGTAAATACCCTGGGTGCGGTGGAGAGGCCGAATGGTAGGGAGATGTACTGATAATGATGTTGGCCCATCGCAAACCGGAGGTATCTGCGATGCTGAGGTCGAATAGTCACATGGAAATAAGCGTCCTGAAGATCTAGGGAAGCCATCCATGAATCCTTCGGAATCAAGGGCAAGATGGACTGCAACGAGATCATTCTGAATTTTTTGTACAGGATAAATTTGTTTAGCTTCCGAAGATCCAGAATGGGACGCTTGCCTCCATCCCTCTTGGGGACCAGGAAGTACCTTGAGTAGAGTCCCGTTCCCCGGTGTTGGGGGGGAACCGGTTCTATGGCTTTTTTCTGGAGCAGGTCCAGAATCTCGTGATGGAGGTGATGGGATGGAGGGGTAGCAACGAAATAGTGGTGGCGAGGCAGCGAAGCGAACTCTATTGCGTACCCCAGACGTACGATGGTGAGTACCCAGGAGTCGGTCGTGATTGAAGTCCAAGTCCCGTAGAATGGGGAAAGACGCGTGGGGTAAGGTGACTGTATGGGGAAGTCAAAGAGACTGCTTGGTAGGGGGGGATGATTTTTTGGACTGCTGAGGGCGTTGCCTTTGCTGAAAAGAAGGCTTCTGTTGAGCAGGTCTTCTTTTCCAGTATTCAGACTGTTTAGGAGAACGCTGGCGTCTTTGGAAAGATGGTTTCCAAGATTGTTTGCGGCCGAAGGGTTGCGAAGCAGGTTGGGCGACTCCTAGGCGCTTGGCCCTTTTACGGCCGTCGTCAACAGAGGACAAGACCTCATCGGTGGAGGCATGAAAGAGGCCAAGGCCATCAAACGGAAGATCCTCTATCTTCTGCTTGATGTCGGGTTGAAGATTAGTGGATCTCAGCCAAGCATGACGACGCAGGGCAACCGCAGAGGCAAAGACACGGGATGAACAGGAGACCGCATGTCGAATCGAATTAATTTGTTGTTTGGAGACCCTGGAGAGTTCGGAAACCAGGGCTGATGCTGTTCCCTGAGAGGAATCGGGAAGCGATGGTATCAGTGGTGTGAACTGGTTCGCTAGATTAAAAGTATAAGCAGCAAAATAAGCCAGGTAATTGTTAAGCTTCGAGTTGGTGGAAGCAAGTGTGAAGATTTTCCTTGCCAAGGTGTCTAATTTCCTTCCCTCACGATCCGGCGGTGCGGGATGCCTGGAGGGCTTGGCCTTCATGGCAGAATGAACAATTATAGAGTTCGGAGCCGGATGTGATGCAAGGAATTTGGCGTCAGGGGCATGGACTCGATAGAGGGAGTCCAGCCTTTTAGAAGTGGGAGGTACTGATGCAGGTTTGTCCCAAGTCTCCTGAAGACCCTCCAGGTGCACCGGTAGCATAGGAAGCAAGGACCCTGAAGGGAAGTCTGATTGAACCAGGTCATGTACCATGTCCGACACTTTGGGGGAGTCTGCCTGGAGAGGAATCTTCAGTGCCTCCGCCATGGAAGTAATAAGATTGAGATAGGCCTTGGATGCATCGGACGGAGAGAGCCTGAGCTGTTGCGCCGAGTCCGGTGGGAGAGAGGGAGAGTGGTCCTCCGAATCCGAAGAGCCTGGGGACTCCTTTCCCGAGGAAGAGGCCCCCGTGGAGGGGGAGGGTGGATGAACGATCGGTTCCGAGACGGGGGCTGCCTCCGAGGTCTTGGGAGAAGACCGAAGTCTAGAATCCGGGGCCACGGAAACGGTGGCAGAGGCAGTACGCGGTTTAGCCACGTCTCGGTACCGAGGGTGGTCACGGTGATGATGCGAGGGGCCAGCCTCTTGATCAGATGATAGCAGGCGATTGAGGAGTCTGGGTGAGTACTCGAAGTGACTTCGAGGGTCACGAAGCCGAGAAGGGCGGTCGAAGTGGAGCTGAGGCGAATCCTCGCGTCGGGTTGTGCGCGCGTAGCGGGACCGAGGCGAACCGCCATAACGGACCCGTGGAGTCTCGGGATCACGGTGGAAGTAGGAGTCTGACTCGTGGTATCTACGATGGATGTCCCAATCAGAGTGGGAGCCGGAACGGTGACGGGATCTGCCCTGTCGAGGTGAGGGCGATCTGGATAGAGGAGAGTATTCATATCGCCTTCTCGAGTAGTAATCCTGTTGTTCAAAGTAAACGGAGGAACCGGAGTCGTGGCGGCTACGCGGGGAGCGTGATCGAATTCGAATCCGATGGGAGGAAACTTGCGTTGCCGATTCACGGTACAGCGGAGAGAGTGCAACATCGTGGAAGGCGTCAGGTCGCAAAGACGGGCGTAAGTAAGTCTGCGTCGGGTCGGTGGAACGGTCGGGTTCAAGGATCTCGGAAGGTACCACGCTATGTACTGAAGGCGATCGAGATCGAATCGGAATCACCTCCACAGCCGTGGAGGTGTGAGGTGTAAGCCTGGGCATGTCCGTGATGACATCAACCGGGGTCGACAACTCGGACGGCAAGAGTGGTTGGGCTGAACTCGACTGAGCGGTCGAGGACATGGTGTTGCGGGGCTTTATGGGCGCCGAGTCCGTTGATTCGGAATGACGCGCCGGCTCGGAATGGTGAGGTTTCTTAGGCGCCGAATCCGAGTGCCGAGGCTTCTTCGGCGCCGACTCCGATTCGGGATGACGCAGTTTCTTCGAAGACTTGTGGCCGGCTTCGGCGTGCTTCGAAGGACGTTTCCCGGACTTGTGCGTCTTTTGAGGCTGAGGCGCAGCCGGGGCAGCCGAATCTCCCGCTCGAGGTGGGGGAGGCGGCGAGTCGGAGGTGGGCATAGCCCGCAGAGACCGTTCTAAGAGGAAGGCCTGTAGTCGTGCGGCGCGGTTTTTGCGTGCCTGCTTGCCAAAGTTTGCACAATGCGGGCAAGCGTCGACTCGATGGCCCTCCCCGAGGCAGAAAAGGCAGTGGCTGTGGCCGTCTGTGGTGGGAATTTTAGCCCCACAGTGCCTACACTTTTTGAAGGTAACCTTCCCTTCCATACGCCCCGGACGGTGGGGGGGGGGAGAGGGAAGGGCGGGAAGGGACGGGTATGGAAAAAGAGAGTTAAAAGCGCAGAAACGGGGTTCTTTTTTTTTTTTTTTTTTTTGGGACGAAACGGGAGAAAGAGAGAACGATACCAGTCAAAGTAGAGATGAAATGAGCTGAGGAGAGACGAGCTAAGGAAGAGCGCAGCGAGGAAGGTGTTGTCCGGGCGGCGGAAAGGAAGAAACTGAGTGGAATGGGCGCTCCCCCCCCGCTCCAGGCATGCGCGGTCGCTGCCTGCTCCCCAGGGCGGGAGGGGAGCGCGCCAAAAGCGCTATAGGCGAGCTATTGGAACTCCGAGGAATGGATTCATTGCCTGCGGCAAGACCCCATGTGTGGGACTGCACAGAGACCACGAAGAAGATCCTCCACATACAGAGGCAGCAAATCTCTGAGTATCAGTGTTGGAAAGCAGCAGGCCTCTATGCCCTGCCTGCTGACCCTTCAAGGAAACTGGTTGGTTACTGTGTGAAACAGAATGCTGGCCACTAGTTTGATCCAGTAGTGCTCTTCTTATGGCCTTATATGTGCACACACTTGAAACAGTCTATTATCCAAACCAGCCATTATCCAACTTGAATAAACCAAAATGTCTTGTTTCTGTGCTAATATCACTTGACCAAAGTTCTTAGGTAAGTGAACTCATATTATACACATACATATGTATTCACAGAATTAAACCATTTCTTCCCAGGTGTTCTGTTATCTGTATCTCTGCAAAACTGTATTAACAACAATAACAACAGCAATTTTGTTAAAGTAGAGCATAGCTATTAAAGCAGAGCATAGCTATAAAAGTTCCTGATCTGTCATAGCAATCGTCACAGCTGACCCAACATTTTTTTTCTCTTAAGGACAAGAACTATTACTGTTATATCTGCAACTGCCAGGGTCCAGCCTTAATACAAAGGACACATTCTTTTCTGATGGGAATGAAATTCTACAAGAGCATTAAGGAATGCTACTATCCAAAACCATATGTGGAACTCTAAATCATAGTATAATCTTCACACTAGCTTTCCAATGAGTAAAACCACCTGTGCCCCAGCTGACAAGCCAACTAAAATAAGAGCTATTCATGGGCATAGGCCCCATTAAAACATAGCTCAAGTCCAGAAGGCAGCATGATGTTAATGAGAAACCAAGAACTATAAAGCCAAGGAGTACAAAGCAGCATGATTTATCCCTTCTGTTCTTAGTGGCTGCCAGGCAGAATCAGCCTATGATAAGCTTTTAAACATGAGAAGTAGAAAGAGGTAGGGAACCAACTAGCAGTCATGACATTTCCCTCCTTCCACTGTAGAATGCAAATTCTCCCCACTCTTTTTAATCCTTCCATCTTAGCAAGATAAAGAAAAATACTTTCATTGTTGAAACTCTTTTTAGCTCTGGTAGGACTGGAAGGAAATCTTGTATTAGGTGTATGTAAAATGAAAGCGCTCCAGCTACTAAGAAACCTGAACCCAGACAATGAAGATGGTTTTTCTGTTGCTGGTTAGGGTTTGTTGCTGGTTTGTATCTATCTGAGCTGAAAAATATCTTATTGGTATGGGGGGGAGGGTATATTTCAGCTTTCCAAATGTATCTGGACTTTCTCAGAAAATCCGGGGGGAGGGAAATCCCCCCCCAAATCAGCTGCTTGTCAGGCTTCTACTGTAGTCCCTTTAAAATGTAAAGGAACTGCAGAAGAGAGCCCAAGGATCACCTGTGCCAGTGAGGAACAGGCTGTTCCTGCTAGCTCAGCCTGGAGATGGGTTCTCATGCAGCTGGTACTGGGGTTGGCTTCTCCTGAAGCTCAGTTTAAGTCAGGCTTCAGGGGAAGTCCCCAGGCAGGATCTGTGTGGCATGGGGGGGAAATTGCTTCCCACGGCACACAGATACAGGGCGGGGGGTGGCTTCTCCTGCAGCTCAATTTAAAACAGACACCAGGAGAAGTCCCCAGCTTTTTTTTTTTTTTTAACCAGTGTTTTTCTTCTCAAGTCTATTGGACCCCCAAAAATTCAAGGTTTCTGAAAAATTCTGCATCCAAATACTGTACCAGTATTGGGATTCAGGGTTTTTTTGCTGGGAAGTGAGGAACTGCTGTTTCTGTTTGTCTGTTTTGACTGGATATAAGCTGAGTGTAGCTAATTGCATCAGGTGATTGTTGCTGACTGGAAGTGTCTGTGTTGCCTGGGACAGACTGCTGGTCCCACCCCCTTTGAATTTCTAAGGCTGTACTTTGCCAGAGACATAAGCTGACGGGTGAGAGCCAAAGGGCTCTTGGTCTGTGGCTCTTAGCCTAGGGGCTCTGAAAGATGACGAGGAAGGACCAGGAAGCCAGCGCAAGGAACCCAGGACCCTAGTCTCCTTGTTTCCCAGTAAATAGACTTTCCACAAGGGGAGCCACATAAATACAAAGGGTATTAAAAGGGGGATTCTATATATCAGGGGTGGCCAACGGTAGCTCTCCAGATGTTTTTTGCCTACAACTCCCATCAGCCCCAGCCATTGGCCATACTGGCTGGGGCTGATGGGAGTTGTAGGCAACAAACATCTGGAGAGCTACCATTGGCCACCCCTGCTACATTTTTTTTAAATTAAAAACAATTTAAAAAGCAATTACGAAGGCAGAATGCCAGCAGGGAATTGAGGATTGTTTTGCACTGTGTGTCACATGTACAATTATCTGCCCACTAGACAGAAGTCTTGGGTGTGTGCTTGGTGCAAGGAGCGAGCTCCTGGTTCTCAGACACTCAGACAGTCTCAATGCCTGTGCTATGGAGCAGATGGTCACAGAACCTAACAGGCGAGAGGCGATTCTGAACCTGGACCTAAGTAATGCCCAAGACCTGATGAGAGATGTAAAAGTGATTGCACCACTTGGAAACAGTGACCATAATGTTATTGAGTTCAACATTTGTACATATAGGGAGTTGTCCAAAATCACCAACACAACCACTTTTAACTTTAAAAGGGTAACTTCTCTGAGATGAGGGGGCATGTGAACAGGAAACTGAAAAGAAAGGTAAGTAGGGTCAAAACCCTTGGGGAAGCGTGGAGACTATTTAAAACTACAATCCTAGAAATACAGATAAAATATATGCCACAAGTCAGGAAACACACAAATAGGTATAGAAAAATGCTTGCAAACAAACAAAGTAATGGAAGTTGTAAAAAGTAAGTAGGATTCCTTTAAGTGGTGGAAAGCTAGTCCAAGGGAGGTTAATAAAAAGGAACACAGGCTGTGCCAAATAAAATGCAAGGCAGGCAAAAAGGGAATATGAGGAGCATATTGTAAAAAAATATAAAGACCACAATACATTTTTTTCAAATATATTAGAAGCAGAAAATCAGCCAGAGAGGCAGTGGGCCCATGGATGACCAAGGGGTAAAAGGATTACTGAAGGACGATAGGGAAATGGCTGAGAAGTTGAATGCACTTTTTGCCTCTGCCTTCACTGTGGAAGATAAATAGTGCTTGCCCACTCCAGAACCGCTGATTTCAGGAAAGGTGTTAAAAGACCTGTGTCAGACTGAGGTGACGAGAGAGGAGGTCCTATAACTAATAGACAATTTAAAAACTGATAAATCACCAGGTCCAGATGGCATACATCCAAGAGTTCTGAAGGAACTCAAAAGTGAACTTGTGGATCTCCTGACAAAAATATATAATCTCTCGCTAAAATCTGCCTCCATTCATGAGAACTGGAAGGTAGCTAATGTCACCCCCATCTTTAAAAAGAGTTCCAGAGGAGATCTGGGAAATTACAGGCCAGTCAGTCAGATGTCAATACTGGGTAAGTTATTATTCAAAGAGAATTAGTAGGCATATTGATGAACAAAAGCTACTGAGGAAGACTCAGCATGGGTTCTGTAAGGGAAGATCTTGTCTCACTAACCTTTGAGAGGGTGAACAAACTTGTGAACAAGGGGGAGCCAATAGATCCTGGACTTCCAGAAAGCTTTTGATAAAGTTCATCATCAAAAGCTCCTAAGTAAGCTCAAGAGTAATGGGGTAAAAGGACAAGTCCTCTCATGGATCAAAAACTGACTAATTAATAGGAAACAGAGTGAGTATAAATTGGCAATTTTCACAGTGGAAGGTGGTAAGCAGTGAGATACCACAGAGCTCAGTACTGGGGCCGAAGCTTTTTAGCCTGTTCAGTAATTATTTGAATTTGGGGGGAAGCAGTGAAGTAGCTAAGTTCAAGGTGGCTAAGTAGCTCAAGGTGGTGATAATGAGGGAGGATTGTGAGGCACTCCAAAGGGATCTGTCGAGGATGGGCGAGTGAGAGTCAATGTGGCGGAGTGTAAAGTAATGCACATTGAGGCCAAAAATCCTAACTATAAATACACATTGTTGGGGTCCAAACTGGCGGAGAGATACCTTGGAGTCATGGTAGATAACTCACTGAAAATGCTGAGACAGTGTGTGATTGCAATAAAAAAGGCCAACGCCATGCTGGGAATTATTAAGAAGGGAACTGAAAACAAATCAGTCAGTATCATAATGCCCCTGTATAAATCGACGGGCCACCTCATTTGGAATACTGCGTAAAATTCTGGTCACCACACCTCAAAAAAGATATTACAGCATTGGAAAAAGTGCAGAAAATGGCAACTAGAATTATTAAAGGGTTGGAACACTTTCCCTATGAAGAGAGGTTAAAGCACTTAAGGCTTTTTAGCTTAGAGAAACAATGACCGAGGGGAGAATGATAAAAGTTTACAAGATTATGCATGGAATAGAGAAAGGAGAGAAATACATACTTTTCTCCCTTTCTCTCAATACAAGAACTTGTGGACACTCAATGGAATTGCTGAACAGCTGGGTTAGAACAGATAAAAGGAAGAGCCAGTGTTCTGTTAAGTGCGCGGACTCTTATCTGGGAAAACTGGGTTTGATTCCCCACTTCTCCACTTGCAGCTGCTGGAATGGCGTTGGGTCAGCCATAGCTCTCGTAGGAGTTGTCCTTGAAAGGGCAGCTGCTCTAAGAGCTCAGCCCCACCTACCTCACAGGGTGTCTGTTTTGGAGGTGGGGAGGTAAAGGAGACTGCGGCAGCTCTGAGATTCAGAGTATAGGGTGGGATATAAATCCAATATCTTCCAATATCTGAGAGTGCATTCATTCTGTGTAAGAACAGCAAAAATCCAGTTGCAAAATGCATTATTTAGTGTATTGTGAATGCACCAAAAGAGTGATTAATACATGGAATTCACTGCCACAGGAGGTGGTGGTGGCTACAAGCATAGATGACTTCAAGAGGGGACTGGATAAACATATGGAGCAGAGGTCCATCAGTGGCTATTAGCCACAAGGTATGGAACTCTCTGTCTGGGGCAAGTGCTGCTCTGTGTGCTTGGGGAGCGGCAACAGTAGGAGGGCTTGGGAGGGGGTTAGTCCTGGCCCCACTGGCGGATCTCCTGACGGCACCTGGTTCTTTAGCCACTGTGTGACGGAATGTTGGACTTGGATAGGCTATTGGTCCAACATGGCTTCTCTTATGTTCTTAAAAAAACACAACAGGCTTGTAACAGACTTCAGCCCACATTTCCGTAACAAGCTTGAATTAAATCAGCTGTAATGTTTTTCATGTAGTTCTCTGGACAACACACTTCAGCACAGATCAGTCCAATAGTAATTCATTGGTTGTAACTGAAACTAAATACCTGTCACATTCAGCAACAAGGAATGTTAAGCCTCTTGACAGCAAGATGGATCTCACATTCTTCTATGAATAAACAGCATATCTTTTAGCTTACTGCTCAAAATGTGGAGCTTTATGCAATTAAAAAGAATTCACTGTTTGATATCTGCTGGATTGTGCTTGCTCCATACTAAGATTATAAAAACCATATCATTTGATAATCATGTGAACCGGCCATGTAAAACTGTCTTTGGTAATTCCTTGTTCCAAAGCATTACAAACAGCTGAAAGCAAGGAAATAAGATTTTATATGACTACAAATCCTTCAGAGAAGGAATTGGGTTAAAAATTACCCAGACATGTTACTCCAAATCCTTCCAGATATCAAAGTTCAAGTGAAGATATTCTTAAAGGCAGATCCAGATATTAGTTTTGCCTACTTATCTCTTTAGGGTGTGAGTGAGGCAATTAATTGTTTGGTTGGACAGGATAAAAATGACTTGCATCACATTCAAAACTGATAAAGCTCATCAGTTTGTCCTCCAGTTGCTTGTCATACTATTTGTCCATCCTGTCAGCAAAGACTTGTGACTTCAGTCATTTCTTCCCATTTTTCTGTCTTACGGCTGGTCTACTTATTGCAGTTCCCAATGAAGATGATGTGATAAAGCCTGCTCTAAAGCCGCACCCACAATATGTAGTACATCTCATCCTATTGATCAGCTCCAGAGTACCATGAATTTCAGTAGGGATGCCTGAAAGTGGCATATACCATTAAGCAGCTTTTGCATAGCATCTAGGCCAGCCTTTATTTTTCTCTTCTTGCTGCTTAAACATTGTGAGGGGTAAAGCCCTTAGAAGCATATATTTAAATAACAGCCAGCAAAGATACAATTATCAATTAACATCTACCACAATCTAGCAGAGCACTAAGTGGTCAATGAAACCAGCAGATGCAGTTTTAAAATGCTCTTTATGCACCCCTCCCCCACATACTTCATAGTGCTTGAAAGAACTAAAAATCCCATCTCCTTAAAGCCCCTTGGGCCAGTCTCCTGCCAAATAAGAACTGCTAAACCTAATGAGGGAATTAAAAATTCATAATTTGATGAAAGGAAAAAGTTTGGTTCCACAGCTGAAAAAATGAAAAACAAACTCATAGTTCAGATATACTTCTTGAGTGAGTATGGCTAGTTATTCCCACATGTAGTAGAGGAAGCACACATCCAAGGCCAACCACAAGTATCGTGGAAGACTTCTCTAAGACTCTAACTAAATAAACATCATAACTAAACAAACAGCATCATATGAACAATAATTTTGCAAGAAGGAATATTTTCAAAACAAATTTCTCATTTTTTTTGTCTTAACGAAAAAGAGGCACAGATGAACACTTCCTGCATTTCCTGATTTATTCTGCATTGAATCTTAGCAGGCCTTAAAGATCAACTTTTCTTTTTCATCCCGTAGTTAATCCTGTGGTTAATCAAGAACTGCCTCCTGGTAGCATCTTCCATGACCATGACCCCTGCTTTCCTTGAGAATACCAGCTGTGCCTCCTATTTGCTCTCCCACTCGAGAATTTCCAAAATTCTAAAAAGTTCTGAGCAATCATCAATGTTAAGAGAGGTTGTAATTAAACAGAGAATGAGCTTCAGGAATGAGTTATGGCTTTAAGAGCAGTGTTCATAAAAGGTAGCTATTTGGGGAAGATTACTTTTCCACAGAAAATGTAACACAATGAAATATTTGGACTAGATGATCCCGGAGGTCCCTTCCAACTTTATGAATCTATGATTAGGCAACTTTAAACAGGACATATTTACTGTTATGTTGCAAATACAAAGGCTGCACAAGGGATTTTGCAGCAGCATATCAACCTGTTATTCAATACTAGCCTGCTGCTCCTGGTCAGTTCTTTCCTCACCATAAGGACACCTTTCATATAGCACTTCTCCTTTGGTAGGTCCTGACAGCTCTTAGGAGGAGGAGGAGGAATAGTTTGATTTATATCCTGCCCTTCACTCAAAGTAGCTTACAATTTCCTTCCCTTCCTCTTCCCACAACAGACACCCTATGATTTTGGTGGAGCTGCAAGAGCTCTGAAAGAACAGCTCTGAGAGAACTATGACTGACCCAAGGTCATGCTGCATGTGGAAGAGGTGGGAATCAAACTCGGTTCTCCAAATAAAAGTCCACCACTTTTAACCACTACACCAAACTGGCTAAACTTACTGTCTCACTTTAATGACTGTTGTTGATTAAAGGAGCTGTTTGCAGTACTGCAGTCTGAACCCTCTGCTCACGATCTGAGTTCGATTCCAGTGGAAGCTGGATTCAGGTAGCCGGCCCAAGCCTTCCATCCCTCCGAGGTCGGTAAAATGAGTACCCAGCTTGCTGGGGGGAAAAGTGTAGATGACTGGGAAAGGCAATGGCAAACCACCCCGTAAAAAGTCTGCCGTGAAAACGCTGTGAAAGCAACGTCACCCCAGAGTCGAAAACGACTGGTGCTTGCACAGGGAACCTTTCCTTTTTCCCCTTGCAGTCTTGACTTAAACAAGAAGACTCAAGTTAACGGCTTCATCCAGGATAACAAAAGAGCTGTAAAACAAAGACCTTACCTATTAGCTTCATCTTGGCACTGTAACTCCCAAAATATCTTTCATCAGTGGTGGGTGTGTGACATTCATACACACCAGTGTCTCTGTCCTGGAGCTCTGTGATGTGGAGCAAAGCAGAATCCCCTTGGATCTTCTCTACATAGATTTCTCCACTCCTGACACGCTGGGTGTAAATAGCATAAGGGAAGGATGGGTCCATGGTGCTGACAATTTGTACCTCCCTTTCTGGGAGGGATGGGAGATATATAGACCACTGAAAATTCTGTTCTGATGGTCCTTGATAGTCACTGACATTGCACCAAATGGTGATGTGGGAGTTTTCTGTGCGATATAGTGGGCCTTCTTGAACTGAGACTTGACGTTGTGCAAATACGGATTCTGAAAAAAATAAAAGGGAAAACAAGTTGAGTGAGGTTGTTAATAAAGTCAGTCCTTAAACTAAGCTGACATGTTAGTACCTAATCTACAATTCACAAGCAGTATCTTCAGTAAAACATTTCTTCAACAGTTCCAAAAGCAATACCCTAAGCAGGTAAACTGCCCCCACCTGAAGTGCTGTTACTTTCTCAAGGTTACAAGTAGATCTTTGCTCTTTTATTTTCATACTGGTAATTAAACAATTCTGCGTTTCAACAAAGCAGAGCTTTCTATAGAAATGAACACAAAGGTCAGATCAAAGTATTTTCCCCTCTAAGAAATGCCCATGAAAACTGTTACTATAAACTGGAAAACCCAGGTAGATTTTGCAGAAGAAATAATCTATAAGCAAGGGACCAAGTCCTTGCCCACTACTATTCACAGATTTTCTACCTGCAAAATCAACTCTGCACTTATAAGTCAGACACTTTGCTTTTACCCCAGGTAATCCAAACAGCAATAAAAGTAACTTAAATTTCTTGTCAGTGATTTCGAAAGCCCCACCCACTCATTCAGTCTCCAACCTCATGAGCAGATCCCGTCAGTCTTTTTGTTCCTCTGGCCTCAGACATGATGATGCACAGCTGTCACTAATTCAGTAAATGGTTCCTTGTACTGCTTCCTTTCCCATTGTTTGGGAAACCCAGCCCAGGCTCCACTTCAGGGATTGGATGAAGAGGATGGATGGTCTGCACAAGGGCTGCTTGCTTCCCTTTTAAAGGCCATATCACAGCATGGCAGGAGACTGGAGGACAAGGCTGGCAAACCAACATTGATGGCACCTTGTTCTCTAAGAGAGTATGTTCTCCACTGCTGTGCTATGAGATGCTTTTAAGCAAGCAGCCCACATGCCATCCATCCTTTCCTCCCTTCTCATCCAGGCCAATAAAGCCTAACGCAGCAGTAGGGTCTGAGGCACTCACTGTGGGGCAGGAAAGGGTGCAGAAAGGGGAAACACTCAATGAAGCAGTGGTGGCAGGGTTTTGCCTCCTCGATGGCTGAGTCCACTGAAATATATCTTTAAACGTGAACAGGATGAGGCGTGCTGCACTGCTCAGAGACAGCTTTTCCACACCTGACCTTGTGCTTCTCCGGGACAACACCAAGAAGGCTCATTTCTTTCCTCCCCCAGAGACCCCTCACCTTATTTTTTCCCCCAAGCAATGGAAGAACCAGCCTTCTTCCCTGATTGCAGACAGCCTCCCATGGTAGTCACACTAATCAGGGGGGGAAAAACACCTGCTTGCAAGCATCAAGCTGCCCCATGACTGCTGCTTCAGCCACTTTCTTACTTGTAGCCCATACTGATTTACTTTCTCATAAGGAGGCAACGCATTTAGTAACCAAACAAAAAAAGTGCTTAAATTTTTTTTGTGTGAACAGGGAACAAGACAGAACAAAAGTCAAGTCCAGCAGCACCTTTTAAGATCAACAAAGTTTTATTCAAAGTAAATGCTTTTGTGTGCACATACTTCTTCAGATACATCAAAATGGAAGTTACCCAGTCCATAGATATAGGTAGAGGGCGAGCAGCAAATTAGCATACTGCATAATAAAGGTGTTTAACAGATGCCAGGACCAAACTGGAATAACAGGATTTAACAGAGATACTGGTTTCTTATCTCACTATGTCTACTAATGTCATTCAATCCTTACGTCTGTATTCTCACTAATCTCCCAGAAGGGCTAAACATCCTCTTCATTTTATTTATTTGAAATAGTGGACTGGAATAGTATAGATTGCAATGTAATGAATAGTAGAATGTAATGTAATTTGGAATGGTAGATCAGAACGTATATCTCTGGTCTGGGGACAGAGGAGATACACTGCACAGCTAATCACCCCACCTCAAAGAAGAAGATGCTGTACTGCTGTCTCCATCCTTGAGAGATGGATGGAGCATGATAGGGTCTCAGTTAATTATTCTCAACATTCCACGATTAAAAAGGGTACATCTGCCCATCAATCTCTGATTTGTATTTCCTTCATTATGTTTTCCCCTGGAATTAAAGCTAAACAAATGGTGTCCATATAAACTAACCTTGTTATTCTAGTTTGGTCCTTCCATCTACTAAACACTTTTACCATGCTATATGCTAATTACTGCTCACCTTCTACCTATATGTATAGACTGGTAACTTCCATTTTGATGTATCTGAAAAAGTGTGTTTACACATGAAAGCTTATATGTTGGTCTTAAAGATGCTACTGAACTCAAATGTTGTTCTGCTGCTTCAGATCAACAAGGGAACAAGACAAGAAAAGCACTGACTACTGTCACGAACAGAACAGGTGTCAAGGAAAAGCACAAACACATACACAAACACCACATATATTCTCCCAGGAATGTTTAGTTGCTTTTCTGGTAACAATTAGAAGAAATGTGAATGGAAATTTCTTAATTGTAATATATTAGCTAAAAATTCTTAGCAATTACTCCCTTTTCCATTCAAATCCTAAGTTTCTACAAACTCTCAGATGAGTATGTTTCTGTTAAAGGACATTAAAGGACTCTGAAGCCTCCCTATAGGAGGAAAAGTGCACTGTGAAGCAAAGAAAGAACTGAAAGCTATCAGAACATCACAACTGTGATAGGGAAAAGGAAGAACTGCTCAGCAGAATCTTCTTCTATAATCTCTCCTCTATAAAACCTTGTTCAGTTAACACTGCACTTCCCAGGAATGAGATGCTTAATCCAGATTTCTTACAATTGCCTCCAAGAGGCAGCAATCCATATTGCAACTGCTCAAATTATTTGGAACAGAAATTGTTACTACTATCAACCAATTAATTTTTAGCACTTAGCCTTTTAACTGATTAAATTCAAATACACAGGCATACTATCAAATGTTCGCTATATGCATCCTTTCAAATTACTGAAGAACACAGAAGCTAATTTTAATGCAATATACAAAACTCCCATCCATCTTTCATTTTCTACAATCCTTTTTAAGGAAACTCACCAGAACAAACAAATATACTCTTAACTAGCAGCTACAGCAATAAAAATTTACTCTCACTGATTAATCAAACAGTGCTAATATCCTATGCACATTTACTTCCAAGAAAACTAACATAAACTTGCATTAACTGATTGAGATTAAAATAGTAAAATCTAATAGCTATAGTTAATAGTTAACTTCCAGACTTCAGGGAGAAAGCAACAATTAGAATTCAAATGTTGTTTAATGAGACTGAAGTTTTCTAATTACCTCTTAGCATGCATATGTCTCTACATGCATGCCACTCACAAGTCCTTTTCAATTTTTACATTTTACCATGCATATGAGGAAAACATGCTACATACAATCCTTTTTCCCCCTATGTGTGGTAAAACATAAGTAAAAGAGCTGCAGTGTCAAAAATGTTTAAACTTTCAATATAAATTTTCTAGTACATTAAAAATTAAATTTGAAAACTTTTTCTGGTGAATTTTCACTACTGTGTGTACTGAAAAAATAAGATTAAAATATAGGTTATACATAATCAAAAGATAAATCCCTGATACAACATATCACTACTGAATAATCACACTATTATGATAAAGTCAGAGATCTTGGGGTTTTCTATCAAATTGTTTTGTCTGAAGAAGATCAAGCTGTTACTTTCTAACCTGACGGAGCACAGTGTGGGATTCTTAATAAAAATCCAAACTGACCAAAACTAAATATGAACACTTCTCATCTATCTGCATATTTTTATATTTAGTAAAAATTGCAGTACACACACACACCAGCTCCTTACTTTAGATTATCAAAGTTTACTAAACAGATGTAAATTTTTGTGATAAAAACCTTGTGTTTGGAGACAGCAACATCAACCCATCTGAAAATAAAACCTACAAATGCTTAATAAAGGTTTCAGTCAGTCAAATAAAGCCTTTCATATTTTCCAAGATCATTGTGAGAATATGTCTAGCTCCCTAAGAAGCTGTGCTTACGTTTGAAGGGACAAAATCCCACATGTCATCTGTGAAAATTGCTGGCTTCTTGGCTACTGTGCCAGGATCTACAGGCAATACACAACAGCTACTCAGTGAAGCAGGTAACAGAAAGCTATCTTGTTAATTCATGTCTTCCAAAGGCAGTACTCCCTCTCAGTCCCAGAAGTAAAGGAAGATGAAGTTGAGTCTTGCTTTTGTTATTTGGACCTGTGTTTCAGTAATTTTCAAATTAAGATTTGCTGCTCTTCCTTGATTGCACCCAGACTCTGTTGCCTTAAATATGTTGAGCAGATGAAAGAACCAGATTGGGTAGGAAGCAAATATATATTAAAATGAGTTACAAGAAAGAAAGAAAATTGTCACAACAGCATTCAACAGACAAACTTTTCAGCCCAAACTGCATTTTCTAACTTTCTGACATGGGGATGCATGCTTTCCATGCCTCTTTCCTAATACACTGGGGCCGTGGTCAGACGCACCATCAAATCCATCAGCAAGGCATTCCTGTTTTGTCCATCCTTATTTGAAACATTGTTGCCCAAACATAATCCACCTTGCCGAGTGCCTGTCCCATCGCTGACTGATCAGATGGCCCGGCCTCTGCGCATGTGCATAAACAATGCCGCTGATTGGCTCAACCTCAGGGACTATTTTCTAGAAATATGGACTAAACAATGATTGTGTCACAAAATTCAACCCCAACAAAATTAAAAAGAAACATTTGCAGTTGCTTGGAATTCATCTGTTGTGGTGCTTAAAGCACCAAGGAGCCCTTCCGCCTTTTGCTGATCCTTTTGCGGTTATGCGTGTATCGCTAAGATTTTTTTAAAATGGCGCTGATCTGGGATGCAAGTTGAGATGACTCGCTAACGCTGGTATGATCAGACAGGGGAAATCTGTTTTTGGCCCGTCGTCAAACATTTAGAACCGGATTTTATCTACTATCAAAAAAGTCCGGCAGTAAGTCACAGCATGACAGGATACCCACAACTCACCAACTACTCCCAGATATTGTCGTATGGACGTGCACTTTCAATCCGAAGAGCATGCGCTGCTGTGTCGGATAAAAATGTACATCTGACCGCAGCCTGGTATTAGCTAACAGTTTTCATGTTCCATTTTTCAGCCATGAGGATGCTTGTGTGAGTCTGACGTGTTAGAAAATAATGATGTGAACAAGCTGGAAACTCTGCCAAGAATCTGGAGTGCTTCTTATAGCTCATAAACTGGGAGTGCTGCTGGATTTTTTTTTAAACCTGCCTGTTCATCTGCTTGATTAAACTGAACTTTCATGTGTAATCTTCATTACAACACTTAGCTTTTGTATGATTTTAAAATCACTCTTTTGATATTAATTGCTGCTTAACAGAACCGTTAGCAATGAAATTAATGTGCCTATTTTTGTAGCCTTAGGTAGTATCCTCTGAGTTGAGGCACGAGTGATCTTCTCCAACCGCTGAATGTGATTCCCATATAAAATGCCACCTTTATAATGTATTAAGATAGTGTAAACATATTTTACATCAAACTACTAGCTGCATATTGCCAGTAGAAGTTAAATTCATCTAGAAGTTGGCAGATGATCCAAGTGATGCAGGGAGAGAGATGCCAAGTGTCACTAAGTTCAGAAGGGATTACTCACAAGTGTATGTATAAGATAGTCATTTTACAATATTAAAAAAATTAATGCAATAGACATCAGATGTATCTCTTCAAAGAATCTTCACTATGTGGATCAGATGTAGCTTTCGCTGATGGCATTATTCACAGCTATCTAGTATATGGTGCTATGGCAGAGTCCCTGGAATTTGGAAACTACAAAGATCTTTTCTCAGCTACTGAATTACCAGCAACATATGATCTTATGGTGAAGCCAACCAACTCAGCTCTTACAATTGGACTAATAGATATAAGCCATTGCCAAAGTTTTAATTTTTTTATTTTTTAAAAGAACATTGCAGTAAAGTATTAATTCTCTGTTTTAAAAAGAGAGAGCGAGAGTTGGTATCCAGGTATTATTGACTCAGTTCGCTTCTCCCATTGGGCAACAGAGTCCAAATATGAAGTTTTCCCACCAGAAGCTTTGGAACAGGTCCAGAAGAGAGTGTTCTTACCAGTTCTAAAATAAATTGTGAAAAATGGCTCAGCAGATCCAGCAGACCATGTAGCTGAACAGATGGAGTGCAATTCAAACTATTAAATAGGGCAGAACACACTGGTGCTCTAAATTATATATTCACTCATTATAAAAGTACATGGTTTAAAAGGAAGACAAGGAAAAAAATAATTTTAAGCTAATGGATACTGAAAAGGGAGACTAAAAGGCTACTTTGCTCCCAATTATGCTAGATTGAATAATACTCCAAAACCTCATTTATAAGAAATTAAGCCAATTTAATGCATATTGAATTAGGGTTTTTTTGCATCGGGGATCAATAGTACCTTATAACAAATCACTGAAGAGAAAGTTTGATATGAAACTGCAGAATATAGAGAAAACAGAAAATAGTGTTTCACAAGCAGAAAATACACCCTACTGAACCAAATATATCATTAGGGAAAGTGTTTCAAGACATATTCAAAATAAAAATCAATTCTAAGCCATTGTTATGCGGTTATTATTTGTATGTGTCTTCCTTTAAATAAAACCCCATTTTAGCAGATGCTTCTAATCTCTACTGAAGAAAGGAGAGCACTCAGAGGGAGAGTAATTTCTAAAAGGCTGGGATACAATTAAGGGTGGCATCTGGCTAATATATCAGTGACACAGCTGGCATCCAACTGCAAACCCTTGAACAATATGCAACAATACACGGGCTACAGTAAAAATGGAGACTGTCAAATAGTATTGTAATGAATAGGTGGGAGGAGAAAACAAAGAAAAAACCCACAGGCTTGCCTATGCTGTCACCTTTCTCTCCCTTTCTCCAGTTTATAAAATCTGCTTTAAGAAAAATTAAAATGTTAGGGCCAGTGTGATATAACAGTCGAACATCAGTCTAGGATCTCAGAAATTCAGACTCAAATCCTTGCTCAGACATGGCACTCGCCTTGGGAGCTCTTATCCTAATCCACTTCACAGGATTATTGTGAAAACAGTGCACATCCTAAAGCAGAGCTATAGCTTTCTAAATCCAATGAAGTCCAATCCTTCAAACTACAGAAGAATGGGAGAAACATCCCTAGATTGTGGGGAAAAACCCTTTAAACTTAACCCAACAGTAAAGGAGGTGGGAAGTATAAATATTTTAATAAACAAGTTGTGCTCACTGGAGTGGTAGGAGAGGGGTAAGAACCACCCCAGTGGGCCTAGAAACAGTATGACCGATTCCTCACAAGCAGTTGCTTCACCCCTGGATTTCTGCTTTCCTCTGTTCAAGGCAAGGAAGCTGCAAGGAAAACTGGAGGGAGCAGTGGGTCAAATGTGCCCATGGAGCAACTAGTGGGAAATCGATTGTTTGAGTCAGGGAAAGCAGAAGCCTGGGGGCAGAGGAAATGTGAGTGAGGAATCATCATAGATCATAATTCTCCGGTGGCATGGCCAAATGGAGCGCAGTCATTGATTAATAATTGTGGTTACAAATAATTGGCCCATCACACTCAGTTAGAGTCTTTGGCATACTATTTGCTGACTCCCCTGCCCCCGCCTTCTCAGGTTCAGGAATGTTGAACATAGGGTTGCCAAGTCCAATTCAAGAAATATCTGGGGACTTTGGGGATGGAGCCAGGAGACTTTGGGGGTGGAGCCAGGAGATATCAGGGCAGAGCCAGGAACAAGGGTGTGACAAGCATAATTGAACTCCAAGGGAGTTCTGGCCATCACATTTAAAGGGACCGCACACCTTTTTAAATGTCTTCCTTCCATAGGAAATAATGAAGGCTAGGGGCACCTTCTTTTGGGGCTCATAGAATTGGACCCCATGGTCTAATCATTTTGAAACTTGGAGGATACTTTGGGGAGAGTCACTAGATACTATACCGAAAATTTGGTGCCTCTACCTCAAAAAACAGCACCCCCAGAGCCCCTGAAACCTCCAGATCAATTCCCCATTATACCCTATGAGAATCGATCTCCACGTAGAGAATAATGAAGTACTCAGCAGACTCCCCCCCCCCCCATTTCTGGCAACACTGAAGGGGGATTGGCCTCTCTACTCACGAGTTGCTGCTAACTTCTTCAAAGTAACACAGACACCCCATCCCAAGAGGAAGCCTTTCAATCAGCGACTGAAGCCTCCGGAGGTAGAAACGCACATGGTCCTCTGGGGGCGGAGTTCCCCCCCCCGCCCACCGGCCAGACTCCCCGAGGAGACGCCTGTGGCAGCCGGAGAGGACGCAAGGACTACAAGTCCCAGCATGCACCTCGTGAAGGGAGGCCGGACTTGAGCGAATAGCAGGCCGGCGGTGGGCGGGTCTTTGTGACCCGAAGGAAGGGAGAAGCCTAAAGCCTGCAAGGGAGGCAGGCAGGAAAAGAGACATGGCGCCATTTCCCCACCCACCCCCCGCTTCCAGATTTTTGGAGAGCGGGGGAGGAGGTTACTAATCCAGGGGTCCCCCGGTAGGGGGGGGGGGGGTTGGGAAGCCTAGTTGAACAAACGGCCTAAGTCTTATCTCAGAGAGAGAGACATCTTTGATGTTTTTCTGTGTCCCCTCTGTCAACTAGCCTCAGAAAGGACTGCTGTTCTACCGTGGCCTCGTGAAAGGTGCCATGGCTGCCACAGGCAACAGACCTCTGCCATCCTATCAATGGCCCACGCAGCCTCCCAGCACAGGCAGTAACCAAAGGCCACCAAAATAGCCAGGGAGCTGTACCAGCTTTCCTGTCTTTCCTCCCTCTTTTCTGTCACTTCCTCTCTCCTTCCTCCCCTCAGCCTCATCCCAGAATGGTTGGCTGAGGAAATAGGGTTGCCAACTCCAGGTTGGGAAATTCCTGGAGATCTGAGGGGTGGAGCCTGGAGAGGGTGGGGTTTGAGGGGTAGGACCTGACAAGTACAATGCCACCCTCCAAGCCAGCCATTTTCTCTTGGGAAATCATTGCTGCCAATCTCCAGGTGAAGGCTGGAGATCATTCAGATCTTTAGATGGCAGAGATTGCCTCTCCTGGAGAAAACGGCTGCTTTGCAAGCTGGACTCTGTCATTATAACGTGCTGAGGCCGCATCCTTCCTGCTTTGGTCTCCACTGTGGAGGGCTGTCTATTTCCTAGTTAAAGGCTGCAAGAAGGGGGGAGGAGATGGAAAACTGAAGTCCTGAACGCCTACAGAAAACAGTCACCTTGAGGCACATACTCTACCATATACAATGCCACAACCAAGCCATGCAAAAAAACCCAGATCACTCCACACAAGCTCACACTTATGCTAAATGCCACAATGCTGAATATGACAGGAAAAGGTGGCAAAAGGGGGGGTAGTGGTTTGCCAAGGGTGCGGGGGTAGTTGAGAGGAAGATGTAGTTTGCGGGGTGGGTGTTATTAGGATGAGGAGCTGGGGGGGGGAGACAGCAAGGGTAGAGGGTGATTGAATGTCACGGGTGGGGGGAGTAGTGGAGTGCCAAGGGTGTGGGGTAGTTGAGAGCAAGAGGTGGTTGGAAATGGTAGTTGGAGGGTGGGTGGGAAGACACCAAGGATGGGAGGAGTGAATGCCTTCACTTGGGTAGGTGGAAAGACAAGTGTTGTGGGCACTTGCTCAGAGCTTCTTTCTAGAGCCCATTGTTTTTCTTCACAATGGGCCTTATTCCTAGTCAGTCTATAACTCTGCTAAGAATTGTCCTGTAAATAACGTAGGAGAGTATAACAGCACCGACCTGAGCTTCCTAAAGGGTAAAATTAAAAGCCATATTAGAATAGCAGCATCAGATTCTTTACTCGTATCTAAGCTGATTAAAACTGAAAATCAGATGTCATGGAGGTGCTGCACATCATCACTGTAACACTGCATATATACAAGCTAGCATAACTGCTTTTTGTAAGCATTATATTGTACTAGGAACAAGGCCCATTGTGAGGCAAAATACAACAGGCTCTAGAAAGAGGCTCTGGGTGAGTGCCCCCCCTCCACACTTGCTGTCTTCCCACACACCCAAGGTGACCATTTTCTGTAGGGGGAATTGATCTTACCTCAGCTTTCCATTTCCTCCCCCCTCCCGGCAGGCTCTACCTAGGAAAGGTGCAGTCTTTCTCCACAGTGTAGACTAAAGCAGCTGACATCGTTCTCCTCTCTCCCTTTTGCTACGCCAACAACCCTGTGAGGTTAGCTGAAAGTCTGTGAGTCATCTGAAATCACAGCGTGGACAAACCAGGACGGAAGCAACTTCAGCACGGTATAATGACACAGAGTCCATCCTGCAAAACAGCCATTTTCTCCAGGGAAAGTGATCTCTGCCATCTAGACAGCAGCTGTAATTCTGATCTCCAGTCCTCACCTGGAGACTGGCAACAGTGGTTCCCTAGGAGGAAATGGCATTGTACCTGTCTGTGGTCCCACCCCTCCTCAAACCCCACCCTCTCCAGGCTCCACCCCTTAAAACTCCAGGAATTTCCTAACCTGGAGTTGGCAACCCTATCTCCTTCCCTTTATCTGCCCCTCTGATTTCAGCTTTCCATCACTTCCCCCCTTCCTGTAGCCTCCACCTAAGGAAAGAACAGTCTCTCTTCACAGTAGTGGGGGCCAAAGCAGCTTACATCATTCTCCTCTATCTGAACAACCCTGCAAGGCAGGTTAGGCTGAAAGTCTGTGATTGGTCTGAAATCACCCAGTCAGCTTCCAAGCAAGAACCTGGGTCTGGCAGACCCCACTCTGAAGCCCTAACTCCTATGCCACACTGGTTGTCATGGGGGGGCTGCTGCTGAACAGTAGCAAGCAGCCAGGCCTAGGATACCCAGTCTCCAGGTGGAGCCTCAAGATCTCCTGGTATCACAACTGAACTCCAGACAACAGATCTCTCTCCCCCCTGGAAAAAATAACTGATTTGGAGGGTGGACTCTGTGGCATTATATTCAGTTGAGGCCTCTCTCCTCCCCAAACTCTGGCTTCCATAGACTCCACTACAAAATCTTCAGGAATTTCCACCAACCTGGAACTGGCATCCTTAGAATGGGCCCCAATGAGTTCTCTGTCAAAGGCCTTTAGTGACACCTTTCAAACCAACACTGTCTCTCTGATAATGCTGTTGGTCTTAAGCACAGGACTTTATTCTCTCTCTCTCCCTCCCCCCTTCCTTCCCTCCCTCTCTCTGTATCTGGTTTGCTGCCACAGAACATCATCCCCCCCCCTCCGGCTGCTTCACTTCCAGAGGAGGAGGGGGAGGAGCCCTCAGCCAATCGAGGGAAGGTTTTATCTAGCTCTTTCCCTCCTCCTCCTTTTTCAGCCAATTGTGGGCAGGCTTTCTCTGGCTCTTTCTCTCCTCCTCCCTTCACCAATTGAGAGAAGTCTTTCTTTGTCACCTCTGCAAAGCAGTGGTTCAACCCTTGTCTGTCCTGGGGCTGGAGGACAGGGGCTGCTCTCCATTGAGACTGAGCTACACACACCTCAGCCAATGGGAGAGTAGGTGAACTATGGCCAGTCTGTCTGGAGAATTATATTATAGGGGAGATAGCATAATTGCCTTTTAAGCAATACAAAGCTAAATGGAGTACCTACTCAGATAATTTAAGGTGGGTAGCCGTGAAGCAACAGAACCAAGAAAAACAAAGTTTAATTCTGAGTGTTAGCTTTTGTGTGCATGCACACTATGTATCTGAGTGTTAGCTTTTGTGTGCATGCACTTGAAAGTTTATACCCAGAAATGAACTCAGTTGCCCTTAAAGGCACCACTGGACTCAAACTTTATCCAGATAAATGCTTTTAATAAGCCCCCATGTGGACACATTTTCATACTGAAGACAGAAGGGGAATGACAAAAGTGCACATCATGAAACAGGACAGTGAGGTTCCCCCCATATTTACATCACATTGCCATTTTTTTTAAGCTCAAAATTTATTCAATATTATTCTCACAACAACCTCAAGAGGATAAAACAGAATGAGAACCGTTATGCTTTGCTTACATACTGTGAAACATATAATGCTTTATGGCTGAATAGAAATGTGAACCTGAATCTCCCTAGTCCATGCTCAATAGACCATCTGTTATGTCATGCAAAGATCATAGAGCAACCAACGTTAAAGCAGTCTGTTTCTCACATAGCAGAATGCCTTGCCACCTTAAATAATGAAAACCTTTGAGTTGCTGAGCAGGAGGAGACATTTATAGTGCCTATGTAGAAGGCATACTGCAGACAGATTTTGTAGCCTTCACTTAAAAGCAGCGTTCTATAGAGTTCTTGACAATATTCCAAATATAAGTTTAATCAAAATATAGTAATATTTTACCTTGACCATGGAAGCAAGGAGAAAGAGCTCTAATGTATACTCAGAGGGCCACTTGTGAGTTACTTAACTCCTGTTTTGCTCAATTAAGGAGGTCAGATTCATGACATCTACTCCTGAAGAGACCACAGACAGCCTGAAAGTCTAGTGGAGGCAACTTCTCCCCTGTGGACTACTGTCCCATAAGTCTTGAAATCAAGGCAGAAGAAAAGAAGCCCAGGTCAAGGAGGTCATGCCATCAGCTGCTGAACGCCACCAATCTGGCAGGATACAATTCAGCTGAAGCAGATCCTCCCTACTTTCTGTAAGATACTAAAAAGGTTGCAGGCCTTGAGGGAAAAGCAGAACAGAACACATGGGTCTAGCTGAAAAGGTCCATGTGCACAAAGGGGGTTGTGTTTTGCAGGTTTTTCTTCTGGCAACAACCCTCCCAACTCCTTTGGGGTCAGTCAGAAATTTTTCCCTAGGTCAGATTGGCAAGGAATCCTGGAGATTTTGGCATCTTCTGGGCACAGAGCAGGGGTCACTGGAGATGTGTGTGTGGCGGGGGTGGTATTTGCGAATTACCTGCATTGTGCAAGGGGTTGGACTAGATTACCTTGGAGGTCCCTTTCAACTCTGATTCTATGAACTCCTCTCAAGCTGTTCCTGAGTGCCCTCCAAATATCAGGAGGAGTAGCATTTCATCGAGGATTTTGGAATGCATCAAGAGAGAGAGAGGCACAGAAATAGTATTCCCATGCTTAGATATTTTATAATGAAGACAAGGCCTAAGCTTTTAAAGAAGCAGCCAACAGCATAAGAAGATACCCCTCCCTTTTTGGCTTTTTAGCTTTTAAATTCTAAACCACCTCAAGTCCATTTTGGCAGAACAATACTATATAAATATAATGTAATACCCAAATACATACACAAAAGGAATGGATTTCAAAGGATAAAGGAGTTTGGGGGATTTCTTTACAATGACTTTCCTCCCTTCATGGTTGGAGACAGAGGGTGGCACTCGGAAAGAGGGTCTCCCCACAATACCCACTCTAATGTGAGGTATCACAGGGGGTGATTCTCTCGCTTTGGTAATTTAAAAGGTCCTCAACTACTTGCTCTGGGATTAAATATAACTTTTGTTCTAATAGGCCTTGTGATGCAAGATTGCCATTACTTCTTTCTGGCTAGATCCAATACTTTCCAGTTGCCAAACTATTCAGGTTTTGTTCTTGTGGCTCTAATACTCTGCAAATTAACCATTTTTGCTTCTTTTAAAGACCATACATAAAATTGAGAACATGTTTCCTTACTCCCATTTCAGTGTCCCCAGTAACTTCTTTATTTATTTAAAGTCTTCCTTTCTCACTAAGACTCAGGGAGGATCATGGCTTATAATTTTAGATTAATTGTAAATCTGCTAAATGTAGATTTTGGAAACTGTAGGGATGTTTAACTTTAGGATTTCACTTTGTATTTTTCCTTAAATCCTGTATTTTATTGAATTTTGCATTTTAGGTAACTTTGTACTGTCTAAGCCTATGAACTGTATAAATGGCACCTATTAATAAATGGAAGCAAACACTGAAAGATAACATCTATATATTTAATAGTTACATTATTCTATGTGCAGCAGCTCTTTTGGTTGATGATAATTGAGAATGCAGCTCTCCATAAGCCATTGAGTACCACTAATCTACAGCAACACAATTTCCAGAAACTTGTGGAAGGCATAGAATTAGCTCAGAAACTAGCCTGGAGCAGATGATTTTCTCTGGAAACTGAAGCATCTGTAGACTCCAGAGAGAAGAAAAATGGTACAGGTCCTGGAGGAGACTGAGGTATGCCTCACTCAACAAAGGAAAGGGATGGAACTCTGCTCAACAAGTGTATAAAACCACAGGCATCGCCCGAAGTCAAGATGTAAACACTTGGAATGAACAACTAGGACCAATCAGACACTGACATTAACAGGGAAGACAGAAAACTGTCCTTTGGGTCCTAAAATGACAGTGCCAAATTCTGGCACACAGGGCTAGGGAAGAGGAAAACTGGAACTGTGCCACATTAAATACTTGCCTTGTACCTCAGGCAATATCCAATTTAGTACACAGGGACATCCATCTGCAGTAGTCTTTTTCAGAAAGAACTGGCAATATGCCATTCTGTAGGTTAGGTGTGGGTATTGCTTCCTGAAATATACTCCTCCTACTACAGTTCATTCCACATTTGATCCTATGTGTTAAACAAAGACTATATCCCTGACAGCAGGTCTGTGAATAAAACCCTTCCCCAGAAACTCAGAGACCACAGCTTTGGTATTTTCAAGCACAATCACAGTTTGTCTGAGCTGACCAGTGTACAATGCAGCTTAAACTTCAACACTAAAGCTAGAGGCACACAGACTGTTCCAGGAGTTTTACAATGAACTGATTTCCCAATGAATAGCCAAGCCTCAGTCACTGAAATCATTTGCATAAACATCCTTTGTTGGCATAGCTACTTATATAATGTGACATACTGTATCTCCGTACCAGCCTTCTTATCAAGTTATTATGCCAAAATGGAACAAACTACAGCCTGGATTTGTTTTCAGGTTATAAGACAAGGAAAGAAGATGTGCCACTATTATCTATGAAGGCTGATATTATAATCCCAGAAATGGCTGTGGGTGGATCACTCTCAGAAAAACTCTATGGCAAATTTAATTTGAACCAGATTTCACATAGGCAAGGCAGCTACCACAGCCCTCTCCCCATCTTCCACACTGATATGCCAGACTGACCTTTTCACTACAAATATTCCTGCTCTGATAATTCATGGAGCTGTATAAAGCACAATTCTGCTTCCCAATTCCATCTGTGCTTTTATTACAGCTCCAATTTGTCATTTCCCCTAACTGCTGTATCAGTCAAACCAACAGGCATTACTTGGTATTTTACATTGGCCCTTGTGCCCTCCCATTATTTCAGCAATCATCCTTCCTTTTTCTGTATTTACAGTCTTTTCAGCATGGACATTTTTAAGCTGAGAGGATGAGATGCAAACCAACTAAATACATTTAACAAAAAGGTCCATATGATTCAAATGTGCTTTCCCTCCTTATTGCTGAGGCATTCATTCACACTACTTGTTCTTCTAGTGTTTAATCACTTTCACTTTGACTATGGTGTAATTTCTTTTACCCTCAAGTCTTTAGACCTGCTTACCGATAAGAGCAATTTAAGACTGATAATAAAAGTAAAAATATTAAGCTATTCATTTAGGTAGAAGCATACAGGTTGGAGGCTCACAGGATCTGGGAGGAGGAGGGGTAACTGACTGGTAATTCATTCCCCCACAAAGAACTCACCTTGCACAATACTATACACTCTTAGGATTGAAAAGGCTGCTTTCCTCATCAATCTGTTTTTTTCTTCCCTCCCTTAAATGCCCTCAACATTCCCTGTCTCCTAGAAAAGCAGTCTTCAACTTTTCCAAGACGTGGGATGGACCTCTAACTCTCCAGGCAACAGCACCATAACCCACTGAGCTGCAAGCACATGACATATCAGCAACATGTGCAGAAAGTGAGGAGTTAATGATATGATCTTGCTGCTGTTAAGACAGAACTGTGAGCAGCAAACAAAGAAAGTTGAGAAAGGAGAATGCTAGGAAGTATACCATAGAGTGGAACAAACCAGTATAGGTACATTGATACTCCCCCCTCTACAAACACTCTTGCTTGCACTCCCTCCCACACTGCTCAGCCATTTAAGAACACAGAGAAGCCATGCTGGATCAGGTCAATGGCCCATCCAGTCCAACACTCTGTGTCACACAGTGGCCAAAAAAACCAGGTGTCCACCTCTGACCAATGTTCTTTACCCAAGCATGCAACACCAGGTTTTTCCAAAAAGCAGCAGCAAAAACCAAAATGGCAGCATTGTAGGCATTTATGGTTTATCAAAGCTCCACAATTCACCTGAAGATTATGATCCATGGATTGTTTTACTTACAAAGTAATAGCTTCCTGCATTCCTGGATCCTGTTTCACTGATCTCCAGATAGCGCTCGACCAGCCAATTACTCTATTTATAATTTTTGAAACTCACTCTGAACTACTCGAAGAACATAAGAGAAGCCATGTTGGATCAAGTCAATGGCCCATCCAGTCTAACACTCTGTCACACAGTGGCCAAAAATCCAGGCACCATCAGGAGGTCCATCAGTGGGGCCAGGACACTACAAGCCCTCCCACTGTTGCCCTCCCCAAGCACCATGAACACAGAGCATCACTTGCCGTAGACAGGGAGTTCCATCTATACCCCGTGCCTAATAGCCACTGACGGACCTCTGCTCCATGTTTACCCAGTCCCCTCTTGAAGCCACCAATACATGCAGCTGCCACCACCTCCTGTGGCAGTGAATTCCATGTGTTAATCACCCTTTGGGTGAAGATTCCTTTTATCCGTTCTAACCCGACTGCTCAGTAATTTCATTGAGTGTCCATGAGTTCTCGTATTGTGAGAAAGAGAGAAAAAGTACTTCTTTCTCTACCTTCTCTATCCCATGCATAATCTTGTAAATCTCTATCATGTCACCCCTCAGTCGATATTTCTCCAAGCTAGAGTCCCAAGCATTTTAACCTTTCTTCATAGGGAAAGTGTTCCAACCCTTTAATCATTGTAGTTGCCCTTTTCTGGACTTTTCCCAGTGCTGTAATATCTTTTTTGAGGTGTGGTAACCAGAATTGTACACAGTACTCCAAATGACGCTACACCATCGATTTATACAGGGACATTGTGATACTGGCTGATTTGTTTTGAATTACCTTCCTAATAATCCCCAGCATAGTGTTGGTCTTTTTTATTGCAATCCCACACTATCTCAACATTTTTAGTGAGTTATCTACCACAACTCTTAAGATCTCTCTCTTGGTCAGTCTCCACCAGTTTGGACCCCATCAATGTGTATTTATAGTTAGAATAGCCATGCTTTCTGGAATATGCTTATTCCTCATCAGGCCAGGTTTTACTCTTCATTTTAATTTTCAAAAGCACTTCTTCAAGTACATTGAAGTACATATCAAGGGGGCAGTTTGCCCCAGGCACAGCTTAAGGAAAGGTGCCCTTGAAGCCAGCATCATCCTGCCTCTGGCTGAACATCTTACCTTTTATTTTTAAAATGCAGCTCTCCAAAACTCAAGCAAACTTCCTTAACATATCATACAGTAACTGCCACTCTGTAGGTCATTTTTTCCAGTAGCCTAGCCTTTCTCTCTCCTTTTCCTTGCACCTAGCTCAGCCAGATCTTGCAAAGTAGTAGCTAGGGTGTTGCAGCAAGATAAACAACCTTTCCCTCTCTTAATTTTTCTCTTTCTTTCCATACATTTCTCATTCATTTATGTCTCCCTTCACCTAATGTGCCTTCCCCCACCACTTTATTTTTACTTCTTGACCTCAAGAAGAGAGCCAGTTTGGTGTAGTGGTTAAGTGTGAGGACTCTTATCTGGGAGAACCGGGTTTGATTCCCCACTCCTCCACTTGCACCTGCTGGAATGGCCTTGGGTCAGCCATAGCTCTGGCAGAGGTTGTCCTTGAAAGGGCAGCTGCTGTGAGAGCCCTCTCCAGCCCCACCTACCTCACAGGGTGTCTGTTGTGGGGGAGGAAGGTAAAGGAGATTGTGAGCCGCTCTGAGACTCTTCGGAGTGGAGGGCGGGATATAAATCCAATATCATCATCATCATCAAGACCATTTCATCTCTATTTTGCCTGATGACAGAATGTTTTTTTTTAAGAGTAGTATAATAGCAAACCTTTGTTTATATTATGCTGGGTACTCTGTACATTCCACTAGCTCTGCCAGGCTTAGAAAAATCCTCCCCCACCTTCATTTTCTACTGCAGAGATTCTCTGGTTTGACTTTAATCCTTTGAAAACAATGGAGGATGGGGGCACACTGGGAAAGTGTAGTGTAGAGGTTAAGAGTGGCAGACTCTGGAGAACAGCTTGGGTTCTCCACTCCTTCACATGAAGTCAGCTGGGTGACCTTGGGTTAGTCATTGTTCTCTCAGAGCTCTCTCAGCCTCACCTACCTCACAGAGTGTCTTTTGTGGGGAGAAAAAGGGAAGGCAATTGTAAGCTGCTGAGACTCCTTCAAGTAGTGAAAAGCAATGTTTAAAAACTAACTTCTTCTTGGTGGGTGGAGGGGAGGGTGTGTCCTAACATCCAGTCTGGTGAAACCTGTGATCATTATTTTGTGATGTTTTGGCTAGTGTTGGTCAGTAAAGTTAGTACCAAGGTAGACTCCTAGCTCTCAAAAATGGCTTGTAGATATTTGGGATGGTCATCCCATGGGCTTTAAAATGGAGTGCCTGCTCAGAACATGAATAGAATGATGGATTTATTATTATTTTTTTTGCCATCAAGTCACAGCTGACTTATGGCAACCCAGTAGGGTTTTCAAGGCAAGAGTCACTTTAGAGGTGGTTTGCCATTGCCTACTTCCACATTGGCCCTGCTTAGTTTCTGAGATCTGAGGAGATTAGACTATCCTGGGGTTATCCATGTCAGGGCTGGGTTGACAGTAAAGTGACTGGCCCATGGTCACCCAGCTAGCTTCCATGGTACAAGTGGGGATTCAAACCGGATTTCCCAGATCCTAATCTAGCACTATACCATACCACACCAGCTTTCATAATGGAATAGCATGCTGGAATTTGATTTTTTTTTACTGGCACAATTATACATATGAAGTTAAAAACAAGAAATTCTTCACTGTCTGTGTTTTTTTTCTGGCCACTGAATACAAAGTTTGGGTCCAGAGACACCTTTAGGACCAAACTTTGTTCTGCTGCTTCAGCCCAACACAGCTACCCACCTTAAGCTATCTTCTGGCCATTATTATTATTCATTCTATTTCATAATTATTACTAAAAATAATTTTGCCATGTAGAGGAGGGGCCCTTACATGGATAGCCCCAGCCTAGCCTGATCTTGTTAGATCTCAGAAGCTAAGCAGGGCTGACATGGGCAGGCAATGGCAAACTCCCTCCAAATGTCTCCTGCCTTGGAAACCCTATGTGGTTGCTATAAGTCAGTCATGACAATAGCAAAAAAATTAGAGCGGAGTAATTAAAAAAGTATCCATACTTGATGCCAAATAGGCTAAGTATGCCATTGCATATAAATGCCTCCCTCATCTATGAGTGGTCTGATTTTTCTGCTTTCATGGTTGACACAAGCCACCTACAACTACAGTATTGGTGGTGGGAAAAGTGCCATCAAATCATAGCATGATGGCATAACATGAACCTTCATGGTGTTTCCAAGCAAGAGAAGAACAGGGGCAGTTTGCAATTGCCTGACTCTGCATAACACAGTAACCCTGGCCTTTCTTGGGGATCGCCTATCCAAGTACAAACCAGGGCCAATCCTGCCTACCTTCCAGAATCTGACAAGATCAGGCTAGCCTGAACCATCCAGGCTAGGGAAAACTATAGTATTAGATACAATAAAATAAAAGGAAAAGGAAATTAATCAATACTGATGACAGAACAAACCCTCTCTGATTGTTAACAGACTGACTTTTCTTCTTCTTCTGATAAGACGAATGCAGTTTTTCATCTTTAGGTCATTGAAATTAACAAATCTCTAAGACAGAAGCATAGCATAAAGGTACAAAATGGTGGCATATATCTATGAGTTACATAACTAGAATGAGTGTTCCAACGTAGTATATAAAAGAATAATCTGCAGAAACAAGGCAGAACCCCAATATGGTCTCAGCCTCCATTCAGTATAGCTCAGATTATAAACTTCATAACTGCCAGGGATGTAACAAAGCAAATTTTATCTTAACTTCATTAGGGACTGAATCTGATTCCTGGCAATACTTCAGATGCATGCCTCAAGGCTAGGTTTGCTGCAGTTCTTTTATTTTTAATACTGATTGAATATACACTTGACAGCAAGGTTATTTGCTTTTAATTGATAAGGAAAGAAAAACACACACAAAGTTAAAACCACTCAGAACAACAGGATGGCAGTTGTAGTCTAAATCCCCTAGTCAAATCAAGAACACAGAAGTTCTGATCTTCATCTATTTCTTTAGCACAGTTAGTCTCTTCTGATTTGGAACTGGAAGTTCAGCTTACATAGCTAATAAAGGAGAGGGGCTTTTTATTTATCTGATTTCAATACATTCCAGATATCAGACTCAAGAGAGATTCATTAATGAATAAAAATGCTTGCTTCATTCTCGACAGAAAGGCTCTTCCTTGTAAATATCTACACCCCACAGACTTTACACTGATTACATTCCTTAATGCCAGCTTGCTCATGTAAGTTAAAGTAACACAGCTACTTGACAATCCATTTCATTGAGGAATACTTGGAAACTGGAATTATCCCCATTTTAATTTGACTTCCACCTCTGTTTTGGCACTGAAACTGTTGATCACTCTGATGGACAACCATCACTGGAAGAGAGAGAGAGGGGAAGCTTAACCTCACTGATTTTCCTGAATTTTCAGTAGGTTTCAGTTCTGTTAATCATCATGTTCTACTGGACCACCTGTCTGAGCTGGAAATTTTGGGAACACCGTGTTCCAGTGGTTCCTGCCCTATCTGGTAGATCAGTTCCAAAAGGCAGGGCTGAAGGGCTTCTGTTCTACCTTGCAACACTAGTTCTGCAGGGTGCAACAGGAATCCAAACCACCTTCCATAATATCTACGATGATGAAGATGAAGGTGAAGATGAAGGTGGTGATGGTGGTGGTGGTGGTGATGGTGATGATGATATTGGATTTATATCCCGCCCTCCGCTCCGAAGAGTCTCAGATCGGCTCACAATCTCCTTTACCTTCCTCCCCCACAACAGACACCCTGTGAGGTGGATGGGGCTGGAGAGGGCTCTCACAGCAGCTGCCCTTTCAAGGACAACCTCTGCCAGGGCTATGGCTGACCCAAGGCCATGCTAGCAGGTGCAAGTGGAGGAGTGGGGAATCAAACCCGGTTCTCCCAGATAAGAGTCCGCACACTTAACCACTACACCAAACTGGCTCTCCACAAATGTCATCCAGGGATTCGGAGTGGCATACAACAAGTATACAGATAATAACCAAACAGATATTTCTCCTTTTTATCTAGCCCAAGTGAGACAGTAGATGCTCTGCACAGGTATCTGGATTCAGTAATAAGCTGGGTAAGGACTAATAATCCAGTTATGTCCCACTTTGCGGCAGTCTTTGCAGTGGAGGACGGTAAGCAGTGGGGTGCCACAGGGCTCAGTACTGGGTCCCATGCTCTTTAACTTGTTCATAAATGATTTCAGTGAAAACAGAGTTGGATGAGATCCCCACCCTAGAAGAGACTGTTAAAGCCATCAAGCAACTGAAAAGTGGCAAGGCAGCGGGAGTTGATGGAATCCCACCAGAGATCTGGAAGCATGGGGGCACAGTACTACATAGCACACTTCACAAAGTACTTGTCACCTGCTGGGAACAAGGCAAACTACCACAGGACTTTTGCGATGCAATCATCATCACTCTACACAAGAACAAAGGGGAAAGGTCAGACTGCTCCAACTACCAGGGGATAACCCTGCTCTCCATCGCAGGCAAAATCCTTGCCAGAATACTCCTGAACAGACTGGTGCCCACTGGTGTAAAGCAAGGCTGCGTTCTCACGCCAACTCTCTTTACAATCTTCTTTAGCATGATGTTTCAAAGAGCCGCAGTAAATCTAGATGATGACGATGGTGTCTACATCCGCTATCGCACCGATGGCAGCCTGTTCAACCTGAGGCGACTAAAGGCTCACTCCAAGACAATGGAAAAACTTATCCAAGAGCTACTGTTTGCTGATGATGCTGCACTCGTCTCCCACTCGGTATCAGCTTTGCAGCATATGATGTCCTGCTTTGCAGAGGCTGCCAAGCTATTCAGCCTAGAAGTTAGTCTGAAGAAGACAGAAGTTCTCCACCAGCCTGCACCCCAGGAAGATTATCACCCTCCCTGCATCACTGTGGGTGAATCAGTTCTGAAGATAGTCCAGCAGTTCAGCTACCTGGGGTGCATCATCTCCTCAGATGCAAAGATCGACAAGGAGATTGACAACAGGCTGGCAAAGGCAAACCATGCATTTGGCCGACTGCACAAAACAGTGTGGAGCAACAAGCATCTGAAAAAAGGCACAAAGATCAATGTTTACAAAGCGGTTGTGATGACAACCCTCATCTATGGCTCCAAATCGTGGGTTTTATACCGTCATCACCTGCGACTCCTTGAGCGCTTTCATCAGCGCTGCCTTCGCACCATCCTCAGCATCCATTGGAGTGACTTTGTGACCAACACTGAAGTCCTCAAGAGGGCGGAGGTTACAAGCATCGAGGCACTGCTGTTGAAGACGCAGCTGCGCTGGGCAGGGCATATTTCTAGGATGGAAAACCACCGCCTTCCCAAGATTGCTCTGTATGGCGAACTTTCCACCGGCCATCGAAATAGAGGGGCACCAAAGAAGAGGTACAAGGACTCCTTGAAGAAATCCCTTGGCACCTGTCGCATCAACCATCACCAGTGGTCTGACCTAGCCTCAGATCGCAAAGCATGGAGGCACACCATCCACCAGGCTGTCTCTTCCTTTGAGAACGCACGCATAGCTGGTCTTGAGGACAAAAGGAGATTGAGGAAGAATCGCACTGCTACAGCACCAACCCCAAATCAGACTTTTCCCTGCAGCCACTGTGGCGGGATCTGCCTGTCCCGCATTGGTCTTGTCAGCCACCAGTGAGCCTGCAGCAGACGTGGACTACTGCACCCTTCTTAAATCTTCGTTCGCGAAGTCAAGCCGAGAGAGAGAGAGAAATTATTTGGAGTTGGGAGTAAGCAGTGAGGTGGCCAAGTTTGCAGATGACACTGAATTGTTCAGGGTGGTGAGAACCAGTGAGGATTGTGAGGCACTCCAAAGGGATCTGTTGAGGCTGGGTGAGTGGGCGTCAACACGTCAACGTGGCAGATGAGGTTCAATGTGGCCAAGTGCAAAGTAATGCACATTGGGGCCAAGAATTCCAGCTACAAAAACAAGTTGATGGGGTGTGAACTGGCAGAGATTGACCAAGAGAGAGATCTTGGGGTCGTGGTAGATAACTCACTGAAAATGGCAAGACAGTGTGCAATTGCAATAAAAAAGGCCAACGCCATGCTGGGAATTATTAGGAAGGGAATTGAAAACAAATCAGCCAGTATCATAATGCCCCTGTATAAATCGATGGTGCAGTCTCATTTGGAATACTGTGTGCAATTCTGGTCACCGCATCTCAAAAAGGATATTATAGCATTGGAAAAAGTGCAGAAAAGGGCAACTAGAATGATTAAAGGGTTGGAACACTTTCCCTATGAAGAAAGGTTAAAACTCTTGGGGCTCTTTAGCTTTGAGAAACGTCGACTGCGGGGTGACATGATAGAGGTTTACAAGATAATGCATGGGATGGAGAAAGTAGAGAAAGAAGTCCTTTTCTCCCTTTCTCACAATACAAGAACTCGTGGGCATTCGATGAAATTGCTGAGGAGTCAGGTTAAAACGAATAAAAGGAAGTACTTCTTCACTCAAAGGGTGATTAACATGTGGAATTTACTGCCACAGGAGGTGGTGGCAGCTACAAGCATAGACAGCTTCAAGAGGGGGTTAGATAAAAATATGGAGCAGAGGTCCATCAGTGGCTATTAGCCACAGTGTGTATATATGTGTGTGTGTGTGTGTGTATATATATATATATATATAATTTTTTTGGCCACTGTGTGACACAGAGTGTTGGACTGGATGGGCCATTGGCCTGATCCAACATGGCTTCTCTTATGTTCTTATGACCCAAAGCAGCTTACATGAGCATTCTCTCTTCCTTAATTTTATCCTCACAACAACCCTGTGAGATGAGTTAGGCAAGTATGACTGCATCAAGGTCCACAGTAGAGAGGGGATTGAGAACTGGGTCTCCTAGATCATGGGTAGACACTTTTCCCCAGAAGAGATGTCCCATATTGTGTTGTTACAGATGACCATTTATGAAATGATAATTTTCTCACAATACACAGGAAATAACAGCCTGATAAACTGGCCAATGTCCTGTCAGTTTTACCGTATCTAATAATTTCTGACTAAAAGCAGATATGATCGTGGCAAATATGTTTTATCTACTTCACATACACCCCTCTGCCCAGTGGGTACCCGGAGCAACTTACAACAACCTATGAGGTAGGTTAGGCTAACAGTATGTGACTGGCCCAGCAAGCTTCCCTGGCAGAGCGGGGATTAGAATGCAGGTATCCCAGATCTGACATTCTAACTCCTCCACCACACTGAAGAGCTCTCTCTTTGCCATCACTTGTAGCATGAAAATGATACCACAGTGTTGTGCTTGTGCTGTTTCTCAACCTAGAACAGAAAGCGAGGAGGCAAGCAAGCAATAAACACATATTTTCCAGCAAGGAATTTGGTTCAAGTAATAAATTCAAAAGTCAAAATCTCAACTCTCCAGGTATAAAATTTTTGAAAGCCAGTTACTATTTTTTAAAGTAATAGCAATTGTATTTTGCAATTCACAAAAATTCATTGATTTAACTTAAAGGACATTTGCAGTATCTAATGGAATGTAAAACCAGAGACAAGAATCTATGGTCAACTGATAAGTCTGCTCATCTAACAAGAGACTGGATTTGGGCAGTATAATAATGAATTATAGAACATTCCAAAGTCTTGCTTCTCTGAAAAGTTGATCATCTCCAATGCACCGGATGTTAGCAAATTCATGCTCATACTCTATTAAGTAAATCTGAACTACTGTGAGATACAAGAACCAACTATTTCTTTGAACACCCCAAAACTGGTCACAAAGTGTTCAAATCTCCTCGATGTGAAGAATTTCAAACTTACTTTTCAAGCATTACTCTAAACATTTATGTCCTAGGAAACTCTGGGATCATATAACCATTGAACAAACACAAGACCACAATCCAGAACTTTAAAAAATTATTTCACATGCTTAATTTATTTACATTCCTACCTACTGTTTTCCAGACATAGGTTAAAAGCTGTTTCTCAAGTCCTACTCCTACAATTTAAAATGGTAAAATTCACACAACACTGATTAAGAGACAGAACTAAGAAAAATCTGAAATCTGTCTGCTGTACAGCCTCATGGTGTTCAGATCAACAGCTACATTACAGAGGAAATTACCCAACAGAGTACAATCACAAGTTGAATCATGAGAATAAAATAAGACAACAAGGCCAGACATGTAAGAGGGAGAGATAAAAGCAGGGTTCACAAGCCTTTTTTTAAAAACGGCACATAAATACAACCCAGCAATGGAGAGAATAAAGGGCTAATAAAGGAGCATTAAGCAACCCACTGCAAATCAAGTGTGCCGGTTTCACCAGGTCTCCAGAACTACAGTATAAACTAAATGGTCAATGTTGCTCCCACCAGATTCATACTTAAGCGTTGCAGAGCACAAAGGTTAAGAAACAGTTTCTCTCTCAGTAGAGATAATTGTGAAAATTTATACAGTCACTTTCAGCCCCCCCCCCAATACCCAATTTGAAAAAGTAAAAAAGAGAAACATTGACTGCAGATCTATACCCCACCCTTCTCTCTGAAGCAGACTCAGAGTGGCTTACAATTTCCTATATCTGCTCCCTCCATCACAGACACCCTGTGAGGTGGATGGGGCTGAAAGGGCTCTCACAGCAGCTGCCCTTTCAAGGATAACTCCTGAGATAGCTATGACTGACCCAAGGCCATTCCAGCAGGTGCAAGTGGAGGAGTGGTTCTCCCAAATAAGAGTCTCCACACTTAACCACTACACCAAACTGGCTCTCCACATTGAGGGTCATGTTGAGAGGAACACAGTGTCAACCTCATATTTTAAGTCTATTTTTGATGAATATGGATCGAGAAGAGGCCAGATAAAACCTAAAAATGAACATACATGAAGCTGCCTTATACTGTTCTATCAACATCAGTACTGTCCACTCTGACTGGTAGTGGCTCTCCAAGGTCTATCATCTATTTTCAGATCCTTCTAACAAAAGATAGAGATGTTGAACTTGGGACCTTCTGCATGCACAGAAGATGCTCTAGCACTGACCCATGGCCCCTTCCCCAACTCATGACTCCTTCCCCAACTCATCAGCTAACTTAATAATGGATGCATCATGCCATTCTCTTTATGGTCATGCTCAAGAACCATAAGTCAGCTGTTCAATAATCACATAATCTTTTACACAAGCTTGGAAGCTGCCTGCCAGACCAACTTGGAGTAGTACTGGCAGAAATTTAGATATTACATGGATCCATTGTTTTGGACCTATATTGTCCTAGTTTTTAAATTGACCAGAGCCAGAACTTGATCTTGGTATGTTGCCATCTTACTATTGTTTTGTGATTTTGTTGTACTGCGGTTTTAAAATTGGTCTACTGTAAGACCCACCCTAAGCCTGTTTTGTGGGAACAGCAGGATAGAAATGAAATAACTTCATTTGGCATCTGTTCACCACCTATACAGTTCACAGATACGATTCCTAATTTACTAGGAAAAATTTTCAACCCAAATGTAAGTCTCTGGCTCTTGTTCACCTGTGTGTTCAAATAAATGCAATACATTACAATCACTCCTAACATTCTCTCTGTAGCAAGAGGGTGCATAGTCATCTTACCTATGTATCAATAAGTTTCTATGACTAAACCAATGCTACACAAGTAGCTGACATTTGCAATTCTTAATCAACTCATTTGTTTATTTCCCTATCATGTTTAAGAGAAGATTATGAAGATACAAATAATAGCTGTTCCAAACATACACAGCTTTCACAACAAAGCCGGTAAGGTGGCGGGTGGTGCCAGGCAATAGTGACAAGCTCCTCTGAGTTTATGAAAATGTTTTCCAGTCCATTTTAGATTTTCAAGAATGATCTTTGGTGAATGGGGTAATGGATCCTTTGAAGAAATGCATTTTTCTCCGAGGATGCTGGCAAGCAAGAAAACTCCTCCCTTTGTGTTTTAAACATTTTCTTTCTCTGAACTGGAAAGGAAGCCAGTGTGTAATGACCTTCCAGGCAAATCTTCTTACAAATGCTAATTGAGCTAGCAAGATAGGATGATTAAACAACCCCCCCTCCTTCCCTTCTTCGAGCAAGGAACATACACGTGGAGGTATCAAATGCTAGAGCAGGGATGCATCCAGGGGCAGCACTGGGGTTTTTGCTGCCCCAGGCTGCCCTGATGCCCATGGGGGTCAGAGTGAGGCAGCGGCGAAAGGCACCACAGGGCTCCTGTGCCTCGCTCAGAGGCTGTCTCTCTTTGTAGGGGAGGCAGCAGGGAGCAAGGCCACACAGCCCCTTTCATCTGCCCTGCTGCCAGGCAGGCGAATGAGGCCACGGGGCTGCTATGCCTCACTCTAAGGCTGTCTCCTCTTCCAGGGAGGCAGCCAGGAGCAAGGGTGCGAGGCCTCCTTCGTCCGCCTGGGTGGGCGAAAGGGGCCGCAGGGCTACTGCCTCGCTCTGAGGCTACCTCCCCTGCAAGAGGGTGCCTGAAGGTGTCCTGTGGCAAAGTGGCACCCGAGGCAACCTACTCCCATCCACTGGCTAAGGATGCACCTGGCCCATCCAAGGCTTTAATCAGTCTCATGGCTCTTCCCCTTCCACCACCTATCCTCATCCTTTTAAGCTCCAGGGCTGCCAAAGTTCCTAGTGCCTTCTGCCTTGTCTTTGCTTCAGCAGGAAGCTCTTCAGGGCTTGCAAAGGTGCAAAGAAAATGCAGAATGGATTTTCTGTTAAGGTCTCTGTGCCTTGATAGACTACCCCAGAGACCTTAATGGAAAATCTATTCCATGTTTTCCTTGCAACTTTGTCTGTGTGTCAATGTATTTCAGTGGCATGGAGTTCAAAGTAGTTTCACTTTCCAGCATTTGTATGGCCAATTGAAGCTGTTGCTTGCTGGAGTTTTCTCCTTGCAAATAAAGGGTTGATGCTTTGAGCCAACTTGTCTCTGCTGAATGAACCTGAGAACTGGTGCCTAGTGAGTACTCTAACCTGGGAACCCACATCCAAAGGGGGATATTACACAGGAGAGCCATTTCCAATACGAGTAGACCTGGGAGGATGGAGAAGCTTGCAATGTCCAGCCATTTCATGTTTTCCTAAGCTCATAGCATTTTATATTTCTAGTTTCTGTTGTGATCCTTGTGCTTTTTCTTGATGCTTTATTTTAAAAATTGCATTGCCAAATCCCCTATTGCCCCACCTTTCAATTTTAAACAAAATATTGCAAGAGTTTAAATCATGTTTGTATTTCAAGTTAAAACAAACCTTTAATTGTGTTTGTCTGTATTCTTTATAAAGTTTATATCTCTGCTACCTGGCATTACATTTTATGACATGCATGGTCCGGTCTAGTCTCATGTCAGAAATAGCTGCCTTGAACTAGGTGGACCTGGGTCAAGGGAGTGGGGGAACAGATTTGATAACATTCCTTGAAATGGGAAAAGAAGGTTTCTTGTGGCTGGATACATCAGAGCAGACCTCTGACCTGAGGTCTAGGGAAGGTGACCATTTTTTCCCATGTGCCCAGCCTATAGGGCTGAAGGAAACTTGAAGGTAATGGAACCTGTTTCATCCTGTTTCATCCTGCACCTCAAAAAGGTCATTATCATGCCTCTGTAGAATAAAGACCTTTCTACAGTCAAGTATGACACAAGAAAGGTTCAATCATATGGCTCTTCTTCATAGACTCAACCAGATATATCAGGAAATTTATCTTAATGTTATAGCTAATGAGTTCATTCAAAGAAAATCAATTAGAACAAACACACTCAGTGTCATTTAAGTAAAGGGGTTTCTGAATTGTTGCATCTTAATAAGTGGATTGTACTTCGATGAGGCAATCTGTATATGTTTGTCACTAATCCTACCAAAACATGCCAACTATTGGGGTAGGAAAGTGAAGGGAAATTGGGAAGGATAGGTGGGATATGGCAGGAGAGGATGCTTGTGAGGAGCAGGAGAAGGGGTAATAGGGAATCAGAAGAATATTTGATTTTACTGTAATTTAAAAAAATGTTAAACAGTTTGCGTTTTTAATTAAAAGTTAAAAGTTGTATTTCAGCTGACTGAAGATTATTTGTTGAAGCTAAATGTGTTTTGCGAGTTGAACCTAAACCGCAGAAATTAATCATGCACAGGAATGCAGTCACTTCCCATAAACTTAATTCTGTGATTTTTATTAATAATTTTTTCTGAATGTGTTTTTAAGGTGGAATTTCTATGCAGTACGCTAAGAAAGCAAGGTATTTTATAAAATCTGAGGTGGCATAACAGTGACTTTTCTTTGAGGTCATGGCTATGGGCACTGTTCTGAGTTGCCTCAAAATGTACTTGTACTCACTTATGGATGAGTCTGAAGTGAGAAAAAGACTGCTACTACTCTGAAGTCTGTACATTACTCAGAAATTGAGTGCACAGCAACTGTTTTGTATTCTGTCCTAGCTCAGAGAGAGTCTTCAGTCATGCATTTACCAAATGAAGGAATCTGATTCTATAATTTAGTACAAAGTCACCCTTATGAATAAGGCAAAAAACTTTCCCCTACAGGCTTTTCTGTGCGTCCTTTCCTACTGTCAAATTTGTGACCACTAGTCTGTCCTAGTACATGGTATGTATATTTCCACATCTTAAAATTAATATTCTAAAAGAGAATTTCAAAAACAGGGCACAGCAGGAGACCACTGAGATACCACTATAACCACTGGCCAATTCCCACCTTTTCCTAAGTATGACCCAGCCCAGGGGCATTGTCACTGGGCCCTGGTTCTTTTACAGACCCAGCATAGCAACACCTCCAGCCCCCCCTCCCTTTGGGTCATTCGAAAGTCTAACACACTAGATCATAGATCCATCACTACCATGTCTAGATTTTTATTTTATTTTGAAGGGAGGCTATATAACCTTCTGTTTGCCTGGGGCAGCTCAGCTGACTTGCTTACATCATGTCTCCCAGCATGATCAGACAAAATCAAAACGGAGACAATAAGCCTACAATGAGGTGAAAAACATGATCCAAGACTATCCTAGGAGATGACCCCATTCTAGCTCATTAGCTGCACAGTGTCTCCTCATATACATATTAGAGGGCAGGAAACAGACCTTTCTTCCTTTAAAACATCTATTGTGCTAGTTATAAATTCTTGAATTATAGAACATGTAACCTTGAATGTTTACTGGATATGCAATTATCTCTTTCATGAAATCATAACAAGCTCCCTAACAGATTTATCTAAAATACATTTATCCTTTCATTTTTGAAAATATAGCACTTGCCAAATCTAAGCCAGATACATTCATTTGCGCCAGAAAGATGAGAGAACAAGTGAACTCCACCCTACTTCAATGTAATTTTAACCTGGAGAAACATTCAATTGAGATTTGCTACATTTGATAACCAACAGCTGATAAAGCCTTTCCAAAAACACTTTATCAACAAATACCCAAGAACACTGTATATTGGAGACACAAAGGGGACAAATGCCAATACACACACAGAGTCAAAACACACACGAGAGGTTATGTTAACTGCAGTATCCTCAGTGGTTTAAAAAGACAAAAGCATGCATAATACTGCAATTCATAAGAGACAATGTCTCAAGATCCTGAATGACCTTGATGCAAACTGACAGGTCAATCATGACAAAGCAGTGCTGTCTGGGAAGGTTCCCTCCTCCTAGACAACACATACTTGTCTGGCACAAGAAGTAGGAGGATGAGGGTGGCAGCCTAGAAACTGGGTAACATCAGAATTTTCATTGCACCACAGAAGGCATGTCAAAGTGAGTTATGCTTCATTAGCTTACTGTTAGGCTGAGTAGCCTTCTATTTTACTCTTCCTAGGCAACTGTTTGTATAGATAGTACAGTTTGCAGAAGCAGACAATGGCAGTAAAGAAAAAAAATCTCTCCTTAAAACGACTGCTTTGGAAGCTCCCTAGCTCTAATCATTCAACAGCTTTTCAGACACAAAGTTTCTGGGGGGGTTTTCAACTCCTTCCCAAAATCTACTTCTCTTGCTGTTAGTCCAAAACACTGTTACATAAAGGAAAGATGGGGAAGTAGGGAGGGACATCTGTCATAACACAATACAGAGAACACCAGTTTACAACGCAAGGGCAAAGGTCACCAGGATTAAAATGAATGGGAAAACAGGGGAAGTTGGAGCAAGAAAGTTTTCAGCAGAATACTTCATACTGATGTAGTCTCATGGACTTTAACAAACATATCACTAGGACTGGGCAGTAACCTTCCCTCTTAGTATCCCATTTCCTGCTTTGTCTTCAGTATCAAAACAAACTTTTCCAAACTAGAACAGTCAAGAAGTAGCTCAACAACCTCCAGTGGAATAACAAGAATCTGAATTCATGGGGCTTAACTCCAGAGACTGATTTCAATGTTACATCTCTGTCCTGGAAAATACAAAGAAAAGAGCAGCTTCAAAGCGCTGTGAGTTGACAGAACCAGGGCTACAGATTTCAAAGCAAAGGGTATGACTTCCAAGTGGGCAACCGTGTTGGTCTGAAGCAGCAGAACAAAGTAGGAGTCAAGTTGTACCTTTAAGACCAACGAAGTTTTATTCAGAATGTAAGCTTTCATGTGCTCTAAGCACACTTCATCAGACGAAGAATTAGGTACAGTGAGCAGTTCCAGTTAGACTTACGCTGTAGCACTTCGAGTGTTTATAAATTAAATTCAGACAAAAAATCCCAGTCACCATGAACAACTGTGTACTGCTCAGAAGCATAAATGTGTTGCTATTTATAAACTGTAGCTATTTACACAAAGGTAAAACAACCAACTGCTTTGCCTTCACTTGTAGGAAATACTTTTTTCCACTAGCTTGGTTCTTACCGAGGCATGTGTTGTGACAGAATACATTCTGAAGTACACAGAAAAGAACTCAGGCATACTCGCAATCATCCACAGGTGAAACGTGACTGCATTAGATCAGCAGCTCTCCCAGAAACTCAGTTTCAGGAGAAGTAGCAACAACAAAGACCTTGATGTGTTTTCCAAATAGAACAATTTCCTGAGTTGCAGGACTATTATAATCAAGCATATCTACAACAACAATATATCAAACTTCAACCTCATAAGGAATAAGCTGCTATTTGTTCAGAAAGAACTCAGCAGCAGAGCATAAACTTTGTACGCATAAGGCCACAAAATCACAGAACCACAAAACTGGAAGGGGCCAAAGAAGCCATCTAGTCTAACCCCCTGCTCAATGCAGGATCAGCCTAGAGCATCCCTGACAAATGTTTGCTCAGCCACTGCTTAAGGACTGCCAGTGATGGGGAGCTCACCACCTCCCTCAGTAGTTGATTCCACTGCTGAATAACGCTTACTGTAAAAAAGTTTTTCCTAATATCCAGCCATTGTCGCTGTTAATTTAAACCCATTATTGTGAGTCCTATCCTCTGCTGCCAACAGAAACTGCTCCTGCCCACCTCTAAGTGACAGCCCTTTAAATACTTAAAGAGACGAATCATGTCCCGTCAACCACCCCTTCTCCAGACTGAACATTTCCAAGTCCCTCAGCCTTTCTTCATAGGGCTTAGTCTCCAAGCCCCTGATCATCCTTGTTGCTCTCCTCCGTACCTGCTCCATTCTGTCCACATCCTTTTTGAAGAAAGGCCTCCAGAACTGCACACAATACTCCAGATGTGACCTGACCAATGAAGCATACAGGGGGATTAGGACATCTTGTGATTTGGATGTTATGACTCTGTTGATACACCTCAAGATGGCATTAGCCTTTTTTGTCACTGCATCACACTGGCTGTTCATATTTGACTTATGGTCCACCCATATCCCAAGATCTTGTTCACACACACTGCTACTAAGAAGTGTATCCCTCATTAAGTATGCGTGTTCCTCATTTTTGTTACCCAGATTGTAGAACTTGGTCCTAAGGCTACCAATTTTAATTCTTGTTAAAAATTTTCATGTAGCATCATTTTGTTTGGGGGTGGGGAGAAAAACAGCAAAATAATAGCATACCAAGTTTGAGCCAAGTGACAACTTTTAAGACCAACAAAGTTTAATTCTCAGTATAAGCTTTTGTGTGCATGCACATTTCTGCATGCATATGAAAACTTATACCCAGAATTAAACTTTGAGGACTTAAAGTTGCCACTGGACTCAAATTTTGTTGTCATGCTTCAGACCAACACAGCTACCCACCTGAATTGTAGATCCATTAGACTCAGCTGCCTTAGATAAGATAGCATCTTATCTGCTTTGGACAATAATGATTTGTCTATGGTCTTATGGCTGGATCGGCATTTGAATTCAAGTCTATATTCAATAACATCAAGTCTTCAAATTCAGTAGCATCAATTGGACAGCACCAGTTGTCAATGGACAATGCCACAGCATCTACAAACACCCCCTCCATACACATATATCCATCTAAAAGTTGTAAAGAAAATCTCCAAGAATTACATTGTAACAAATTGGGGGTGGGGGGGAGGCTTATGCAGAGACTTCCAAAATACTTTTTGTGCATATGTTCACAATACAATTTACAGTCCTTTGATATTCAGTCACTGGTTGGAGTCTAGTAATTCAAAAGAAATAGGAAAACTGTTCATAAAAGTCAAGGAAAATGAGCTCTATAACTTTCTACAAGCCTATTATATTCTTTGTCTTACATATTATACAGCAGATATTAGTATCAGAATTTGCACCCTTGGAGGAAGCAAGTAAATCTTAGAAACACAAACCTACTAGCACCTGGAAGCACATTAGTAGTCTCATTACAGCATAAAGATTATTTACAATACTTTACACTATTTCTCCCTATTATACAGTTGGTGTTATGTAGCAACACTTGCTTAAAGCGCTGAAACCAATGCATTGCCACATGAGGAAAAGAAACTCAGTAGTACCCTCTGAATGACACCCATATGCCAGATGAGACTTTTCAATCTTTGTGCCGCAGTTTTTCCCCTTGACTTCTCCAATCATTACACTCTGAGTTCTGTTTTATCCTCTCACTTTTTAAATTGCTGGTGTTATTCCTGCAATTCTAATATAATTTCAATATTTAGTTATTTAGAATATTTCTATGCTGGCTCTTCAGAATCCTGACCAAGGTGGCTTAAATTAGAAACCGCAGTTTTAAAACACAGGCAGCATAACCATTACCCTTAAAATACAGGCAGGACATTAAAAAGGTGATTAAAGCCCTTATTTAAAGCCTGGGTTAAAAGATGTATTTTAGCCTGATGCCTAAAAGAAAGTAAACGGAACCAGGTAAATCTCAAGGAGGAGGGCATTCCAAGGGCAAAGCACCACCACAGAAAATGCTCTGTTGTCACCTGTCTCACCTCCAAAAGCAGGGGCATAGAAAGCAGGGCTTGAGAGGCAGATCTTAACTGAGGAGCTGTATAGCATGGGAGGAGATAGTCCTTCCAGCACCCATAATAATACTTGGAATAGAATCACAGGGTTGGAAAGGGGCATGCAGGCCATCTAGTGCTCAGAGCACTCCATGTGTATTAACTTCTGGTAATTTTTATAAGAGCTCAGTAACACAGGTCATTTTTATCCTCAGTATCATCCTTTCCATGCTGTTGATGGGGAGTGGAGAAAAAGTCAGCCTAATGGCAGAGGCAACATTTGAACTGAAAACTTCTGAAATCTCATCTAATTTACAGTTGTGATCATTTACTGCTCACGGAACAAGATTAAACTTTTGACCCCACACTTTTTTTTAGCAATTTAAATTTAGTTGTCTACAGATACACTACCCTGAACAACTTTTGAATAGCTTAGGGTTTTTAAACACATCAGAACTTCCAAGACATTCCCAGATCTGCTTATAATTTAGATCAGTTTAGCATATCAGGCAAAAACATCTTGAGGAAACAGGAGCAGCCCTGTGAAATGGGGGGGGGGAGGTATATCCTCATTCTATATCACACATATTACCAAAAGCATTGATTTTGGGGATGAGAGTGAAGCTGACATTTCTGCAAAAGGGTTGACATAACAGGTTGAGAAAAAGAATTCAAATATAAGTGTTTGCTTTCACTGAAGCAATCAGAGAAAGGCATTGACAAGGCTGGCTTCTAATCAGGACACTGAATTGTTTTGAAAGACCATGGTCAGGTCCTCAGCTGTATTTCACTGCAAAAGACAGAACCTCTGGCAACAGGGAGCCCTCTACTGTTATGCTGCCATACTGACTTTAAAAGGAGAACTAGGAGAGCATTCATACCATATTAGGAATATGCTATTTGCAACAAAATTGCCTTTAAGCCAAGATGATTTAGTTCTCCAGCATGTAATGTTTACTCAATCAGCATTTCTCATTCATCCATGTCAACTCTCAGAATGCAATAGCTCCTGTTGGAAGGTTATGCTTCAAGATTCAATCCTACGTGCATAAACTTGGGAGTAATTCCAGAAAAATTTTCATATTAGTACAGCAAAAAAGAAAAAAAGAAAAAGAAAGGATGGTAGCATAATCTACTTTTGTGGACAACTTCTGCTAGAGTAAAATTGTGTAAATTATTTTCAGCTCTGCTAACATTTCTTACAGGTTCTCTCTTGGCTAAAATCAGAAGATAGAAGCAATCGTGTTAACCATTTTCTTACTGGTGACTACTTTTTTAACTTGTGAGTTACTGTAATTGTAATGGCCAATAGTTTACACAATAAATTTTACTGAACTGAACTACTGGTACTCTGTACTGGTTCATACCAGCTTACTTGTCAAATTAGAGTCAGTATAGGCCAGTTAAAATTTCAATTAGTATCCAACAGACATTTACAGGAGACTTTCAATTTTTATGAAATATGCTTCAAAATGTAATTTTATAGTATTTTGATCTAGTTTACTGCACTTTATTGTACATCATTTTTATTGTTTGTAATGGCCATTGGCCCTATGCAATAAAACTGAACTGAGCTACCAGCTTACTTTTAGCCCTTGTTTCTTAAGACTCTGAAGAGCCACACACAAGTGTTGACTTCACAAGAAATTGGCTTACAAGTAAAAATGCAGCACCAGAATATTATGCCCTCTGAAATCCATTCTGGGTTTTTTTTTTAAGTCAAAGTAGTTGTTGATAAGGAAAAGCTGTTTTCTGAGATGCCTTGTTCAGAATAACATTAATTTTTAAAACAGTCTTGCAAATAAGTATGGGCAGTACTTTCTCACAAAACGGTTTACCAGGTTGCCACTTATATACATCCACCTATCAGTGGATGTCTTGAGTGGTGGGACTAGAAAGCTATTCAGCCAAGGGAACAGTCACATGCCATGAGGTGGTAGGCAAGTAACCAGTTGCAAGGGTGCCTTAAACCAAAAGTGACAAAAAGACCCATTCGCTGCTTTGTGTATTGTCCTCCATACATTTATGGTTGATGGTTTTTTTATTTGTTTAAAATTATTATTTTACTTTGGAGCAGAGGAACTACTACCATCATAGCACAGCTCTTTTGTCTACTTTAAACCAGGTTTACCCCACAGCACACACAAAACGCTTCTGATTTATTCAACAAGTCAGGCTAATCACATAAATGTTAACTGAGACATATAGGGTGTTGTCATTATTTTGTACATGTTTAAGAGGGATCAAATACAACTGCTGCAAGTGCCTTCCATACAAAAGATTCTCGATATGCTTTGCAAAAATTCTCAATGCACTTTACAAAACCACACACATACATTCATCTCATCTACCAAAAGTAACTTTATGGGAAATGAACATCAGATGTTTAAACACATGCAAGCAACACTACAAATCTCTGGACAGATGGCAGTGAAGAGTACAACATCTAGAGCAGTGGTCCCCAACCTTCTTGGTACCGGGAACTGGCATCAGGGCTGGCCCGCCCACCACGGCCCCAGGGCCGGCAGGGTGGGGGCACCGAATTTCCCCCCCCCCGCCTCCTGTGGTGCTGCACAGCCTCACCGCCCCACCGTGCCCTGCAGCCTCACCACCCGCCCCTCGCAGCGCCTCTGCAGTGGTGGGCAACCCACTGAAGAAGCGGCCTGCCGGAGTTTAGCTCCGTCGCCCCCCCACCCTGCGCGACAAGGCTCGGGTCTCCCCTCCTGCTGCCTTCCCTCTCTCCCCGGCACTGCAATGCAGCATGGCACTCTGTCGTCGCCCTCCTTCCCCCCCTCCCTCAGATCGAGCAGAGTTGAAACTGGGCCTTTCCAGTTTCGATGGGGCCAGCGTGCCAACTAACACTTTGAAGTACGTGTGAGAGAATGCTTCTCCCCCCTCACTTCCGGTTCCAGGTACTTCAAAGTGTTAGATGGCGCGCTGGCCCCATCAAAACTGTTAAGGCCCAGTTTCAGCACGGCTTGGCACAATTGGAGGGAGGGAAATGATGGAGCACCGCGCTGCATTGCAGCACCGGGGAGAAAGGGAGGGCAGTGGCAGGGGGGTGACAAAGCTAAACTCTGTGGCGGGGGGCCGCCAGGCTTCGCGGCCCACTTGCAGACAGGCCGCAGCCTGGTAGTGATTCCCGGCCCGGGGGTTGGAGACCCCTGATCTAGAGAGTTAGTGTCTAGCTCCCCAAATTGCAAGTTTGCCAAATCCCCACCTCTGTTCTTGCCAAAATATTCCAGAAGGGTTCAATGATAGTTGATTAACACAAAAATAACCACAAAGTCTTATGGCGCATTAAAATTCTTTCAACACACCTATCTGTGGACCTATCATACCCTAAATAGCCTTTAAAGTGTCATATCACCTACTGCCTTTATTGCAAATGTGTGCCATCCATCTGCCGTGACCACATAGGAGCCAAGAACTTTTTTTATTTTCCAGCAAAGCTGGGGTGTCCAACCCTTCCATTAACCGCTGGCTCTATGCTACCTTCAACATTCAAATACTTCCTTCAGTATCATCACAAAAGATTGACTGAACTCTAGTCTGGTCAAGGTGTGTCTGTGCTAGATTCACATCCAGATACAATTCTGCTGAAGACACAACAGTAAAAGGACTAGGGATCATGCCAAAGTGATCATAACTTGCTGCACAAGGCATCAGCTGTACCATAATTAAGATAGTTAATGATGCAAAGGTAACTGTTTCCTCTTCTTCTTTGCTTCAGTTTCATCATTGGCAGACATTAGGGTATCTTTTTCAGAGGAGGAACACACAATTTCATCTACCAGTCGAAAGTATTCAGAAAAACTTAACACCTCTAGATAAAAGCAAGTCTTGATAAAAGAAAGCAGTGCTGAAAAGAGAAAAGCTAATGGTGAGTTAAACTTCCCAGTGCTTGCTGACAGAGACAGGCAACCTCTTACCCAGTAGCAGAAGAGATGTCAGCTCCAGCAGAAGGCACCTCATCTTTGTAAAAGGGAGAAGATAAAAGGACATCACTCTCTTTTTCACTTTCTCTCCTACTTATTCTTTTTATCTTCTGCTGTCAAACACCGCAGCTTTGTATTTTCCAGAAAAGAATATTTTGGTAGGAGTTAGAAACACTGGGGGCGGGGGGGGGGGGTACTAGAACACAAAAAAGTGAAGGAAGGCTTAGTGAGAGGCGTGGAAGTGTCCTCAGATGCTGAAGGATTATTCCAAACAGACACTGCTGCTTCTCCAAAGCCTGACACATTGCATTTTGCAGCACCTACTTTGATTTCTCCTACTCCAGCTTCCACAGAGCAACAGAAGTGTACTGCTCCCTTCTTGATTAGCCCTTCCTAGAAGGGGGAAAATGCAAGAAAATCCTTTCATCAAGACTTTGTTTCATGAGAACTTGAAGCAGAGACTTGTCCAGAGCTTAATAACTTGGGGCAATTAGCACAACTCTCCCCTTGAAAACTGTCATTTGTGTCCAAAGGTTCAAAGCCTTGCACATACAAATCAGTTCTGTAAGAGTCTTCAGCTGTTGGCTTCCTTAAATGAAAGGCAAAGCAGGGCTCAGCTCTTTCCTTGCCTTGTAGTAACTGTATCTACAGCTGAAGAAGAGATCCGTCTCCCCCTGGCTGTTTAACTCTCAAGGACGGGTCACTTAAGCAAGCAGAGCTGAGAGGCCCCTTCAGCAGTTCCTTCTGTTCAGTCTCGGTGCCTTGTTCAGGTGCTTACAGTTCACGCCTGCTTCTCCCTGGAAAAAAGGAGATAGGAAACTTAGGAAGCCCGGCCAGAGACCAGTATCGCTTCGTGCTATTGTTTAACTGACCTCGAGAAACCAAGCATGAAATGCAGGGGGTTTGTAGAAGAGCCAGTGCGGGCCGGACTGAAGAAATTCAGCTAAGCCGAATGAGCCGCAGCCAGCCTCCTCCCTTCTCTCCAAAAGACCCCATCTGCGCAAGGGGGGGGGGCGGCAGAGAGAGCGAGACCAGCCCGCTATTGTTTCAGCCAGCCAGCTAGCCGCCTCTCAAACTGGAGGGAAGGGCTTCGCAGGGCACCGTCTGCAAGAAGGGACCTTAGCAGCAGCAGCTGAGCGAACATTCCTAAAGCGGGAGTGTGGCGGGCAACTGGCAACGCTTCACCCCTTCCCTGTTGCCCCGATCCTCCGCCGGCAGGTTGCAACACCCACCTCTTCAAGAGACACCCCCCTCTTCCCGTAAAAGCGAACTCCTCCCCCCACACAGGGGGACCTTGGCAGGCAAAAGAGCCGCCCCGCCGCCGAGAAGTCAAAGAAGGACTTCTGTCTCCCTTCGCGCGCTCACCCGCCCCAGCCACTCCCTTGTCCAGACGAGGTGTTCCCCACTCCACGTGCCCGGGCCCCGGACTGCAACCTGCCCTTGCTCTCTCCTCCTACCTGGTAGTCCAAACACTCGCTCCTGTAGCACCGCTGCTAGTCTCTCGCTTCCCAGTCTTTGCTATCCGACCCACGAGGCGAGCGAAGCTTACGGCGCTACCTCAACCCACCCGGGTCGCCTCTCAACCGGCCGTCTCCTCAGCTTCTCCGCTCGGGTTTCATTCTCCGTTCAAAAGCCGCTGGGGGCGGGGGTGTTGCCGAGCGTCTCCTCCCGCCCGGGAGGCTCCTCCTTCTCCCCCTCGTCCTGCTCTTTCTCTCCTTGCCAGAGCAGAACAGAGCAAAGCTAACCGCCCACAGCCTGCCTTTCTTTTTCTCGTCGTCCCTCCCCGTTTCCTTCCCTTCGCCTCTGTAGGCTGGCACTAGCCGGCGAGAGGCGTCGCCTCGAGAACGAGGAAGGGGGCTGCTTCTCGCTGCAACGGGCGAGGGGCTTTGGGACTCGCGGCCACAACAGTCCCTGCCTTGGAACCTGGAGGAGGATCATATTTCAGCCCAGACTGTTGTGATCCTCCAGTTCCAGCTGGCGGTGAGGAAAAGCAACGCGGAGCGGTAGGGAAGGATAAGCCTCCAGCGTGGGCTTCCTTTCGATCATTAACCAGTGTTATCTCGTAAAAGCAATCACAGCCTCTCTATATCAGACCAAGCCAATACAAGGCTTGCCTAAGCTGCCTTCCGACTTTCGGGGCCGTTGACTTCTTCGTGTCGACTACTTACAGAAAAAGCTGAGGATTCCGGGGGTGGGGGGACCAGCCAAACCAAGGGACCAAAAACAGCAACACCCTGAAATGTGCTTGTGGGTTAAAGCCTTGCGACCTTTGACGTGCTTCAAAGTGTGGCGCTGAAAATCCATGTGGAGCTGCTGCAATTCTAGATGTGGGCCAGATAATTATGACAGCAATGGAAGCAGTTGTGCCCCATTCCAGTCCTCCTGGTTCCATTTTCGCAGGTCTAGATACGTCTGCAAGTCTGGCAACAAATGTAAAATGTAATATCTTCAGTTACTTAATCTGCTTTATTCTGGAGTAGTCCCAGTGGGAGTTTCTCCAGGCAGTGGTTTGACGATTATGGCCATAGAAGTGCCAGAACTTTCACCCACTCAGGCCTCGGATACAGTGAGAGCTCACAGGAGCACAGCTCCTCCTCCTCCTCCTGAAAGTTCCACCTCCTTGTCCATTGAATAGTATTGCACAATCCCTGGATGAGCTCCACCGCCTATTGTTCTACAAAATGGCCCCTGCACCCACTCAATAACATTAAAAACTTAAAAGATTACAATTTGAACCTTGAATGTAAAGCTCTAAAACCCAACCTCTAAAGTAGAAAGCATGATTTTTTAAAAAGGCTATGGATTGCAATATGGCATGTTCCTCTGTTGATCAGTGTTTCAACAGCAGTGTTTTCTGTATGCAGGCCCCCTGATCCTTCTCAAATCTGCTTTGCTACAATCTTTTGGGAAAGATTTCATTAAAGCCTGGATGGCTGCCATGTCTGTGGGGAAAATCAGATTTTCTTGCCCACATGGCAGCCATTTTCCTTAACCCTGTCCCCATGTCAGCCATTTCTTCTCCCTGCTGTCTGGGGACTTTATTTTTTAAAAAAGCAGCACTGGAATATTAATCTCTGAATGATCAGCTTTCATTTCAAAAATTAAGTTTCATCCTTTTCCCCTTTGGGGCTATAAGGAAAAAAGACAGCTTTTCAAGGCAAGGGATAGAGGCTTTTTTTAAAAAAGAAAGTTGGGAACCTTCTGGAAAAGCCTATGGTGGCCCAAGGATGGAGGGGCCACTCTCTGCTGCTGTTCCAGTGCTGATTTTTTAAAAATAAAGTCCCCAGACAGCAGGGAGAGGAAATGGCTGACATGGGGACAGGGTTAAAGAAAATGGCTGCCATGTGGGCAATTCCCCCTGCTATTAGCAATCTGCCCATAACCACATATTCTCACAATAGCAAGTAAGTGGTTATGCGCATGGGCAAAGCAGACTTTTTAGAAAATAAAGTTGCCTGCCCACTCTCTCTGCATTGTCTGGAGAAATTAGTTCCAGAGAAATTAGAGGTGCATCAAGCCTGTAGTGTGACCGCATCCCAAGATATTTATACAAGCTTTGGTTCTCTAATCCAGATGTTTCTTGCCCAGATTGAGACACAGTCCAAGAGCAGATGTTCCAGCCACAGAAGGCCCAACCTGCCTCAAAGGTATCAAGTCCAAACTAAAAGAGGTACAAAACTAGAATATCTTCTTTTATACCAAACTGCCAGAAGTTGCCTGAGTCTAGTTGACCAATGTGTTGCTAGCCAGGTGACCTGACCGATCAGGTGTGTTGCTAGACTTGGGAACACATACTCTACACCTGCACATAGGCACGATTATGTAAGCTACCTTCCCCCATTCAGGGTTCTTTGTGCTGATGAGATGGAATGTGGAGGTGAACACCCCCCTCTTCCTCTGGCCTTCAAGCTTCTAGGCTCCAGTGGTCTCATTTACACTTGTGGCTAACTTCTATCTTTACTCTCTCTTTCCCTGAAACTGTGAAATCATTAAATTTCCAGAGAGAGACCTTTTATGATTTTACTAGGCCTGAAACCTGAACCAAAGTTTCTAACCCCCCCCCCCCAAGAAACTGCTAAGCAAAGCTATTTTCTTGACAAATATAACTGAAGATGAAGGCCAGATAAAAAGTGGGATAATTGGTGAGTGGGAAGGAGTGAAGGAAATGGGAAAGGAGGAAGGAAAGATGAAATAGCGTGGGAATGTGGACAGGAGTATGCGTACCCCTCAAGTCCTTGTGGGTTCCTCACCGTGCAACGGCCAAGCCTGCCAACAGGCACCACTAAGCTGGGTCACAGTTTTCCTGTGTAGAGGCTGCCAGGGGGTGGGAAGGAGAGAAAGGTGAGTTGGCTGATGTGAGGAAAAAAGAGAAGGAAGCACAGAAGGGGGAGAAACGGGGGCTTTCAAGGAAGGGGAAGGGGAAAGAGCAGAGGAAGGTTAAATGTTATGAACCCCACAAGTCCTTGTGGGTCCACCACTTCTAATGTAAAGATTCTAAAGCAGTGTTTTATATATATAATTGTATTACATTTATATCACACCCTCACCTGATGGGGTCAGAGTGGCCGAACACAAATAAAAATATTAAATAACCAAATGAACTCCCAATGACCTGAATATAATTTCTGAGCAGATTCTTATTGTATTTGCCTTATCTATAGTGCATCCATACTTTTAAAATAGAGCACTTGATATTTTTAGCAGAGAGTAACCATAGAAATATATATTGCAAGATATTTCAAAGGAGCAGAAAATTAGTAAGCATAGCTTAATGCTGTAGAGAGCTCACTGAGCTTTCACTTTCTCCTCTTTTCTTCTTTCAGCATATTGCATTAATGCATAGTAACAATAGTATACATAAAGAGACCATGGAAATTACTTTATAGTATTATAATATTAATCCCATTTCAGTTAAATTAGATTATTATAATAAACACTGTGTGCCAAAGACTTAATAGGCACCTGTGTGCTCTGGATCCCCTTAATCTCTGTGTCTGCTCTCTTCTCTGACCTCAGTAATCACTTAAAAATAGCTATCATTACTCTTCCTTTCACCGTCACATCTCTTTTAAAGCACTTATTAATCTTCAAAAGAATTTTTTTGTGGCAACCCTGTATTTATCCCTATTGCAACTGAGTTATGGGTAACTGATTTTCACAAAGTTGTTCCAGGATGGAACTGTTTTATAATTGAGGAATTCCCTTTTTCCTGCTTGGTAGTCTGCTTCATTTCTTGCTGTGTGTCAGAAAACATTAATTATCCTATTCCTTATCCATTAATTTTGCTGTGCACCACATGGCTATGAACCTAAAACTATTGCAACAAACCTGTGCACTTCCTAGTTTAGAGTTTGAATTGATGTGGCCTTGACAAGAATTTGAAGATCAGTTCTTTCAGCAACTATATTGTCAATCAAGCCTTACGAAGTGTGACTTTGCATGTGAATATGCCAGCCATGATACCACTGCTTATTTTATAACATAACATATAAGTGTGAACCAGTGATCAGAAGTATGTTGATAGATTCAGGTGAGCAGATGTGTTGCTCTGAAGCCATAGAACAAAGTTTGATTCAAGTGGCATATTTAAGACCAACAAAGTTTAAATTGTTCAGAAATATGTTGATTTAAAATAATGCTATGAGGTTTTGCTGTACCTCATATTGTAGGACTCACATTTGCCCAGTAGCAGTCTTGGTATTATTTATCATTGGAAGATCCAGCCATTGATCCAGAACTTCCCAAAAGAATCTGTGCAGATGGCTGGATGATTCAGAGCAGATTAATTTACAATGAAAGACAGGCTGCAGTATCTTTTTTATCAGAAGCAACCTTCTTATGCATTTGCTGCAAGGAATTATGAGGCAACCATTACTGGCATAATGTTTGGAAAAAAGAGAACCCAATTCAAATGAATAATCCTATCAAGAATAATGACATTGTGTAAAATCAAAACTGGAGTAAAGTCAGATTGGAAACACATATAATTACTATAGGACGAAAGTGTGGACAGACACACCATTAATTGCAGGAAGGCCAGTGCTGATATGACTTTACAATAAAGGACCTGTCTGTGTGGTGCTTTAATTCATGAGCTCAGCACTTTTCCTGTAAGGCCACTGCATGCAGACTTCCATATGAAATGATCAAATACCTATGAAATGAAGGAAGTTTCCGCTTCTGATGCCTCTCCAGACCTTGTGAAAGGATTTTGTGAGGCAGAACAATTGGTGCTTTTGCGAAGTAGGTAGCAGTGGCCCTCTGTGTAAACCCTCAAACATTTACTATATTAGGGTTAGTAGAATCTTTCGGGATCAAGTGCCGTGTTCTACTGGAGAAAGTTTTCCTTCCAGACGTTTCGTTCTCAGCTGCGGAGAACATCCTCAGTGGCGTTGCAGCCGGAGCAGGCGCTCAGACCTTCTTGGCTGCTGTGCATTGAGTGGGGCCAGGGCTGCTGGAGAGCTGCTATTTGTAGGCTGGAGGGGGTGTGATGAAAGGGCAATTGTTTTGTGGAAGGAGACCACGTCATCCACTTGGAAAGAACTGAAGTCCTTTCTATGGTCTCACATTATCATACTCGCCTGAACAGAGAAGCTATTGAGATTTACAAACACCAGCACAATTTTAACAGAAAGGAAGAAGGCATTTTCATCCACCAATCTTGGTACCCAGCTCTGCAAAACACCCTACAGACTATAAATTGCAGAAAGTCTCAGAACAACCAGTAAATTCCACAGAACAATCAGCACAGTCAACAACCATCTTCCTTATCTTCAAACCCCTTCCAGCCTTCCCAGCAATTAACACAGAACAATGGTCACATTCAACAGCCAGTTTCCTTATCACTACCCTTCCAGGAAGCCCCACCAAACAATGGGCACATCCACAAAACAATTGCCCTTTCATCACACCCCCTCCAGCCTACAAATAGCAGCTCTCCAGCAGCCCTGGCCCCACTCAATGCACAGCAGCCAAGAAGGTCTGAGCGCCTGCTCTGGCTGCAACGCCACTGAGGATGTTCTCCGCAGCTGAGAACGAAACGTCTGGAAGGAAAACTTTCTCCAGTAGAACACGGCACTTGATCCCGAAAGATTCTACAAACCCTAATGATGTTACCAGCCGTGAAAACCTGAATTCTTTGATTTACTATATTTACATGAAGATTTTTGTGCAGAACCTACTCCTTCTTTCAATTAATCCAGGAATTACTAAATTCAGGCTACTAGTTTACTATGGTACAGTTGCCGTTGTATCCATAATGCATACATAGTACTTGTAGGGGGGAGTGTATGTGTGGGCAGACTTGAGTCCACCTCCCAAAAGAAATTAGCGTTATGAGTTACTGTATTTTCTGCCACAAAAGACAGGACATTCCAGTGATTTTACTGAATATCCATAAATAACCAAGTTATAGGCCAGGAGTGGCCAAACTGTGGCTTGGGAGTCACATGTGGCTCTTTCACACATATTGTGCGGCTCTCGAGGCCATCACCACCCCATCAGCCAGCTTGGAAAAGGCACTTGTCTCCTTAAATCACATCTCCAAGCCAGCCAGCAGCTTGTAGAATATATATACAGTTAAAGTTGCTTTCTTTCCACCTCTCCTTCCCCATCTATTTATGGCTCTCAAACATCTGATGTTTATTCTATGTGGCTCTTACATTAAGCAAGTTTGGCCACCCCGGTTCTAGGCCACCATAGTAGGTGAAGTACTTTTTACTTGATATCATAGATTTATTCTTTTTAGTGTCTTCAGGTTCTCAGCGACCCCATGGTGCAGAGTGGTAAAGCAGCAGTACTGCAGTACTGTGGTCTGAACTCTCTGTTTACGACCTGAGTTCGATTCTGGCGGAAGCTGGATTCAGGTAGCCGGCCCATGGTTGACTCAGTCTTCCATCCTTCTGAGGTCGGTAAAATGAGTACCCAGCTTGCTGGGGGGAAAGTGTAAAAGACTGGGGAAGGCAATGGCAAACCATCCCATAAAAAGTCTGCCATGAAAACATGAAAGCAGAGTCGGAAACGACTGGTGCTTGCACAGGGGACCTTTCCTTTCCTTTTTCTTCAAGTTCTCAGAAATGAAGAGCACTTTAAGATTTCACCCAGGAACACAGCAATTTACTACAGCTCTGCTGTAGAGCCATCACTGTGACTAGTCAGGTTGTCTGAGTTTTTTATGCCTAAAGTGCCCAGATGGGTCAGAAAGCTAATTTGTGTAGTCATAAAGTTACTCCCCTGTGGCAGTTGATGCCAGGGGAGTTCTGTCTATGCACCACCAAATCAAACAGGGAGTGAAAACTATTTTAAGATAAATCAACATGTTTTCAGATTTACAGGGCATCTGTCAGCAGGGACTACAGTGTATTGTGGCTAATCCTGCTTGCGGATTTTCTTTTAACCCGTTCTTAACATGGAAGTCTATTAGTATATGTGCGTCCCCTGCATTATGCCAAGAGCAATTCCCTTATGAGCTTAAATCTGTATTCTGATGGGATGAAATTATGTCATCTTGTTGGTATAGCTCCAGCAACCAAGATAAGAAATACTATTGTACAGGGGCAATATATGAGTTTGTGCCTCATTTGAGGTGCACTCTTGAGGAGATATGGGCATCTTGTTAGGTTCTGAAAGCCACACTGGAAATGTGTCACATGCTGGAGCCCTGTGAGTATTTTACTTACTGATTTTCATTAAGTCAGTAAATGCTAAACTCAAGCAACAAGCATTGAAATAATTCTGAAGTTATTCTTTAGAAATGAGCAAATGGAGATAAAGTTTGAGAGTTTGACCAGTGAGATCAGCTGTAAAGAGACCTCAGCATGCATTCTTGGCAAAGTCACTGTGGTTCAGAGAACATGCTTTGTATTCAAAAGAACCCAGGTTCTGTTCCTAACATCTCCAGTTCAAAGAATTTTGGGTAGCAAGTGATGGGAACTGCCCTTCTCTGCTTGAAATCTAGAGGACCATTACCTGTAAAAGTAGACAGTGCTGAGCTAGATAAACCAATCTGACTCAGGATGAAGAAGAGAAAGTATATCTTCACTCAACAAGTAATTAAATTGCGGATTTCACTGCTAGTGGACATAGTGATGACCACAAGCATTGATAGCTGTAAAAGGGGAGTAGACAGATTCATGGCTGTCAGTGCCTACTAGCCATGGGGACTAAAGGGAACCTCCATGTTCAGTTACATAACAGCGCTAAAAGGCAATGTCAGGGGAAGACCTTGTACTCTATGCCTTATTCTTTGGCCTGAAGGGCAACTATCTGAACTCAATGACTAGTCTTATCTAGTAAGGCAGCTGTTAAGTCTTGGATACCACTGAAATTCGGCACAAATGTGGGGTTTCTGTCCATGGAGCACAATTTTCTTGCCCCTTCTGGAAAATCCATAAGAGGCAACACAGAGAGGCTATTGCAATGAAGTACATAAATTAGATAAAACTGATGCAAACAAAGATTGCCATCCCCCATTGGAGTAATGGATCTGTTTGATGTGATCCAGTTCTAAAGTATCTTATGTCTTAAGTCTCCTAGGGATAGCATAGGCTTAAGTTTACAAGTCATTCTACCAGCATTTATGTGACTCACTGAAAGCCAGACTTGTCTCTTTTTGGACTTGGTGAAACAGCCATCTTCAGCAAATCTGCACCAGTGCCCCCTCTACTGCAGCAGTTTTATGCAATGGCTGTACCATTGGGGAGGGGCTGGATGGGAGGGAGGGTTTCAGTGTGGTTTCATGTGGCATCCTTTGGATGGTCATGATCTGCTGGAACCATAAAAGCCAGTACAAACTTCCTAGATTTGTAGGTTGGCTGAGCATTAATTTGCCTCTTGGTCAAAGGGCCTGATTCTTCTGGTACCAAAGAGAGCTGGTGTAGACAATACATGTATTGTAGTTAGTGGTCTCAATGTGTGTTTAACTTTTCTCAAACAAGTAGGCATGCCGCTTTGGGTTTACAGCAGCATATCTAATGATCAGGCACTCAAGACAACTAGAATGGGATCTTATTCAGTGTGCTTGCTTCATAACCAAAGGAACAAGGGTCTTTGTTGTTTTTAAACTGTATCAAGTGGTGGAATCTGTAGCTGGTAACAAAAATCATAGAGTCATGTGCAGAGGGAACATATTTCTTTTGATCAACAATATGTTCTTCCTCTCAAACAGCTTGCTCCTCATGAGGTCAGAAAGTCTTTGGCTAGAGATTTTGCCTTTCCCTGTTTCATCTTCCCCTTCTGTCTTTCTGTAAAAGACTGAAAAGACTCGAGCAAAATTGAAACAGGCACTTCCTTGACACTGGGAGCTTTCATTTTCCTCCCCTGATATTGATGATCAGCGTGCAGCAGGAGCATCTAAACATCTGTTTGTGACCCAGACTGGCACAAGCTTTTCCTACTTTCAGTCAAGTATGTCTTGTATGAAAGCGGAAGGAGCAGAAATGCAGAATGTTACTTCTCTACCAGTTACAAGAGTGCACAATTAGAGCTAGATGTTGCAAGTGATGGGGCTGTTGCAGCTGTGCATCCTTTGTAACTATTTTAACCAAAAACTACACATAATATAGACTATTATCAAAGTGCTCTGGCCTGACTCTACCTCACATTATTGGCTGCCTACAGCAGAGGCTGGGCAATGCACAAAGCAATGGTATCAGGCAGCATGTTGTGTTAAAGTACACATTAGGACAGGGTTGGATTAAGGCCAACTGTTGCCCTAAGTGCAGACCAGCAACAGTGCCCCTTGGCTCTTCCTTTGCTGAACTGACAAGAAATTAGGACTCACTAAGTGTTGAAGGGAAATAAGGGATTTAAAAATCAGTTTTCTCCCAGGCCAGTCCCCATAACTATATCAAATATAAACCTTTTAAAAAATTAACATTAAACAGCAGTAAACAATTTTTTTATTTTAAAAATAAATTTTATTAAAATATATAATTCAAGATTAACAGATATAAAATAACTGTAATTTAGATATACATAGCTTAAAAGGAGGTTATAATATGTAAATATTATATAGATATAGGGTGAATATAATCTAAGAAAGGAACATAACACAAATGGAAGGAATACAATTTCAACACTGCTCTATATAAAATATACAATGATAATCTATAGCATTACTCCTAGGTATTATGGAAAAGCAGGAGATAAATTGAGATAAGCAAAGATCGTCATTCTAAGTTGTCAGGATATAATCAGGTAAGTCTGTCCAAAAATTGCTTAATAGGGATACCACTTCTCTACCAAATCTGTTTCAATTATGTTATTTTCATGTTGAAATATGCTACTTGAAATTTTATCAAACATACAATAGTCCCATAGTTTGGTTCACCATTGTTGTATGATAGGGAGGGTTTCTTTTTTCCAGCACAAAGCTATAAGAGCCTTGTCATTATGAGTTCTTTATGAGCTTTGGGGTTTGTTTTACTTTCCCACAGATTAAAAAGGACTGCTTCTGGAAGTTTTGGGATATCATATCCCATGTATTCTTTGATTTGTTCTATTATTTGGATCCAAAACCTGTGAACTTCTGTGCATTCCCACCAGCTATGAATAAAGGTGCCTCTCTTGCCACATAACTTCCAACAAATTTATTATGTAGATGAGGTGATGTGAGAGTGTAACCAGGGCTAAGTACCACCTTGATATGACCTTAAAATTTGAAAGTTGTATAGGAAATATCTAGAAGTGAAAACTGGTGAGTTCCATATTTGAGCCCACTGTTACTCTGATAATTCCATCAGAAGGACTGAGTGCCAGGCCTTTTGAGAATATAGCATCTTAGTATTATTTGGTTCCATCAGAATCATATATATTTTAGAGGTGAGTCCTTTAGTAGGGAGCTGTTTGCTAACTAATAATTTTTCAAATTCTGTGAAAGATGTGCATAAAGAGAATGGAGGGTATAGGGAGCTGATGAGGCTACTAAGTTGAAGATATTTGTACCAGGGAAGAATAATCAAATAATTTTAATTTTTTTTTTAATCATGGAGGGAACAATGTGAGATGACATCTAGGAAACTAGCATGATGTGTTCCTCGCAAGACACAAAAAGAGGTTGGGCTGAGTCCTGGTGTGAACCAGGGTTAGCCTACAAAGCCAGTTAGGAATCCTGTGCCAGCAATTCAGGGTTGACAAGGAGTCTAATCTACTTTTCTTTTGTTTGCTTTTCTGAGCTTCTTGTGGAGATAGTAAGCCTAGCATATACAAAAGCTCCTGACCCTCATTAAAGTCCATGGCAAGATATATTTTGCCATTTTGCACCACATGTAAATGACCTGTCTTAAGCTGCTTGTATCTGCAATAAGCAATATAAGCAAAAACAAAACAAACAAAACAAAAACCCCTTCTGTGGAATCGTTCTTCCCATGGTGCCCTAACCACGTGTTTATTTTGGTTAATGGTTAATCCAGGGCTGCATTAGGAACACAGAGCAGTTACAGGTCCCAGTTTCTTATAACATCTAGTTCAGGGGTGGCCAAACTTGCTTAACATAAGAGACATATAGAATACTCTCGCCATTGAAACTATATAACATCTAAGAGACTAGCACCAAATTAGTCCGACTGTTTTAGTTATTGAATGTGTAATTTTATAATATGTATGGATTTTAATTGTATGTTGTGGTTTTATACTGTGAGCCGCCCTGAGCCTGCTTCGGCGGGGAGGGTGGGATATAAATCAAATAAAGTATAATATATGTCAGATATTTGAGAGCTGCAAGACAGGAACAGCAGATGTTTGATAGACACAAGACAGGAAGGAAGGAAGGAAAATAGATTTTTATTTATTTATTATTCATTTGATGAGGGAGAGAGGAGTGAGGGAGAGAGAAAAGTGGAAAGAAAGCAACTTTAAATGGATTCTCCAAACCACCAGCTGGCTTGGAGAAATGATTTAAAAGAAAGAAATGTCTTCTCTAAGCCTACCAACAGGGCAGTGGGTGCTTCAAGAGCCACACAATATGTATAAAAGAGCCACATATGGCTCCCGAGCTGCAGTTTGGCCACCCCGATCTAATTCTACCCTAAGTACCTACAGATGCAGTTACTGAGTTTTCCACATCTCACCCTCCTTACAAAGATCTTCCCATTCCCATTCTTTGCTTATTGCACTCAGGGCAATGTGTGCTCTGCATTTAAAAAAAAAAAACCCTGTCCAGTGTTAACTGAAATTCAGGAACAAGAAAAGAGAGCACAGCATAAACCTACCAATGGAATGCATAGCTTATTTGTGAGATATAGCAATGCACCTAAAAGAACTGACTAGAATTGTACAAATGAAGGACTTGCAGGGGGCATCTCATTTCTCTCCCCCCACTATTTCTCTAGTCTGAAAACCCCTATAGCCTCTCTCATTTTCCTTTTCTCCTTCCAACTCACCAGCTGGCCTACTTTTACCTGCCTCTATTTACAGCTGCCTCTCCTTCCCTCCCCCTGGCAGCCTCTACCCAGAAAAACTATGGTCCAGTTGTCTGGTACTGGCTACCAAGCAAAGCCCAGTTGTGTGGCAGAGAACCTTCAAGGATTTGTGGGGGGGGGGCACCTCATGTCCCCCCTGAATCCACTTCTTCACACTATTTCCCTCCTCCTGACAACCATATTTTCACCTTTCCTTGCTTCCTGCTCTATTTCCACCTACTATCCAACTTACCTTTTATCTGCCCCTTATTGTTAATTCTGCTCAATTAGAATAATAACATTTTTTTAATTATTTATTCACTTCAATTATATCCCATCTTTCTCTACAATGTTGATCCAAAGCAGCTTAAAATATTCTCCTCTCCTCCATTTATTCTCACAACAACCCTGTAAGTTAAGTTACACTGAGCAGGAGTAACTGGTCTAAGATCACCTGTGAGTTTCCACTGTAGAGTGGTGATGCGAACCTGGGTCTCCCAGATCTTCATTTGAAACTCTAACCTCTACACAACACTGCCTTTTGAGGAATGGCTGCTGTTAATCAGTGGCAAACAGTCAGTCCTGGATGTGTAATACAATTTGAATGGTAGCCAGTCACACAATGGTTGCTGCCAAGCCTGGCCTCAGTTAATCCTCTCTCAAAGGTCAAAAGTGCCCCCTCTCCCAGTCTTATGCTGACAGAAACCATGGCTTGAAGGCTGGCAATATGGTTGTGGCTGTTAGCATTGGCGACTGACATCATTAATTTCCTTAAGCTAAAAATTTAATATTTTTCTTCATACCTTGGCTGTTTTTCAGGTTTGTAGAAAAGCCATTGTGTTTGTTCATGGCTTCAGTATCTGGATTTCAGTATCTACAGATTAGGCCATATTGAACATTAGATAGCTTTTCTGAATAAACTATACATTATACAATTGTATACCATGTTTTATAAGTATATTATACTTTGAACAACAGTATGCAACTGACCTATGCAAATCTCCACTTTGCCACTTGTTTTGCATATTCTGCTCCTGCCTCTCTTGGGGAGGGACAAGGAACTCACTGGAACCTCTGCCCACTGGCAATTTTAGCAATTCCTGCAGTTTCTGGGTATTTTCCACAAGTTCCAATCAATCAGTCAGTCAGTCCTGCCAACTTTAACCTATATCTATTGCAATCATAAGAGTTAAAAATTGTAAAAATTTGATATTCTTAGAAAGTTGAATTCTACAGATAATGTCATTCTGCAGCTTTCTGTGCTCTTGTGAAATAACAGTGCACACACTGATATTTCTATGTTCTAACTGTTTTTATGCTTCCTTCCTCCCTTTTGCTGCCGGATCCACTATACTTCTTTCTCATGGAACTTCTTGCCTTTGGATTCCAAGAATCCTTTAGTAAGCAGCTGCAATAACATAGCTGTTTATATCAGAGTCTACCATGAGTCTGATGATATTGGGAAGAAAATGTTTATTTACATTGCAAATTGTTTGTTTTGTGTGTACATCTCTGTGCCTAGGGCACTGTAGTGTATTAGAAATCTGTGAATAAATAAAATTAAATTTTGAGCAAAATTACTAAAAGACAAGTTTTTGTTGCATACTCTTTATTAAATTATGTGCATGAAGGAGTTTTGTTCTGTCTCAGTGCAGTGTTTCTACCACAGGAGGATTTCTTCAGAAAGGGTCAGGTGAAGAAGGATTTCTTCTAATTTTAGAGCACAGGGGCAGGGCATTTGTCTTACACATACAACATTCTATGTTCAACCCCTGACATCTCCAGTTGAAAGACCTCAGTCAGAAGCACTATGGAGCTCAGCCTTTCTTGTTTGAGGAGATGACCTATCATGACCTATGTGGCCCATTTCAATGCTTAGATTTTATTATTTGTGCCCTCATACTTTATTTTGGTTTATGTCCCTGATAATCATGCTGCAATTATTTAACATAAGAAACTTTTACTTCCAACACTTGAGCACATGAAGCTACATTATACTCTATCAGACCATTACAACTGTTACTAAAAACAACAACACTACAATGTTTGAATAAAATCTACCTTGTCTCTAAGCCTACCCAACATCTCTACATCACCCCATCTATCTGAGATGCTCATAGCTGCAGTTCGGTATGCAACTCAGAAATGCAATTTTAGAACTATATCACAGTGCCAGATCTACATTCCTGATCTGCATGTTGCACGTGAAGGTCTGTAGAACATCTCTTTGTACCAAGCCCATCCGTACTCTAGAGGAGACAGCAGAACCAATAAAGTGCACTGTTCAGATCCCCTTGGATACTTCCACTTGTCTATTCTGTTGCTGTCTCTGTGTTTACCCAGAATGCTAATCTCAGGGACTTCCTTCTGGCTGCCTCCTTCTCTTCCTGTCTCTGTGCTGGCTCACACTTTCTCTGACCTCCATGAGAGTGTTCTCAGAATTTCTCCATCTTATAGCTAGAGTGCCTATATTGCCTTTCTTCCTGTAACAGTATAGATTTATTTAATAATAAAGAACATCCATGTCTTTCTTACAGCAACAAGCCTTGTGTGGATTTTATTCTAAAAGAAGCCTCCCTCTTTTGCTAGCACACAGCCAGCATCTGTTAACACTGGACAGTTTTTGTTACTGAAGGCTGAGAATCACAGGTGCAGTTCATGAGGCATGAGATCAGTATCCTGTTCTGAGAAACTGCCAGTTTTTTTATCCCACTCTTTCTCCAAAGAGCTAAGGTCTGTATGGTTCTTCTCTCCTCTTCCAGTTTATCCTCAAAACAACACACTGGGTTAGGTTTCAGTGAGAGTGACTGACTGGCCCAAAGGCAGATAGTGAGATCCATAGCCAATAAGGATTCAACCTCAGGTTTCCTAGTCCTAATCCAACACTCATTACTATGTTTTACTAGCAATTACATCTGAGAGAACAGAATTAAAGTTTTGTTCCTGTCACAGATCGACAGAGTCTATACAGCAATATCAAATTAAATTGGCAAGATTACTTGGAGGATCCAATGAAGTTGATGGGCAATAGATTCAGGATGGACAAAAGGAAGCACGAGTGATTAAAATGTGGAATTCACTGCCAGAGGATGTAGCAATAGCCACAGACATAGATGACTTTAAAAGAGAATTAGATGCATGGAGAATTAGTGGCTACCAGTCATGCTTAGTAAAGGGAATCTCCACATTCAGAGACAGTAAACCTCAATACCAGTGCTAGATTGGGGGAAGGACTTGGCCTCTCTGACCTATTATTGGACCTCTAGGAATTGGCTGGCCAATGTGTGAGACAGGATGCTGGACAAAATGGACCACTGATCTGATCCTGCCAGGCTCCTGCTGTGTTAGATAGATAGATAGATAGATAGATAGATAGATAGATAGATAGATAGATAGATAGATAGATAGATAGATGATAGATAGATAGATAGATAGATAGATAGATAGATAGATAGATAGATAGATAGATAGATAGATAATTTTATTTGTATCCCGCCCTCCCCGCCGGAGCAGGCTCAGGGCGGCTAACAGCATTATATGAAAACAAAGTTACATCCAGCATTCAAAATTCTGACAAGTTTAAAATCAATCAATCAATTAAATTAAATTAATAAAAGTGCTATTGCTATTCGTTCTTTTGTGGTGGCGGTTATCCTTAGCAGCTTCTTTCTTCAGCGAAGGCCAGTCGGAAGAGGAAGGTCTTGCAGGCCCTGCGGAATTGTTCAAGGTCCCGCAGGGCCCGCATTTCCTCTGGGAGTTGGTTCCATAGGCTCGGGGCTACAGAGGAGAAGGCCCGGTTGCGGGTTCAGTGACACATCATAGCTTTTCTATTAACAAATGAGTATATTAATTCTTGGTGTAGCGGGCTTCATTCAGGCATCATATAAAGCCAAAGTTAAGTCAAAATATGCATGAGCTTGTCACCAAGCTCGAGCACATTCATTGCTTCTCATCCCCCTTAAAAATCTGACTACTCATGAAGCACAAAAACAGGTGTGCGATGAAGTGGGCATGACCCAAGGGGCTCTAGTTCACAAAAGTAATGCTAGTCATTTTTTTTTTTTTGCTGTACCAAACTAACACATCTATATTCCACTGGAATTATAAAACAAAAATTCACATTGTACATTATGTGTCTCATGTTTTTAAAAGCATTTCCATAATGGTCTGGATGCCTGATCTGCAATCATTAAAGAGCACTGCTCAAAGCTGTATTCCTTGTGGCATTAAAGCAACTAATTTTAAGATCAGAAAAAAATATTACTGATTCCACTACTCCATTAAGAGCAGGAGCACTTTTTTTTTGACAGAAACGCTATAAAAGATTCTTTTTAATCCCTTGTATTTATGTGCAAAATGAGATTTTACCTACATGAATACATCTCTTAACGCATCTTCAGATACCAAGGTTATGTATTTCATAGATTTCCTGATCATTGGGACATAGATTTCTTGCTAAGGAATGGTGCTTGATTGCCTTGTCTCTTGACATTCTCGTCGATTTCCTTCACCCTAGGGAAAAAGAACGTGATGTATAATTTTCAGTGAGCTGAAAAGAAAGCAGACTTCTTCTGTTCACGGGTTTCATTGCCATGCTCTTGGCTCATCTTCTATTGCTGCTTCACAGCAAGACTTCGCTCAGGTTTCATCCTTTCATTCTTCCTCTTGAACAAAGCAGGAGTCAAGTGGCACCTTTAAGACCAACCATTTTTTTATTTAGAACATAACTTTCATGTGCTCTTAAGCATACTTCATCAGACGAGGAATCTGGCACAGTGAGCAAAGCCATACATAGCTGAGCAGAGCCATACATAGCTGGTAGGCAGTGGCCCAGAATGCAAAATGGTACAGATTTAAGAACCAATGACAGTGAAGTAAAATTATCTGGTAGGCAGTGGTTTAGAATGCAAAATGGTACAATGACAGAATACTACAAATTGAGCAAACCTTTGATCTGAGTAGCATGAGCATGTACCATTTTGCATTCTGGGCCACTGCCTACCAGCTATGTATGGTTCTGCTCAGCTATGTACGGCTTTGCTCACTGTGCCGGATTCCTCGTCTGATGAAGTGTGCTTAAGAGCACACGAAAGCTTACATTCTAAATAAAAAATTGGTTGGTCTTAAAGGTGCACTTGACTCTTGCTTTGTTCAACTGCTTCAGACCAACACGGCTGCCCACTTGGATCTATTCTTCCTCTTGGTAAAAGACACAATCGTTAAAGAATCTGCCCAGCAACCAAAGGAAGCCATAATTCCTAATGAAGCCATTAAAACAAATCAAATCAATTCAGCTATAGAAATGTTAGCCCATAAAATTGCCACTTGATGACCCAAAGAATAGCCAGAAAGTTTGTTCTTTATCCATAGCAGTTACAAAAAATACTATATCTCACAGCAGTAACAGTAAAGGAAGCACTTCTGAAAATAAGCTATCTTGTCTCTGATGGAGAGGCACTGAAATGGTCCAAATTGGAGGGGAATTATTCTTAATTTTACTGACATAAGTGAGTGCTGTCAGCAAGCATTGCTGATCTTGCTCAATACCAATCACCACCAAAAGACTGGGGAGATTGGGCTCACTTTGGATGGTACTTTCTGATTTTCCTTCTCATGTGATCAGGAGCAGATGGAAAGAGAAGAGAAAGAATGGATGTTGAATCAGGGCTGGCCATAGTGATTTTGGAAATAACTCCTTCCAAATCTTGCCAGCTTGCCTTCTGCCATATCCATTCTTGGCATCCACATTTTAGTTTTCATTTCATTTGTTTTCTTTTGAAGAAGCTTTTGTTTTGGTTGCTTCACATTCACTGAGCATATTAATACCTAATTTTATCCAATTTGGATGACATTTTTAGTTATTGTAGCCCTCACACAAGGAATACTACAATTAAAATTCTTGCTTACAGAGGAGGCATAGGAAACAATTCAAAAAGAGGAATGAGCACTAATAATGGATAAATGACAAGTGGAAACCCATGAAGAATCACAAGAGAGGAGACTCCCATGTTCCCCCCCTCATCTGTCCTCACTACTGCTTCTATCACCTCCAGCTACCTATCTTTGCCTGCTCTGGCATCCCCCCTCCATCCAACCAACCAGTTGGGGTATCATGGCTGTACATGTCCTCCCTCCCTCAGTCTTCACTTCATCAACCCATCACCCCATTCAAGAGTAGCATCTGCTTCTGTTCCTGTCTTCCCCTTTCAGTCTGCTGCACCACCTGTGGTCCAGGCTAGACATGTAAAATCTTTGTCTCTATGCTTAGACTGCAGCACCAGAATATATAAAAGCTCAAGGATCCTATAATATAGTGGGTTCAATGCAAGGAGGAGACGAGGTCACCGGGTCCGGATGGCATACATCCGAGAGTTCTGAAAGAACTCAAAGTTGAACTTGTGGATCTTCTAACAAAAATCTGTAATCTTTCATTGAAATCTGCCTCCGTTCCTGAGGACTGGAAGGTAGCAAATGTCACCCTCATCTTTAAAAAGGGTTCCAGAGGAGATCCGGGAAATTACAGGCCAGTCAGTCTGACTTCAATACCGGGAAAGTTGGTAGAAACCATTATCAAGGACAGAATGAGTAGGCACATTGATGAACACGGGTTATTGAGGAAGACTCAGCATGGGTTCTGTAGGGGAAGATCTTGCCTCACTAACCTGTTACATTTCTTTGAGGGGGTGAACAAACATGTGGACAAAGGAGACCCGATAGATGTTGTTTACCTTGACTTCCAGAAAGCTTTTGATAAAGTTCCTCATCAAAGGCTCCTTAGAAAGCTTGAGAGTCATGGAGTAAAAGGACAGGTCCTCTTGTGGATCAAAAACTGGCTTAGTAATAGGAAGCAGAGAGTGAGTATAAATGGGCAGTCTTCGCAGTGGAGGACGGTAAGCAGTGGGGTGCCGCAGGGCTCGGTACTGGGTCCCATGCTCTTTAACTTGTTCATAAATGATTTAGAGTTGGGAGTGAGCAGTGAAGTGGCCAAGTTTGCGGATGACACTAAATTGTTCAGGGTGGTGAGAACCAGAGAGGATTGTGAGGAACTCCAAAGGGATCTGTTGAGGCTGGGTGAGTGGGCGTCAACGTGGCAGATGCGGTTCAATGTGGCCAAGTGCAAAGTAATGCACATTGGGGCCAAGAATCCCAGCTACAAATACAAGTTGATGGGATGTGAACTGGCAGAGACTGACCAAGAGAGAGATCTTGGGGTCGTGGTAGATAACTCACTGAAAATGTCAAGACAGTGTGCATCTGCAATAAAAAATGCCAACGCCATGCTGGGAATTATTAGGAAGGGGATTGAAAACAAATCAGCCAGTATCATAATGCCCCTGTATAAATCGATGGTGCGGTCTCATTTGGAATACTGTGTGCAGTTCTGGTCGCCGCACCTCAAAAAGGATATTATAGCATTGGAGAAAGTTCAGAAAAGGGCAACTAGAATGATTAAAGGGCTGGAACACTTTCCCTATGAAGAAAGGTTGGAACACTTGGGACTCTTTAGCTTGGAGAAACGTCGACTGCGGGGTGACATGATAGAGGTTTACAAGATAATGCATGGGATGGAGAAAGTAGAGAAAGAAGTACTTTTCTCCCTTTCTCACAATACAAGAACTCTTGGGCATTCGATGAAATTGCTGAGCAGTCAGGTTAAAACGGATAAAAGAAGTACTTCTTCACCCAAAGGGTGATTAACATGTGGAATTCACTGCCACAGGAGGTGGTGGCGGCCACAAGTATAGCCACCTTCAAGAGGGGTTTAGATAAAAATATGGAGCAGAGGTCCATCAGTGGCTATTAGCCACAGTGTGTATATATATATATAATTTTTTTTTGGCCACTGTGTGACACAGAGTGTTGGACTGGATAGGCCATTGGCCTGATCCAACATGGCTTCTCTTATGTTCTTATGATCATACCTCTCTTTATTGGTTACATCATGGTAACGGGTGAACTAGAAGACTGCTGAACTGGGCCAATGGGGCCAACTATATACTCTTCAAGGTTCTCATGCTAGGACGCCATTGGATCACTCAAACCAGCAGGGGTCTGTGATGGGAGCAGGGCAGCAGGGATTTGGATCCTACTGCCCATTGTTCCTGAGTCCCCAGGTTCAGTGCTCAAGACTCCAATGAGCCAGGCAGGAACACCATTTATACTACATAGTTTTAGTTCATATACACAACAGATCCATTGCCTATAAAGTGTCATTGCACTTTGCAAGCCACTGAGCCAAACACTTGGGAAATAAAGACCTATCAGTACAATCCTTTTTTGTGGCAAGACTGGGGTATCTGGGCTGATTGGAAAAAACATCCCCCTCAGTTATACTTCCTCATTCTCTTCCCCTTCCCCCATAGCCAGGTGCTCGAATAATAGATATCTGAAGGTTTTTAATATTACCAACCAACAACTTTTTCCAGTTTGGATTAGTGGTATCAACTGTAGTAATTGAACAGAAGTACTTTTCCTGTTCACATTTTGACTACTTAATAGTCAGCTGAAGCTGAATCCGGCGAAGACAGAGGTCCTTTGCTTGGGTCGCTGCGGCCCGGGAAGGGAAATCCCCCTGCCAGCTTTTGACGGCGCGCTGTTGATAGCGTCGAGCAGGGTCAAGAGCTTGGGGGTACTATTGGAGCCTTCACTGACGATGGAGGCTCAGATAGCAGCCACTGCCAAGTCCGCTTTCTTTCATCTTAGGCGGGCGAGGCAGTTGGCCCCCTTCCTGGAGCGCGACGACCTAGCAACAGTGATTCATGCTACGGTCACCTCGAGGCTGGACTACTGAAATGCCCTCTACATGGGGCTACCCTTGTGCCGGACCCGGAAACTGCAGCTAGTGCAGAACGCCGCTGCCCGGCTGCTATTAGGGCTCCCAAAATGGGAGCACATACAGTCGGGGCTCCGGGACCTGCACTGGCTGCCAGTAACATTCCGAGTCCAGTACAAGGTGTTGGTCATTACCTTTAAAGCCCTATATGGCCTAGGACCTGCCTACCTTAGGGACCGTCTCTCCCCACACATTCCCCAGAGAGTACTATGGTCGGGTTCACAAAACCTGCTGGTAATCCCCGGGCCAAAGGAGGCCCGTCTAAAATCCACCAGGCCTTCTCAATAACGGCACCTTACTGGTGGAACCAGCTGCCGGAGGAGGTGCGGGCCCTGCGGGACCTAGGACAGTTCCGCAGGGCCTGTAAGACAGCCCTCTTCCGGCAGGCCTATAACATCTAACTGACAATGAGGATACCTTCTGAATGGAATAAAATGCACATACAGACCGCTGGTTTTATTTTTATTTGTTTTATTAATTATGGTTTAAATTGTATCTGTAAATGCTTTTAAATTGAATCTGTGTAAATTATTATGTTGTAAGCCACCCTGAGACACTTCGGTGAGAAGGGCGGGATATAAGTCTAAATATAAATAAATAAATAAATAAATAAATAAATAATATCATAATGCATATTCTAATTCAGTCATCTTAGCTGATTGTCCACCCCTGCCGAGCCTGCTGTCCCCTTCATCTAATTGACAGCAGTACAGATGCACAAGAATTTGCTTCAGGAGCCCCTCAGTTGTTTTTCTGAAGTGCACTGGGCTCTTGTGAAAGTAGCATTGAGCAACACTTTTCCAGAGCTGTGTGGCAGGCTATATATCAGGGTATATCTCCTCTCAGCTGTTCCTGTACAGTGTCCTGAAGCTCACCCAGAGAACTAAGGAACAGGTGTGAGGCAGCTGGTGGTGGAGGATAGAAGATGAAACATTTCGAAGACACGAGAGGAAGACGTCAAAAGACTGCTCTTCCTTGCCAAATGCCATCCTGACTGCCTACAGTTGTCTAATGACAAAGTATTACAAATACTGCCAGGTTCTCTTGCCTTGGTCTCACTGAGCTGCCAGAAATCACTTAATCAGCTGTGCTTTCAGTCCTAGGAAACCTGATGTCTGCCCTGGCCTGTAACTCGCAACAGGCCACTATATCCCATAATTCTGGATTTTTAATCAATTCTGGCTCCAGACTGCTTTGGTTTATCCCCTGATTTCTACTCACATTTTTTGCCTCTAGTTTTCACTTCATCTCCCCGCCCCCTCCCCGGGTTGGTTTTCACTTCTTCTGAGACCACTTTTACCCTCGAGCTTTCTCTGGAAACTTGATTTTTCCTCGTTCATAATGTTTCTGTTGGTTTTCTTTGTCCTGCCCGCTCCCACCCACCTCCAGCCCACTTTTTGATGATTGGACTGTCATGGACAAACGGCTCTCTCCTCTCCCCACACTAGAAGATGAGTGGTTTTGGTTTTTTGTTTGTTTTTAAAAGCACTAAAATATCAATATAGCATTATTGAAACAATAAGTGCATCAAGTTCTCTGAATCCCTAGTTTTCATTTTTATAAAAAGGAAGTCTCCGTGCCTTCATTTGCAGAGATATGTTTTTCCTTATATCTCCACAAGTGGAGGAGACAGGGACTTACTTTATTGTAAAACACCTCTTGTTACAGTACCCTAGCAATATATTGATATTTTAGTGCATTCTTTAAAAGGGGGGGGGTGCTGTGACAACAGCACTCTCCCTTGAAAATCTGCATTATTTAAGGCAGGCGCAGAAGAAGAATTGCAGATTTATACCCCACCTGTCTCCCTGAATCAGAGACTCAGAGTGGCTTACAATCTCCTATATCTTCTCCCCCCACAACAGACACCCTGTGAGGTGGGTGGGGCTGAGAGGGCTCTCACAGCAGCTGCCCTTTCAAGGACAACCTCTGCCAATACTATGGCTGACCCAAGGCCATTCTAGCAAGCGCATGTGGAGGAGTGGGGAAACAAACCCGGTTCTCCCAGATAAGAGTCCGCACACTTAACCACTACACCAGTCTGGCTCCCATAAAATAAACAGCTCCAGAATTGTGAAAAAGCAGGACAGGCATGTGGAAGAACTGAGCCCAAACTGATTCCACTGCTTGTGGATAGACTGACAAGAAAACCATAAATTGAGTGTGTGGACAAGCCCTCTGCATGGCATGAAGGATCAGCTTTCCACCCATCTATCTTTTTAAATTTTGTAAAATCTAGCTTGATCAAAGAGTCCTAGTGACCTTGAAAGCTTGCACAATTGCACCGGTTTTGTTTTTGTATGGGATTGCTTCTATCTCAGTGGAATTTTAATCCCTCTCCATAATCTCAGTTTTGCTTCTTTTGATGTCCTACATTAGCCTCTCCAAAACACAAAATGAACATAGTATGGTGCATTCTGTCCACCCACTGAACCCCCCTCCTCTTTGGGTTTTGAGAACACCACAGAACCTTACACAAATTCAATACATAAGGCTTTTTCTATAGGACTCATTTCCAAGGGGTGGGAAGCTACAGTTATCCTCACTGAGTCTTATAGAATCAGACTCTGTGTATTCTTTTCATGGCAGCTAATCCAAGAGTAAGGCTGTATAGCTCTGCATTATGTTGAAAAGGCACATACTTCCTTATTCTCCTGTTTCTATTCTTCTTGACCTGTCCATCTTTCCACCATGCAGAGCCACCCTCAGTTCCAAAGCATTTTCACCTCTATAGCTTGTGCTATTTTGGAACAGGCGTTTTCTCTGTGGCGAGTGCTCTGTTGTTTGGAACATACACCAAACAGTATCTTGGGGGTGCGTGTGGATATTATTTTCCTTTCTGCAGAATGCAGTAAGAAATAAAAGGTCTGAAAAGTCCTTGGCTTGCATTTCAGCCTCTTACCCTGTATTGTTCTCCCTTTTTTCCTTTAAAATATTGTGTAGATTTAATTAAAAAGTTGAACAATTGGTAAGGGACAGGTTCTTGTCCTGCTCTTTGAAAGACACATTGAACAGCACCCTGCAAAGAAGAATGATGTTTTTTCATTTTCCAAAGTATTTACAGAATAAATAGAAATCAGCTTGGGATATTACATAGGCAGAAGCAGACTTCTGTGTACTTACCTGTTGTGTCTTGCATTTCAGTCCCGAAAGTACAACACAGCGGATGCTACGGAGGTGACCAGTGAAAGTCCACTGGTCCCCAGATGTAGCTCCGCAAATACGCTCCGCCAATCAAGATCTGTGGCGGGAAGTTTAACTGGCCAGGATTGGACCTGGCCAGGCTGAGGGTTGTTCCGGGGTATGTATATAATCCGGACCCGGCCTGCGTTGCCTTGTCTTGTGATGTACTCGCTAATAAAGCATGTTGCCTTCAACACGTCTCGTCACTCAGTACATTACATTACCCAAGTTGGATGGGGAGCTGTGTGATGACTGAACGGTACAGGGTTTCCATTTCTGTCCAAAATGTGGGGCTGCATGGGAAGCTTTTGCATGGTGTAGTGGTTAAGGTGCAAGACTAGAATCTTGCTTGGGTGGACAACTCAACCACTCTCTCAGAACTCAACCTGCCTCATCTCACAGGGTTGCTTTTGAAGATAAAATGGAGGCGGGAATAATGTTGCTTTGGGTCCCCTTTGGACATAAAAATCAACATAAATAAATAGGTCAGTGTTTTGTGGATCTGCTCTTCAGGAGGCCAAAAGTGTGTGTGTGTGTGTGGGGGGGGAGGTTAGATCTAATTTTGCACCATTGTGTATCAGCAAATGTGACAAAATGGGGCCTGCAGGTGCTAACATTTTGTCAAGGGGATATGGAATTTATACAACTGGCCCAGATCTCAAGGCAAGAGATTGTAATTAGGAGTACACTTTCCCAGCTATGTTTTACCAGCCCTGAAAAAAATAAATGCCTCTTGCCTCTGCCACAAGCAAGATGAAGACCTATCGTTTTTAATTCTTCCACTAACCAAAAACTTCTCAACTACATTAATTCATTTAATGATCCTGGCCAGTTCCCCAACCACCTACCAATTTACCCTGAACTTGAGGGCAAATCTTTGAAGTTCAGCCTCTTGTAGTAAACGTAGGAAGGAGTTTGCTCTACCTTCTCTTTATTCTGTGCTATGTGTAGGCCAGTTAGGTCTTTTATGGGAGGAAATGACCACAATAAAGCATCAAGTTCATAAAAGAAAGTTTTATTCTTACTCAGAATTTTTGGATTCTCTGCTTTGGTACAGCCTGGAATATTTACCTTAAAGCTAACCACACAGTGAAGCATTGGTGCTGAGTGTGCTAGCAAACTTAAGAATATAAGAGAAGCCATGTTGGATCAGGCCAATGGCCCATCCAGTCAAACACTCTGTGTCACACAGTGCCCCCCCCCAAAAAAAGGTTCACAAGTGGAGCTAGAAGCCCTTCCACTTTGCCCGCCCCCCCCCCCCAGCACCAAGAATACAGAGCATCACTGCCCCAAACAGTTCCAAAACTATGCTGTGGCTAATAGCCACTGATGGACCTCTGCTCCATATTTTTATCCAAACCCCTCTTGAAGCTGGCTATGCTTGTAGCCGCCACCAACTCCTGTGGCAGTGAATTCCACATGATAATCACCCTTTGGGTGAAGTACTTCCTTTTATCCGTTCTAACACTACTGCTCAGCAATTTCATTGAATGCCCGTGAGTTCTTGTATTGTGAGAAAGAGAGAAAAGTACTTCTTTCTCTATTTTCTCCATCCCATGTAAACCTCTATCATGTCGCCCCGCAGTCGACGTTTCTCCAAGCTAAAGAGCCCCAAGCGTTTTAACCTTTCTTCATAGGGAAAGTGTTCCAAACCTTTAATCATTCTAGTTGCCCTTTTCTGGACTTTTCCCAGTGCTATAATATCCTTTTTGAGGTGCAGTGACCAGAATTGTACACAGTATTCCAAATGAGACCACACCATCGATTTATAGAGGGGAGGGCATTATGATACTGGCTGATTTGTTTTCAGTTCCCTTTCTAGTAATTCCCAGCATGGCGTTGGCCTTTTTTATTGCAATCGCACACTGTCTTGACATTTTCAGTGAGTTATCTATCTCAGTCAGTCTCTGCCAGTTCACACCCCATCAACTTATATTTGTAGCTGGGATTTTTGGCCCCAATGTGCAGTACTTTGCACTTGGCCACACTGAAGTTCATCTGCCACGTTGACGCCCACTCACCCAGCCTCAACAGATCCCTTTGGAGTGCCTCACAATCCTCTCTGGTTCTCACCACCCTGAACAATTTAGTGTCATCTGCAAACTTAGCCACTTCACTGCTTTCTCTCAACTCCAAATCATTTATGAACAAGTTAAAGAGCATGGGACCCAGTACTGAGCCCTGCAGCACCCCACTGCTTACCGTCTTCCACTGTGAAGATTGCCCATTTATACCCACTCTCTGTTTCCTGTTAATTAGCCAGTTTTTGATCCACAAGAAGACTTGTCCTTTTACTCCATGACTCTCAAGCTTACTATGGAGCCTTTCATGAGGAACTTTATCAAAAGCTTTCTGGAAGTCAAGGTAAACAACATCTATTGGGGGTCCCCTTTGTCCACATGTTTGTTCACCCCCTCAAAGAACTGTAACAGGTTACAAAGTTACACAGACCCTTTTTGTCAATTTCAAGCTAAAATGTTTATTAAAAGGAACTACTGCAGGTAAGAGACAGAACTAGATTACCTATTTTAGCTAACTGGATGCTGCTGGGTATATGTCCAGCCTCCATGGTGCAAGGTGGAGAGAAATGTGCACTTTCTCTGTGTGAGAGGATGTGTGTTTTTAGCAGAGAGGAAATTGCTCCCTAACAATTATCAGACTACACATCAAAGGGGACAGAGGCAGAAGAGTAAATGGGAAGGAAACCTGTAGTGTGCCCCTCCATCTAAGTGACTCTCTTGTAACCACCGCCCCCCCTCCCCCGAGGATGAGGCCAAAAAAGATAGTGGCAAGTCTTTCTCTTCCAACATAAATAAAGCCAGTAATTACTGGAGGGTAGATATTAAGTAACCAAAATTGCCTAACTGCTAAGATAAAACAAAAAGAAGTGATGACTGTCATCCTCTTTCCCTAGGTGTAGAGCTCCTTTGAACTCATCCTTCCTCCAAGGTGCTCAGGGTGCCATACTTGGGTCTTCCTCCCCAATTTTAGCCTCACAACTATCCTGTAAGGTTAAGTTAGGCAGAGACTGACTGGTCCTAATAACCCAGCAGGCTTCATGGCAGAATGGGGATTCTTCTAGATTGTTCTTAAGAGACAGACTAGACTTAAGGTTACCAGATTTCAATTTTCATTTTTCTGTGCTGATTCTGTCCAGGTAGACCAATTCCTCACTAGCAGTTGCTCTACCCCCAGGTTCCTGCTTTCCCCAGTTCAAGCAATCAATTCACCAACAATTGCTGCACAAGCACATTTTGATCTGTGACTCCCTCCAATTTCCCTTGCAACTTCCTGCTCCTGGGTTTTTTTTAGAAATCCGGAAGCTGTGAGAGAAATTGGAGGGAGCTGTAGGTCAAAATGTGCCCACACAGCACAAACTGATAGCTAGAGCTGGGGAAAGCAGAAGCCTGTGGGGTGGGGAGGGGCGGAGCAGCTGCTAGTGAGGAATCGGTCATAGTCTTCCACTCCCCCCAGCTAAGCCTCATGGCTTCTGTTTCTCCCAGCTAGGAAAATGCCAGAAGTGGCAGCTATATTATGCTACTTCCTTGGGATTCCTAACATCCCAAGGAAGATGTTTAACAAATGAATCTCTTCTTGTTCGATGCACTCCAGACCTCCCCCCCGCCTTTTCCACCTGAGCATTCCAAGGAATTAATTGTGTAGCTGAGGGTCCTGATGCTATAAGCAAAAACTTCCTTTGTTCTGTTTGCTGCTTACTCTTAACACACTGAATGCCGTCTTCCTACCAAGGCAATATAAAAGGTGACTAAAGGCCTCTGTTCTGTAGGTTTTGTGCATTTGGGAAGGCTGTTAAACTAGCCTCTGGGTATCAGCAGAGCAGACATCCTGCTTCAAAATTCCGGGTTATACATAGGCTACTAGTGGGTTGGGATGATTTCTCTCAAAGAGTTGGGCGTGGTCTAGATACAAAGATATGGCTGGAAATAGATATGTACGAGTACCCAGAAGGACTCAGTGTGTGTTTGTGTGTGTAATCTCATTTTCCCTTCTCCCACTAGTTCCTCTTTCCCTTCCCTGAAAGCCCCAATATCCTCTCCCTTTTTTCCTGCTGCTGTCTTTTCTTAACACCTACCATCCAATTTTCCCTTATCTTTACCCTTCCCCAAATTCAGCTTTTTCTCTTTCCCCCAACAACCTCTCCCTGGTAAAACTGTGCAGTTCTAGCTGCTGAGCTGAGTTTGGGTCAGTTGTGGTGCCAGTAGCTGCCACACTGGGCGCAGTTGCACAATGAGAATTCACCTGCGGAGAGGGGAGAGCATAGCTCACTTCCCCCTGTATCCTCTTCCCCACACTATTTCCTCTTTCCCTCCTCCAGGCAATCCCCATACCCTGACCTTTTCCTACTTCCTTTTCATACGCACACATATGCAGAAAAAAGCAGTACGCAAACCAGGCAACTACAAATATTGTCTATGGTTATTCCAGAGGCTGTTGTAGATGCAAAAAAAAAAAAAAAAATTGCTCGTGTTGCTATGGATAACTGTGATAGGACAGCTGATGCATTTTGTTTCCTCTATGTGAGTATTTTTATTTGACTTCATTTCTCCCTTGATTTTTTCCTTGGGGGGCTCAAAGTGGCTTATATTTTTCTTATCTCCTCCATTTTATGCTTCCAACAACCCTGTGAAGTAGGTTAGGCCAAGTCTATGACTGGCTTAAGGTCACCCAGGGCGCTTCCAGGGAGCATAGTCAGAAGCTGCTGTTTTCTAGCTCCTATAGGCCCTGTTTCCAAGAAGCAGTAAATGAACTCCTGTTGTATATAAAAGGATATGGGTATGCTGCAAACACAATTGAATGAGTGTTTGGCATGCTCAAGCCCATTGATTTCAATTTTCAAGTGCATTTAAGTCAGAGTTGAATTGTGGACTGTATGATTACGGAACTCTTAGGTGGAAGACAGAAAATAGAGCTCACAGCTTCGTCAAGAGCCTGCCTTACTGCTTCTGCATCAGCAGATTTCTCTAAAATGGATATCATTCGTCCATCCATCCATCCATCCATCCATCCATCCATCCATCCATCCATCCATCCATCTCCAGAATCTAGATGATGTCACTGTTAAACCACTGCATTCCAGTGTTTTCCCTATTGTAATTGTGGTAATTTTTCTGACTTTGAGTAACCCTAACCAAACATTATTTATGTTATGGTGGAGAAAGATTGTAAGTCAAGAGAAGGGAAGAGGCACACCTGATGGAGTGAAATGACTGAGAGGGGCTATAGCTCAGAGGAAGAGCCTCTGCTTTGTATGCAGAAGGTCCCAGGTTCAATCCCAAGCATCTTCAGTTAAAATGACCATGCAGTAGTTGATGTGAAAGACCTCCACCTGAGACCTGGGAGAGCTACTGCTGGTCTGAGTAGATAATACTGACCTTGATGGTCTGATTCAGTGTAAACAGCTTTGTGTGTGTAACATCCTAACTGCAATAATAAAATAAAACAATTAAGTCCCAATTAAAAGTAATTAAAGGGCCATCTTCAATAATGCTGATTGCTGGGAGAAGGTCAAACCTAAGCACACATTCCAGGCAGTAAGTCCCAGTAAGGAAGCCCGTTTGAAAGCTACAAGGGACAGGGCCTTCTCCGTAATGGCTCCATCTTGGTGGAACCAGCTGCCGGAAGAGGTAAGGGCCCTGCGGGACCTTACCCAATTCCGCAGGGCCTGTAAGACAGCCCTCTTCCGGCTGGCCCACAGCTAACCGGCATCGAACACTGAACACCGAAATACTGAATTTGAAATCGAATTTGAATCGAGTGTAGCTTTAAGACCGCTGTATGATTTTAATGTTTATGTATATAATAATTGTTTAGATTTTTAACTATAAATTATGAAATATTAATTTAATGCTTAATTTTATATTTTATGTTAGTTTTACATGTTGTAAGCCGCCCTGAGCCACCTAGTGGGAAGGGCGGGATATAAATCTCAGATAAATAAATAAATAAATAAAAATTTTGACAAATAGGGTTTCTGACTGCAGTCCTAGGCTAGTAATGGTGGGAACTAGCGGAGGTAACCAGAAAGCGACTGGGAGGGGAAGCAAAATCATGGAAAGATAGCCATTTGCCAACAGTGTGTTGTTGTTTCTGTTAGCCCTGGACTCCTTCCCCACCATTAATGGACTACAATTCCCCTGGCTCTGGTGCCAGGCCCACTGGGACTCTTAGTTACTATGGACTGTTATCCCTAAACTCACATGCATACTGCTTTATTGGACTTTCAGTTTTATTGACATTCAAGCCTCTGGCATGGGTGCCTACTCAATATGGACATTTCACTCTGTGTGAAATGAAGCAGCAAAACCTTCCAGCCAGGCTCCAGACAATTCCTGCCTGTTCTTGCTATTGGTGTGACTGTTTGAGCTTCTCCTGCAAAGAACTCCAGATCGTGCTTCCCAAGACAGCTGCCCAGCCCTGCAGACTGCATTCTTGTCATCAGAAGACAGTGCCAAATTGCAGCCCTTGCAGAAGCCATGTTCCTGTGATGTCCCAAAGCAACAACTCTTGTTCCTGTCCAGTGTCACGGCTGGGGCCGGGTCAGGCAAAGTCCAGGGGCAGTCCGAGGTCTGTAGCCAGTAAGCAGGAGGGTCCGAGGCGCCAAATCCGAATCACCGTACAAGTATCGCAGGTCCGAGGTCCAGAAGCCGAGGTCAGGGAGTCCAGAAGTCACAAGCCAAAGTCAGGGAGTCCAGAAACCAAAGTCAAGCCGGAGTGGATGCTAGAACGTCAGGGAGATGACTAGTTGCTTCCACAAAGCTGTCAGTAATGGAATCTATCTTAACACAGTTTGACAGCTCTGTTATGACAGCAGGTGATCTAGCTGGCATGCTAGGTCACAGTGACCTTATCTACAGGCCGGTTTGAGCCGGCTGAAGACAGGTGGAAAGGACCTGCTGAGTCAGCGTGACTGTGGACTGCCAGGATTGGCTGACAGAACTATATATGGACTGTGCTTGCAATGCACAGGTCTCTCTTCGAGAGTACACTTGCTGGTGGAGCACTTTGGTCCTGTGTTTAATGTATTTGACTGCACTAGTGAGCACGAGTTGTATATATTGTAAATACACTATTTTAGCACTAGCTGCAGGTGTCTGGCTCACTTTTTTCCTGGGGCTCATCGTTGAGCACATCACACAGCTCTCTCTGCTAACACCCGCACCGACAAAAGCCTCCTCCCAAAGCCTACAGCTATATAGCCCTCTGCTGGCTGTTGCCCATTTGGGCTAATTGCTGGCTCAGCGAGGCAGCCAGGATCCTGTTACAACTCAAGCCTCCTTGCTCTTAGAAGGGCCAGAATCCTCTCAAAACTCAGGGCTCAGGGAGCATCTTGCTTGTGAGCATGCTGCCCTCCTCCGATCCCTGAAGTCCTGACGGAGGCGGTCACGCACACGCGCCACCCGAGAGGGTGAGGCAGGGGGGCTGGGATCTATTCCAGCAGGAGGCAGGGGCACTGGTGCAGGTGGCAGGGGCACAGTTTCTTCTGCAGGCTCCACTTCCTCTGCAGGGTCCCCAGCACCCATGACATCCAGCACCATAAGGGTGAGATGAAAGCCCCACGTATTCCAGTCATGCTATGAAGAGGTAAATGAAGAAGCCATCGGTCAACAATAGACTTGCTGTCATGTCTTCACACCTAACAAAAGATTGTTCCTGATAACCATTTAGGCAAGCATCTGACATAGTGAAATACCCAGAAAAATGATCATCACAGAGGACTAAATCCTGTCACGTAGACCTCTCCCATTGTGTTAGCACCAGTAATTTGGCACTAGATTGACCTGACAGAAACTCTTCCACAGACCCCCACTTCCCAATTAATTTTAAATAGTCCAAATGCAATAATCACTTTAAATTTTCCATTTTGGCTGGTTGCAACAGCTTACTATGGAGTTAAAAATTAAATCAAGGAACATATAAGAGTGATTAAAGGACCAATTTCAACAATATGGATCACCGGGGAAAGCTGCACTCCTAAACACGCTTTCAAGTTCCATTGTAGAAACATAGGATGTGCTCTCAGACTCTTTTGCCATAGCCATGTGGAATCACAATTTTAGTTCCACATGCAGCTGATCTGCATAAGAGCCCCAACTTACAGCAGCATCAAATGGGCCAAAGCTTCTGGATGACATCATAGAGCTGTTGTGCATAGATTGTTTCTGTTTTATTAAACTGCAGAAACATTTTTTTCAGAGTTTGACCCTAGAGAAGAATAGGTAAATTTGAAACAAACGCTGTGAGAATTATTCCAGAGTTGTTTTATTGCTCTAAGAACATGACATGTGTCTTAAATTCAGTGAGACTTACTTCTGGTTAAACTTACTTTGAATTCTGCTGCCAATATCTGGACTTTTGAAGCAGTTGTTTTGGGCAATGTTTTCTATAGAGTTCCCATCACTGTCATTTTACTGAACAGTTCAGCTACACTAAACCAGTTAAAAGAAGAAAATATATATTTGCATTTGAAGACATGTCTCCATTTTTGGAAGAAATTCTTCTGGAAAGTGATAACTCTACTAAGAGTAGTTTGTTTTTTAAATGATACTGTTGCATTTGCAAAGTGGCCAAGGGAGAGAACAAACAGAGCCACAATGAAGATAGGACTGAGACTGGGGAAAAGAAGAGTGCACTTTTTTGGAGAAATTTTTTGTTGCCTGTGAAAGGTGCTTCTCTTAAACTGCAAAAGTGGGTGAAAATATTTCCTATTCAGAGAGAGGGGGAGCAGGAAGCATTGTTATGTGACACAGTCTTATGACAACTTTGATAAGAACATAAGAGAAGCCATGTTGGATCAGGCCAACGGCCCATCAAGTCCAACACTGTGTCACACAGTGGCAAAAAATTTTATATACACACATACACTGTGGCTAATAAGTTATGGATCAGCTTGTAATAGCACCGTGATCTCTGATTTGCCTGCAACACATTCCTAGGAGGGAAAAAAATAGTTTTCAAATAGGTAGTGCTCCAGCAGCTGCTGATCACTCCTCAAACAGGCAGTGAAAAAGGTAAACGGGCTACTGAGAGAGCAGTCTGGCCCCTTCCAAAAGAACACCTCAGAAAATGCCCTCAGGCAAATATCCAGTTCAGCCTCGAAAAGCAACTGCCTTTTTTTTTCTTTTGCTGATTCCATACAATCATAATTAACATAATAGCTAATTTGGGTGCTTATGAGCAGGAAATGCCAAATCCTTTCAGACTACTAGGTCATGACATACTGTATACTATTAGAAAGGCAAATTCTGCTGGCTTTGGAATAATGGTTCATAATTGAAGCTGTTGTAGCAATTTTATAAGTTATTCATGAGTTTCATTCATGTAATATATTGACCATGGAGGCAAATATATGGTGTGTGTATATTGCCTATGAGTTTATTAATTTGCAGTGATAACAGAAAGTTGTGTCTTAACTTGGTTAACTTTTCAGAGCAGACACTAACAGTGGTACCTAAAAATGCTCCTCTGGATTTAATATTGGACGCGTGGATTCCCCAGCCCTCTAAAAAAACCCACATGCATTTTTATCTGACAGGCTGTTTTTCTTATGTATCACTTGATTCATAGGAATCACAGTGGGGGCCAAATGAAACACGTTGTTTTCCATCATGTTCAGCTCTTCTGTTACTGAGAACAGAATTCAGTTCCTTGGCATCAAATGATGAAAGTCCATGGGGCCCGTTGTTCTGACAACAATCCTTCAGGCAATCATGTGCCCACTAGCATGAAGGACTTATTCAAACAACTGTTTTAGCCCATAGCAACCATGACTTTTAAGCCTATGCTAACTTCCAGCCATGTCCAGATGGTGTAAGGTAGTGTATGCAGCCAACAGGCCCTGAACTAAGCCTGGATCAGCTATTTTCAGTCTGTTGAAAACACTCAAATATGACACTTGCGCTAATGGGCCTAAAGCCATTCAACAGTAACATCAAAATCAGCTGGAAAGATTGTCTGAATTAGCCCTATTTTTTAGCAGCCTATGAGAGCAAGCTGCAACACTCTCTAAATACTGGTACGCTGAGAAAGGGTAGGACAAAAAAAGTGACAAAAGATAATCACAAATATTTTCTACCAGCATTCTAACAAGGAAGTGAAAGAGAGAACCAAAGACAACCATCTGAAGAAATCCATCATCTATCGTTGTAAAAGCCAGTCCTGGCTGTTCTGTTCCACGTTCAAACATCCCACTGCAATTTTTAAATTTGCCAAGGAAACAAAATCTATGACAGGACTGTTCAGTAGGGAACAGACAATACTAATGGCTACGATTGCCATCTTCCAAGTGATGTACTAGTTGCACTAGTACAACTGCTCTGCAGGGGACAGAGATAGTTCACCTGGAGAAAATGGCTCATTTGGAAGGTGGACAATAGGGCATTATATCCCATTGAAGTCCCTCTCCTCTCCAAAACTGTCCTCCTCAGGCTCCACTCCAAAAATCTTTAGGTATTCTCCATCTGGAGCTGGCAACTCTATCAATGGTCTAGGCCACTGGGATCACTAGGGCATGGTGAAAGGGTCAGGGCTGTATTTCTCTTTCTAATAAAATCTAATAAAGCTAATAAAACCAAGACTTTCTAATAAAATCAAGACTTCCAAGTCATGAAACTATAATCATGACAGGGTCCTCCTAACAGTATCAGCAATTATCTTTAGGATCTAGGACCCAATGCAGGCAAAGCAGTTGACAAACAACCAAACAAGATCTTAAGCATCCATGGAAAACATTTTTAAAAACTCTGCTCTTGAATGCTTCCCACTCAAGTCTTAGAAAGGCAGCATGAAACCATCCTAAGGCTGCTTCCAGATGGTAGATTGTGCTGGTTGATTGTATCAGGCTCTCTGATTCAGTCTCTTAACAGCCACAAGCCACATGAGACTTGTCACAATTCCCATTCATACTCTGCTGGTCCAAATGGCAGACCAGGCAAGCATTAGCATTAGCAGGGTTAATAAGAGCAGTGCAATCAAAACGAGTCACCACTGCGTGAAATCCCCATTCAGATCAATCCTTCTGCCTTGGTACTTCCTTTCCCACTTGATTTAACACTAATGCACTGAACCAACCACAAGTAAAATGTGGTATCTGCTATAAATGTGGTTCTACAAAAGACAGGTATTTCATAGGCTTGCAACCCCTTTCTTTCCTTTCCACGTTGCACTTTGATTCACACAATGGGCAGGGCTGTAGCCAGATTTTTTTTGGGGGGTGGGGGGCTTTTTAAAAATTCAGGGGGCACCTGAATTTTTAAAAACTACTCCCACCTAAAAAATCCCCACTATGCCCCCCACATGACCTTCCTTCCCCACTGCCCGCCCCCACTGTGGCTTGAGGGCTTCCCCCACCACTCAAATCACATGGGAGGGATGGCAGGAGCAGCCCCCAGCCTCCACATGTGATTTAAAGACCCCATGGCCCAGCTGGTCGGCGGGGTCTTTAAATTGCTCCTGGAGGCTGACGGCTGCTTCTGCCACACCTCCTGTGCAATTTGAATGGAAGGGAAGGCTTTGGCTGTCATCTCCCCCTCCCTCTCCCCCCGTTCTTCACCACCCCTCCCTGGGGCCACCTGCTCCCCAGACATTCAAATTGCTTTGGAGATGTGGCAAGACTACCCTGTCAGCCTCTGGGAGCAATTTCAGGACCCCACTGACCAGCTGGTTGGCAGGGTCTTTAAATCGTTTGGGGAGGTGGGCAGCTGCTTCTGCTATATCTCTGGAGTTATTTGAATCACAGAGGGTGTGGCCTCCCTCTTCCCTGCAATTCAAATCACCACAAAGGATTGGCAGCAGTAGCCTCCAGGAGTGATTTAAAGACTTCACTGACAGCTGATTGGCATGGTCTTTGTGTGGAGGCTGGGGGCTGTTCCTGCCACCCCTCCCATGTGATTTGAATCACAGGGAAGGCAGGAGCAGCCCTCAAGCCACAGAGAAGGTGGGGAGGGAAGGCCTTGGCCACCATCTCCCTCCTGGATTCAAATTGCATGGGAGGGGCGGCAGGAACAGCCCCTGGCCTCCATGTGCCATGTAAAGACCCCGCTGACCAGCTGGTTGGCAGGTTCTTTAAATCACTCCTGGAGGCTACTCCTGCCAAGCCTTCGGGGGAATTTGAATCATGTGGGAGGCAGGAGGATGTGGTCGAGGCCCAATAGCTGGTTGGCGGCCCTGAGTTAGGGGGCCCAGCCCAGAAGTCAATACAGCCCCCCCACCCCCATAGCTAGAGGCCTGACAATGGGAGAATAGAAGCTTCCTTTTGATCAGTACTTGTTTGAAAAAATAATACAGCAACATAAAGCTGAGCTACACAGTAACAAGAACAGTACTCCAAAAGAATTGTGCACCAATACTGTACATAAAATCCAAAATATTATATTATTACAGACAAATTAATGTACAGTACAATTCTGTATGTTCAAAAAGACAGTACCATACAGATAGTTCTACTAATTGTTTATTTATTTATTTATTTATTACTTTCCATTTATATCCCGCCCTCTCCGCAAGCGAACTCAGGGCGGCTTACAACATCATAAAAACAATCAATTCAATAAAACATATAAAACCATAATTTACTTATATCAATTTTAAAACCATTCTATAGCGCTGTTTCAGTCCAATATAGGCGGTATTGACTTCCCGACTGTGATCGCCAGCATTCTGTAGGATGTCCGGTGGCAGCCCTTTTTCAATTAAACCGCAAAAGCCTGTTTAAACAATTCGGTCTTATAGGCCCTGCGGAACGCAGACAAATCCCGCAGGGCCCTTATAGCTTCTGGGAGGGTGTTCCAAAGTTCTGGTGCTGCCACCGAAAAAGCCCTGGATCTCTTTATACATAGCCTGGCTTCTTTTGGGCCAGGGGCAGACAACAGATTTTTTTGTCCCTGATCGCAGTGCTCTCTGGGGGATATATGGGGAAAGGCGGTCCCATAGATAGGCAGGTCCCTGACCATAGAGGGCTTTAAAGGTTAATACCAACACCTTGAAGCGAACTCGGAACACAACAGGCAACCAGTGCAGCTCTCTCAGCACTGGCTGAATGTGCTCCTGTTGTGGCAGCCCCATTAACAGCTGTGCCTTCTTCTTCTTTGTCTTCTTCAAAGGATGTAAGGTAGTATTGTAATGTAGTATTTCCAAGTCACACTATTAGTAACAACTCCTTAAATCAGGGATGTCGAACATGCAGTTCGGGGGCCGGATCAGGCCCCCGAGCAACTGGCTCTCATCTGCTTCCTTCTCCCGCCCTCTTGCTTCCTTCTACAGAACAGCTTGCTTTGCAAGGCTTGCTCGATTGCACAGGAGCTATAGAGCAAAACCTCTATTGTCTCCATTGACTGAGACTCCTCCCTTGGGGAGGAAGGGGGGGGGAGATATAGCTTGCTTTGTCAGGCTCTCTCAATTGCACAGCAGAGCTACTGAGCCAAGGCTCTTTTCCTTCTATTGGCTGAGGCTCCCCCCCAGTTCCCTGGGGAAGGAAGGAAAGACCCAGAGCTTCCTTTGCCGAGTTCCCTGGATCCCAAGGGAGAAATACAAAGAAAGTATCTTTAAGACCAATGAGGCTAATGTTTTAAGCATGTTTTAAGTTTTTTAATATATATATATATATATATATATATATATATATTTGTGTTTGTGTTCTTTATAAAATTTTTTATCTCTGCTACCTAATCTTAAATAGGTACACACATGGCCCAGCCTGACATGGCTCAGCCCAGCCTGACATGGCTTGGCCCAACCTGACATGGTCCGGCCCAACAAGGTCTCATATATGTCAGATTCGACCCTCAGAACAAATGAGTTCGACACCCCTACCTTAAATGTAAAAAAAAAAAAAATACTGCAGAACTTAATGTGTTTATTACATAGTATTAAGTCAAATGAGTGCAAATGGTTTGTTGCCTGATGAGTATTAGATGAATATAATTACTGATGGGTAAAATCAGCCTTATCTAGATATATTCTACATAGAATTCATTATCTGCATTGAGAAGGATTCTTGAAGGCATGCAACACATCTGTGAAAGCTTTCTCATGTTCTGACTACAGTGCACTGTGCACAGACCCTTCTGTCTAAAGATTGGAAACGTCTGGGATAAGTATTTAACAATCTTTTAAAATTAAAGCATCTGTTCCATTGAATTCATTGGGAGAGTTAAGCAAAATTCTGAATCTGGCCATTTATGGTCCTTCACTCTGAGTAGATTGTGTCCTACATAATTATTTTGTGTCAGTCATAAAACACATTAAGTTGCAGAAGGCTAGTAAATTTCTGCCTTTATGCCAATTAACATCAAATGTACAGATCAAGAAGCCGCAACCCTTGGAAAGAATGAGATCAACATCATTCTGAAGAGGATTAATAATAAACAGTGTTGAATCAACCAGCATTACAGATGCTGGTCAGGCCTGTAGCAAGGGAAGGGAGAATATGTCACTGACAAATATGTCACGATGACCCAAATCCCCAGTTTTCATTTTTTTAAAAATGTCTCTAGCCCTTTTGATTCTGGAGATATGAGGGGAAATGTGTACAAGCAGTTTTTGTCCCAGTTCTCTGGGAAGGAACAGGAGAAGGGCAGCTGCAAGATGGGTATTGTATAGGTGGAAAAAATACAAAGCAGGTAACCAAGATGATTACAGGGTTGGAGCATCTTTCCTATGAGGAAAGACTGGAGGGTCTGGGATTTTCTGTTTAGAAAAAAGATACTCAAGGGGAGATGTGATAAATGTTTATAAATCATGCACGGAGTGGAAAAAGTCCATAGGGGAAGATTTTTCTCTCGGTTCCATGCATAGTAGAACTTAGGGGTACCTAATGAAATGTTTAGGAAATAGGTTCAAAAAAGACAAAAGGAAATATTACTTTACTCAATGAGAAATTAAACAGTAGAATTCACTGCTAGTGGAGGCAGTGATGGCCACAAGCACTGATAGCTTCAAAGAGGGGTTAGACAGATTGATGGAGGAGAGGTCTATCAATAGCTACTAGTCATGGTGCCTTCATATCTGGAGACTACAAACCTCCAGGGTGACTGGTTGGATGCTGTATGAAACAGGATGCTGGACTAGATGGAGCAGTGGTCTGATCCAGCAGGATGTTCTTATGCCAGAACAGACTCCCAACACAATTTGAATTCTGCCTTGAAGTCTTTTGCAACATCTCTTTAGAGAAGAATGTAGGTACACTAATTGGATCAACAAAGGATTCATAGTGTGATCATAAGCAAATCACTTTTCCCTGGATAGCTAATGGAATGCCATACAGCAGACATAGAACTTCTTCCAAAACATCTACGCATGTCTGCTTGTGATAACTACAACAAATGTAGGTCAGAGAAAGGAGGCAATAACTGGCATAAAAACTTGACTGCATTTTGCATTTAGCACTGTTAATTTCCATTCTCTCTCTCTGATCTGGTAAATAGCCCACCTCTTCAAAGCCACGTGATTGACTACACACAGATACCATGTAGTATGTACACAGTGATATTGGAAGAGTGATTACAGCTAAGAGTGATATTGGAAGAGCCAGTTTGGTGTACTGGTTAAGTGTGCGGACTCTTATCTGGGAGAGTCGGGTTTGATTCCCCACTCCTCCACTTGCACCTGCTAGCATGGCCTTGGGTCAGCCATAGTTCTGGTAGGAGTTGTCCTTGAAAGGGCAGCTGCTGTGAGAGCCCTCTCCAGCCCCACCCACCTCACAGGATGTCTCTTGTGGGGGAGGAAGGTAAAGGAGATTGTGAGCCGCTCTGAGACTCTTCGGAGTGGAGGGCGGGATATAAATCCAATATCTTCTTCTTCTTCTCCTATTCAATGTGATATCATCAGGTCACATCTCATGGCATCATTGGAACATCCAATAAACATAGGGATACCAGCCTCCAGGTTGAACTTGGAGATCCCTTGGAATTACAGTTCATCTCCTGACTACAGAGATCGATTTCCCTAGGAGAAATGGATATTTTGGAGGTAGATTCTATGGCATTGGACCCCACTGAGGTCCCTGCTCTGCCCAGACTCCATCCCCAAGGAGTTTCCTAATATGGATCTGGCTTCCCTTCCCCCCCCCCCCCCCGCCGCATCCCCTGCCACTGGGCAGGGGGAACCTGGCAACCCTAAGCACAAATGACATCATCAGATCCTATCCAATGAATCTCAGGATTTAGAATAATGGGGACTTTGCAGTATTGATACCCCTCCCCCATGTACTCATACTCCCTCATCATAACATTTCTGGCTTTAACCTCCTAGTGAAACACCTGGATTTCGTTGCTAGTAGGGGAAACTATGGTTGATGCAGACTGAAACATCATTCTTAATGTTCATTATGGCCCTTATGGCCTTGAAAAAGGCTTTTTTGTGCAGTCCTTCTATTTGGAGTGGTTGGAAAATGTGAAAAGGAGCAAAAATATCATATAACTGAATCAGACTCAGCCAGATTTCTCAGGGGCAATACATGGTGAAGAAATAAGCAAAGAACTAAAAAATACAATATGTTCTAACTTTTTCCAGTCTAGGTTTTTATCACTGCTCCCTTTGTGGCCATTCTGGTTTGAAAAAAAAGTAGAGTAAAGATTGCCATTATAGCTCTGATTATTTCATTACTATAATTTTCTTATTAAAATAAGCAAGAGCCAGCAGCCAGACCAGAGTTCTTTGTTCCCAGTAATACCACTAGCTCTTTAGCCATAGGCGCAGAACTTTAAAATATCCCAAGGATGATATGTGGGACCATGGCCATACAGTGCAGATTACATCTAATGCTAAAGCACATGCATACATTTCCCTCCCTCATCGGTAGCATTTTCTTCACTATTAAGACTAAGCCATGTATGAATGCAACATAATTGTTTGTCATAGAATCACAGAATTGGAATCACCAGGGTCATCTAGTCCAACCCCCTGCACAATGCAGGAAATCCACAGGTTCCTCCCCCCTACACACACACACAGTGACCCCTTCTCCAAGCCCATAAGATGATATATATAAAAAACACCTCTCCATGATCCCTGGCAAAACCGGCCTGGCAAAAAATTGCTGCCTGATCCCAAAGTGGCAAACAGCATTTCCCTGGGTGTGCAAGAAGAGGCCATGAGAACTAAGCACTGATGCAAGCCTTCCTGTCCTCCTCATGATCTGCCAAAGTTCACAAAATCAGTATTGCTGTCAGATGGTCATCTTGTCAAAACCTGGATTAATGCTGAATCCCTCTAATGTGGAGATGGGGGTCTCTTTCAAGCACATATGGCCAGGTAAGAAGATGACACTAAACTCTTGCCTCACTAACATCTTTGCTCAATAGCTTTCCCCTATCACTTTTTCTCTTAAGGGGACTTTGTGACTGGAAGCAATCACAGAGGAGCAGTTGGGATGAACAGCATAAGCAAGTTCTGCCTTCAGCTCCCCTTCCCATCTCCACCCTTCTGCCTTTACAGGGGTGAAGCATAATCCTGTCATACCAATCCTCACATCTACTTTGCAGCTTCTTTAAGCATCTGTGTAATAATAATACAGCCATTTTAATTATTTCTTTTGAGGTTGTAAAGTACAGACATCTAAAAAAACTGTAAAGGGCACAACGTATAAACACTGTATTTATGTCCCTTCAAAATTCTTGTTTAAAACAAAGCAATGAATTGTTAGGAATCTGAAAGGGTGTATAACCCATTCCAGTTCAATTTATGTGGCTGCACTCATGGAAACTGCTCTAACAGCGAAGCATGTCAGAAACAGTCCTGAACACTTATGATCACTGTCTTGTGTTTTTAGGTTAAGTCTGTGTTATTGTTCAGCTCAACTTAGTAATATATTTCATCACTTTGGCACCCACTGAGATTCAATGAAGATAAATGATGGGAAATCTTAGATATGGTACCAGGGATCAAAGAAGCATATTACTCTTTTATCATCATGTGGCATTCCTTTCCTCCTTCCATCCCTTCCACTCATAAAAAAGAAATGCAACTCATCTTCATATTTTATGCTGGTGTGAGAGCAATTTAATCATTTCAGTAAGGTTGTCAGGCATTGCTCCATGAATTGCCAGTTCCACATTTACTTTCCAAAACAGAAAAGACTACGGTGAAAGCAAAGTTTAATATTTCTGTTTGCAGGAACAAATCAAAACAACATGAATTATAATAAACTGTAATGAACATACTTGTGTAGCATAGTAGTTAAATGACAGCAGAGCAGTGTGGACTCCACAGACACAGTGGGCAAGTCTCTCCCTCTTGGCCACTGGTGGGAGATGGGGGGGTAGGGTTTCCAGATCCAGGTTGGGAAACTCCTGGATATTTAGGGCTGGAGCCTGGGGAGGAGAGGAACCTCAATGAGTATAATGCCACAGAGTTCCCCCTCTAAAGCATCCATTTTGTCCAGGGGATCTCTTTAGTCAGGAGATATTCTATAATACTGGAGGATTCCCAGGTCCCACTTGGAGACTGGCATCCCTACCCCAAGGAGAAGTCCCTGTGGCCTAAAAAGTCTTCCCTCAACTTAAGCCCTTCTTTTGTTGAGGAAAGTGGTATGGAGGAAGCTTCAAACATTGCCTAGTAGAATGACAGGATTCCAGATCAATACCTGTGAAAACAGAATTAAGTAAATCAGGTTGTGTAGCAGAGAAGCCAACAGGGCTGGCCATGCCACTAAGCAAACTAGGCAATTGCCTAGGGCACCGGCCTTCTTGGGGCACCAAATTGGGTGCCCCCTACGTGACTCAGTGACGTTACCAGTGGGAGGGGGCTGCCAGAAGTTAGCCTTGCCTAGGGTGCCAGACAGTCCAGGGCTGGCCCTGGAAGCCAAGAGCTCTCTCTCTCTCTCTCATTATTTTGTATTTGTAAAATGTATCAACAATGCATTAAACCTCCCAACATCTCTTATCAAAACCTGCAAGAATAAAATAAGTGCAAGAATAAATACGGAACAAGAAGCCTCAAAAAATCAAGTTTTATCCTATTTACAGAGATCAGCTGTGTGACAAACTTTAAGTTGACCACAGTCCTGTTCCATTGCTTTCAGAAAGAGCTGATTGTAATTAAATTCTGCTAGATTATGCCCAGTACGTAGAAGAAAAGGTAAAGCAGAGATATAAACTTCTACCAGGCTACTCAAGTAACAGGCTTCAGATTTTTCTAGAAGAGTAATGGGCTTAAGCCAGACATACAAGAAAAAGCCTGAGAGCCTCTGGCTTATGTACTCCCCCACCAGTCCCTGCCACCTGTCACTTGCCAGGTGAGGATTTTTAAATATTTTTATAATGGATCAAGTAGGATCAAATTTGTTTTTCTTATTATTTATTGTTTCCTGCATGACACTTGCCTCCAAGAATCTATTCTGAGCATTTCATAATTAGAATAATTTTGGGTCACTTTCAGGTTAGATCAGGTCATCATCACCTCCACTGATCAGGTCATCATCACCTCAAGTTCTGGTCATGAAGGAAATAAGCATGTTGGGAAGGGTTGCTAACTCCAGGTTAGGAGTTTTCTAGAGATTTGAAGATGGAGACTGAAGAGAGTAGGGTTTGGGGATGGGGGGGATATAATGTTATAGAGTTCACTCTCCAAAGTGGCTATTTCTCCAGTACTCTGGAATTAATTGTCTATTCATGTGTGTATAGAAGATTCTACATGATTATGGATTGTCATGACTGTGCTTTTTATTTAATTAATTGATCGTATTTGTATCTGCTTTTCCATTAGTATGCTCACATTGGTTAACAAAAACCTAAACTGAAGCAATACAAGGCAGAAACTTGAGGGTTGGCACCTCTTTCAGCAATTTCAATAAGCCTATGTCCCTCTGCAGCATGCCTGCCTGTGGAGGCTCCCGATAGCAGTTGTGAACTTCATTCTAATATGGACAAGGACTGTGGCCGGTTTAATGGCCCAGGGAAGCAAATTTCACCATGCCTCTCCCAGTAAAGATTCTGCCTCCTGCTCTTAGTCTTTGATTGAATGACAGATTGATATTTCAGTAGTGTATAGTTTTCACTGCAGGCCCTGAAGTTGGAATTAAAATTGATTTGCCAGGTAGTTTGGGTTAATCCTATAAATAGAGAGCCTTAGAATTGTTTCTGTTCATGGGGCAAAAACTAATTCCAAAAGCAAGGAAAGTAGATATAGCATCCTGTGACATGAAGCAGACACATGGCTGAAGTGTGTGCCAAATGGTTTTTTTTTTTTTAAAGCAGGCAGTTTCATTCCTCCAGATGTCAGCATGTTCAGGATGAGTTTCAGGTGTTGGAGGAAGTTTCAAAGGTTTTAGGCATGATTTTTTTTTTGTTAACAAGAACATTCATTTATTCTGTTATTACTATAATAATGGTATACCATATTCCGAGGCACCATATAATTAAGAGATTGTATCAGCTCAATGCAGTCTTGTCTGAGGATAATTGTCTCCCACTGCTACAGACAGGGCATGTACTAATGGTTATTTGCAAAACAGAAGAGACTATGATCTTGAGACATATTCGGAGATGACAAATTGGTCTGGCACAATAACTGTAATTAATAAAGCTGCTACAACTTTTATCAGATGGATACGCATGCAGGAGGGAGTGACAGTGGCTCACAGCATCACACTGCATTTCCACTGGCTGAAAACCGAATCTGTGATGAGTATCTTCCAAGGGGGTTGGAGGGAAGAATGAAATGCACACATGGTCTGTTGTTAACCTGATTGAGTCTCAACTCATCCATATTAACCACTCTGAGTGCAGAAGGTACAATCCAAGGCACCACTGTTAACATGGAACTTTCCAATGCTGAATCATCCACATGTTCATTTCTAGTGCCAAATCTTCTATATGATGTATTTGAGCAAATAATAAACCAGGCAGTCTCTACACGTGAGTGTAGATGTTTTAATTTTTGAAGATATTCTGTATCACTGAATACACCACTGTCCCATATTTCTTCTGGCAAGACAATAGGCATCAAATGTAACTTCAGAATGAAATTAGCTAGGCTGACACTGCAGCAATTACCATGGCCTGTTCCATTCAAGTTGTTGCAGTCAGATCATGTCTTTTCTGGAGACTGGGGAAAGTGAGGATTCCCCTCAGCCTGTCCTTTTGTGCCATCTTCTTTGCTACTCTCAGAGGGCAACTCACTCTCCTGTAGCAACTTCATTTGCTGAATTAGCTTCACTGGTTTGTAGGCAGTCTGTTTTAATGCCCTGTCTTCTACTTTCCTTCCTTCATGCCTTACACATTTTAGCCCAGTTATTGTAGCTTATATGAATGCCTCATATCTTTTAATGTATTTGTCTTCACAACAGCACTGTAAGAAAGAAACTTATTATCCCCATGAAAGAGAAGCCTATTATCACTCTGTTTTCCTCCACGAAGAACTGAGGCACCGAGAGAATTAATGATTTGCCCAAGGTTGGTCTAGAAACTATAGTAGAACAAAGAATTAAATTCAAAATTACTCCAGACAAACCATCTGACTCTGTCAAAAACAAAGCAAGAGGCCTTGGCAGGTACCTTGAGACCACCAGTATGGCCTGTGGCACCTGGCTGCATCCACTCTCCTCAATTCCAACTTGAATGCAGGGAGAATGGAAAGGCCAAACAGGCCAGAAAAAAGGGGCAAACACCCTTCTCTGCCATACCACATCCCATATCCCCTGGAGGGAAGAATGGCTGATGGTGCTAGCTGCAGGCAACTACTCAGAGTCAGGGCTGCTGTGCAGAAGATGTGAGACCCACCCTGGACAGGGGTTGCCAATCAGGCTGCTGACCCACCGGGACTTTCCTGAATCCTTCCATTTGCACATGTAATGAAAAACACTTTGGCTGCTTCTCCTATAGAAAAGCAGATTCAGAAGTGTGATTTGGAGAGAGAAACAACAAGGCGTGGGAAGATAGGGTGCTTACCTTCTCTCCCCCCACCCACCATACATCTGCCCCAAGCTATCCCCAAGCTGCTTTCCCCTGCTGCAGGGTTCCAAATGTGTTTTCCTCTCCAAACAAATGCTTGGAACCCCATGGCGACAGCAGAGGGGGGTGGGAGAGTGATTTCATCTTCCACCTTCACCCCTTTCTCAAAATTGCCCTTGCACAAGTGCTACAATGTTTTTTGCATGAAATAAAAGATGAGGAAATTGCTGTTCTTAGCAGAGTAAAAGGGATGATTCATAATAGCTGACACTGCATGCTAAACCATCAAAAAGTGTGGAGAAAAGGAGACTGGAACAGAGAGCAGGATATTGGAATGAAGAAGACCAAGAGGGAGAAGTTGTAGAATGCTGTGAGGAATAAGCATGGTGGCAGGTCCCCTCTAGCCACCAGCAGGGGATGGGGGGGGGGGGGTAGGGTTGCCATATCCAGGCTGGGATACTCGTGGAGATTTGAGGATAGAGCCTCAGTGGGAAGGCAGGGACTTCCCTCCAAATTCATTTCCTCCAGGGAACTGATCTCTGTAGTCTGGAGAGGAGCTGTAATTCCAGGAAATACCCAGGGCCCACCTTGAGGCTAGTATCTCCCCACGGTGGAATAGACTGAGAGAACAGGGATGTTTCATCTGGCAGGACTAGGGGGGGGGGTGGAGGATTTTTTAATATCTTTGTATAGGGCAACAAGCAGCATGGGAAGAGGGAGCTTGGCTGGTGGGAAGTTGCACTTGGGCTCAGACCTAAGTGTGTGTGGGGTGGGTTGGCATGGATTTGGTTGGTAAGGAGCTGCAAGTGGGCTCAGACCTGAGGTATGTGTGTGTGGCAGGTGGTACAACTGGCAGTGGTGGTGGTAAACAGCGTTGGACCTAATGTAATGGAGATCACGTGATATAACAGACTCACTGAAGCCAAGTGAGTTTAGTTCATGCATAGAGGAAAGCCTTCCTGGAAATCTCATAGACACATCTTGAGCTTCATGATGGAAGAAAGATTAAATATATGTGTAATTAAATTCTTAAAAATAGTTAATGTGGATGGATTATCTGCCCAAAGCACCCACATGCTCTGTGCTTGTAATGCTATAGCTAGCCAGGCAAAACAGAGCAATAGTCTAATCAGAGTCTTCTGTCTTACTTCACTGTGGTCTCTCCATGAAAGCTGCCATTATCACAGCAGGCTGTACAAGGAGAAAACACAGTTTTGGGTTTTTCTGCTTCTTAGGAGTTGGTGACACTAACATTTTCCTCTGTGTCAGTCCACCTACAGTATACACAAGGCCAGTTTAAAAGCTCCTGCCAAACTGGTGACTACAGGGAACCTGCAAAATATAGCAAATGTGTTTGGTAAAGTGACATGGAATTACAGAGTAAATAGCTTCATGCTGATGAGGTGTCTGGAATTATTTATCAGCAAGTGCATCTATAGAGATGCTAATAGAGAGCCCTTTCCCCTCTTTTGATTACAAATCTGGGAGGCAGCCCAGATCTCTTCCATTTGCACAGGGATAAACAGGGATCTGAAGAAGTTTATATGTTGATGGGTCTCAGAAGAATTTCAAGGGAGTTATGCTCTCCTTAGCCCACTAACTTCAGCAAACTCAGAAAGGTGTAACTCTACTAAGGATTAGGGATGCCACAGTCTTCATAACGAACAGTTGAGCATACCCTGTTTGACACTCACAATCAGACTGTGAGCCCAACAAGGAAATATTCTACTTAAATCAAGCAACTCAAACAGCAGCTGACAAATCTGCAGCTGCCTGTTGGTCAGAGGCTGCCATACAGCTGGTTGGGAAATCACCTGGGAGCTGGGTTCTGTCTCCCAGTGCTTCCCTGTATTCTAGTCTTGTTGTGCTGCAACATATTGAAGTTTCTGGAAGTGGGGTATCAGAAGCTGACATTCCCTGATTATCTTAGAATGGGGTCCTGATCCATCACTCATTCAGAAAAACTGCTACTCAGTGAAGTTGAAAAAGGAGAGAGGAGAAGCAGATATTTTCTTTCCTTTCTCCATCCTGGGGTTGGGTGGGAGTAGAACTGAAATGATGTTTCTAACATCCCCACTAAAAGGGAGAGGAGAAAAGTTGTTTTTTTCTTTATTACTACAGTCAAAGCTAACAGCTTGAGTTGGGAAGAATAGAAACAACATGTCCTTACCGCCCCCCCCCCCAAAAAAACCCCAGAGAATGTAAAGAATAGGCACAATCTCTGTACTACAGCCCAAACTGATAGTTTGGGTGAAGAGAACAGAAGGAGAATCAGCTAGGCTTCTGATCTACCCTTCCTTCCACCAGTTTTACTGCACTTCAGCCAGTTTGGGATATAGCAATATTTCCAGAATGGGAGATAAGAAGAACCTGACTTCCAGCTGATGAGGGATCAGGAGATCAGAAGCAGACTTCCCTCTAAGCTGTGGGGTCTTCTATGCAAAAATTCTACTTTGTGAGCTACTGGCATTAAAGTTGAGAGCTACTGCATAAATTTCTTTGCTCTGGGGCCTTCCTTCCTGAGCAAAGACAAAAAATGTGTGAGCTGGAGGCTAAAAAACTGTGAGCTAGCTCACACTAACTCATCTTAGAAGGAATATTGCTTCTAACTGATCCCTTCTCATGTTAACAACCAAACAGCCCACTTAGTAATCAACTGCCTGATCACCTCTGGTTAACAGTATGTGTGTTTAACTGGCAAGTGTTGAAGCATCCTTACTTAGGACTGCACTGATAGTCTATTAAATACCATATAAAGCTTGTGCAGTCTATAGCATTACTACTAGTGAGTAGATTCATGAAGCAATTTTATCCATTATCAATTTTTAAATGCCTGTTCACTGAGTCAATGATTAGACAAGCACATGAGGACCCAGGGATGACAATTAATTTAACTGTTATGAGAAACTCTAACTAAGAACATAAGAGAAGCCATGTTGGATCAGGCCAAATGCCCATACAGTCCAACACTCTGTGTCACACAGAGGCAAAAAAAAAAACAAGTGCCATCAGGAGGTTCATCAGTGGGGCCAGGACACTAGAAGCCCACCCACTGTGCCCCCCAAGCACCAAGAGTACAGAGCATCACTGCCCCAGACAGAGAGTTCCAACAATACGCTGTGGCTAATAGCCACTGATGGACCTCCACTCTTGAAGCTGTCTATGCTTGTAGCTGCCACCACCTCCTGTGGCAGTGAATTCCATGTGTTAATCACCCTTTGGGTGAAGAAATACTTCCTTTTATCAGTTCTAACCTGACTGCTCAGCAACTACAATACAGCTGACTAAGGAAGGAAGCAGAAAAAGATGAAAGCAGGGACAGGAAGTGCAATTATATATTAACATTACACACACAGTCTGCACAAATTCTTGTGTCTGTGCTTCAAAAAGATGCTACTAAACTATACAATGATGTCCCTAAGTGACAAATGTTTTCCATTTCAAATGTTTTCTCTCCCCTATCCCAATAAAAATCTATTCTGGGCATTTCAAAATCATCCTTACCTTTCCATCTTTTAAAACTAGGTCATTCAACGACGTTTCTGAAGTCTGAGTAAATCTCAGCACATTTGCCACAATCATTAAAAAATCAACACCTTCACTTCAGAATTCCCATGCAGTCCTATAAGAGAATGTATAGATTATGATCATGGAAAGTGCTCCACAGGGATCAAAGAACTAAGAAGCAAAATGCTTTAAAAGTTAAGAAGTGCTGCAGAAGTGCTTGGTGGAGTCCTTGACTGAACTGGTCCAGGATTGTCTTAACTGTAAAGCCTGCAAATAAGATAGCAGATTCTAGGACAGAACTATTCTAGTGCCTTTAATCTGGATCTCTTTGTGTCAGTTCTAAAAGCAACAGAGAAGCAGGGGTGAGAATGCTGTTTGGACTTTCTATTTTATTTACAAAAACATTGAGGTATGAGTTCGATTCTCCTGTTGGTCACCTGTTAAGGCAGGGCAGAGAGGAGATTTCCACACGAAAGAGGCAGCAGTAGCACCAAGCAGTGCGAAAGGTGATAAGATCATTTTTCTTAAAAGACTACCAATTTCCACACTTGCAGGAATCAGATAATCTGACCTTCATATGGCACTTTTCTCTCCCCAATGGTCACCTGTCCATCTTCTGGAAGAAATCTTTTGTATAACAAAAGACTAGTGCTTTTATGCCTCCCTTCTAATCATGTGTATAAGAAGGTTTGTCAGATACCATCTAGCTAAAGTAAGTCAAAAGTTATGCCTCTAGAAATTACGGGGGGTGTAATTTTCAGCCACTCTGCCAAACCGCACCCATAACAGATGTCCGAGACTCCACCCACCTACAGCTTGTGCTACTTGCTCTGCCTATGGAACAGGCTTCTGTTGCCATCACCATTCCTTGCTTCCGTCTGCTGGTTGACTGAAATATTACCAGAATGATGAGCTTATAGAAAGAACTTAAGTAGATTACAAAGAAGGGAGGGGCATTAAACACAGAGGAACTCCATAACTGATCCTTGTTAAAGGAATAGACTGGATTGAAGAATCAACTTTGGTTTGCAAAAATGATCCAGTGGTTGGGTGCTTGTCCTTCTAAAGGAATCATATGTGCACTTCTGCATGCATAAATAATACAGAAACAAGCTATAATAAGACTATAAATAATATAGAAAGTTTAAGTATTCACATCAGTACTGATTCTGACCTAGGATGGCTAGCTCAGTTTGTTTTGCACTTTCTGCATTAAGATGCGTCAGCATATTTTTTGCTGTGTTTAAGGGATAAGATGTGTATTAGCACAGGAGGCTGGGGCTTGCTCTAGAACAACCCATTTAATTAAGGTGACAATGATGAGTGAGTGCAGGTGACAGAGACTAAGACAGAGGAGTTAAGATTGGGGGGCTGTCTGTGAGCAAGGAAAGGTGGCTTCCCCAGTACCTCTGAAAGATAATGTCATTATCAAGTAGAGGTTGTAGGTCACTGATGATGCATTGGACTGTTTTGAGTGGAGAGTTGTATGTGACCACTAGTGGTGTCCTTTTAATCTTAAACAACTCCTCACTCATAATAATACAACATCTAATCTTAACATGGACACTGGTACCAGAGCTTACAATAAACCCAGATGCCAACTTTGCTGCCACATACATCCAGACAATACAGTCACTGGACCTGACAGCATCAACTACACCATCTTGGGCTTATTCACTTACTTATCTTCTAAACACTGTATATGCCATTAAATGCCAACAATGCCCTTCACTTCTCTACATAGAGAACTATGTAGAGAAACCATTCACCAAAGGATAAATGGAAACCTCTAGTAGCTTTTTATTGCAAAAGAATTTCAGAAACCGACTGGAATGGGAGACTGCTGAATTACAAATTATTACAACACTCAAGACAATGGAACCCTAGGGCTTAACAGAGATATCAGGTTCTTATCTCACTACACATGCTAAATCACTCAGTTTTTGCTTATACCCAGAATTAAACTCTGTTGGTCTTAAAGGTGACACTGGACTCAAACTTAATTCTCACATCTGTTTGTTAACTCTTTTGTTATCTGTATGCTAATTTGCTGCTATTCATAAATCTTACCAACTGCTCTAATCCAGTTTTAGCTATACTTATTGCCCAGTTACTTATGCATCTTGATTTTAATTAGCCCTTCCAGACAACTAACCCCACCACCTATATGTCTCAGAACAGCCATTGTCTTGGAAGGCGATTGGAATCTGATGTCCACTGCACCTAAAATGATAGAACTTAACAAGGGTTAAGCTGTTCCCACCTATTTGTTAATTGTTGAGGAAGCCTTGTTTCAATGTAACTGAAGAAGTGTGCATGCACACAAAAGTTTATACCCAGAATTAAACTTTGTTGGTCTTAAAGGTGCCACTGGAGTCAAACGTTGTTGCATTATTTACATATACTGTGTGTAAATTATAAAGAAAATCTCATCTGCTTAATGAGGACCCACTGCATGTAGCTGATGATGTGAACTCCAAGATGTGAAAGCTAATGCTAGATTAAAGTGTATTAGTCTTCAGGGTATCAGAGGATTCCTATACAAGTCCTGGATATTTATCAGAGTAAAAGAAAGGCAGTCATATGTGAGAATTAAGCAGAGGCCAGTAGGCAAATTAGGCACTAGGCAAATTAGGCCCAGTCACTAGGCAAATTAGGCATTTGCCTAGGGCACTGAGCTGGGGGGGGCTGAATTGGGCCCTCCCCGCTCCTGGTGCCCTAGGCAAATGCCCTGGCCACTGCCCACCACCCGTTGCCCTCCTCTGCAGTGCCTCACCTCGCCATGCACACATATTCTGCCCCCTCAGGGGTGTGTGGTGAAGCAGGGTGGGGAGGGCACCTGGGTGGCTCCTGACCTCTGTTCTGCAGCACTCTCTTTAAGCACCACAGAGAGCTTGTGCACTGGCCTGCTGGCTTTGCTCTACTTCCTTTCTACCGGTGGGGTTGCCAAGGGTACCGTGCGCCCTAAGGGCACCCCCTAGCATTAAGCTTAAGAAAAGACTTTACTAGTAATTAAGGGGGAAAGGGTCACATCCTGGCTAACTAATTATAAACTCCATTTTGTCTGTTTATTTGCTAGACCTCATGTGTGAGAACAAAAGAGAGAAAGTTTCCCCAAAGCTGTCTCCCTTTCTGAGTATATGAAGAAGAAGAAGATATTGGATTTATATCCCGCCCTCCACTCCGAAGAGTCTCAGAGCGGCTCACAATCTCCTTTACCTTCCTCCCCCACAACAGACACCCTGTGAGGTGGGTGGGGCTGGAGAGGGCTCTCACAGCAGCTGCCCTTTCAAGGACAACCTCTGCCAGAGCTATGGCTTACCCAAGGCCATGCTAGCAGGTGCAAGTGGAGGAGTGGGGAATCAAACCCGGTTCTCCCAGATAAGAGTCTGTACACTTAACCACTACACCAAACTGGCTCTCCTGACAAGTAAGGTTGCCAAATATAACTCAGAAAACACCTGGAGACTTTGGGGATAGGGGTGGAGCCAGGAGACTTTCCCATTCCCTAAAATAATTAAATAAAAATACATCATTGCAGTTCCCAAGAATAGTCTTCATTTCCTAGTTCCCCAGCAGCTGGCTGCACTTCCACTTCCTCTCTCTCTCTGTCTCTCTCTCACACTCACACACACACACACACACACAAAGCAGCCAAAATAAGCACAGTTTGGAAGCACACAAATTGTGGTCTCACTGGGACAATTTACTTATCATGGGAGTTGTTGAATGCTGTATAAACCAAATTCTTCAGACTAACACAGGGAAACCAGAAGTTTTCTCTATTTTACTGTGCAAAAACTTCTGAAAGGCTGCAAAACCAACAGAGAGCTGGCTCCTTCCCTAATCCCTTCCATTTCTCCCAACAGCCATGTTGTTCTGCAGGCTCACCCCACCCCCATTCAGTCTAGCTCTAGACTTTCAAGAAGCAAGCCCTTCTCAAGTCTTCTAAGCCTTCTGAGGTGGAAAGACACATGGTGGCTGTGGGGGTGGGGCTTTCACTCGCTGGCCAGCTGACTGGGGATGGGAAGGAGCCCACTAAACTGGGGGGGGGTCCCCCACTGGGACCTGGGGATTGGCAAGCCTAATGACAAGGTGCATGTAGCACCCCAACAAAAGTGATCATCCAATAGCTAGTCCTGATCCAATTTCATTAGGAATATCACTTCCTTTTCTCTGGCAGAAAATATGTGTCTAAGAACTAATTGGTTTTAAGGTAACTAGCTAAGAGTTAGCATACATAAACAAGCAGGTTAACTCTTTCCTGACTTAAGGGAGTAAACCTGCAATATCCCACATATATCAAAGATTTCAGGTTTTCACGGCTGGTAACATCATAAGAACATAAGAGAAGCCATGTTGGATCAGGCCAACGGCCCATCAAGTCCAACACTCTGTGTCACACAGTGGCAAAAAATTTTATATACACACATACACTGTGGCTAATAGCCACTGATGGACCTGTGCTCCATATTTTTATCTAAACCCCTCTTGAAGGTGGCTATACTTGTGGCCGCCACCACCTCCTGTGGCAGTGAATTCCACATGTTAATCACCCTTTGGGTGAAGAAGTACTTCCTTTTATCCGTTTTAACCTTTCTGCTCAGCAATTTCATCGAATGCCCACGAGTTCTTGTATTGTGAGAAAGGGAGAAAAGTACTTCTTTCTCTACTTTCTCCATCCCATGCATTATCTTGTAAACCTCTATCATGTCACCCCGCAGTCGACGTTTCTCCAAGCTAAAGAGTCCCAAGCGTTTCAACCTTTCTTCATAGGGAAAGTGCTCCAGCCCTTTAATCATTCTAGTTGCCCTTCTCTGGACTTTCTCCAATGCTATAATATCCTTTTTGAGGTGCGGCGACCAGAACTGCACACAGTATTCCAAATGAGACCGCACCATCGATTTATACAGGGGCATTATGATACTGGCTGATTTGTTTTCAATCCCCTTCCTAATAATTCCCAGCATGGCGTTGGCATTTTTTATTGCAGATGCACACTGTCTTGACATTTTCAGTGAGTTATCTACCACGACCCCAAGATCTCTCTCTTGGTCAGTCTCTGCCAGTTCACATCCCATCAACTTGTATTTGTAGCTGGGAATCTTGGCCCCAATGTGCATTACTTTGCACTTGGCCACATTGAACCGCATCTGCCACGTTGACGCCCACTCACCCAGCCTCAACAGATCCCTTTGGAGTTCCTCACAATCCTCTCTGGTTCTCACCACCTTGAACAATTTAGTGTCATCCGCAAACTTGGCCACTTCACTGCTCACTCCCAACTCTAAATCATTTATGAACAAGTTAAAGAGCATGGGACCCAGTACCGAGCCCTGCGGCACCCCACTGCTTACCGTCCTCCACTGCGAAGACTGCCCATTTATACTGACTCTCTGCTTCCTATTACTAAGCCAGTTTTTGATCCACAAGAGGACCTGTCCTTTTACTCCATGACTCTCAAGTTTTCTAAGGAGCCTTTGATGAGGAACTTTATCAAAAGCTTTCTGGAAGTCAAGGTAAACAACATCTATCGGGTCTCCTTTGTCCACATGTTTGTTCACCCCCTCAAAGAAATGTAACAGGTTAGTGAGGCAAGATCTTCCCTTGCAGAACCCATGCTGAGTCTTCCTCAATAACCCGTGTTCATCAATGTGCCTACTCATTCTGTCCTTGATAATGGTTTCTACCAACTTTCCCGGTATTGAAGTCAGACTGACTGGCCTGTAATTTCCCGGATCTCCTCTGGAACCTTTTTTAAAGATGGGGGTGACATTTCCTACCTTCCAGCCCTCAGGAACGGAGGCAGATTTCAATGAAAGATTACAGATTTTTGTTAGAAGATCCACAAGTTCAACTTTTCAGAACTCTCGGATGTATGCCATCCGGACCCAGTGACTTATTAGTTTTTAATTTGTCTATTAGTTGTAGGACTTATTAGTTTTTAATTTGTCTATCAGTTGTAGGACCTCCTCTTTTGTCACCTCAATCTGACTCAGGTCTTTCAACACCCCTTCCAAAATTAGTGGTTCTGGGGCGGGCAAAAAGTTCTCGTCTTCCACAGTGAAGACGGAGGCAAAAAATTCATTTAGCTTCTCAGCCATTTCCCTATCCTCCTTCAGTAATCCTTTTACCCCATGGTCATCCAAGGGCCCCACTGCCTCCCTGGCTGGTTTCCTACTTCTAATATATTTGAAGAAAGTTTTATTGTTGGTCTTTATGTTTTTTGCAATATGGTCCTCATAGTCCCTTTTTGCCTGCCTGATCACAGTCTTGCATTTGATTTGCCACAGCCTGTGTTCCCTTTTACTAATCTCACTTGGACTGTTTTTCCACCGCTTAAAGGAGTCCTTCTTACCTTTTACAGCTTCCATTACTTTGTTTGTTAACCACGCAGGCCTTTTCTTATGCCTGTTTGTGCCTTTCCTAACTTGTGATATGTATTTTATCTGAGCTTCTAGGATTATAGTTTTAAATAGTGTCCAAGCTTCCCCAAGGGTTTTGACAGTATGTACCTTTCCTTTCAGTTTCCTCCTCACATGCCTCCTCATCTCAGTGTATTTACCCCTTTTAAAGTTAAACGTGGTTGTGGCGGTCTTTTTGGACAACTCCCTATTTATACAAACGGTGAAATCAATAACATTATGGTCACTGCTCCCAAGCGGCGCAATCACTTTTACATCTCTCACCAAGTCTTGGGCATTACTTAGGACCAAATCCAGGATCGCCCCACCCCTGGTAGGTTCTAAGACCATCTGGTCCATAGCGCAGTCATTGAGAGCATCAAGAAACTCAATCTCTTTCTCTCGACCAGAACACATATTGACCCAATCAATCTGTGGGTAGTTAAAATCACCTATTACGACACAGTTTTTACGTTTAGCTGCTATCTTTAAGCCTTCCATCATATTATAATCGTCCTCTCTCTTTTGATTTGGTGGGCGATAACAAACTCCCATAGTTAAATTTCCTTTGGGGCCCTCTATTTCAACCCAAAGCATTTCTAAAAGTGAATCTAATTCTCTGACCTCAGTCTTACTGGACCGTATATCCTCTCTGACATACAGAGCCACCCCACCTCCAACCCTTCCCTCCCTATCCTTCCGATATAGCTTATATCCAGGAATCACCATGTCCCACTGATTCTCCTCATTCCACCAAGTTTCTGAAATTCCCACAATGTCTATGTTTTCTCCCAACACTAAACATTCCAATTCACCAATTTTACTTCGAACACTTCTAGCATTTGCATACAAACATCTATAATTTCCCATGCGAGCTAGGCCCGCCACCTTCCTCCTGCCGCCTCGAGACTCTGGCAGACAGTCCATATTGTTTGTCGCCTTCACAGTGGACAACTCTGGTCTGCTACCCGGTAGAAAAATAGCAGCCAACCCTTCATCTCTTTGAGACGAGTCCTCCCGAACCAGAGACATTTCATCTCCTGTCGGCTTTCCCCCAAGATTTAGTTTAAAAACTGCTCTGCCACCTTTTTGATTTTAAGCGCCAGCAGCCTGGTTCCATCCGGGGACAAGTGGAGACCGTCTCTTTTGTACAGCTCCCGCTTGTTCCAGAAAGCATCCCAGTGCCTAACAAACTTAAACCCTTCCTCCTTACACCATCGTCTCATCCACACATTGAGACTTCTAATTTGTGCCTGTCTCTCCTGCCCTGCACGTGGAACAGGTAGCACTTCCGAGAAGGCTACCTTGGAGGTCCTGGCCTTAAGTCTCCCGCCTAGCAGCCTAAATTTTCCCTCCAGGACCTCACGACTGCATTTCCCCACATCGTTGGTGCCAACATGCACCACGACCACAGGCTCCTCCCCAGCACTGTCTATCAGCCTATCTAATATACGCGTAATGTCCGCTACCTTCGCACGAGGCAGGCAAGTCACCATACGGTCAGTACGCGGTTTCGCCACCCTGCTGTCTACTTGCCTAAGGATCGAATCACCAACTACCAAAACCCCCCCTCTCCCCCTGCTCAGGGATTCTTCCTTGGCGCGAAAGGATTCCCACTCACCAACCGAAGAAGAGGTCCCTTCTGAGGGCGCATTCCCCTTGTCCTCAGCACGGTGCCCTGTTCCCTCTCAACCCTCTCGCTCTCTGGCAGCAACGGGGCTGCTACGTTCAGAGCGGGGCTCATCTAATACGCCCCCGAGAGTCTTCCCCAAGTGCCTAACTGACTGTCTCTGCTTCTCCAGTGCAGTCACCTCGGCCTCAAGGGTACGAACTCGTTCCCTGAGGACCAGGAGCTCCTTGCATCGAGCACACACCCAAGACTTCTGTCCTTTGGGCAGATAGTCATACATGTGACACTCAGTGCAAAACACTGGAAAGCCCCCAACCCCCTGCTGGCATTCTATCTTCATGATATATATATATTAAAATATACAGTCCTCTTTAAATGCTGTTTGTTTAAGTGGCTTCCCTTCTGGAGGGTCAACTTACCTTACCTCAACTTACCTTATTGGGAACTTACCTTATTTGGAGAACAAGGAAATCAGGGATCTGGGTTCCTGGCCCTTAGAGAGCCCCTAGGTGAAGAGCCACAGGCCAAAAGCCCTTTGGCAAGGCGCAGCTTAAAATGCAAAGAGGGTGGAGCAGAGGCACTCCTCAGCAATCAGCAGCAATCACTCAAGTGAGCCCGAAAGATTCTACAAATCCCACATATAGTTAGACATAAGCTGAACATTGGGAAAGCAAATTCTGACAAACTTAAATTTGCTGGGTAAAATTCCATGGCCAGAAATACATAAAGGGAAGGGAATCCAAGAGGGGTGGAAGTTTCTTAAAAGTGAAATATTGAAGGCACAATTACAAAGAAGGAAAATGGGAGGAGCCTAAAGAAACAAAAGAGAAGGAAAAATGGGAGGAGCCTAAAGTGACTCCATAAACAGCTCTCCAAAGACTTGAGAAATAAAGTGTTATTTAGGAAATGCTAGTAGGGTCTTATTGCCAAGGATGAATATAAACAAATAATTCTTGTTTGTAGAGAAAGAGTTAGGAGAGCTAAAGCTCAGTATGAATTTAGGGTATTGAGAGATGCTAAAAACAGCAAAAAAGGGGTTATTTTCTTATGTAGCAGGTAAGGAAAAGAGCAAGGAGATGCTAGGCCCCTTGTAAGGACAGGAAAGTGGAATTGTAACTAGTAATGAAGAAAAGGCAGAACTGCTCAATTCCTACTTTTCCTCAGTCTTCTCTTGTAAGGGAAACAGTGCTCAACGTGGCGAAAACAGAATATATGAATGAAGGGAGTTGCAGCCTTGGATCAGCATAGGGGTAGTACATGAACACCTAGTTTCTTTAAATGAAGTAAGTCCTTGGGGCCGGATGAACTGCATCCAAGCGTACTAAAAGAACTTGTGGACATAATTTCTGAGCCTCTGTCCATTATTTTTTAGAATTCTTGGGGAACAGGTGAAGTGCCAAAAGACTGGAGATGGGCAAACGTTGTCCCCATATTCAAGAAGGAGGAAAGGGAGGATCCAGGTAACTGCCAACTTGTCCGCTTGACATCTATACCTGGAAAATTTTTAGAACAAATAATCAGTCAGTCAGTTAGTCCTGGAACAATTAGAAAGGACAGGTTTTTCAAGAACAAGTCATGTCAGACTAACCTTATCTTTTTTGAGAAAGTGATTACCTTGCTGGATCAGGGGAATGCTGTAGACATAGTTTATCTTAATTTCACTAAGGCTTTTGATAAGGTTCCACATAATATTCTTGTTGACAACTTGATAAAATGTGGTTTGGATCCTGTTGCTATTAGGTGGACCTGTGACTGGTTGACAGATCACATCCAAAGAGTGCTTGTGAATGGTTCCTCATCCTCTTGGAGAGGAGTAACAAATGGAGTGCCTCAAGGATCTGTCCAGGGACCTGTTTTGTTCAACATCTTCATAAATGATTTGGATGAAGGAATAGAGGGAATGCTTATTAAATTTGCAGATTATACTAAATTGGGAGGGGTTGCAAATACAGTAGAATACAGAGACAGGGTACAGGATGATCTTGACAGGCTGGAAAACTGGGCTAAAACAAATAAAATGAATTTTGACAGTGATAAATGTAAAGTTCTGCTTTTTATGTAAGAAAAATCAAATGCATAACTATAATCGGAGAGACTTGTCTTGGCAGTAATATGTGCAAAAAGAATCTATGGTTTTAGTAGACCATATACTGAACATGAGCCAGCAGTGTGATGCTGTGGCTAAAAAAGGCAAATGCAATGCTGGGCTTTATCAACAGAAGTATAGTGTCCAGATCATGTGAAGTGATGGTATTACTTTGCTCTGCTCTGGTTAGACCTCACCTGGAGTATTGTGTTCAGTTTTGGGCACCACCATTTAAGAATGATATAGACAAGCTGGAACATGTCCAGAGGAGGGCAATGAAGGTCGTGAGGGGTCTGGAGACCAAGTCCAATGAGGACAGGTTGAAGGAGCTGGGTTTGTTTAGCCTGGAGAGAAGATCACTGAGAGGTGATATGATCACCACCTTCAAGTACTTGTAGGGCTGTCATATAGAGGATGGTGAAGAATTGTATTCTGTTGCCCCAGAACGTTGGACCAGAACCAACAGGTTGAGATTAAATCAAAAGTGTTTCTGGCTAAACATTAAGAAGAACTTCCAGACAGAGTACTTCCTCAGTGGAACAGGCTTCCTTGGGAGGTGGTGGGCTCCTCTTCTTTGGAGGTTTTTAAACAGAGGCTAGATGGCCATCTGACAGCAATGCTGATTCTGTGAATTAGGCAGATAATGAGAAGGAGGGCAGGAAGGGTTGCATCAGTGTTGTTCTTGTGGCCCTTTCTTACATGTCCAGGGAAATGCTGACTGCCATTTTGGGGTCAGGCAATTTTTCTCTAGGCCAGTTTGGCAAGGTATCCTGGAGGTTTTTGCCATCTTCTCGGCATGGAGCAAGGGTCACTGGAGATGTATGTGTGTGGGGAAGGTATTTGTGAAGTTCCTACATTGTGTAGAGGGTTGGACCCTGGAGGTCCCTTCCAACTCTATGATTCTATGATCCTAACAAAAAGCCTGCTATCACTGCTTTCTCTGAACAGACTTTCTGCATTCACTGAGTCAAAACAAAAAAATGTCTAGGTGACTGAAGAACTGTAGTTCTACAAAGGAATCTTAGGGTTACCTATAGAATTGTGAACCACCAGGTGACACCTGGATATCTCCCACTATTACAATTGATCTTCTCCAGAAAACCAAAAACAGTTTTGGAAGGTGGACTGTATAGCGTTACACTCTCCTGAGGTCCTTCCTCTCCTCAGCCCTTGCCCTCCTGTCATGATCTGAGGCCTAGTGCATCCTAGATGGCAGGGAGAAGCCTGCCTAGGAGTAGATACAGGGACCTACATCTCCCAGGATTAGGCTTCCCAATCCCCAGGTCCCAGCGGGGAATCCCCTGGTTTTACAGGCTTCCCCCCTCCCCCAGCCAGCTGGCCGGCGGGGGAAGCTCCACCCCCACAGCCATTATGCACCTCCAGGAACGATTCCCATAGGGAATGATGGGGAATTGATCCACGGGTGTCAGGGGCTCTGGGGGGGCCGTTTTTTGAGGTAGAGGTGCCAAATTTTCCATATAGCATCTGGTGCCTCTCCCCAAAATACCTCCCAAGTTTCAAAAGGATTGGACCAGGGGGTCCAATTCTATGAGCCCCAAAAGAAGGTGCCCCTATCCTTCATTATTTTCTATGGAAGGAAGGCATTCTAAAAGGTGTGCTGTCCCTTTAAATGTGATGGCCAGAACTCCCTTGGAGTTCAATTATGCTTGTCACACCCTTGCTCCTGGCTCCGCCCCCAATGTCTCCTGGCTCCGCCCCCAAAGTCTCCTGGCTCCACCCCCAAAGTTCCCAGATATTTCTTGAATTGGACTTGGCAGCCCTACCCAGGATCCCTCTGATTCCTTCTATCCCTCTGACTAAGTGAAGTGGTTTCGGAGGGGGAAAACTAGCTCAAGAGGGATGGTGTCTGGGAGGAAATCATAAATAGGCCTGGCTGGGAAGGAGATTCATTCTCTATGAAAAAGGCTGCAGGGTATAGCTGTCAAGTCCAACTCAGAAAATACCTGAGGACTTTGGGGATGGAGCCCGAAGACTTTTCCTTTCCCTAAAATAAATGAAAATACAGCAGTGCAATTGCCCTGAATAGTCTTCTCTCCTCATCCCCCCAGCAATTCCAGTAAATGAAAGTGAACACACATTAACAAAGCAGCAAAAATAAACAGAGTTTACAAGCACACACTTTTGCGATCTCACTTTATTCATAGGAGCTACTGAATTTCCAACCAACATCTTCAGACTAACACAAGCAAATGAAAAGAGAGAGAGGTGGAGTTTTCCTTCTATCTCATAAACAGGTTCCTATACAAAGACATTTGAAAGGAATCCAAAACAAACACAGAGACTGCACTCTCTCTCTCTCACACACACACACTCTTACTGGCTCTGGTTCCTATACAAAGATGTCTGAAGCAAAGCAAGCAGAGGAGCTGTGCTCTTGCTCTCTCACACACACATGGCTTTGCTGCTGGCCCCTCCTGATGCAGCTTTCACTTCCTGCTCAAATTTAAAGGCGCACACACATATTTAAAAATGCAAGGTGTTTGCAGGCTTCTAAACCTGCAGTAGATCTAATGGTACATGGTGTCTGTGGGGGTGGAGCCTGGAAAACTGGGGATTCCCCTGCTGGGACGGGGGGATTGGGAAGCCTACTGCAGAGAGAACTGAGGCTGGACTGGAGGAGGTTGCTGCTGTAGAGAGTTCCCTCATCCAGGGAGGGTGAGTGCATTGGTTTGACTTAGAGAAGGGAACATGTAACTAGTCATATTAGAGAAGGGAACATGTAACTAGTCGTATTTTTCTTGTTTATTTTGTACAAACCTTTACTGCTTTTCCCCATTCACTGTTGCACTAAAAGTTTTTATTACCCACCTATTGTTTGAGCACTGTAAATAAACTGTTGTTGTTGTTTAACTGCCTAGGTCCTTATGTCTCTTTGGTCATAGGTTTTATGATAAGGAAGACAGGGGTGGTTGGGTGCTCTGAGCCCTTCCTTACAGCCCCTTATCAGAGTGGTGGCAGCTGGTAGCAGGACCCTTCCTGGTCCCTGTTGTCTGACACCTCTCCAGGCTCCCACCTCCAAGTCTCCAGGTATTTCCCAACCCAGAGCTGTTACCAGCATGTGAAACATTCCCTGTAACCAATTTGCAGTAGAATAGCTAGATTCAAGCCCAGTGGCACTTTAGAGACCAACTAGATTTATGGAATATAAGATAAGATTTTGAGAGTCAATGCTCTCTTCCTCACATACCCACAATGTTTTCTTTGACTCTCAAAAGCTTAAACCCAGTAAATCTTGCTGGTCTCTAATGTATAGAATACAATCCGAGAGAAGTCACTATAATGGATAACACAACAAAAAATGCAAGCTAGTGACCAATTTACTAAGAAGTATATAGAAATCAGTCCAAATGGCCAAAATATGTATATTCAAGTCCCAAAGTAGTGGTGTGACAAGCCAATCGATTAAGTACTTGTTTCTTTCCAGTCTTCATCAGACCTGGGATCACTAACAAAAGAAAATATTATACAAAAATACCAGGACATTCAGACACCACCAACCCTCTTTCAATGAAAAAATATATCATACTTACATATTGATTCAATTATATAGATTCTTTACACAATTTTCAAAAAAGAGGGACGCAGAGCGTCTCCAGCAGCAATTTCACATTGGCTACAGCTCAGTATGTGGCTTCTTGCGCACCCTAATGGTGCAACTAACATGTTTAAAAAGGCAAACATCTCATTTACAGCTGCCATTACACAAACCTCTTAAAGGTAAAGTAACGTATTTCTAATGCAACATGCTAAAAGACACAAACACCACAAACTATATCACAGCAGATACAACATACAAAATATTCCATACAAAGAATGTCAAATCTCATAATTTATACACAAATATGTTATCACACAGGCAAATTATGCACAGCACACAGCACTATAAAGAAGACCATTCATAAAAAACATGTCAAATCATTGGTCATATTCAGTTCATATGGAGAAATGCAATTCAACTGGTGTATCCAGTATGCCTTTTTGCAGCAGGATCTTGTACACGTCTTCATTTTTATCTGTTTGTTCATATTTGTATAAGGTGAAAAAACAAAAATCTTCACAGTTATGATTCTTTTGCATAAAATGACTGACCATAGGAGCTTCAATCACATGGTTCCTAAGTCTGCTCCTGTGTTCCAGAATATGTACTCTAAGGGCTCGAGTAGTGCTGCCAACATACCTTAGGCCACACCCACAGATGATCAAATACAAAACACAGCGAGTAGCACATGTAGAGTAATGATTTAGAACAAATGGTCTAGTCTTTTTAGCAAAATAATACTCTTTGACATTCATAGATAAATGACAAATTGCACACCTTTTACAAGCAAAGTGCCCTTTAAGAGTATGATTGACCAATTGGTATTCTCTAGATCTTACCAATTTATCCCTAATGGAATAAGTGCGACGCAATCCTATTTGTGGTGGCATTTCACAACCTCCAGTATCACTTACAATGTGCCAATGCTTTCTTACCACGTTACAAATTCTACTAGACAATCTGCTAAATTCTAGTCCTCATTGTAATCTAGTATTTCTCATCCTGGGATTCTGTTTTGGTAACTGTGCTCTATCTAGATTAGCAGCCCCTTTTTTAGCCATCCTAACATCTTTTTCTGGATAGCCTCTACCAACAAAATGAGATGCCAACTTATCACTATCCTCAAGATAATCAGACATTAGGGTACTATTTCTTCTCAACCTTACAAAACTGGCCATATGGTATATTCTTTTTCAAAGCACATGGATGGAATGATGAATACTGTAAAAAAGCATTCCTATCTGTTGGCTTTCTCTAGGTTTTTGTCGTCAACTTATTCTCAGTAGTTTTGTACACAACTGTATCTAAAAAAGGTACATCATCTCCTCTGGAACCCTTTTTAAAGATGGGGGTGACATTTGCTACCTTCCAGTCCTCAGGAACGGAGGCAGATTTCAATGGGAATCAATGGACATAGACCAGCGTAACTCAGGCTTGTAGCTACAGTGAAGCCCGGGGGGGAGCATTCCATCCAAACCCTCCTCCCATCTGTATGGCCCCTCCTTTGGGTATGGACCAGCTGCCCATTTGACCAGTCCTTGGTTGGGGAAGGGAAGAGAAGTTGAGTCCAGAGCACCCCACTGCCACCACAAGCAGCAGGAGGGCAATGCTTCCCAGGAGCAAGAGCCCCCTCAAGGACAAACCCATCTCGATCTGCATGAAAAACCCACTTGTGCACCTGGATTGCAAAACTCTTTTGGCTGAGCCCGGTGGGGAGGAATATAGGGTGAGAATCAGGATTGACCAAGGGGGAATTTTTCTCCAGTCAGAAAGTAATGTTCTGAAATTGTCATTTATCACTGGGCAGAATCATCACCAGCAGCTGGAAAAGGGAAAGAGAAGGTTGGCCCCGGACTTGGCTTGGGATCCCTGTACTTTACTACAGGAGGAAGCGGTGCAAAGCAAAGGTTGTTTCTGTTGGGAAGAAAAGGGAAGCTTCTATCCCAGCTTTGGTCACCTGGTGGGCATCAGGTGCAGGACACTCCCCTCCACACAAAGTGGGCTAGGAGTACAAATTCAAATGTCCCACAGCAGCGGGGCAGGGAAGCGGCCCATACAGAGTGCCATCAGTGGGGTGACTTGGTTGAGAGTCACTGCATCAGGGACAGGTCACCCCAAGACCTGCTCAAGAGATTTTTCTTGCTTTGCTTTTAAAGTATTTATTTCCTAGGATCCCCCTCCCCCGCCCATCTGAACAGTTTCGCTTCATTTCTGGAGCTCTTTCTAGTTCAGAAGTCCTGGGGGAGGTCCATGTGTGTGGGTGGCTGGAATTCCTTTCCAAATGCTGGCTCCCAGCAGGGATGAATTCCATGCCTGACATTTCGAAGAGATGCTGAGAAGTATCCTTAGTGGAGGGTTCTCCCTAGCTGGGAGACAGCCGGGGGGAGGGGGAGGAGATGAAGGCTGCAAAATCAGGGCTCTGTGATTTGTCAATTGTTATTTTAGGCCCTACACCCTCAAAAATTTTATCCCCTGTCCCCCCCCTCCTAAAATTTTCTGGCTACGGGCCTGGCATAACTCCATTTAGAATCATACAGTCAGTTTCACCCTGACTAGGGGTGTGTATTCGGTTCAGCTGAACTGAATCAACCGCCGAATCACCCCTGATTCGGCTGTATGTGGAATCGCATACAGCCGATTCCAATTGGGGCCCATTATGCGGGAGCCGAGTATAGCTTCCCATTTACTTCCGTATAAATATTCGGAAGTATACGGATGTCAATGCAAAAGGTGGTAAAGCGGCTTCTGCAACCTCAGGGGAGCTGCTTGCCTCCTTTCCTCCCTTTGGTAGCCTTTTCTTGCCTCTCCCATAGCCTCCCTGGGATCAGGGAGGGGGGGAGGGGGAAGAGGAGCCCCAGCAGCCAATCCAAAGCATGCATTTGCAAAATGCTTTGCAAATGTATGCTTTGAAAGGCTTTTGTGTAGTTGATCCTCCAGCCATCAGCAACAATGTTGTTCTTTTGTATGTGAGTGAGAGAGATTGTTCTGTGCTGGCCCTTGGCCTCAGCCTTACCAGACTTGCTTGGTCTAAGAGAACACGTCTAAAAGGTAAGACAGTCTTGGGGTTCTTGTTTTTATTTTAGTTGGTAAAAGGACTTTTTAAGACTCAGAGTCCCTTTACTTGTCCAGATTTGGGTGGTGGGTACTAGCTTATTTGGGGTTAGGAGGTTCTGCTGGGGTGGGGGGGGGGATTTTGCCAATTTGCCCATATCTTACTTTAGTGAGAGGACTTTTAAAAGTGCAGTGTGTTTTTACTTTTCCTGATTTGGGTGGCTTGGATGTCTTGGGGTTAGGGTGAAGGGTGTTTTTTTGGGGGGAAGGGGTTGGTAAAGTTCCTGTATTGTTAAAAGTTTAAGTTTTTTATTGTTTTAAAAGGATTCTGTGTTTGATTTGTTGTTGCTTGTTGTGCTTGGCCAGCTCTCCCCATGTTGTTTGGGGCAGGGCTGGAGAGCAGGCATCTGTAGATTGTGTGTTCTGTAGCAGGGAAGCTGGCACCTGGGTGAGAGACCCAGAACCAGCAGGCTTGTTGTTTGGCCAGCTCTCCCCGTGTTGTTTGGGGCAGGGCTAAAGAGCTGGCATCTGGGTTTGCTGCAGCGAGGTTTGCAGAGCAGACCTTGAGCAGATTGTGTTTTGTGTGGCGGTGATGTTGGCAACTGGGTTTATATTGATTCCAGGCCTGCACTGCAGGGTTCATAGAGTAGATAGAGGGATGTAACGCATTCGGGTCCTATAGAGATTATCTGGTGTGAAGTTAGGTTTGGCTTTGGGTGCCCCAGGAATTGGACCCCCTGGTCCAATTTTTTTTTGGCCTTGTGGGTTTTGTGTGGGACAGTGCCCTGAAGCTGCACAGCGGTTTGGGGGGCTCTCCTCAAAACCTCCTGCTCCCCAGAGTCACTTTTCCCACAACAATTACAGTGAGGAAGTGGCTCTAATTGTTTTTTTCTCACCATTGGGAGCAGTGTTCCTTTTGGGGTGCCCACAAATGGGTGCAGTCTTTTTGGGCGAGGGGGGTTTCATGCTGGGGAGTCCCCTGAAGCTGCCCTGCAGTTTTGGGGCCTCTCCCTCAAACCCCCCTCTGGCCAGAGCCACTTTCCCCACAGCAATTATAGTGGAGGAAGTGGCTAATTGGGCTTTCCTCAGCATTGGTGGCAATGGGCCTTTTGGGAAGCTCAATCTTTTTGGGCCAATCTTTTTGGGACTTGGGGGTTTTGTAGGGGAGAGTCCCCTGTGGGTTCCCTGCAGTTCTTGGGGCTCTCCTTCAAACCCCCTGCCCCCCAGTAGCCTCTAATTATGCCCTATGTTGCCATTGATTTCAATGGCCCATAGGGTATAATGGTGGAATAGCGGCACCCTCTTTGGGTGCCCCTGGAATGGGATCCCCTGGCCCAATCTTTTTGGGATTTGGGGGGTTTGTAGGGGAGAGTCCCCTACAAATTTGCAAATTTGGGGGCTCTCCCTCAAACCCCCTCCCCTCCTGGTGGCTTCAAATACACCCTATTTGCCATTGATTTCAATGGCCCATAGGGAATAATGGGGCCGTATATTTGGAAATAGCCGCGTATCTACCGTATATGCGGCTATTCCGACTACGGAATTCAGAAATATACGGGATTCCGAATTTTTTTCCCCCATATACTTCCGAATCCGTGTAATTCCGAATTTTTTTTTTTTGCACATCCCTAACCCTGACCTGGAGAGCCCAGGCAAGCCCAATCTCGTCAGATCTCAGAAATTAAGCAGGGTCGACTGTGGTAAGAAATTTGGATGGGAGACTGTCCTTGAAATACCCACTCAAGAGGCAGGGGTACGCTTATTCAGCCACCTCCCCGATTATCCTCTAGCCCCCAGTAGGGTTCAGTCACCAGAGGTCAGCATGACTTACAAGTGCAGACACACACAAACAGCGAAAACTAGAATCACACAGATTTTCATAGATCTGGCAATTGCAATGTTTTGAGCAACTTCTTGTTTCCCTTCCTACTTCTTGTTTTTCCTATATAGCTTGTGACACTGCTGTCCTTTGTACTTCTTGCCTGTTATGGTGATTCATCACTACCAGCTCCTTAAATGAGCTACCACAGAAATGAGTTGAATCCCGCATTTAAAAATCAGATCCCACCTTTCTCGGGTAAAAGGCTGAGTGTGTATGTAAAATCCATATTCCTGCTGGGGATGGGATTGAATATCATTTGCATAAGTGCACCAGGGTTAGGGTTGCTACAGTCTGAACTGCATTTACAGCAAGTATGATACCTGAAGCAAACCCAGCAGTGACAGGGGCCCTGATTTAAATTCATGTTACTATTTCTGAAGGAATATCTATGGAATTCTAAGGTAACCCATGGCAACCATCTGCTAAACTGCAATTCACACTGCCTGGTTTTATCACAGAAGTGGAGAGTTATTCATGCAACTCTGTGCGTGTGTGAATGGGGGGTGGGGGTAGAGGAGAAATCAATAATAGCCAATAATAGTCTCCTCCAAATGTAGGTAACACCAGCTTATAGAAACTTTGCATTTAGTTAAATGGGTCCATTCATAGTGAATACCTTGCTCTGTCTTTCTTTGTAATTTGCTTCTAAATATAGGGCTATTTCAAAATTGCAAAACGCATTTCCTGTCTTTCTGACTGTGTCTCCTGCTCTCTAATGAGAACAGTTCTTCTCTGAGAAATAGAACACACTGTGGAGAGCTGGAGGGTGGGGGGAGAGTACTGAATATGCAGAATGCACAAAGCACCATTTCCATGCTGATGATCTTATTGTCTGCTTCGTATGAAAGGGCAAATCCCCTTTTAGGAGAAATGTTACATCCCTCGAATTCTCTAAGACAATGGAGCCAGAGGTTGAGATGGGGTCTTTGGTTCAGTTCACCTATTCCATCAAGCTCCTCCCCAACCCTGTGGATTTTGGTGCTTATCCCCACAAATTTGGAGCTGGAGTTTTAAGGAAAGGGAATTAACACTGTAAAGGTCTAGGGAGATTTCTACCACACCCTGTATTGAATAGGGTCTGGCAAATAAATATCCTTCCTAATTGTTGGCATTTAATTATTCTGTCAACCCTCACTGGTATTTTCAACTTGCATGATCAGTCTTTGCTGCACTACTGCTATCACTGCCCCAAGGAGATGAGGACATATTTTCTGTTCCTCCATATTAACAATGTCAGTGACAGCATCAAAGCTGCTTTTGAAGCAATTTGCGCTTGTGGCATGACTACCTTCCCAGCACTGAATTCCAGTTTCTTTATTCACTAAGGGCGTTTTTGCACTTACCTTAATCAGCAGCGCCCCTCTTCACCGCGCAGGATCGGTGCGGATTTCGCACTAATTGCCGCGGAGCACCCGGAAGAGCCGGAAAGTCCCGCGGCTTTTGCGGCGCAAATGGAAACTGGTTTTTGGTGGTTTCCGTTTGCGCCGCAAAAGCCGCGGGACTTTCCGGCTCTTCCGGGTGCTCCGCGGCAATTAGTGCGAAATCCGCGCCGATCCTGCGCGGTGAAGAGGGGCGTCGCTGCTGATTAAGGTCAGTGCGAAAATGCCCAATGTGAAGAAGTATTTCCTTTTGTCTGTCCTGAACCTATTTCTTCTATGTTAGCAGTTTCATCATTACTAATTCCAAAATGCACTGACCAGGTTTCATTTTGTAGGGGGAAAAGGTGGTGGAGCTCATTCAGGGATTGTTATGCAGCTGCACCTACTATTCAATTGACAAGGTGGAAAGAAGGTGGTGGAACTATAAGAAAGGTTCAGGAGTTGTGCTTCTGTGAGCTCCCGCTGAATCCGAGGCCTGGCACTGACCCTATTGAGGGAGGGGACAGTTTTTATAATACAGATAACAGACTCTAGACTTAGGCTTGCAGTAATCATTTAGAATTTTGCCTGCAGATCCCAACCTTTGGCTTGGCATAAAATTATCAAGGTTTTCTTTGTGTCTAAATGGTGTATGTTTAGATCTGGGCTCTGGAGGGCAATAAACACAACTGTGCTTTCTTTCTATTGAAACAGCTCAAAGAATCAATCAAGTCTTGATTCCAAATTTAGAGCGGGATTGATCTGTGGATATTGAGGGGTGAGGACAAGATGCTTTTCTGAGGGTGAGAGACAAAAATCCTATGACTAACAATCAGTGCAATTGGTGGGGAAGGTGCATATTCTCTTGAATAAGACATGTTGGGATGATACTATGAGTAGGTTTACCCCCATAAGTGATGATGATGATGATGCAAGCAAACCAGAAGTCAAGGAAATCATTCAGAGGAAATTGTCACTTTAAGATATCACATTAAGAATCAATTGGGATACAGGAGGCTCAGTCTTCAGTGGTTACTTTATTTAATTGCTTAATTAACTGGTTTGAAGAGGAGGTGATAGCAACTCAATTCTTATACAATAACATTTTCCCACAAATTGAAGATCTGTCTTCACTCAGCAAAATATCTTCTCTTCCTATCTCACTCTGCATACATTTCTCTGTAGAAGGAAGTGTACAGGTGTGTTCCCTGCCTTTAATATCCTAGTGAGCTGTTTTTTTGCCTTCAGGCTATTCACCTGTCAGTCTTCTAGCTTCCTTTTTTTTATTTATCACATTTGTATTCAACATCTTCTTTCAAGACTGATGCAGCAGCATGCATGGAATTATCCCATTTTACGCCCACAACAAACCTGTGCAGTAAGTTATGTTGCTTCCCCCTCTTTTTGTTCCCTCATCTCAGAGTCCAGAATTCTCCTTTGCATTCCACTTTACGGACAGTGAATAGGTTTCTTGTCAGAGATGAAAGGCAGAGATATGGACAATGCCTAATCTCACCATACTCACCGAAGAAGAACACCAGGCCATCTTTGTGTCTCAGCCACATTCTCAAAGCACAAAACTCTTACTTCAGGCTTGCTCTTCCAATGATACAACTGAAACTCCTATAATTGTTTGCCAAAACCTCTCCACTGATCAGACCAAAGAGGGAGAAAAAGTTCTCCCTTTCCACTCCCTGTACTCTGTGCATAATTTAATAAACCTTTATCATGTTCCCCTTCAGTCATCTATTTTCTAAACTGAAAAGACCCTGATTCTTCAGCCTGTCCTCATAGGAAAGGTTCTCCAACCCATTGCCTTGGTTACCCTCTTCTGTACTTTTTCCAGCTCTGCAGTATCTTTTAAAATACACGATCACCAGAACTGTGCACAGTATTCCAAATAAGAGTGCACCATAGATCTATGTAAGGGAATTATAATACTGGCTGTTTTATTTTCAGTCCCTTCCCTAATAATTCTTCCCAGTTTACAGTTTGCCTTTTTCACTATTGTGGCACACTGAGTTGTCCGCTGCAATTTATTGAGCTGTCCACTACAATTCCATGGTCTTTTTTCCTCTCAGTCCCAGCAGCATATTCTTAAAATTCTTAAAATTTGCAATTTTGTTTCAATACCTACATTGAACTTCATTTGCTACAGTACTTCCTATTTACCTAATTTGTGGAGATCCTACAGTAGTTCTTTATAATCTACCTTGATTTTTACCATCCGGAATACTTGTGTATTGTTTACCAACTTGGCTACTACTCTGCTCATTCCCAAATCATTCATGAACAAATTAAATAGCACTAGTCCCAATACCCATCCTTGTGGGACCCCACTGCTCACTTCCCTCCTTTGCAAGAACTCTGTTTTTTTCCTGTTCCCTGCCATTTAACTAGCTTTTAACCCATATGAGGACCCATCTTTTTATCCCATGACTGTTAAGCTTACTCAGGAGTCTTTGGTAAAGTATCTTGCCAAAATACTTTTGGAAGTTCAAGAACTGCAAGAGGCTGATGACCCAGGCTTCCCATCACCAGACTTCTCTTCTGGGTGACGTGATTACATCAGGGATATCATGCAACAATGTCTCTGTTTGGGGGTAAGGTTTCCAGCTGGCTGGTGGTGGGCTGAAGCCCCCAAAACCGGGGGATCCCTGATCCAGACCTGGGGACTAGCAACCCTAACATCCAGAGACAATAAACTTCAGAATAACAGTGCCAGGAGGCAATATCAGGGGAAGGCCTCAGCTTCTATGCCCTGTTGTTGGCCATCTAGAGGAACTGGTTGGCCACTGTGTGAGAAAGGATGCTGGACTAGATGGATCACTGGTTTGATCCAGCAGGGTTCTTCTTATGTTCTAAATTCTTACTCTGAATTTCCAAGCTCTTTCTTCCTCTCTGCATCCCAGATATCCTACACTGGCAGAGACAAAAGCAAAAATTCAGGCAGCCCTGCAAAACAGTCTTTGCACACATCTCTTCTTCACATAATAAACTAGTGGAATTCTCTGCTGCTGCAAGGGGAGATGATGGCCAGAAGCTTAGGGCATAGACAAAAAGATAGATATCTGACATCAAAACATGTGTCTCTTCACAACACCATTTGGGGGGGAGAGGGCTGCAGCTCTAGGAAGGGGTCATTTGTTCCATTGTAGGAGACATTTTTAATGGGAAAATGTGATAGTAGGAAAGTCTGCACTCTCCACCTGTGGTTCCTAATTCAAATCAGTCCCCTGGTGGCTGCTGTCACTGGAAATGTAAAGAAAGGGGAGATCCACTGATGGATCTCGATTGGTTGAACTCTTGTTTGGCTTTAAAATATTTCTTAGGTTTGTTTGTTTCACAATGCAAGACAGCTTCTCTCCCTGCCTTTCCTTCCATTTTAAAGAGAACACATACATTAACATCTTTAACAAGGAAAAAAAGATCAGTCTTGGGGCTACAGCACCACTCACTGAGGAAGCCTTCTAATTCAGATGGGCGGGCAGGCTATTTTTAGGGTGGGCATTTGCCCAATCTGGTGCTCCCTGTGGTAAAGGTTTGCATAGTCCTTGATGGTTCTTCCAATGGGCTGTAAAAGTCTTATTTGATAGCTGCCTTCTCTCCAAACTGGAAGAAGATCATTGTAAAGCACACCTGCACAAGTGCAAGTGCAGGAGGCACCAAAAGAGCACCATCTGATCCTGGATACTATATCAGTAATGGAAGGCTTCTCCACAGGATCAGACTGTAAGTACATACTGAATGTGAACTAGCACTGCCATCCAGAACAGGGACACTGGGCTGCTGTGATGCATGAACAATCAACATAGTCTGTGGAGCAAGGATATCTTAAAATAAGTGCCAAACATTGCTGAAAGCCAGAGGTAGTTTAGTGATACTGAGGCCCTGGGCAGGATGGGGATCCAGAATCACTGCCACCTCTCAACCAGCCCTCCTACCAGGGTAAAGAAAGAGGTGGCTCTCACCCTGCGTAAGGACAGCAGGAGCCACCACTCCTGTAGGAAGCCAGCTACCTAAATCCAGCCAGGGGAGGTATAAGTGGTGAGAAGAGTCTGCTTTTCTTCTCTCCCCACCCCTTAACTAGGAGGTGGCTGTTGAGAGTTGGGCAGCCATGCTCATTTCCCATTATCTTAGACCACCATCCCAAAAGTCTTCATTTCTAGCAATATAATGTAAATATTCAGAATGCCACCAACCAAAAAAGTCGGGGGGAACCATCACATATTTGCTGTGGTAGATGTAGGGCTGCCTATCCCCAGGTGGGAGCAGGGGATCCCCCAGTTCAGAGGCCCTCCCTCTGCTTCAGGGTTATCAGAAAGCAGGGGTGGGGATGTCTGCTGAGCACTCCATTATTCCCTATGGAGACCAATTCCCATAGGGTATAATGGAAAATTGATCCATGGGTATCTGGGGCTCTAAGGGGGCTGTTCTTTGAGGTAGACACCAAATTTTCAGCATAGCATCTGGTGCCTTTCAAAATAATCCCCAAATTTTAAAAAGATTGGGCCGGGGGTCCAATTCTATGAGCCCCAAAAGAAGGTACCACTGTCCTTCATTATTCCAAATGGAGGGAAGATATTAAAAGACGTTGGTCGCTTTAAATGTGAAGGCCAGAACTCCCTTCAGAGTTCTATTGTGCTTGTCACACCCTTGCTCTTGGCTCAACCCCCAAAGTCTCCTGGCTCCACCCCCAAAGTCCCCAGATATTTTGTGAGACGAACCTGGCAACCCTAGGTAGATGCCTGAGATGGTAAAACACAAATTCAGCATGCCAAATGCACATGGTAAATCTTCTAAATGAACCAATATGTTGTGTACAAACAAAAATGTCTCCATAATGACTAGGTAGATGAGTCTGACAGATGTTTAATGTTTTAAGGGACAGTGCTGTTCTGGTAGCTGCATAAACAGAGCGGCACTTGGATGAAGCAGGCCCAGTTTACAGCTGCCAGCAAGCAAATAAATAAATAAAAGCATTGGTTGCTTTGCTTAGTTTTGTCTGCTGGCTGGCTGTGCAAGAGCTAGCCTTATTAACATGGATTCATCAGAGATGCTTTTAAATAATGCAGGAAGCATTTGTCTCCAGGGATGATCCTCAGCAAAAATTTACATTGCCTTTGTACTTCAAATATAGCTCTGACTTGATATATGAATTTTCACTGATAGTGACTTGGATATTACAAACACCAGAACTAGCATCTATTTGACTTTACCCTCAAACAACACTTTTTAAGCACTAGAAACACTGTATTTTGCATATTTAAATCATTTACATTGCTACAGTTTTTAATTAGCACCTTGCCGCCAGCTTTGAGCCTAGCCTCCCGCCCTTTTTTAGAGTATGAAACTATGCACTCTTTTATACAGTCCAACCTCACAAGATGACAGAGTCACATGGCACCATAAAGGCTAACACATTTCTTGAGGCAAAGTTTTCAGGAGTTGCAGCATGCCTTGTCTGATGTATGAAATATTATATTCAGCTGGCAGATACAGATATGAATATATATCCAAAGCTACTAACAGAAGAAGGCGGGGTGAGAGCTATTACAAAGAGAGATTAGAAGGCCCAGTTTCCCTGGATGCAAGTTTGTTAGATAACATTGCCAAGCACAAATGAAAAACAGAAGCAGTCAAAAAAGCGTAAATGTTCCACTCAAATAGGATGCAAACAACTCCCAACTCTGGATGACGATGCTGCCCCCCTCTTCTCCCATGGCTTGGGCTTCCTGCTGGATCCCTCTTGCCATATACAAGGTGGGGCTGAGTAGGCCAGCTTTCTGCCAGCTGCCAGGGCTTTTTTTGCAGAAAAAGCCTACCAGGAACTTATTTGCATATTAGACCACACCCCTTGATGCCAAGCCAGCTGGAACTGCATTCCTGTGCATTCCTGCTCAAACCCCCCCCTGAGTGGCACACACCCAAGGCTCCCTCCGACTCCCAGCTAACCACAAGGCTTGCAAACCGACCCATAAGGGAGAGGGCTTTGAGAATGGGGGGTGGTATCACTTGGTGGTAGGGTTGCCAGGTCTGTGCTGGAAAATACCTGGAGGCTTCAGGGGTGGATCCAAAACAGGGTGGAGTTTGGGGAGGTGATGGGCCTCAACATGGTACAATGTCATAGAGTCCAGTCTCCAAAGTAGCTATTTTCTCCAGGGAAGCTGATTTCTGTCAGCTGGAGAACAGTTGTAAAAGTGTGAGATCTCCAGACCCCACCTGGAGGCTGGCAACCCTACTCGGTGGTCCTCCTGGATGTTACAGCAGAGATGGAAAGAATCAGCATCTATTGTAGTTAGAGTGTCAGACTAGGAAAAGATCTGAGAGACCAAGGTTCAAATTCCCATTCTGACATGGAAGTTCTTGGGGTTACCGTAGGCTTGTTATTCTCTATCAACCTACCCCTCACTGGGTTGTGAGGAGAAAATGGAGGGGGAGGGGTGTGATGTTGCAAGTCACTTCAAGTACCTATTGGGAAGACAGGCAGGATAAACATTTTTTTTTTAAATGCCATTGGGATCCATTAACAGACACAACTTGCATCCTCAGGCCGAGTAACTGTTGGCGGATTACTTTTTAACTGTCCGGTTGAAAAGTATTTCCTCCAAGGCCTTGACCTTGCTTGTGTTCCAAAGAACACTAAAGCTTCTCATTCGTTCAGAAATCCCGAGGAGAATAGTTTGTTCTCTAAGGTGGGAGATATTTACAAATAAACTGCTGGAACTCCAATGAGAGGACATTGTGAATTGGAGCCAAGAGGATAAATTACAAAACGTGGAGGTCTCAGGATTAATTACAACAGACTACAAACCCAGATTCTCCAAAAATAACCATCTTCTGGAAAACTATCCCTAAATCTACACATATGGGAACCTGTGCTTCCTGTTTAATGGATTCTGCATGGGCAATTTTGTATAACAGCAAATGAAAACAAAGGCTGTAAAAGGCAATGGAAGCAGGGCCAGATTAACAATTAGGTTGAGTAGGCATTGGTTTATGGGCCCCCATGCCTTTAGGAACCCTGGACCAGCTTTTCCCCAGTTTTTCCCCTGCTTGCAGCCCTTGGAGCCTGCACACACAGCCAGCAACAGAGCCTCTCTTTGCCCAGTTTGCCTTGTGAGGCTGCTGCTAGCATTGCCATCAAGATTGGCTCTCTCTGCCTCTCCCCTGCAGCTTTGTCAATGAGGCTTTTGAGAAGGTACCTGCAGGCTGCAGCAGGGGCAACAGGTGGCAGGGCACGCACTCCAATTCTGGGATAATTTGCAATGGGGCCCCGGAGATTTTGACTGCCTAGGGGCCTCCACAGGGTTTAATCCAACATTGAATGGAAGTGGCCTCTTTGAATGTGAAGAGCCCCCCCCCCCCCGATACATAAGGGCAGTGGGATAAGGACCTCTAACATGAATAAGGGGCTGATCTAAGCAGGAGTGGCAGAGCATCTCCCCCCCTTCCCCACCATGCCTCTCTGAGGCCTTTCCTAGTGGTTTCAGCAGTCTGGAAAATTCCACTAGGGTGGCTGCTCAGGTTTTCCAGCATTTTTTCAGCTCTTGTTCAGCAGATTGGATGATGCAGGCCTTTAGTTCAGCCTGGGCCTTTCCCAACCCCATGTGTATGCAACTAGGAATCATGTTGGCATTTCTATGGCTAGGAGTACCTGACCAAGTGATGGGTGGCTGATCTCAACCATAGGGATGCTAGCACTTTTAGGATGCTAGTTAGCATCAGGAGCATTTGAAAGCTAGTCAAAATATATGTTCCCCTTATCCCTTACCACCTGTGTCAGGTTTCAGGGGTGGAGGAGCTCTTTCCAACCATAGGAATTATGGCAAAAAGCTAAGCTTCCCAATCCGCAGGTCCCAGCAGGGGATCCCCCGGTTTTACAGGCTTCTCCCTGCCTCCAGCCAGCTGGCCGGCAGGGAGAAACCCCGCCCCCCCACAGCTGCCACTTACTTCTAGTTCTCCTGCAGGTTTAGAAACCTGCAAACAGGACCCCTTTCAAAATGCCTGTGTGTGTGTGTGCCTTTAAAGTTGAGCAGAAAGTACTTCATGGGGAAGGGTCAACAGCAGAAGCTCTTCGAAGCACCGCCCTTCCGTTTGTTTTGTTTTTGTTTTAGAGCAGGTAAATGGGTGGGTACGAGTTTGTGTGTGTGTGTGTGTGAGAGAGAGAGAGAGAGAGAGAGAGCAGCGTAGCTAGGGCTGCCAATCCCCAAGTGGGGGCAGGGGATCCCCCGGTTTGGAGGCCCTCCCCACTTCAGGGTCATCAGAAAGCAGGGGGAGGGGAGGAAAATGTCTTCTGGGAACTCTATTATTCCGCATGGAGTATTATTCTCATAGGAAATAATGGAGAATTGATCTGCGGGTATCTGGGGCTTGGGGGGGGGCGCTATTTTTTGAGATAGAGGCACCATATTTTCAGTATAGCATCCAGTGCCTCTCCCAAAAATACCCCCCCCCCCAAGTTTCAAAAAGATTTGACCAGGGTGTCCAATTCTATGAGCCTCTATCTTTCATTATCTCCTATGGAAGGAAGGCATTTTCAAATGTGTGCTGTCCCTTTAAATGTGATGGCCAGAACTCCCTTGGAGTCCAATTATGTTTGTCACACCCTTGCTCCTGGCTTCACCCCCAAAGTCCCAAGATATTTCTTGAATTGGACTTGGCAACCCTACAAGAAGCTCTGATAAAGAGGAAGGGAAACAGTCAAGAAATTCTTCTAGGTCTTCCCACAGAATATTTCTGGAGGTTTTAAAAGTGTTTTTCCTCCTCTCTCAATTACTAATTGGATATGACAGCAAAACCTAGCTCATCTGCTTCAGCCAATTTTGATACTAGAGGTTTTATGAGATCATCCATACGGTCCTTAGTTTGTCCATTCACGTTGAAAGCTTCATAGAGTTCTTCCACAAATATTCCCAAGTTTCCATCTGCATTTCTTTATTTACATTAATTGCCCACTTAATCATTTGAGATTTCACTACTTCATCTTCCGTAGACCATTTTAAAAGTAATTTATATAATTTTGAAATTAATTTTTCATTGTCTCCAAGCAGAACTTTTTCCATTTCTGTTTGCTCTTTTCTTATTCCTTCAGTTTTAATGTCATTCTCCACCAAGCTCTTTATTTGTTGCATTTGAAACCAATCATATTTATTATTCAGCTCTTCAGCAGTTTTCAATTCTATTTTGCCACTTTGTATTTTTAATAGTTGATTATATGACAACCACTTTTCTTCATCTGTCTCAGCTGGGAACTTTTCTAAAGTGTTATGAGGCATCATTTGAGCCTTTCAAATAATCAGAATCTAAACTTTCCTTCTCATAGACATCTTTCTTCTTGCAGAGATAACTTCCGCAAGGAGGATTTCTGAATCAGGGGCTTTATTGCCCAGGAAGTAACTGAATATTTCACAAGTTCTTGGTGCTTCTCAGAATGGATCCTTCCTTTGTGCCAAAGGTATTTTCCCCTTAATGTGTTAACTAAGAATTGGGACTACTGTTCTTTTGTCGTACTCCATCTCAAAGAGAGAGTCTGGCACAAATTCAAAATGCACAGGGCTCTGTGCATTTGCTTAAATAGGATGGTGCAAATTAGGCTAAAGGATTTTCTGTGTCTCATATCTCATGGTCTCTTGGTAAAATGGTCACAAAATCTGCCATTATCTTACAGATCAAGCTATGTATCCCAAAAACATATGAAGTGCAAGGCCTGAGACCTCCAAAGCATGTTAAGGCCCACTTCACCAGATCTGCAGCAACATCAGCCATCTGAAGAAATCTGTAGAGCTGCAACCTGGTCCACCTTTTATATCCGTGTGAGACACTATAGGTGGGAGCAGTTAAAATCTGCAGAAGTTTCACCTGGTAGAAGGGTGTGCAACATAGTAGTGGAACAGAATAAAAATAAAAACGAAGATCCCATCCAGATTGTAGCTTGGGCAGATAATGGGTTTAGTTGACTTGCCCCAATGAAACATTGGAGTTTACCTGAAGGATTTTTCTCTTCAATGAGGTGAAGTCATCCACATCCCACCACAAAAAAAGAAAAGAAAACTAGTTGGACACAAAGTCTGTTATGGAGCTGGACTATACTAAGACTGGAGGGTCAGCCTCATTCGGAGCCCATACAGTCTACACAAATTTGCACAGCCCTGCCTAGAGCAAGAGGAAGTATGACCTAACCAGTGTTCACCCCACTGAAAGAGTTAATTATGCAGAAAGACAGAACTGAATAATTCTTAGGATTAGAGCACATTGAAAATATACATAACAAAGGAAAAAATGTATTACAAAATTAACAGAATAAAACTTTACTGACTTAAATCTTTGAGATTATTTCCCTCTATTAAAGTCAAATTAAAGCCAATTTCTCCCTTGGAGGCAGAACTATTTAAGATATTAAATAGCTTCCACACTTTCTTCCCTTCAAACTTGCACTATCACTTGTAATGCTGAAATAGAATGAGGTAAATATAATATTATATCATTTAATAAAATGAATAAACAATATACTCAACACAGCACACTCCAATGTTCAGAAAACTGAGGGCCAAGCAACATGCATGACAGATCAAGGCTGTGGCACTGTGGAAATAGGAAACTTAGAAACCAGAAATATCCCCCTCTCCCAAGTTGATTTAAGGTGCAAAAATAACTGGCACAATATGGAAGGTATAATTTGTTGTCTGTTTAAAATATAGCTCTAGATCTAAGGTATTGTGCATTTACTGCATGCATTACAATGGAACACTCTGTTTCCCTTCTGATATTTGTGTGTGTTGGTTTAGTCTCTTTGGGTGGATTCCTTGCCATATGGAGAGCAGTTGTAATTCTGAGTGATCTCCAGCCCTTACCTGGAGATTGACAACAATGGTTCCCTAGGAGGAAATGTCTGGTTTGGAGGGTGGTGTCTATGACATTGTATCTGTTTGAGGTCCCACCCTCCTCAAACACCACACTCTCAAGGCTCCATCTCTCAAATCTCCACCCCTGCACTAGAACATGCACCAATTCTAATCATACCGCATATTGTACAATGGCTAAGTCACCCTGGCTGTCATGGGGTGGCGGGGAGGGGGGGGGGCTGCTGCTCAACAGGTGCAAGCATCCAGGCCTAGTTACAGTGGTGGCGGCTCCCTGGTTATTTCTGCAGCCTTCAGATGCTGTGTGTGCTGTGAGGCTCTCTGTGTGGGCTGCTGATGGGGCAGCAGCAGTCTGTTGCTGGCTATACCTTTAGTGAGGTTGGTTGACAGAAAGGACACAGAGGAGAGTTGGAGATGTGTCTGTTTTTGAGGTAAGACTGTTTGGGTGGTTCGTTCAACATTCCCAGGCTTGCAGTAGGTGCGGGCAGTGGAGTCCAGGGGCAATGGGAAGTCAGAGATGCTGACTGAGCTATGGTGGGCCAATGGTTTATGGAGTGCATGGAATGTGCCCCTAAGCCAATGGGAGAGCTCCATCTGACCACCACCATTAGTGAAATATATATATATATATATATATATATATATATGATAATAAAAGGGCAAAACACACATACAAGCACAGAAAGAAAAACCACATAAACTAGCTAAGAGGAAATCAGGGAAGGGGGGGGGGAGAGATTTTGGAAAGGTGATATTTACCAATCTAAACTATCAAGGTCCATAAAAAGCAGCTGCTAAATAGCCAGTGTTTCAAGAAGCAAAGAGAGAAAACCCACACATAAGTGTGTGAGGTTTGACACGGAACACAGAAAGAGAGAGACTGCTGGCTGTGTACCCCAGATATACGGCAAAATGCTACCTAAGGGCAGGCTGATGTGCTTGTCTCACAAATGATACCTTGATGGGCTTTTGGGAGCATAGACAATGATCTGGGAGAAATTTTATGGTTTTTTTGTGAGATGGACTATAGATGCAGAATGTTCCTTGATGACCCTTGACTACAGGATGGGAGAAACTATCAGGTTGTATGAATAATATCAGATATTGCATAATTAGGGTAGATGGATGAGGGGGGAACATGACAGGGTGTGAACGAGGTCAATCCAAGGTGAGATAATGCTTTCTTGGGAGACCTATCATTTTAAATTATGTATTTAGGGTGGGGAGGAGGGATGTCAGCCTTTATGATCCATCTACCAAAGTACTTTCACAGGCTTGTCTCTGGCCAGTCTCCATTTTGTTTGTATCAGATCCATTTTGGTTTCACTCAAAGGTAATGCCCTGCTTATATGATTTTGGGGTGATAACTAAAGAAAGATATTTTTCTTTCTCTAAGCACTAAACTGTCCCTCTGCAGGAAGAGGTGTCTGACATCTAGGGGTGGGGGATTAAATTATTATTGGCCCCCCACCCCCATTTTCTGTTTTGGACACAGGTGTTGTGCTTGGGTGTGGATCTGCTCCTTTGGTTTTTGGAATGAAACTGCAGTAATAGGGTATTATCACCTCTTCACCTCTGGCATTACTTTCTCGAAGGCAGAGTTCCTTAACTGTTAATAGTTGCTTAACCACTCTGATCATTCTTTTATGAGATGGAACTTGCTCTTAACTCTTTCTGCTAGCACAGCGGAGGCTTGATTAATGAATGTATTAAGTGAGGCACTTTATAAATCTAGCGTATCATGATGATCTTAGTCTTTGGAACTGATTTCTCAGGGTTGTTAATTAGCTATCTCCTGAGACACCTTCAGAATTGTGAAGGAATTTCACGCAGGGCACCATTGTGTGGCAGCAAGATGACTGGGGAGGCAAATCAATCCTGACAAGACATTGATCAAAGCAAAACACTTCTCTAAGGAGATGAGCAAAGTGGTGGGTGTTGTAGCAGCCCATGTTTAAGCTAAAAAAGATTCATTTGTCTTTTCTCTGTATCTTAGTTGACATTTGAATTCAGGGTGAGGACTGCCAGAAAGCTAATTACAGCTCCTGGTTTTCTGCCGCTGGAAAATAGACATAATGCCACAACATGTTCCATGCCTCCGTTTGCTCAAGCAACTCTACCAGAAATGGTGTGCGATGGTGCCATGGAAGTAGCTTCCATTGACTATTTCTGTAAGTACAAGAAAGCGGCAATCATTCACAGGCACAATCCAGCCCTAGGGGAATATTCAGTAGTTTATCTTAGCCATTGAACCTGTCACAAAATATGATGAATGCTACTGCAGAGTGAATACCTCTACTTCTGTTGCTACTCTGCTTACAAACTGTGTGCAGTCATTTCCCTAATCCTACAAAAGAAGAGCCAATTTGATATAGTGGTTAGTGTTAGACTGGTATCCTGGAGTTCTTACTCAGCCGTAAAGCTTGCACCTGTCGCACACACTCAGCCCAACCTACCTCAGGGGGGTTGCTGTGAGGATACAAGAGGAAAGAGAGAAGCATATATACCAGTTCTTTGAAGAAACAGCAAGATAAAACTATAACAGATGTATAGAAAAAGGGGGAGAGTAAACAAAATAGGTAGTAGCAATAGTCCAATCAATTTTCAATTGGTGTCACAGCCAAATAATCTAGATAGCTTTATGGGAAATTGTTTTTGCTGAAAACATGGTTTAATTAGAAACAGCAACCTAGACAGCCATGTTGGAATTTGGCGATTTTGCAAACATAATAGCTAAAAGCTAGCCCTTACACAATATAACATGGAATGCAGTTTTGTGAAGGCCTGCAGATGGATACTTGGTATTTTGAAATAATTAGTTTAACAGAAATTACCAAGTAACAATGCATAATAATTAAGAGATGTTGCACTTAAACTTCAGGCATCCCATATATTTTCAGGAAGTTACTTCAGTGCTACTTCAAGAAGTACTAAACAGCACACAGAATTTCAGCTTCCAACTGTAACTATATAGGTCGATTTCCAGTATATTAATGTGTTTATTAGCCCAATTTTTCAAGCCTATTTGTCTGAGATTATAATGAGCAGCACCAATCATAAACAAGTGATTCCCCCCTGCAGGGAACTGGTACCACTGAAATAGAAGTAATTTCAAAATAAACTATGATGCACCCGAATAATTCAAAAGCACACCACAAGATAAAGATAAACTGAGTGCTGTAAACAAAGAAGACCACTGAATAACCCAGAGAGGTTCAGTGGAGGAGAGATAATTGAGCATGCTGACACAGATGCTGTGATTATGCAAATAACATGTGCTTATGAAGAAATGGCCTTGGAAGAGATCTGGATGATTATTCAGCAAGCCCTTAGGTACAGCCAGGAAATAGTGAGGGTGTGGGTAGCAGCACGTGTGCGCATGCAGGGTTTTTTTCCTGCTTAAACTCCTGTCATCTCATTCCTTCAGATGATGGGAATGCCTCCTCAGCAGCCTCATTTGCTTGGAACAAAAGAACCCCCATTTTATCGAGGTTGATCCTGAGACCATGAGCCAAATCTGGACAAGACTAGGCAGAGGATAAAGTATCCCAAAAGTACAGAATAATTTTTTTTAAAAATACAAAATGTTTAAAATAAAAGGAAATCAGAATTTATATGGCATTTTTAGATTTTAAAAAGCCTTTTAGAAGCAACTCATTTGCATATTAATAATAATAACAACAATTTTAATTTATATCCCGCCCTCCCCGCCAAGGCAGGCTCAGGGTGGCTTATATTAGGCCACACACCCTGACATCATCATTGTTTCACACGGCTTTTGGGAGAAAAAGCCCAGCAGAGCCCAGCAGGAACTCATTTGCATATTAGGCCACACTCCCTAATGCCAAGCCAGCCAGAACTGCATTCCTGTGTGTTCCTGCTCAAAAAAAAAAGCCCTGGAAACAACAAAGAATTGGTTTCCCATATCAGCTATAACCACATTTTAAAGACTCATCATTGCATTTGTGTTCAAGTCATTCAAAATGGATGTCTGTCTGCTCAGAACAAAGGGTCAACCTCAAGTACTTTAGGATCAACCTTTTCCAGGAACTACTGAAAACACATTTTGAATCTTGCAGGCTCCTTCCATTGGGTGGGGTAAAAAGGACTTTCCCCATAAGAGAAAGACTTATATAGTTCCATTTCCATACCATCTTTGTTTCCCTCTGCTGCAATCCTAACCATGTCTAACCATGCTTTATTTCAGACTGCTGTAATTCTAGTCCTATTATATGTCTTATTAGATGCCTCATTGCATTGACTTTACATCTGCCCTGAGTCTCAGAGAAAAGCAGAGTATAAATAAATAAGTGGAAGGTATGCAAAATACGTCTTGAAACTTTATGCAAACAGCAGTGCAATCCTATATTGCATAGGATTGCACTGTAAAGGTAATGAAATCTGGAATGTCAGAGGAATTAGTAGACCTTGACAATATATTGTTACAGTTATATAATGCCATAGACATCAAGTAATTAACAATTTTTAAGAGCCTGAAACAAGCCTCCCAATGACGCAGAATTGTGTGTGTCGGAGAGAATACAAACTAAAGGCTGGATGATGGAAGGAGGTGATCACAAAGTCCTCATAAAGCTCTTGTGTGAATGAATTTGTCACAGCTTTGCCAGGGAAATGCAGAATCCTTCCATTTGGATACAGCTTTAATCAATGCAAAGTTAAATACTAGTTACCTTCTTATCCCTGCTCTATAAAATTTCACAGAACACTAAATTCTGGCTGCTTGCCAGCCCTCTCTTCCATTGTCCCACTCCAAATCCAGAAATACACCAGAAAATGAAGATTTATTAAGAACCTTTTGCTTTCAGTTCTGACATCAAAAGTTAACAATGAATTTAAGAAAGACACGAAAGGCATGGCTTCTCAGGATGATCTTGCTTATGTCCTTATCTCTAAATTGAGCTCACTGTTGAAATTATTTAAATCCTTTTTTTGAAAGAGAATCCAATCTAATCAAACTTCCTTGTGCTGTGGGAGGCTGATCAGCACTGCTAAGATTCTCTGTTGCATTTATGAACCTAATAATCTGCAGGTATGGAGATAGAAAGACACACAGAGGTCTTCCATCCTCATATGCTGTCTGCCTTGCGGTGAGGGGATAATAGAAAATCTAGAACGTTATTTCCTGGAGAGTGAATTTTATAGATGGAAGGGGATAAATGGATTTTCTCCATAACAGAAAATATCATTTCCCCCCTAATTCTTCCTCAAAGATAGCTTGTCTCATGGGACCCAAGGATAAGAGACATATCAGAATGATTTCCATCTTTGTTCATTTGCAAAATACTTGCAGGCAGAAAAAAGTGAACTGAGTGTAACACTTGGTGATGGAGCCTTCCTTCATAAACCAGCTGCATTCTCTTGTCTGATACTCAGGGGTCATTTTGTAGAAAAATAGGTGGTAGAGCTCATTAGCATATGCCCCCCCACCAGCCAAAAGCAACCCGATGCAAAAAAGGAGAGCCCCGGGTGAGCGAGGCCTGCTTGGGTTGGCTGGAGATTCAGCCAGCCCAAGCAGGCCTCGTTCACCTGGGGCTCTCCTTGGCTGCCCCCCCCCACAGTCAAAAGGTCAGCAAGCCCCCTGCCACTCAAAATCACATAAGAAGTGAAAAAAGGATGGCATGGGCTTCTCTAGGGGTTAATAAGGGCTGCTGGGGGTGTGGCAAAGCCCCTGGTGGCTGGCTGACTGCTGGGTCTCCAAGTCCAGTGATTGTTATGCAGCTGCACCTACTATTCAATGGACAAGGTAGGTGGGGAGGAGGAGGGGGAACCCTCAGAAAGGTTCAGGAGCTGTGCTCCTGTGAGCTCCTGCTGAATTCAAGGCCTGCTGATACTATCCTGGTATTGGTTATATTACTCGTCTGATTCCTAAATAAAGTGCATCATTCAGTTAGATTATCATTTTTTAAAATCACAGTAATGTAATTATCAATATAGATCTGTGAGGTGCTTATTATAAACTATTTGGTGTAGTGGTTAAGTGTGCAGACTCTTATATGGGAGAATCGGGTTTGATCCCTCACTCCTCCACTTGCACTTGCTGAATTGGCCTTGGGTCAGCCATAGCTCTGGCAGAGGTTGTCCTTGAAAGGGCAGCTGCTGTGAGAGTCCTCTCAGCCCCACCCACCTCACAGGGTGTCTGTTGTGGGGGAGGAAGATAAAGGAGATTGTGATCCGCTCTGAGACTCTGAGATTCAGAGTGGAGGGTGGGATATAAATCCAATATCTTCTTCTAAATCTCAATGGTTAATAATATTTATTTTATTAACCTGTTATTTTATTTTTATTTATTTCATTGGATTTATAACCCAGTCTCCCAGAGCTGGCTCAGAGTGTGTAACACCAATTTGTAAGAACGTACAACAATTCTAAAACATTAGTATGTACAACAAATACACTAAAAATTAGAATTCTTGCAATAAATACAATAAGATCCATAAAATACATCCAATATACAGCTAAAAGATGGCGTTCCTATAGAGGGGCAATATATAACCATCTGATGAGGAGGAAAGTGGGAGGGGAGGAGAGAGAGGAGAAGGATCATAGATGAAACTCATGAGGAAGAAGCCTGTTACTGCCCTCAACCATAGGTCCAGCAGAACAACTTGTTTTATAGGCCCTGCAGAATTATAACAAGTCATGCAGGGCCCTGGTATGCCCCGGAAGAATGTTTCACCTGGCTCTGGTTGCGGACAGCCAGACACTCTTTGGGCCAGGGACCTCCAGCAGATTTTGATCACTTGAGTATAAGTAGTAGATTACTACTACTAAGGCTACCCGAGTTATATATTCAGGAACTTCTGATTTACGACCATGGAAAAACTGTAGTAGTAGTAGTAGTTGTTGTCATCGTAATAGTAGTAATACATTATCCCCCATAGTCTCTCAGCCTATTCAAAGCATTGTTGAGCTTTATATTCATTTCTACTTGCCTCTTCATTTTGCATGTCTCTGCAGAGCAGGGTTAGGAAGAGAGAGACGTTGTGGGTATACTGTGGTGGCTTAAATGACAGTTACTGGAGGACTGCCACTTCCTGCTACTGAGAACCACCAACTACCTAGGATGATCCAGCACTGCTCCTCAAGGGTGTCAGCAGGGCCGGCCTTAGATTGTCTGGCACCCTAGGCAAAGGCTAACTTCTGGTGCCCCCCCTTTCACTGATAACATCACTGAGTCAAATGGGAGGTGCCTAATTTGGTACCCCAAGAAGACCAGTGCCCTAGGCAATCACCTAGTTTGCCCAGTGGTAGGGCCAGCCCTGGGTGTCAGGGAGATGGCAACGAAGCAAACTTGCAATATTGGGATTACATCCCTGGACTACATTCAGGGTTATTATGATCTGGTCTCTGTCAGACTTATCATTTTACCCAGCTGTATGGATGTAATAGCTTTTCATGTCAAACCCCTCCCTCTCAGTTGGGAATGGGGCTGTGGCTCAGTGGTAGAGCATCACTTTTGCATGCTAAAGATTCCAAGTCCAATCCCTGGCATCTCCAGTTTAAAAAAAAAAAGACCAAGTAGTTGCTGATGTGAATGACATCAAACTGAGACTCTGGAGGGCCTCTGCTGGTCAGAGGAGACAAGACTGACATAGATAGGCCAAGGATCTGACTCAGTTTAAAGTGGTTTCATGTGCTTTATAACTGGATAATATTGTACCATTTGTTTATTCCCTTTGTGCAGAAAATATTTTCAAGGAATTTTGCAAAATGTTGTAAAACTAAAATAAATAAATCACATTTCCTTTACACTAGAAGACTAGAGTTATAGAAAACACAATTCTCTGATTATACATGAGACAGGTGCGGGAACATGATAATGCCAAATCACTGCAAGATAAAGTGCTGGATTTCTCATTGTCTCTTATGAACAGCTGTCACTTTTATTATTCTAAGCAGAGGCAGAGCCATAATGTCAAAAATAACCAGAAAACTCAGTCTGCAGAAACATGAACTGTTAACATAAGAGAAGGCATCTTGGATCAGGCCAATGGCCCATCCAATCCAAAACTCTGTCACACAGTGGCCAAAAAAACAGGTGCCATCAGGAGGTCCACCAGTGGGGCCAGGACACTAGAAGCCCTCCCACTGTTGCCCCGCCCCCCAGCACCAAGAATACAGAGCATCACTTGCCCCAGGCAGAGAGTTCCATCTGTACCTTGTGGCTAATAACCACTGATGGACCTCTGCTCCTTATGTTTATTTAGTGGTTTTTTATGTCTATGATCAGGATTAGCAAAAGGGCAATTATGTCCCCCACCTCTCTTCTTCTCCACTACAAAGTTACAAAACAACTGAGAATGATTGTTATTAAAAACATTCTCCATGGGATCTCTACAAATGCAAATACAGACTTTGTTTCATATTATACATCCTGGCCATGTGAATGTGTTGCAGCAGGTATCTCTGTCCATAGTTTCTTTCTGATTTAACTATCTAAGAGTGCGATGTATACACACTTATTTGGGAGCAGGACTTACTTCTGAATAGGCATACGTAGGATTATACTGTCATTTATCAAAGGAAATTTTGCTTTCCAAACCATACTAACCTAGTCATTAAGACCAAATATATTATGCAGAACCCTTCCAGCTACTCATATACCCTTGTGAAATACAAAAGGAAATTTTGAATGTCCTGACCAATTTCCCACTAGTGTTGCTCCACCCCGAGGCTTCTGTTCCCCCACCCACCCACCTCAAGTGATCAATTTCCCATCAGTTGCTCAGTGGGCACAACTTTCAGTTCCCTGCACCATTTTTAGATGCTGTCTTTTCAGGATTACATTGCTGTGTGGAGAATTGGAAGTTGCCACGGCTCAGAATGTACCCCGGCACAATTAGTGGGAAATCTATCACTTGCTCTGAGGAAAACAGAAGCCTGGGGGCGGAGCAACACTAGTGGGAAATTGGTCACTTGTTTCAGGTGCTGAATCAACGGCCAAAAATCAGCCTGTTCTGCATGACCATCAATCATATTTCAACTTCTCTGTACTTTTTAACTGAACATTTGGTCCAACAGGCCACATGAAGCCCAGTGCTTAGGCTATATACTCAAAAGTCAATGTCACTGAATTCAGTGGGACTTACTCACAAGTAAGTATGAAGCTTTGCCCTTTTAAGAGGGAATCTATGGGCTCATCTGCATGTAGCTGACATTGTGCTGGGAAAATACTGATCCTAGGACAAACTTATTCCTTTGGATATTTTGTAGGGATGTCAAACATGCAGATGCTGGGGTTTTTTTTGGGGGGGGTTGGTATTTGTTATTTTAATTATGGGGGGAGGGTTACTATATTTGTTTATCTTTTTAATGGGGAGTTTTTATTCTGTCCTCCTTTTTTCTTTTTTAGTTAAATGAATATATAAAAGCTCAACTTTTGAACTTCTTTTTTTACTGCTGTAAAACGAAGTGAAACTTTATGTTAAATTTACTGTATACTGTATTTGAAAGTTGAATTTCTTCAATGAAACTGTTTTAAAATTAAAAAAAAAACATGCATCTCAGGGGCCAAATCAGGCCCCCAGAGGGCTCTTATCAGGCATGTGAGCAATTGGCTGTTGTTTCCTTCTCCCTCTCTCTTGCTTCCTTCTGCATCACAGCTTGCTTTGCCAGGCTTGCTCAATCACACAGGAGCTACAGAGCAAAGCCTCTATTTTCTCCATTGGCTGAGGCTCCTCCCTTGGGGAGGAAGAGCAGAGGGAGAGCTTGCTTTGCCAGGCTCTCTCAATTGCACTGCTGAGCTACTGAGCCAAGCCTCCCTTCTATTGGCTGAGGCTCCTCCTCATTCCCTGGTGAACTTTGTCCAGTTCCCTGGATCACAAGGGAGAGATACAAAGAAAGCACCTTTAAGACCAAAAACTGCTACTGCTTTAAGTTTTTAAAAAATATTTTTGTGTTTGTCCGTGTGCTTTATAAAGTTTTTATCTTTGCTACCTGGCATTGAATTTTATGACACACATGGCCTGGCCCAACAAGATCTCATTTATGTCAGATCTGGCCATCATAACAAATGAGTTCGACACCTGATTTACAGTGCTTCCATGTTAATACATTTGTGGGTGACTAACACCACAAGCCTAAAGGTATGTGTGCAAAAGACATGGGGAGCTGCCTGACCCCAAAGCTGGTGAAACTGGGAGTTATGCTGGTATTTTAAGGGCTGACACTGGTGCAGGTCATAAGCACTGCTGCGCTGTGCAGAGCCACTGTGGCTGAATGTGGTGGGGTGGTGATGCAAACTTGTGCACCAGTGTGGTTGAGTGCATTCCAAGGGTGTGGCTGCAAGTAGTTGGCTTCTAAAGTAGTTCTGGGGTGGGAACACCCTCCTAAAACCTGTGTAAAGTTACACCAACTAAAATGGCTCCCCCTGGAAGCAAACAGACATTCCCCCCTTCCCGGCTGGCACACTCATGGGAACCCAGGCAACTTGGGATACTGGCTAAGGTCTCGTCCAGACACATCCTTGACCCTGCCAGCTGTGCCCTTCACTCAATCACAACCTCCCTACCTTTCTGCAGGTCACAACACAATCCTAGAGGTAAGACATATGGCACGGCATGCTGTCTTACAGCTCCCTGCCATGCAGACTTTGTGAGAGCACACACCTTGGTGGTGGGGGAAGCACAAAGGGGGACCTTGCACTGTTGGAGGGAGCACTGGTTGCTATTATACTCTGGGGAGAGCAAAATTCACATTTCGTGGCTGACCTCTCCCAGCTTTCACTCCTTCAGGCACTGATCTCTTGTTCCAGGTTCCAAAGGGCCAGCTCCACAAGAGAAAATGACTGCAGGACCCTCATCCCAATCCTGCATTCCTCCTTTCTCAACAGCTGATGCACAGAGACCTGATGGCAATGGCATCCCCTGCTCCAGAGCTCATCAGTGGAGGGGGGGCACAGCCATGCCCCACCATGAACACTCCCTGTGCATGAGGCTGCTGAATCCATAGGGGTCTGGCCAAGGTAGCTGCAGGGGTAGGAACTCAAAGGGGATGCTGCAGCACTGATCTGGGTGCCCTCATAGCTGCTTGGCTCCCCCAGCATTCATGGCTGGGAAGGCTGGTGGTCCGAGTGCCAAGTGAGAGTACCGTTTCCCCAGCAGGAACAGATGGCCTTGGTGCAGTTGGAGATTCAGCTGCCCCATCAAACCTCTCCCACACCATTGGGGGAGACATCAGGGTGAAGGAGGAAAGATCCAAAGGCAGGGGCCATTGGGGTCAAGGCAACCCCCTGGGAGTGCCCCCTGACCAGTATGCTGTCAATCGGGAACGTTGCACTTGTCTTTCCCTCCAATCACAGGTGCCAATTCAACAGATATAGTCTGACTGCCACTCGCTGAGATGCAAGCTGCTCATGTGCCCTGTCTGCTCATGAAGTCGTCCAGCACCAGGATGAAAAAACATAGAGCTGTTCTGCAGCCAAGGTTCTGGGCCCATGGGCTACTGCATCCTGAAGGAGATGGAAGCCATGCTGTGATGCCCCACACTCCTGGCCCTATCCATGAATGGAACGCTTGTGTAAGGGTTCCTTTAACAAATGTCACACATTCTGTACTGATTCAATTGTTAGTGTGTTCAGTGGCCCCAGACAGCCCACAAGCCCCACCCCCATTCAACAGTGCTATGGATGGTTGCCTCGTATCAATGTTGTCAGGGGACCACACCTTGAGGGGGAATGCATTAGGTATAAAACCAAATCAATACACCAGCACTGACCACATTGTTTGGAGGTCTCAAGCCCTAGCTGTGCATGGGGGGTGGGGGTGGCAAGAGGGTGCAGAACTGTCTTCCTAGGGTTCCCCCCTAAGGATGGCCAGGGTTATGTCCTGTGGGTGGTGAGAGGGTTGTACTATGGCAGCAAAACAACCAGTGTTTCAAGAAAGAAGAGATTCCAATAAAGTGGGCATGTATGCAAAGGATCCAAGACACACACACAGTGCTGGGGCAGAAAGGTTATAGGGTAAATCTTGCCTCAGGTGGGGATGATACTTTTCATGAAAAACACTTTAATGAGCTTTTCTGAAGTAGACAATGGTGCGGGAGAGGTTTTATGACTCTGCAAGTACCAGGCAGGAAAGACTAATGGAGTAGGTGAATAGAATTAAGCGTTGATTAACTACTGCTTAATTACAAAAAGTGGGTGTAGGAGAAGTAAGGTTGGGTGTTGATCAGATTAGTCCAAGGGTGAGTCAATAGATTCTGAGAGACCTATTGTTCAAAACTATGTATCTCTGGGGCGTGGAGGGTTAGTAGACAGTCAGCAACTCTTACTCTCACTTCTAAACTACTTGCCTAGGCTTATTCCTGAATGGCATCCGTTTTGTATCATTTTGGGTCAGGCACTTATGAATTTTGGGGTGATATTTTAAGAAGAGTGTTTATGGATATTCTAAGTATAAACTGCCCCTCTGCGAGAGGAGGGGGCTGACTGCTAACTCCTTACCCATTTTGGTGGCCATTTCTACACTTTTAAAAATTATTTTCTGTCTGCTTTGATGGTTAACAATTTTCCTCCATGGGAAGTATGTTTATGTAGGTAAAAAGAATTGGGGGAAAACACTATGAGATTCTCCGCATGGAGTGGTAGGATAATGTATGTGTGTGTGTGTGTATGCATCTTCTAAGACCGAAGCATCTTCTGTGGAAGAAATTTACAACTTCAGAAGCAGAGAGAAAGCAGCCTCTTTCTTCCCCAGTTCTGCTGCAGCTTGGAATATCCAGGCATTTTTACAGAAACCAGCTGCTGCAAGGCAAACAAAAAGGGTTGTAACATTTATTTTAAAGCTTGAGGAACCTCTTGGGATAAACAGTCTAAATTAAAGATCAAACCATGGCATGTGTGCCAGCAGCATCCCCCTCACTGGCAGATAAGCTCTTGTATGAGCCATACAGATGCTTCACTCTTCAATTCTAAGCACCCTTGGTTTCACCCAGCTGTGTCCCACACAGGTTGATTAAAATAAAATAAAAAATAAAAAAGCACAACCTGACTCTGACCTTTCTCTCTCAGTTGAAAGAAACCTGGAACCTCCAAATGTGACTTCTTCACAATGCAGGTTCACCTGGTGCACTGTTTCAGAATGTTCCAGTTTCCTTTTTTAGGGCCTCCTGGGAGGATGTTAAATCCAGGCCACTCCTGGATGTATTTAAAGTGATTGTAATTCACATGGATTGGTCCTTGGTTATAAACTGAATTACATTCCGATTTAGCAGCAGAGATTAAGTTTCTGCATTTTAACTTATTAACTCAACCCCAAGTTAGAATTCTTTTATCACATAAAAGAAAGAGGGCAGAGGCAGAACTCAGGGAAGGGGCAAGGAATTAATCAGTAGTCATGCACTAGCAGCTGCTGATAGTAATGTGATTCATCAGCAAACAGGTAGCAAACATAAGAGATAAGAATTACTCCCTTTTTTGTTGCTCTCTTCTGTCTGGAAATGGGATGCAGGATTTCTACCAGTGGCAATAGTGGAGTCCTGTAAATGGAGTGTTATCAGAACTGGACTTTAGATATCAAATAACCATTAGGCAACCATTTAGTTTCCAACCTTCTATTTCTTCTAACAAGTTCCAGCATTCTATCTCTTGGTAACTTCTTCGTGTCATAGCACAAAATAGGCTCGATTTACAAAGTTACCTCCACTACTACCCTCCTAAGTTGCACTGCTCTGGATATTTCCACCAATGTGATTTTATTGGACTATGGGTTAATGTACCATACTTATGGTAACTCTCTAATTAGGCAAGTATTAGCAGTATACTGCATAGCCATGAAATTTACCCTAACCATGTTGGAGACATACATTAGCTAGAGCAGTGGCTCCCAACCTTTTTGGCATCAGGAACAAGTTTAGTGGAAGACAATTTTTCCATCGACTGGGGTTTGTGTGTGTGTGTGTGTGGGTGCTAGGATTTTTGTTGCCCAGGCTGCCCCCCTGCCCATGCCACATCCCTGCCCCCCCCATGGGGGTCTTTAAATGGGGGGGGGAAGACTGGGGCTGCTTCTGTCACCTCCCCACTAGGCAACCAGGTGGCAGAAATGGCCAGTCTGCCTCCCTCTCCCATTTAAAGACCCCCACCTATCAGCTGATCAGCAGGGGTCTATAAATGAGGTGAAGGTTGCAGGTGAAGGTTGCGGCAGCATTGCCCCTTCTGCCAGCCTGGGACCCAGGCAAATGAAAGAGGCGGTGTGGCCGCACTCTGAGGCTGCCTCTCCTGCTTTGGAGCGAAGCCAGGCTGCCTCGTTCATCTGCCCGGATCCTGGGAGGGTGAAGGGGGTGGTAGGGCTGTTCTGTCTTGCTCTGAAGCTGCCTCCCCTAAAAGGGGAGGCAGCTTCAGTGTGAGTTCACACTGCCTCTTTCGGCCGCCTGGTTCCGGGCAGTGCAGTGCCTCTGCCTCACTCTGCAGCCTGATTGCTAACAGGCCATGGACTTGTACCAGTCCGTGGCCTGGGGGTTGGGGACCTCTGAGCTGGAGAACGTAAGTGTGACCACAGAGGCAGAGACAATGCAATTGAAAGTAGTGTCTAAGGTGTTATGTACCAGTCTGAGAGACGCACGTAGGGCAACATAGTTTATTGCATGGTACAAACACGAGGTAAGAGAGAGAACACGCGGGCCGGGTCCCGCATATATACAGATCCGGAACTATTCACCCTGCTGGCCAGTCCAATGCTGGCCAGCCATATTTCCCGCCACTCGCTGTGATTGGCGGATGACCAGCGGTCTTCGCGGAGGCATCGGGTCGTCGCCTTTGCCTCCGCGGCTTTAGCGGACTAACGCTTTAACGATGGTACGTTATAACGAAATGGTTGCGCTGTCTGGAATGAAGGCGTTCTACGAACGCCATACACTACACCCCTCCCCCCTCAGTTAGTAACATAGTCCTGTAAGTAGGTGGGAGGCCGGCGCTCTCGAGTCGAACGTCGTGGGGTGGCTTGCGGAGTCGTGATGACTTTGGGCCCCAGCGTCTCCTCGGGAGCCTGAGCATCCGAGGGTTGCGGGGCGAGTTCGGGGGCTTGGTTGGCTTCCGTAGGAGGCGGCAGTGACATGGATGGCGGCGGGGTTGTGGTAGGCTCCTCGGGTTGGGCTGCCCCTCTTGTTTCTGTGGGTGCTTCGGGTAGGGTCCTGCGCCGCATCTGGTCGATGTGCCGGCGTAGGATCTGGCCCCCCTCAGTGGATACTTCATAGTGACGGGAGCCCACGACCCGTAGCACCCGCCCAGCCACCCATTCGGGCCCCGCGGCGTAGTTGCGGGCGAACACTGGATCCCCGGCAAAGAACCCCCTGGCTGCCTCGCGGACCTCGGGGGACCCTCGTGTGTCAGCGGCCTGGTCGGGGTGCAGCCTGTCCAGCCTTGTGGTGAGCTTGCGCCCCATGAGGAGCTCAGCGGGACTGACCCCTGTGGCTGGGTTTGGGATGACCCTGTTGTCAAAAAGGAATGCGTCCAGCCTGTGATCCCAGTCGCCCTGCACGATCCTGCCCAGGGCCTCTTTGGTAGTGCGGACCATCCGCTCGGCCTGGCCGTTGGTGGCGGGGTGAAAGGGGGCCGACCTGATGTGCCTTATGAGGTACCTCTGAAGGAAAGCCTGGAACTCCCCCGAGGTGAAGGCGGCCCCGTTGTCCGAGATCAGGGTGTCTGGGATGCCGTGGGTGCATAGGACCCGGCGCAGGGCTCGGATGGCGGCTGCCGAGGAGGTGGATGCTACAGGGAGGACCTCTAACCATTTTGTGTATGCATCCACGATTATAAGGAATATCTGCCCCTGGAACGGCCCCGCGAAGTCTATGTGGAGCCTGGACCAGGGTTTCCTAGTGGTTTCCCACCTTGTGGCCGGGGCGCTGGGTGGGTCCGGCCGCGATTCCTGGCACGCGCTGCATCTCCGGACCCAGTCCTCTATTTCTCCGTCCATTCCCAGCCACCACACATAGCTCCTGGCTAGGGCCTTCATCCTTACCATGCCCGGGTGCGTTTCATGTAGTGATGCAAGGACCCTTTTCTGAAGGGGAGGGGGAACCACCACCCGGCTCCCCCATAGCAGGCACCCCTTGTGGGCCGCGAGTTCCTCCCGCCTCATTTTGTACGGTTTGAACTCTCCCCCCAGGTCCCTCTCTGGCCACCCCCTCACCACCCAGTCGAGCACCCTCGCTAGGGTTTTGTCTTTCCCTGTGGCCTTTGCCACTTCGGCAGCGTGTATGGGCTGGTCAGGGAGTGCCTCAATTGACATCACCTGGTGGGCTGGTGCTGGGTCGGGCCCCGTGTCCGGCAGTGGTAAATGACTGAGGGCATCGGCGTGGCCCATTGCCTTACCCGCCCTGTGTACCAGTGTGTAGGTGTATGAATTTAAGAATTGGTTCCATCTCAGCACCCTCTGAGACAGGATTTGGGGGGTTTGCCGGTCGGGGGCTAGCAGACCCAAGAGAGGCTTGTGGTCGGTCGCTATCATGAACTTGCAACCATACAAATAATCGTTAAATTTGTGAACCCCCGCTACGATCGCCAGGGCTTCCTTATCTATTTGAGCGTAATTACGCTCCGCTGACGTTAAGGTGCGGGAATAGTAGGCGACCGGTACCTCCCGGCCGTCCGATAGTTGGTGCCCCAGAACGGCGCCCACCCCGTACGGCGATGCATCGCATGCCAGAATGACTGGAAGGCGCTCATCGAAGTGGTGAAGCACCGCGTTAGAGACCAGGACGTCCTTCACTGCCTGGAACGCAGCGGCTTGCTTCTTCCCCCACACCCAAGGAGCTTTTTTGTCCAGTAACCGGTGTAGGGGTTCTGCGATGGCCGCTTTGTGGGGTATGAACGTGTGATAAAAGTTGAGCACCCCCAGGAAGCTCTGTAGCTCCGCTTTACTCGTGGGGGCTGGGGCTTGTACGATGGCCCTGGTTTTCTCCTCGGTCGGGTGGATTCCCTCTGCGTCCACGGCGAATCCTAGGAACTCCACCCGCGGTACCCCCAGCAAACACTTCTCCCTCTTCACCTTGAGTCCAGCGGTTTGGAAACGATGGAGCACCTCCCTGAGACGGTTGCTGAACTCCTCAGGGTTCGGGGCGGCGATTAAAACGTCGTCGAAAAAGGGCTGGACTCCTGGGATCCCTTTGAGGAGAGTGTCCATTATACTCTGGAAGATCCCCGGAGCTACGCTGACCCCAAACTGTAGCCGGTTCACCTTGAACGCCCCCCTATGGGTCACAATCGTCTGTGCCTCGGCCGTTTTGGCATCCACCGGAAGCTGCTGGTAGGCTTGTGCCAAGTCCAGCTTCCCGAAAATTTTGGACCCCGCAAGGGCGGCCAGGACGTGGCTGACAACCGGCACTGGGTAGGGGTTATCCTGGAGCGCCTTGTTGATTGTGCACTTGTAGTCGGCACAAATCCTCACGTCCCCATTCGGTTTGACCGGAGTCACTATGGGGGTTTCCCACATGGCGTAATCGACCGGCTCTAGGACCCCTTGTGCTACTAGGCGGTCCAGCTCGGCCTCGATTTTAGGTTTTAGGGCGAAGGGGACTCTCCTTGCCTTAAGCCGGGTTGGTCTGACCGTGGGGTCGAGCGGCAGGGAGATGGCCGGGCCCTTGTAGCTACCCAACGACCCGTCAAAAACCTCTGGGAATTCTCGGCACACCTCCCCGAACCCCCCGGCCATGGTCGTTTGTGACACCTCAACTCTGATTCCTAAGGGGCCGAACCACGTGAGGCCCAACAGGGTCGCCAGTGGTCGCTTAACTACCAGGATATCTAGCGGGCCTCTGAAAGACCCTCGCTCCACGCGCACCCTCGCCCACCCCGCGATCTGGACCGGGTTTTTCTGGAAGTCCCGCAGTACAAAGTCGGCCGACCGCAGCAGTCTCTTGTAGCCGGGGTGTAGCCGCCTCAGGGTCTCCTCCGCAATTATGGAGATGGAGGAGCCCGAGTCCACCTCCATGAGGCAGGGGGCCCCCTCTATGCGGACCGACACCTTAATCTTGTTGGGGGTGGCCAGGGGCAGGTTCAGTACCTGTAGCGTGGTGGAGGCCGTGGAGTGGAACTCAGCGGCCTTGTGGTGCGTGGTTGGCCCCGGGCGGTGGGGCTTGGCTCGGCAAGCCCGCGCTATGTGACCGGTCTTCCCGCAGCTCCTGCAGTCCCAGGTCCTGTACTTGCAGTCCCGCCGGTCGTGGGGGTCGCCGCAACTGGCGCAGTTCGCTCCTTGGTTGTTGCGTTGGTTCGATCTTTCGTTCGCCCGGGGCCGCTGTGGGGCTCGGGAGGCTGGTCTTGCCGAGCGGTGCATCTGGAGCGCTTCTCCTTCGTCCGGGTGATGGGGGTCCAGCTCCTCGTGGTGGACGGCTTCCGACTTGGCCCTGGAGAACGTCCGGGAGGCGCGCTCGAAGGCCACGGCCTTGCTGAAGGCGCCCTGAAGCGTGAGCTCTTCCTTTGCGAAGAGCTTTTGCTGGAGCCTCTCGTCGCGGAGGCCCCAAGCGAACCGGTCGGCCAAGGTCTCTTCCAAATTCGGGAAGTTGCAGCTTCCGGCGATCTGGCGCAGGGCGGCCAGGTAGTCTGCAGCGGATTCTCCCTGGGCCTGGTCCCTCTTGTGGAAGAGGAACCGTCGGGCCACCCGCGACGGCTGCGGCAGGAAATGGCCCGTGAGGAGGCGGACGACCTCCGTGTACGTTTTCTCCGTGAGGCGGGCGGGCGCCGAGAGACCCTTTGCGATCTCAAAGGTGGCGGCCCCGCAGACGCTCAGGAGCACGTCCCGCTTCATGCCGTCCTCGGTTACTCGATTCGCCCTCAGGTAGCAATCGACTCTCTCCGAATAGGATTCCCATCCCTCGGGCTTCGTGTGGTCGAAAGCTTCGATGTGACCGGTGTTCCCGCTGGTACTGGTCATGGCGGCGGTCGTTGCGAAGTAGCGATACAGCGATGAAGCGATGGGACGACGAGTTGCCCGGGCGTCTCCTTCGTAGCCCTTGTCGAAGGACTAAGATCCCACCTTCGTCGCCACTGTTATGTACCAGTCTGAGAGACGCACGTAGGGCAACATAGTTTATTGCATGGTACAAACACGAGGTAAGAGAGAGAACATGCGGGCCGGGTCCCGCATATATACAGATCCGGAACTATTCACCCTGCTGGCCAGTCCAATGCTGGCCAGCCATATTTCCCGCCACTCGCTGTGATTGGCGGATGACCAGCGCTCTTCGCGGAGGCATCGGGTCGTCGCCTTTGCCTCCGCGGCTTTAGCGGACTAACGCTTTAACGATGGTACGTTATAACGAAATGGTTGCGCTGTCTGGAATGAAGGCGTTCTACGAACGCCATACACTACATAAGGGACTAAGATTCTAAACCCAGAACTATGCAGTTCAGCTGTGAATAGCTCCTAATGCGTTGTACAGGACAAAATAATGGAGTTACCCATGCCAGAAACAGGGTTTAGCCTCTGTCACAACAAGGTATCTGAGGGAGGGAATCTGTTTCAGTAGTAGCTGTTAAAGATTGCATGCCATAGATCCCAGTTTCAAGAGACCTGTTAAGAGACCTTTGGTGCCAGGTATTGGGGACCTTTCTCTGCCACAGGCTCTGAAGAGCAGCTGTAGTCAAAGCAGTCAATGCAGAGGTATGTGGACCCATGGAATAACTTGGTATAAGGTCAGCTTCTTCTGAGCATCCACATGTCTATAATACAAGTAAATTAGTGTCATTAATAAACTTTGTACTAACTGTATTTATTTGGTAGTATGTTCAAGATCATCTTCCAATATTCAGAGATATTCTTTACTACCTGATGAATTCCATGGCTCTGTTACGGCACACAAAACAGATGTCATCTTGAGCCCTGTCTCCAATTAACCTGCAGCAGGGAGACTGTAGCCAAAATGCCCTCAAAACGAGGTTGGGGAATTGACAGGTGGGCACCTATGGCTTAAAAAGAATCTAGAATCTATGTATACAGGATTCCACTTCCAGAAATTATGGCTTAAATTCACCAGGGACACTAATTAAATAAAAACAATTAAAAATTTATTGTAGGAAAATATAGAACACACATACAAGATGATGGATACATACAACACACATACAGTCCTAATAAAAATAGAAATAAATGCATAGAGGTAACATAAGGATGGACAAACAGGGTGATAATTACTGATCGTAGTCTTCAAGGAAGGCTCCAATGGCAACGAACGAGGACTATGGGGAAGGGACCCTCAACTGATCTGGAATCGGGGATGTATCTCGACAGCGGAACTGGGGTACTGCTAGATGCACACCTGTGGGGAGCGGGACCACAGGTTATAAGGACTACCTTGAGCCCTTAGGGGATGGGAGGTACGGGGGTAGATGACAGGTGGTCAGCTGGTACATGACCTCAGAAAAAGGGGAGGCTCCACAATGACCATAAGGGCTGGACTTATGCGGTACCCAATAGCCAGTTTATTGGGGGCACCTGATTGGATGCCCATATCTGGCCAATGAGCAGACCTAGCCTTAGTTACCTGATTGGACCTCCAAGTAACAATGGGCCAAAAGGGGAGGCTCCAGGATGACCATTAAGGGAAAGAATGGGTGAAATAACTAGGGTGGGGGTGATTAAGGCTATCAACTTTATCTAAAAAGGTGACAATAGATGGCCACATTGCTACCTAAGGTAACACCCGATCTCTACAAAGAAACTTGGCTCTGGGTGAAGATGTTCTTCCTCTTCTTCATTCCTCTACTGGCACCAGTCTTTGTCTTGAGTTCCATTGAACAAAGGCTTAGGCAGTCTGACAGGATCCACGCCTAAGATAAGCTTGATGACCTTATGCATTGGTGACATCTGTTGAGTACGTGAGCCTCCCGCTTCACTGTAATGGAGTCTGGCACTGCAGGAAGATAGTTGCTGGTTAGCCTCCCAAGATGGATTCTATGGTCAAGGCTGGAAACCGCTTGCCTGGACAGTTCCTGGTGGCGCAACTTCTTCCGCTGCAACAGCCGAGATGGTGATCGCACGGAGCGACTGGAAATCCATCTGTTCTCCTGGTTAGCACTCCTCTGGAGACACGGAGCGCTGCTGCAACGTTGTGGCTGTTTGTACTCACATAAGTCCCTACATTCTGGTAGACAAAACCCACATTCTCCTGGCAGATGTGTGAGAGTTGAATTTCCAGGCACCCTGGCAACCAAACGGGTGACTACAATGTTCTGAAATTAGGGGTCTTTTTCTGACAAGACAATATCCCTGTAGTCTCTGCAGAGTGCTTGGAACCGGCTGGAAGCATGGTAACAGGGCAGCCTGTAGGCCTTATAGTTAGCAGAGCCAGCTATCTGGAACTTCACCAACAAGTTGTCATCACAGAGGAACTGCTGCTCTGTTATGAGGCTGGCTTGATGCTGCTGCATTATTTGTAACTTAAACATGCTGTTGCACATTTATTTTATTTTATGGGGTTCCATTTCAACAACAGCAGAAATGAGCTTTTAAGCTACTGGTGTCTTTTTGTTGGAATCTGACAGCCAACTGGACACAGTGCTGTCACACTTTAGGTAGGGTGGGGATTAACTATTGTTAATATTTTTAAAAGGTTTGTTTAACTGTTGTGTCCTTGTCTGCATCTCTTTCTTTATGTCACTGACTACTAAAGTATTTGTGTGTAAACAAAGCCTATTTTCTTTCCAGTCTGATGCATCCTACAATTTTAAGGATCAGATTCAGGTGCTTTTACAATAAGAAATACCTTCACTTTCCAGACAGTTTGACAGAAATGAATGTGATAATTTGCCTGTAAGAGTACTACTCACTTAATAGCACCAGATGAATGGATTCTTTAGAAAATTATGGTTTCATACGGATGTTGCCATAAACTATGATTTTTTTTTTAAAAAAAATATGGCTTGTTCCAAATTCTCTAGTTCATTTGCAGGTGTAAGGACCAGTGTGGTGTAGTCATTAAGAGTGGCAGACTCTAATCTGGAGAACCAGGTTTGATTCCCCACTCCTCCATATGAAGCCTGCTTGGTGACCATGGGTCACAGTTCTCTCAGCTCACTCAGCGTCCCCTACCTCAGAAGGTGCCTGTTATGAAGAGAGGAAGAGAAGGTGATTGTAAGCTGCTTTGGACTCCTCAAGGTAGAAGAAAACAGGTTATAAGAACCTACTCTTTCCCTTTCCCTTCCTCTTCTGTTCATATGCTTCTTGCCTCTCCTGCCTCCAAGGATATAAGACCACACAGCTATAAAGTGCTTCACTGTTCAATAGATTGTGGTTTGTGATGTCAAACATCACAATCAATCATAACACAAACATCTGTTAACAAAGCAGCTACAAGCAGTTTGAAATCCCAGGTTGTTGGACCATTTGGACATCAAGTTACAGTTAGTTGTTATGTCCAAATGGAAAACTGATCAGTTTGAATGCCACCTCAGTGTTGTTCTGTCAAAGACATGGGAACTTAACAAGACTGTAAGTCCTTGCAGTACTGCAAGAGTAAAAGGGGAAAGCAAGTCCCCTCTCATATGCTGTTGTTTGCAGAAAAAACACTAAATAATAATTTTAAAATACATTATTGCCATTGCTGTAGCAAGCTACCAACACCTGGAAAGCAGAGGGGTTTTTTGTTTGTTGCTTGAATTGTGCTATCCAGATTATCTCCTTTCCCTACTACATAAATGACAGAACCTTAGGAAACAACTTGCATATCATCATTTGCCTTCAGACTAGAGGCAGTGGATATGTAATAGGATAGTCTTTCTTCCAGCATTGTAAAGACTATTTTAAAATAATGGAAGTAAAATGAATGTGAAGGCAAAACTCCAATGAACGTAGCATCTACTAAGTGCTTGCAAGTTTCTCATGCCACCCTGCCACTTCTGTTCTCTTGAACTCTTTGATGAGTGTGCACTGCATGCAGTTCTGACTTTATGCAACCACGGAATCCTATTAAGAAAAAGGAGGCTCCATGCAGACAAGACCTTTTCTTCTTCCAGGCAGCAACAGCTCAGTTGCAGCATTCCTTTTACATGCACAGAAATGATAGGGATTCCCTACAGGTGAAACAAATTTGATAGGGGGGAATGGATGACTCAGAAAAGTGAGCTAAAAGGGGGATATAGCCTCACAGCTCGAGGTCACTGCTCGAGAACATTCTAGCCTCTGCAAGCAATTCTTTTTTCTTTTGATTCATGCTTTGGAGGTATCAGTGAAATGTGTTGGAGGTCTGACTCTTGTTTCTGGTTCCACAAACATTTGTGGCAGGGAAGCCACAGTTAAACAGACTTTTGATGGGTAGTATCAGTTGAAAAAAATTAATTACAGAATTTGCCAGTCTGCACTCAATATCTCTCAAGTACAATTGCTGCCAATGGGAACTGTGAGTGAGAACCCCCTATTTTTACTTATATACAGACATCGTGATCATTGGTTTGGTTGCCAGGATGCCTGGAGTTCCAACTCACACACATCTGCGCTAAGACTTGGGTTTTGGCCTGCCATTTCTTCACAGACTGATGTGTATACTAAAAGCTTCATCTTTACAGCAGCACTCTCTGTCTTTGAATGGGTGCAAGCCAGAAGTAAAAGTATCTCCCAGCCTTTCCGTAGGTGCCTAATCTCAGCTGTTGCAGTGGAAGAAGTCGTGCTGCCATGAGCTGTCCAGTCAAGCGGTTTCAGCCTTTTCTATGGAAGCCATTCCCAAGACTAACACCACCAGCGACCACCTTCCTGCACTCCCAGACTCCATGAGGGAGAAACGGGAGCCACATGTATCCAGTGATTGCTTCAGACATCTGCATAAGGCCATTATGCTTATCTTGGGGGCGTGCATCCTGCCATACTGCCCAAGCCTTTGTCAAACGGAACCTTCAACAAAAGACAATGCCAACCAGAGGAGGAAGAGGAAGATCAGTCTTAATCCAGAGCTAGAGCTATTGTGTAAATTGGGTGTCACCTTAGATATCAATTTGGCCCTCTACTGTCATTTTAGATAAGTTTGTGTAGCTTGATTTAATCCTCTCAACCCATGCCTTGCCCAAACTGTCACTTTGGAGCCTCCCCTTCTCTGATGTAATGTACCACATGTCACAGTGTCATGTCCCACCTGACCCCATGTCACAGGTCCTTGGACCTCATACCCCCTCAGGGCTCAAGGTCCTTATAACCTATGACCCAATGTCCCACACGGGTGCATCTGACAGTACCCCTACCCTGCTGTTTAGATACGCCCCAATACTTGATCACTTGAGGGTCCTTTCCCCCATCCCCTATTCGTTGCCATTGGAGCCTTCCTTCAAGACTACGACTGGATGTTTGTCCATCCTTTGTGTTACCCCTGTATTTTTCATGCTGTTTTCTTAGGCCTGTATATGTGTTGAATGATTTTACACCCTTGTATGCTTGCCTTTATTTTATAATAAATACCATTGATTATTAGACAACATATTATTGGGTGACTTCTAAAGGACACATCTTCTGCATACATAGATCCTGATCTCGCTAGAGCCTAGTTGCCCACCAAACTAATTCCCCAAATCTATTTTTAGGGCAATTTGGCTAACAGAGCAAGGCCCAAGGTTATATGGTCTGGGTTCAGCTACCTTCTGCAGTTTTACAGCTAAACAGAGGAATAAACTCAGTCTGGCATGCTTCTTTGGCACTTAATTTCCTTAAAGAAAAAAAGCCGACTTGACTAATCTTTGGTCACTCAGCTTAACTCCACACTCTCACACAGCAGGAGGTACACACAAGCTCAATGGTTTTATTTGTTTCAGTGTATTGATTTTAGCCTAGATTGAAAGAAAACAAGTGGATAAACAGCAGGAAATTCCCCAGCTGTGAGAACCACATGGACCACTCAGAAGGAGATTTAAGCTAACAAATGAAAATAAGGTAATGAATGTTTTGCATCAACACAGAGATCTGGCTGAAAGCCAAGCCCTGCCTTTTTTGTGGAAGAAACTATTTGGGAGAATCACTGCTTAGCTGAGTGCATTAATGTTAATGCATATATACTCCAGGCTTCACAGCTCATGACATAGGGGAAACATCTAATGAAGTCTTGAACTTGCTAAAGTTATCTGGACATTTGCCAAGGACTTCAGAGTAATAAATCTCACCCTACTGAAATCTTATGCTCTGTACAATTTAAAGAATGGCAAGGAAAGATGACAATACAAGAATATGACTATTCAGGCTGTATCTCAATTTAGCCTGATGTTGTTGAATGAAGTCTTTGAACAGAGGGAGTGCTTGGGGTTGTATTGTTTTATCCACAGCCTAGTCATTATTACTCCCTTAATTCCTTATAGTAATTCCTTACTAAGCCTTTGGTTGACAAGCAAAGACTTGGCAGTGTATGTGACTGCTAAAGACTTATAGTAACAATCATACTAAACCTCTATTTTTTACACCTGTATCCTAATTTGGTGCACGGAGGCATTATTTCTGAGACCAAATTGCTCTAAGAACCTTGACAAAAGGTGTAATTCTCAGGGCTCAAGCAAATGGGATCAAGATCACATTTCCCATTTAGTAATTAAAAACAGGCTATTGCACATCAACTTGCCTTGGGACTAGACAGGGAAAGCAGGCTGTTTACCCTTTAATCTCCACTCAGTTGGGTATTCAAAACCAGATTCACTGTTTTATTATTACCATCAAAGAACAGATGAGTCTTTTAAAAACACCCGTTTAAAATGCTAACAATAGAGCAGGGATCCCAATTTCAAGTAGGTCGTTTTCGCACTTAGCGTTTGCTCCCCTTATTCCGCGGCGCAATTATGTCCGGATCATTTTTCTCATTTTCGCACTAGTGACTCTTTGCGGAGTCGCCTTCCCTGAAGCCCCGGCTCAAATTGTTTTCCCACTGGCATCGACTTGAGTTCGATGCCCTGTCAATCTTTTTTTTTTAAGCGCAAGTCTGGTTGCGTAAGGACGTACTAACGTACTAACGTAACATCGAGCTGTTCCCTCCCCTTCTTTTCGTGGACAAACCGCATCACGTGTGCTGCTGCTGCTTATGGATTGGCTGCAGCTGTAGAATCCTCCACAGCCCTTTATGTATTAACAGAAGCATTCACAGTGGAGAATCCTAGCACTAAATCCCCCCCCCCCCAAATTCTGAAGTTGCGAAATATCCCCTCCCCGGCTGGCGCTTGCAACGGGGACCTGACTGATTCCTGCTGCCAGAGCTCCCCCCCCCCCGCCCCATTCTCTCCTTCCCCTTCTGTGGCGCGTGTGAAGAGCGAGCTCGCGTCTATTTTCTAACCGAGCGGAATGTAGCCAGGGAGAAGAATGCAGGACTCCAACTTCCCATTTTATACATGGCGATTTTGTGCAGGTCCAGAAATCCTGGTGGCACAGCTGAGGGAGGCATTCCCTTTTTAAAACACACACACATGAACGCTTTGGCCCGCACCGGCACTAGATTCCCCCCCCCAACAATGGTCGTTTTCGCATTATCGAGATAACGCAACAGCGAAATAACGCAACTAAAGTCAATAATAATAAAAAAAAATTCTAACGAAACCAATTGAAGTGGCAATTGAGGCTATTCCAGGAGGGGTTTTTTTTCCCCCTATTTGTTAATTTCGAAATATCGCTATTACGCAAAACTGTGAAGTTTAAAAAAAAAATGGCCGTGCCGGCACTTTGGGGAAGCGCCGCGAAAGGCTGATGATTGGCCAAGGGGGTGGATGGGGTGGGAGGACGGAAAGGGAGAGGGTGCCGCCCACACAGCAGTCGATCCGGCGTGGATGGATTTCCCACAGAAAACTCCGCGGAGTGGATCCGGAGTGGATCCGGAGGTTTTCAAAAACTCCGGAAGGAGGTGGATCTAGATACTCCGGCGTGAAACCCCTGCAGTGCCGGAGCAACCCGCAGCGCCGGAGCAACAGGTGGGAAAACCAGGAAAAGATCCGGAGGTAAATGGGGTGCTACGCCGGAGTAAACGCTAGTGCGAAAACGGCCGTAGTGAAATTATGTAGAAGTAGTGGAGCATCTTCTCCCTCCTCTTTATGATCCCAAGGCAAACTGAGGCTACAGTTTGCATTGTAGGGACAGAACAAGATGCATGATCCTTACCTCATCTGTGTGAGCCTTTCTCAAATGGTAAAGAGGATCTGAACTGTACAAATTTGGAATGCAGCAGGTACAGACTTGCAAGATTGAATGTTGTTCCACCTATTTTTTTGGTTTTTTTAAAAAATCCCTCTACAGAGAAGTCTAGCATGTGAAAGAGGAGGCTAGGCTAGAAGTTTTCTCTTTGGCAGTTTGTGTGTGTGTGGTGGACAGTCATGTGAACCTCCAAATGTAGTTGGAACTGGTGCAGCAATGACTGTGGGTATTATGTGCCTCCACTCCTAGAGAGTTAGAACTAGATACAATTTGTTAAAATTTGCACTTCATGGGTCTGCTGCCAAGCAGTTTTGTCATCTCTCATCCATACCATTAGTGGCTCCTCCACTTCAGCCAGACCACCACCACCTCATTCCCATGCAATCCAGCCTCCTATACTAGTTAATTCATGGTTGAGGTCTCAACACCTACAGGACAAAACAGTATTCCTTCTTAGCCTTTAGCTGTTCTGTGACTTTAACCCAAAAAACCATGCTGCAGATGAAAGTTCCAAAAATGAATTGATAATATGTTTGTATAGACTAGAAACTTAGATATTCAGCAGACATATTAAGGAAGGCACAGTCTGAAGATAACTGTATGGAACAGAGACCTGTGTCAGAAAAGTGATCATTGAGCAACATGTTAAATAACTGGAACAGATAACATAAAAAGAGAATGTGAAAATGCCTGTTGATACAGAGGCATGCCATATCACTATTTTACAACAAGAACCCTCCTGAAGAAATTCCACCAGGCAAGGTCAGCCAGATCATTATCAGCTTTGACTCTCTGCTAAGCATTCTTTACCTGAAACTTATTTAAAAGGGCAACATTTTTTCTAGCTTGTGAAAACAGTTAAACAACCTCTAGTTTGATCTTTACAAATGAAACCCCCCAGTGATAAAAAAATAAGTCTGGAAGAAACATGAAAGTTAGCAAGGTTTTAGAAGGCAAGATCTGATAGGCAAAGGGAGATGATGCTACCCAGAGAGATCTGCAGGATCTTTGTCCGTGAATGCCAAAACTGAATTGCAATCAGAGGCAAAAACAAAGAGCAGGGCGGGGGCTGGGGAGGATCACTGCCATCAAGGAAAGGTGGGAGTCCATATTTAAAGTGTGTGTGTGTGTGTCAGGAAGTCCAGACACAAAGGATAGCATGAAAAAGGAGGGCAGAGACTTTTGCCATATGTCTGGAGTCCTAAAGCCAACCACATCAAGGAGCATGGTTAGACTAATTTCTTCTGAATTCTCTGACAATGCTAGAAACTGAAGCCATAGAGTCCAATTATCAAATGTTTTAAACTGTCTAAATGAGATTTTCCAACAAAATCTCACACACAGTTGTGCTTCAGTTTGAAATGAGTTGATTTCACACTTCCTAATCCATAATCCTGGCTACTCTGAAGGAAATGACAAACGGGTAAATTAAGTGTTACCACACTTAGCTGAGCACAGTTTGAATGCTAAATGAGAGGGGAAAGGGAGTGAAATTAAAAGATCGAGCCTCTTTTTAATTATTTCTTCATGTTCTGATTCATATTTTGAAAAAAAGAAAATAGGCAGTCCCTCTTTTCAGAAGGGATCTTAAATTGCAGTTACAACCAACTAAAACACTTTTACTCTGACAGAACTGTATAAATATGAATTGGGCTTAGATAAGGAAAATAAATCAGACATAGTTATGGCTGTTGCTTAGCAGGGGAAATAAAGGGATGTAATGATAATCTAGCCAAAAAAGCTGTCTAGATAAGGAAGGTCAAAAAAGATGTCCTAGAAACAAAGAAGTTGGAACACCTTCTAATCTATAAGGGAATACTGATGTTGAGTACTAAGCCCCACTAATTTTACTGATTTTACTGATTTACAATTAGGATCTTCTAATAAACTCATTGGTTCATGACACAAGAATACCAAACTCTTTGGTTCTGTTCAGTTTCTTTGTTCAATAGGATGCTGGCCGATTAGACTGTTTCAAACCACCAATCTTATTTGGGGGTCTCTGACTTTGCAATACTCAGATAATACAAAGCTTAGAGTAAAACCATATCAAGTTCCAGGACTTTCCTACAGACAACATTACCAAGTTGAAAAACCAATCATGCTTTTTACAGAACAGTATGGATGCTAAGAATTTTGATATAAAGATGATCACTGAGTGATCTTACCTTGAGTGAATGCCCTTGCTTACAAGTAATTTCTGTCAAAATTCATCTAAGGCAGCATACCAAACACCTTTACATTTGTTTGTGTGGTAGCTGCATGTGTTTCACAGTCAGTTCATGACTTGATAATAAATAACAAGTTGCTTCTCAGTTAATGGAGAAGATGCATCTATCCTCTGTGGTCATGGTTGGGTTATTAAAGTGAAGCACTTGTCAAGCACAGAATCACTCATTGTTCACTCTTGTTGTGCTTGCACAATTGGATGCATCTTTAAAATAATTCTGAAGAGGACATATAGCTTGCTTTTTGCCCCAAAGTGGTCATCAGCATCCACTAATTGCAACAACTGACCACAACATGTGTTCATGGGCAAATACCAGAGGAACACAGGGACACCTAAGTAGTCAGTCTCAACTAAAAAAAAAAGTTCCAACAGATTTTCAAAAACATTGTTCCTTTTACCAATTGGTGGCAGATGGGTAGCAGGAGGGGGGAAGGCTGCAATAAAGCAGTGTGTAATCACACCTACAGACCCATCCAAATTGCTTGGCAGATGATTGGCACCCTGATCGTGACCACTGAGCAGGATGTGAGCCAGACTGGTAGGTTATTAAACATCCCTGGAACAGGCACCATATGCTCCTCAAGATTAAAGCAACAGTATAAGGTGGAACTATAATTTACAACAGATCCATGGAATTTTCAATCCCAAATTTCATGCATAAAGCTGCTGTAGGAATGGGAAGGAATTTGTAAGACAGACCTATCTTGTAGGAGTGGAATGCTTAACCCTTCCCCCACTAATAGTTTCAATGCTATTCTCCAGAATAGGCTGTGAACCCCAACAAAGCCTGGTTTCAGGTCTACACAGCAAGACTGGCATTTGTAAGTGTCAACTGGTGAATTCAGCATCCCCTGTTACTTGTCCTACCCAGCTAATGTTTCTCCATCCCTGTATTTGCATGAACAGGAAACACATTTGCTGGTACAGTATGTAATTCTGCCCTGCAACTGTTATGCACAAAATCAACCCTGTCTGTGGTCTCAAGGAAGCAAAATTACTTTAACAATTCTGCATCAAATTTTAAAGGGGAAAAACATTCATAGTAAAGTATTCATGGGAAAGGAAGCACAGCCACTTCACTATAACATAGACACCTCCACAATTCTGCTGGCAGATGGAATTCCCACAAAAAGTCCAAGGCCTTACCCAGGAAGGGCTTTGGTCTGGGGTGGAAGAATGGCCTTAAGCAGCAGCTCTTGGTAAGGGAAGAGAGACGCAGAGACAAGAAGAGTAACCAGAGCACACACAATTGCACATTTGCAAAAGGTATTCCTGTTATCCACAGACAGCTCACTGGAGAAAAGAATGCATGAGAAACAGGAATAAGGAGAATTTCACCAAGGGGGAAGATGCAAATAAGACAAAGCTCACCTTTTGACCCACAGAAAGCCAATCAGCAGCTCTGTCTTATCCTGCTATTGTTGATGATAAGGGCAGTGGTAGTAGAAGCAGTGAATAGTGTCAGGGAGCAGGCCTCCACTATGGGGAATAGGAGTGACTGCACAGATCCAGAGGTATTATCAGGAGACATGAGTGCAGTAATGGTCATAAGATAAGCGAGTAGAACAGAAGATCAGCACTCTGCCACACCCAAAGCTGCATGCACTTTCTGGTTTTCAACACTTCAGGTATTTAGGTTAGTGTGCCATGGTTTACTTCTGCTTTGGGATACTTCACTGTAGGTAATTAAAAAGCCCAGAACAAATATAGAGGCTTTTTTGGTTGGTTTGATTTTTTAAAGGGTTTTTTTTTAAAGTGTTATCTGTTTTCTCCCCTTCATCTGTTTTTTTTTTAAATACTTACTATCCACAACCTATTCCAATTTTATTTTTAAAAAATGAAAATAGATGCACAGAAGGCCTATTCTTTTGTTTAAAAATTAATCTTGTTACTATGGTATCAGTAGAGTTAACTAAGTGCAATCCTGAGTGCAATCCTGAAAAATGTTCAGGGGGCCAACTGACCCATGTGTCAGTGCAAGTCCAAGATACACCAGGGTAAGGGCCAGGGCTGGCCCTTCCGCTAGGCAAACTAGGCAGTTGCCTAGGGTGCCGAAAGGTGGGAGGGCGGCAAATTGGGCTCTTGCCCCCCCACAGTGCCCCAGGCAAGCGTTAAGCTTGCCTCCCTCCCCCCTCCTCACCGCTAGCCCCCTCTGGGCTGCCACCGCCCACCCACCCCTGGCGTGGCAAACGGCCGCCCCTCCCCCCCTGCGCTCCTCTCGCCTCCCCACCACTGCTAAAAGCGGTAGCGCTCCGCTCACTCCCTTCCCCCTGCTAGCTGGCTAAAAGTAAGCTTAGCCGGCTTCACAGCTCACGCCTGCACGTTTTGTCTCTTTACAAAACACACAGGCACAGGCTGCTCGCAGGCTAAGCTTACCTTTAGCTGGTGAGCCCCAGGGAGAAGGGAATGAGCGAAGCGCCGCCACGTTTAGTGGTGGCGGGCAGGCGAGTGGAGCCGGGCGGGACACCACATGGGGGGCGGGGAGGGGGCATGGAGCCGCAGGGCCACTTAAAATGGCACAGGCATTGGCACGGCTGAGGTGTAGGTCCCTGTGACAGCATGGTTGTGGGTGGTTTGGGGGGCATGGCTAGAGTTAGTCAGCTCCTTGAGCCCTTTCAGCCTGGGAATGCCCCCTGCCAGAGATGGAAAGTTACACCAGAAAAAAACAGCGTAGCCCATGGGTGCCAATTCATGTGAAAATCAAGTCTTCCCCCTGCTGCAGTGACCTTGTCAATTAGGCTCAGAGGAGTTCAGGATCTCAGGATGCCAACTGCAACCTTGGCCAATCATCACCCTCCCCCCACCCTACATACACTTCCATCAGGACATCTCAGAATTCAGTAGTTAAGACCCATGAAGCTCCCTGCCATGTGGACTTAAGCCACAAGGCACTTTGATGATGGGGAAAGCACAGAGAAGACACTTAGCATTACAGGATAAGCACTTTGCACTAACACCCAAGGGGGAGAGCAAAGTCCAAACTCCGTAGCTGACCTCCCATTTCAGAACTCTTGCAAGTACCCCACCACTGGATGCTCAACCCAAAGGGAAAAAAGCATGCATTGATAGGTAATCAAGAGCAAGGATCTCAAACCTATTCCTCCCACTCCCCTCACTTGAGGCTGCATGATGCGACAGCATCAGCTGCACTCAAACCCAGCACTGAGTTCATTCATGGGTGGCACAAGCCATGGCCACATAGCTTCATAGTCCTGATTTGCTATGGGGAAAGATTCCAAGAAAATTTCCCACGAGATGGGGGGTAGTGCTCTGTCATTTGCTTGGTTTCTGCCCTCGGCAGAGGGCAAGGCATGTCTGGGGTGGTGGAGTCTGGCAGTTTGTATGCAACCCTTTAACTAATTTCCTTGCAGAATCAGAGCCTTGAGTAGCAGTTGCTGTTGTAAATGGGTTCCCACCAACCCATGAGCACTGCAACACAGGAGAGGTCAGTATAATTTGGATGATACCATCATGTGCTTCAAGGGGAGTTTGTGGCAAGGCCCCCCAAGGCCTGCATTTGCAGATGCTCTCAGGACAACACATCCATTCCTCAGTCCAGCATGGCATTTGCAGTCAGTTCACATGGCTGGAATTATCTCTGTTTTCCATGTCTGCAGGTGGAGATTCAACCGGAAGACTCTGGGTGTGGCAAGTCCTTTCTCTCCCACCCCCACCCTGCGCTGTCCAATGCAGCAAATGGACTCAAAATATTTGGAAGGGGTGGGGTTTGGGGAGGTATGCCCATTGGACATACTGGCATGCAGGAATGACAAATGACTTGCATAATTTCCACTGCTGCAATGTGTCAACAACTACATGGAAGGAATAATGAATGCAGAATGGATTCAGAATGACAGTCTCTGAGCACTGATTACTTGAGAAAAGGAATGACTGAGCCCAGAGTGGAATGATGGTCATTGAAGTCCAAGACCACCCATGCTCCACCAAGGAGGGAACTGAGGTATATGAGGGTGGTGCTGCATGCCCCCACATCTGAGCCCATTCTGGTGCCCCCCTCCTGCTCTGCTGTTGACAGAGGTAGTGTGGGAGTGCCCTTGGCAATAGACAGCTCAACCCCCTTCTTCGCTATCAGGTGCCCAGATCTGCTGACATGTGTTGGTCCTTTTATGGAAGAGGAAGGTGTTTCTGAAAATGAGCAGGACTCCTGTGACCTGCCCCTCTCAGCCCCCTGCCTGAGATGGATGCTGGACTCCACCCCCTTGCCACAAGACCCCCGGTTGGTTTTAGCAGCCATGTCCATCATAGTGCCACCACCTCCACACAACGTCTCCACTGACTGCTGGGGCACAGTTGCTATGGATGCTAGCCCAGTTAGGAGCAGAAGACACTGCAAACCTACCTACTTTGTCTGCTGGCCACTGTGCAACGTTTGCCCTTAAAGAATAGACTAGTCCCACCATTGTCACAAGGTGGCCACCTGCAGCAGTCCAGGCATGGCTCAGGATTACTCTGTAATTTCTGCATCCAAAATTGCTGGTTGCTAGAGCTGCAGTTTTAATTCTCTCCAAAGGATGTCAAGGTCTCAATTTAGAGATGGTTTAAAAAGTGAAACGAATGCTAACCCATTACCATAAAAGTAGCATCACATTCAGTCATTGTTTTTTCCATGAATGCCTTTATAAAAAGAAGACAGGTTTATTTGGTTTGGCTTTTATCCCCTCCAACCTGTTATCCAACCACATTTAAGATGAGAGTGTGATAGACTGCATTTGCAGCTTTAAATTAATCACAGTCTGCTCTTATTAGTGATGCTCCTTGGCACCTTCTCTGTGGTACACTAAAGGGCTGTGCTTTGAAAAATTACAGCCAACAGCCCTCAATGGTTCTTTCTAATAACCGAACACTGCTTTGTCTGATAGAAAGTCATGTCCCCATAGCCTGTTGGAGGAAAGAGATATGGATTGGGCCTGATCTGCAAATCTGAAAAATACTGTTTGCTCAATCTCTTGCAGCTCCAAGATGAAAGAGATAACCTGGCTCTTGACTTTGCCTCCCCAGAGCTATGAAAGGGCAACACTTCTACATTGTCTTCCTTCTACCACAAGATAACAAATCTCTGCTTGTTCTCATAAAGCATGGGAGGAAATTTCTTCCACACATGTCCAAATAAGCAGGAATATTCAGCAAGGGTGCTAGGCGTCACCAATGGTATCACTAGACAGTGGCATCACAGCACCAGCCTCCCTTTTCATATGTTTTGCACACAGAGCCTAGTGCTATTGCACAAAAATGCTGGAGACCTTTTCTCCTCCACCAAAACTGATGTCACTGGCAATTCTCTGTTTACTGACTGGACAATTAGCACACACGTTAAAGGGTCAAAGGAGAAAACTCTTAACAAAATGGCTGCATTAACCAGAGCCATTTTAAACAATACCTGAAGTAAAACTATTTCAACAAATAGTAGCAATTAACAGAAGCATTCTCCCTGTAGAGCACCTGGTGCAAGCACCCCTCTCCCCGCCTTTTTGCTTTGGTTTAAAGGACAAATTTAGCAAAAGAATGCTGAGAGGAAGGTGAACCCACACGTGGAAGAGTTAGGGAACAGAATGCTGAAGGAAATGGCTCTTGAGCCAGTGTTAGCTGGTGCTGTTTTGAATAGTATGTGAAGAATTGATGACTCCTCCCCTCCATGAGTGATTTTTTTTCTTAAAAAAGACAATATTTCTAAATGGTTGGAGCATTGAAGCAATAGTCTTAGCAGGTTCTCTGAATTCCCAGGCTTTTTCCTCCTCCTCCATTTAGAAATGCCTCTAGTTTCTGTGGTATATTTATTGTATATACTGTATGTATATGTGCAGGGGTCATTTTGTAGAAAAATAGGCGGTAGAACTCATCCAGGGATTGTTATGCAGCTGCACATGTGTAGAATAGCCCATAGAGATTTGCTTGCCTGTCCCCCTGCCCCTCATTCAGATTTACGCAGGTGTTCCAATAAGAAATCTCATCAGAGACATTTTGGATCCTATCACCTGATCAAAACCAGGAATTATTTCTTGTTCTTGTATTATTTATTAATAACTAGCTAGTACCTTGGAGAAGGCAATGGCAAACCACCTCGTAAAATGTCTGCCAAGAAAACATCATGATGTGACGTCACCCCATGGGTCGGTAATGACTCGGTGCTTGCACAGGGGACTACCTTTACATAAGAACATAAGAGAAGCCATGTTGGATCAGGCCAACGGCCCATCAAGTCCAACACTCTGTGTCACACAGTGGCAAAAAATTTTATATACACACATACACTGTGGCTAATAGCCACTGATGGACCTGTGATCCATATTTTTATCTAAACCCCTCTTGAAGGTGGCTATACTTGTGGCCGCCACCACCTCCTGTGGCAGTGAATTCCACATGTTAATCACCCTTTGGGTGAAGAAGTACTTCCTTTTATCCGTTTTAACCTGTCTGCTCAGCAATTTCATCGAATGCCCACGAGTTCTTGTATTGTGAGAAAGGGAGAAAAGTACTTCTTTCTCTACTTTCTCCATCCCATGCATTATCTTGTAAACCTCTATCATGTCACCCCGCAGTCGACGTTTCTCCAAGCTAAAGAGTCCCAAGCGTTTCAACCTTTCTTCATAGGGAAAGTGCTCCAGCCCTTTAATCATTCTAGTTGCCCTTCTCTGGACTTTCTCCAATGCTATAATATCCTTTTTGAGGTGCGGCGACCAGAACTGCACACAGTACTCCAAATGAGACCGCACCATCAATTTATACAGGGGCATTATGATACTGGCTGATTTGTTTTCAATTTCCTTCCTAATAATTCCCAGCATGGCGTTGGCCTTTTTTATTGCAAACGCACACTGTCTTGACATTTTCAGTGAGTTATCTACCATGACCCCAAGATCTCTCTCTTGGTCAGTCTCTGCCAGTTCACACCCCATCAACTTGTATTTGTAGCTGGGATTCTTGGCCCCAATGTGCATTACTTTGCACTTGGCCACATTGAACCGCATCTGCCACGTTGACGCCCACTCACCCAGCCTCAACAGATCCCTTTGGAGTTCCTCACAATCCTCTCTGGTTCTCACCACCCTGAACAATTTAGTGTCATCCGCAAACTTGGCCACTTCACTGCTCACTCCCAATTCCAGATCATTAATGAACAAGTTAAAGAGCATGGGACCCAGTACCGAGCCCTGCGGCACCCCACTGCTTACCGTCCTCCACTGTGAAGACTGCCCATTTATACTCACTCTCTGCTTCCTATTACTCAGCCAGTTTTTGATCCACAAGAGGACCTGTCCGTTTACCTTTTTAAGCTAGTAACTTCTTCCTATATCTTGTAGCTTTCACGTCAATACAACCTATTTATGTCTCAGATGCCTGTAAATACATGATCAGAAAAGCCAAAAATGGTATCAAGAAAAGTTTCTTTTTGTGGTCAAAATAAATTAAGCATGCTAAGTGAGAGGGGCTCTGGTGCTGAAGGAAAAGTCTGCCAAGGTGCAGCAAACATTTGGAGGATCTTAGTTATACTTACCCTTAATCATGTCTGAGATGTTTCATGAAGGGAAAGTGAGCTTTGATCACTGAAAGCAGAAAAGGAGAAGCCTGTAACCTGGAGTGCATTTATCCTGCAAGTCATTTATCCTGTCAAAAAAGGGAAGCAAATTTTATTTAGGCTGATTTGTTTGTGACAAGCTCATGTCACTTGCTATTTCATCACTTTACCTGGCTTACACGCTTACTTACAACCTTGTTTTGTACTTACTGAATACATCCCTTCTATACCTAGTGGGGCGAGGCCTTCACATCTTTAAGGCTTCACTGATATTTTGTTGAAGTACCATGAGTTACATGTATTACAAAATAATTTCTATACAAACAAAAAAAGTTTTCAAGCTGCAAGTAGGCAAATCTGATGTGCCCCTAGTTTCATTGCTCATTGTTTCTCTGGGAAGCCTTGTGTACCCAGCAAATATACTGCATATGCAGTATACAGTTACTTTTGTAACATGGAAATGCTTGCTGTACATGAGATCTTTAATGTATGATGGTTATCATTATGTTGCAGCCCCTTAGAGCAGGGCCAATATCATTATTATAAATTTCATTTATAGACTCAGAGTGAATTATAAAATATGAAAAACAATCCAATAGGACAGCAAAGACCTCTGAGACAAACTGTCTATGGCATGTCATACCTCAGTGAATGAAAGTGACTATTCTTTTATGTTCCATTTCTAAATAAAGATTCAATAGAAATGAGCTGTATAGGATGTCTCAGCCCTGAAATTTTTGCATAGCACTCCTATGAGTCTGGAATATTCATCCAATCAGAATAGTTTACATATGTCAGAACTTCAGTCTGTCCTAGTGCAGTTGCCTGCCACCCTATGTCACAGAGACAGAAAACTGGGTCAGCTCTGCTCTATATGTGCCCCAAAGCAGGTAGTAGAGTACTTACTCCCTATATGTTCCTTGGTACTAGCTGCAATCCTTGGATCAGTTTATCTTTGCTCTCCTCTGATGAGTCTTCCACTGGGGTCCACCCTTCAACTTGCACTGGCTGCCAATAGTATACCAGATTTGCTACAAGGTGCTGGTTATCACCTTTAAAGCCCTAATCTACTAGTGACTAGCCAAGGGAGGCAAGATTAAAATCTAACAGAGAGGGAGAGCCTTCTCGATTGCTGCCCCCTATTGGTGGAATCAGTTGCCTGAAGAAGTGAGGGCCTTGCAGGAAGGCCTGTAAAACAACATTATTCCGGCTGGCCTTTAGTCTGGAATGACTGACATGGGAGTAGAGAATAACATCTGATATACTGAACGCCATCTGAAATGTAATATTGTCATCTGAAATGTAATATTATCAATTGATATTAGCACCAAATTGTTTTAACTGTTTTTATTTTAATGTATTTTGTTTATTTTAATTTATAATGCAATATATGTGAACTGTTCTGATTTTGGTTGTGAGCCACCCTGAACCTGCTCCGGCGGGGAGGGTGGGATATAAATCTAATAAACTTAAACTTTTTTGAAAATGTCAAGAGGCCATATTGCTTGTCAGGCCTTTTATTGGGCTACAAATGTTCTTGCAAGTATTGGTGTATGCTTGCCACTGTGGATGGTTTTATTTGAGTTTGTTACTGAAAAATGATTCCATTTTTTCTGAGCTGCATTGAGAAACTTTGTGGCAGTAGTCTCTATGGCCTGACCTCTTCCTGTAGGCAGCAGTTGGCATGTTGGTGTCACTGGGCCCTCTTCCTGGACACACATGCTGTTCTGCAGCCCCTCCTCTTCCATTTGTGCCTGGCTGCAGAGGGCAGCCAACTGACTGGGTGAACATAAGTTAACTGAAACAAGCAGCAGAGCTATACCTGCTTTTGCTGGCTGGCAGAGAGGAAGTCAGCTGGAGCCATTCACACGTGCACATTTATGGTCATACCTCACAGGGTTGCTGTGAAGATAAAGTGGAAGAGAGAATGCTTTAAGCCATATTGGGTCCATATTGGGGAGAAAAGTGAGGTATAAAAGAAGTAAATCGAACTGTAAAAGTGGCCGACTGTAAATCCATGAGTGGTGATGCTTAAGCAAAACACAACTTCTGTTTCAAGGGGTGGGAGTCCAGGCCAAAACAGTGTTAACGAATAATGGTCACAATGGTCTCCCTTCTTTAAAAGTTCTCGGGGACAGCTTTCTCACAGCAGGAGAGAAAAGCCATAAATCCCAAAGAAACAGAAAGCAGTCTTTATCTTTGGAACTTCTTCAGCCAAAATCTGCACACCTGAGTGAGCACTCTCTCTTCCCCCCACTCCATCCTATCCCTGGATTTAACCTGTCTTGTTCTCTTGAATTTATAGGCAACCTGTCACAGAATCTTTCTGGAAATCACCTCCCACTAGAGGGCAGTGTTTCTAAACAAGGATCCACTATGCAAGGAGAAGCAAAGAAAATATTGGCAGCTGCCCCCGTCCTGGTGGAGTGAGGTAGGTGCGACTACTTCTAAACCAGAGAATGGGGCAAGGGTTTTGCCTGGCAGACAGGGTGGGTGGGTAGGGGGACTAGACTGCGTCTTACTGTGGGCCTCACAGACCCAGGACAGCCCCGGTCTGGAAAGCTCTGTGGTATATTGCCATATTAATGTATCACTGGTAACCCACATCCAGAGTGGTGTTGTAGTCCTCTTGCCCATCTTCATTCTTTCTTGTCCTATGCTGCCTGCCCTTCAGAATCCAGCTAATACACTCCAGAAAGGCCTCCTTTGCAATGGCAATTATAATTATATAACAAAATTTCACTTCAGTGTTAATTACCTCCCCTTGTTTATAACTAACAATGTATACAGTTCCATTAACTTCCACTAATTTTAAATCACACTGAAAATACATAAGTAACTATGCAGTCTTCTGATTAAAGGGAGATAAATATTTGAGGAATTTGCCTAAAGTAGAATCAAGGCAACCCTAGGAATGCTTCTGCAGGTCTGGAGCTGCCTTCTCCCTTTCTGCAATGGCTGTCTCTTCTGCTTAGCTCAACTGGCAGGAAGCCCTCTCCTTTGGCAATGGGCATGCATGGCTACAACTATCCAACCAGGCAACAACCAGACAGAGAAAAACCTTTAGGTGGGACAATGTGCATTGCTGAGGCCTCTTCTTGTCATCAGAGGATGCTCTTGGAGCTTTACAGTGAAATCTTTCCGGGACAAATACAGTTTAGCTCCAGCCAATCCCTGTCTAACTCACACAGGATTACAGGAAGAGAGCATGGAAGTTACCTGTTATTCTGCAGAAGCCTTATAACCCCCCCCCCCAACTTGTTTGTTTATTTAAAACATTTTTATGCCATCTTTCTACCGAGGGTCCTCAAGGGAGCAAGCATAACAACAGTAAAACTTTTAGACAATTAAAAATACAGTTAAAATGATAACACTCAATTCAAAACATAAAAACAAATGACACTAGGAGGAGGGCCAATAATTATTATTGGGAGTATATCAGATGAAACAAACAAAGTCTTTACTTCCTGGCAACAGAGGGAGAGAGACAAATCTCCCTGAGGAGGAACATGCAAAATTTGGGTGCCATGATGGAGAAGCCCCTTTCTTGGGTTGCCACCCATGCAGACTCAAATGGTGCAGGCAGCCAAAGCAGAGCTTCCAAGAACAGAGGAAGTGGGTACGTTTATATCAATCTTGAATCAACCCTGCTGCTAATGTAGAGTCCAGACAGGAAAGGCATGGACTATGCATTTCCCCATCTCCTTGTGATTCCATGATTGGTTTAATGGAACATGTGTTTAAGAATTAATTCAGACAGCAAAATGATATAATTAACTTTAGTCTTTTTAATATGATTTGCTTTATTGTGTAAGTGCAGATCATTTTTTCCCCTTCATTGGTATTATATTTCTGTAGTCTTGCTTTTTAGATTCTGTAAAAAAAAAGCATGGATGGCTGCCATATTTGCTTCAAGACAAGCATGTTCCTGGCCGCTGCTGCTTTCTGGTTCTGTGTTCTTTCGTCTGTGCCATCCCTGTCCTCAGCTTGACCTGTCCAACTGCAGGTTCTTAAACCTGTGTTTGCTGAAGTCACATAAAATGGGAGCATGAGAACAAAGACATTCATAGAAAAGAAGTGACTGGTGGGGGGGGTAGAGTTCCCAACCTCCAGTTCTCCCAGAATTATAACTGATCTCCAGATCACTTCCCTTGGAGGAAGTAGCAGCTTTGTACAGCAACCTCTAAGGCAATCACATCCTCACTGAGATATCACCTCTCTCCAAACTTCCCCCTCCCCAGGAAGGTTTGGGGGATGGTGTCTGGGGAAGATGGAGTTTAGGGAGTGTGGGGGGGACTAAAGCATGGAACAATGCCTAGAGTCCACCCTCCAAAGCAGGCATTTTCTCCAGGGGAACTGAGCTCTGTCATCTGAAGATCGGGTACAAAACCAGAAGATCTCCACATGCCACCTGGAGGTTGACAACCCTAACCAGGGATAGCCAGAATCCCAAATCTTTAGGAATTTCCCAGGCCAAAGGTGGCAACCCTAAGCAGCACGAGGGCATGTGTCACACATCTGTAGGCAGTGAATGAATTTATAAGAGGTAGTAGCATGTGGGGGACAAACCAAGTAACAATCTGAACAGGCCTTAACTAGCCCCCAGAAACTATGATTCCTCCTTCATTATGGTCACACAAGACCTGAACCTCCCTTTTCTGGAAAGCCTCTGGGAGTTGATGTTAAAGTAGCACTACCAATATAGCACAGAGCATGCTTCTCCCTTCAGCCACTGATTCTCTCCCACAAGTGTCCCTCTCCCCCTACAGGCTATTTTTCTGCCTAGCTGAGCTTACTTCCAGTGTAGGACTCCAAAGGCCTGAACTTTTGCAGGGGAGAAAAATAAATGAGTGATAAAGGATCAAGCACCCCTCCCATACACTGATTTGGACCTGTAAAAGCTGTTATATTTCTACTACTGTGTTCACATTATGATACAGAAAAACCAACAACCTGGGATCACAGTTCATATTACAGGCAATATGAAACAAAACAAACACCACCACCACCACTGTGATGTACTGGCTAACAATCTTTAGTAAAGCCTTTTTAAGAATCACATGATCTTTTTGTATATTATAATATTACAAGAAAGGTCCATCCAATGAGCACTCGGATATAGGCTCATTTTGTCAAAAAACTTCCTCAGGAGTATTCCTATTTCCTTCAGGGTTATCAGCCTCTAGTTACAATTCAGTGTTAATCCTCCTTGCAACATCTTTGTTTTCTTCAAGATCTCTCATCCTGAAATAAACCCTGGCAATTACAATGAGATACAACATAAAGCTGAACGGAAGTGGATAATTCTTATATTTTTAAATGACTAATTTTTAAGATATTGTTAATTGTTATTAAGAACTTACCTCTGTTAATTGTTATTAAGAACTTAAGTGTTTATATTAGGAGCTTAAGCCAGTCCTGAACTTTTTTCTAACCAGATGTAAAAGCCAACCCTGAACTGACAACCACTGGGAGCTTTTGGGAGGTTCATTATGAGGAGGGTGGAAGCATCACTTACACAGCAACATCATTTCCAGGTGGCCCTCCTGTGCTCTTCTAGGAATTTTCCCAATCTCTATTGTAATGACCACAGAAAAATTCCTAGAGTGTTGTGGAAGCAGCAACCTGAAACACTGCCCATGGTTTCTCCCAGCAAGGGGGAGCTAGCAGGGGCAGTAGCTTGTGGCAAGTAAGCCTACCTAAATAGCACAGTATTAAAGAAATCCAAAGCCCCTGTTATCTTTCTGCTGCAGCTTGGCTTTGACTTTACCTTGGTTAGAAATACAATGGCAGCATAACTAGAGTCCCCTTCCCCATTTTCTTAACATGGGAAGGTTGCCTCCCTGCATTATTTGAGTGAACATCTGTGACTTCAGGGCTCACCTGGAACTGATACATTGAATAAGAAGGTATTACTTTTACTTAAAATAGGTTTAATTTGCCATCACTTATATTCCCAGTGAGGGCATTTTACTGAATCTGGCTTTTGGATGATTTAATACTGCGAAAAATACCATTGCCCATATCCACCTGTGCGATATGTTGCTTATTCTGTTACCCTACATCTCTGTGGACCTGACGCTGGAGTGATTACAGAATTAAGGTTCACTACTGAACTGCAGGGATTTCCAACTCATTTCAAGAAAAGACTGGGCAAGAATCCACCAGGGATATTCTTTCCCCCCTATAATTATCTGAATGATGTCTTGGGCAAATATTATCAGCCAATATAATCTTTCTTGACACTAGCAATTCACAAGAGAAAACCATACACTAGTAACACTGGTGCTGTCATCCAGGACTATGATTTACCTCCCTCTGGTGAACTTTCCTTCAAATTATTTCAGAAATCAACATGCATCGGATTTTACCTATACTATTATGTATGCTGTTAATTATGGACACCAACCTCTTCCATTTGGATGATCCAAATCATCCAGGCCTAACTCTTCCAGAGTAAGCTGTTTGTGAAGGGACTGCACCTCTATTTATTTATCGCATGGCAGAGTTACACACAGGAAGCATATAAACCCCCAGAGATTTGAGGTGTGAAGGCTCTTAAAAGGTTTCAAACTCAGCTCTCAACTTTACACAGAAATTCTTTAATATGATCCCTGAACTATGCTGATGGATGAGCTGGAAGATGGAAAAAGCAGGACAGATGGTGCCTATCCACTGCTGTTAATAATGTGGTCTGTGGACACATCTGGTCAGCAGCTGCCTGTGCTATTCACTTACATAGCAGAACATTTCACAGGCACACAGGACATGCCTCTCTGTAAAGAATGCGCTGCCTCCCATTGCCAGGCTGGAAATGCATACTGCATGGTTGATGTACCTCCGTCAGTGCAGGAAGTGAGGCAGCTCCCTCTCGGCACCTCTGTATTATTTATTAGGAAATTTCATATGTCATGCTTGAGGTGGCTCCCAACTAAAACAATAAAACACAACCAACTATGACAATGTGAAGAGTTAATAAAAATGAATTGCAACCATGAAAACATTGGCAATGAACATGTATAATTGGCAAAGAAAATCAAGCCGAAAAACATGCTAGAGTTTAAAAAAAAAACATATAAACCTAACAGAGCAGTCTAAAATAATGCTGATAAAACATTCCTCAGGTTAGGGCAGACTCTAAAAACAATTCTAAACTGTCAACCCCTCAGATAAAAGCCTATGAAAAAAATAAGTGTCTTGGCCCAGCGGTTAAAAGACAGTATGGTTGGTGCCAGGCAAGTCTCAAGGAAGAGAACAATCCAAAGATGAGGTACCACCACTGAAGGTGCCCTGTCTCTGGTTGCTACTCATCTTACCTCTGAAGATATTGGCACAGAGAACAAGGAGCTACAAGATATTGGCACAGAGAACAAGGAACAAGTGCATTTGAAGTGTTCCTTCACAATTGTATTGATCTGGGCTGGTCTTCACATAAATGGAGCTAGCGAGGGCAGGTCTCACCTGGTAGGCTGGAGAGTCTGAATTTCAATTTTCTAAACAATAATACTGTGAGGAAAAACTATAGGTATTTATTGAAGGACTTTAGAGCAAGACATTGATCTCCTAGATCGTAATTATTTTGTTGTGAATAGATGGTTTCTTTCACCACACTCAAGTGTCCTCTGTTGGCCATCATATACTGGACAGAGCAAAGCTCCAAAAACTGGTGATTGAAACAGTGCTGCAGATTCAGAAAATGTAAGGGTTACAGATGGTAGGCATCTGACTGCTGAAATTGTCTTCAAGTTTGTAAATTGCATTTTCAAAATTGTATGGCAACAGTAAGAATGATCAGAGACCCTACAGAGTCAGATGCTATTAAACAATACAGCACAGTCCATTAAACTTTACATCGCTGCCTCCTCTTCATGTCACTTCACCACACCATCATATCAAAAGCCTCACTGGGTCATATGCACTTACAACATAGCAATTACTTGATTAAAAAATCATATAGCACAAAACATAAAGAGCAAGTTGTACCTTGGCTCTCTCCTAGAACCTTCTTCTGATAGCAGAATACCCACCTGAGCATTTTAAAACATGTGCATTAACATTTCTTGCTGAAGAGGAATTATCCCCTGCCAGCATTTCTTATTCCAGACACTGCAACTCTCATTTTATGTGTACACCATGGGAATAAAATGCAGCTCTTCTTGGTCTTCTGTGCTATTCCGGAATGCTTCAAAGACACTTTCCATGTTGTTTGATGTGGTCAGGCCATTTTCACAGCTTAGCTAGGAGAACCAGATTCAGTATTAATTTCAGCATTCAGCTAGAAAGTGGGATCAGGCTGTGAAAATTGAAACTCCCCTCACAGTGTACTGTTTTTGCTTTGCACCTGCAGGCTGGATGGAAAGTAGAATGCCTCAGAGTATCTGCAAGTGCATTTCCCTCTCAAATTAGGAATCATGTGTGGGGGAGAATTAGGGAACAGCATCTGTTAATCAGTTATATTAACAGGAGCCATAAATGCTGGGGTTTAGATTTCATTTTGAAGTGGTAGCAGTTCTAAACATTGCAATTTGGAGAGCCTTTATCACACATTGAAATGGCCAACCTGCTTGTAAAGACTCAGAAAATAGAGTCATTTTAATGTTACAGAAGAACCCCATTTCAAATTTCAGTGTGTGTTTGTGGGTTCTTCTATAATGTATTCAAGGCTATTTTAAAGAACACATGGGTTCTTGTCTCTTTTTATTGTGGTTACTTTCTCTTTTTTTACTCATAATTATGGCAATAATTTTAATTACACAGCTGAAATGGCTTTTTTTAAGCAGAAGAATTTGTACAGTACTAAACAGACATGACACATACATTATACAAGATGGCACATCCTGCCCAAAGATTATATTCCAGTTTATAGAACCCTTTCACTGTTTATAGCAATCTTCAGTGTGTGTGTGTGTAGGTCTATTGAAAGAGCCAGACACATGGGAACTCCTGAGATATACACATGTACAGTAGAAAACCCCAAATGGCAGCTTTGGCCTACTGGAAAGGTAAAAGAGAGATTGATGTAAGCAACAAAGAAGAAACTTTTAAAAAATCTTAAGTTTTTAATAGAAGACAATTTAATCATACAGTTTGCATTTGTATTTCTGCTTGGATTTGTGTTTCTATTAAAAACAGGTAATGCCCTCTAAGCTGATGTACATTTTCTTCCTCATCCCAGCTTTAGTTCCATATCAGTCTAAAGCTTAAAAAACAACAGCAGTAGTTTAAGCTATGAAAACAAGGTGAATGCAGCTATTGAGTTCCTGAGAAGCAGCTTTCAACTGTTCCAGCCACCTGGGCTTGGACTGTTGCACAGGCCTTTTAATGCCTGCTAGAAGAACTCTGGAAATGCAATGTGTAGTGCCAACGTGGATCATGCACTCATGCTGAGTCTCTGCCTTCAGGGTGTAAAGAAGAGCAGCTGCTTCGAAGTGCATTTAGAATTGTTCCATTGTGATAATGAGGAACATTGTGATAATGAGCATTCCATGTACCCTCCAAACCCTGTTATGCTCAAAAAGTGGAATGTGCTGGCAAATCAGTGAATTGTCCACCAGCCCAAATGCCTCAGAGCATCAACCAGCTGACATTTAACAGATGTGGATAGACAGCAGACAAACAGCATCTAGACCCACCTGTCAAACTACCTCAAAGGACTGTCTTTGCAGGGAAGGCACTTTGGGTATATGCACAGTGGCTATACAAATGGATGTGACCCAAAATCTGGCTTCTTTCACACCATGCTGCTGTGCAAGTTCTTGGTCTGGCATCTGGCTGCTGTCTCTATGAATCAAGGCATGGAGCAGAGCTGCCAGCCAAAGTTTTCCAGTTTTATTTGTATACAGTACTAAAGCTGCAGAAGCTAATGAATAAACACAACAGGTTCTTGCTATGAGCAATTTCCTCTCAAAAGGCCAGGATGTTTACTGAGAGCTTCCAATTGCTTTCAGCTTCCACTGACTTTTAAAGGAGTCAAGAGCTCTTGGCTGCACTGTGCTGCATGTACTTTTCTTATCAGGAGAAGAGATGTTCCTTCCATGCAGCTGGCAATTACTGTGACTTTAAAGTTCCATGAACTGTCAGAGGCAGGTCTAAATCACTGAGCAACAATGGGTGATTAATAAAAAGCATTTTAAGGGTTGAGATTTAAGCTAAGTTAATGTACTTTGAGTTCATCGCTCTTTTGCTGGCATGAAAAGAGCCAGTGTGGCGTGGTGGTTAGAGATGGGGATATTTGAAGAATCCTTGCCTGTTCTGGTTATGTTCTGCTTGACAATAAGGAGCAAGGAGATGATTTTTTGAAAACCACTTTGCCTGTTTGTGAACAGTTCATGTTTGCCCATCGGGTTAATTTCTGCATATTCAGACACTATAGTGCATTGGCAGTATTTCACACATGGATGTTCCAATCTTACTTAATTGGATAGTAATCCTGGTCTCCTCCCAGACCTGTCATCATTTGAATAAAGAATGAGCAAATCAGCCAGCTAGTCAGTATAAATATTTTTAGAAGAACTTTTGCTGTTTAATGGTCCTCTCTGTCCACCTTATCTAACAGCCTTATGGGAGAGTTCATTCAACCCCAGCATTTAATTAATTGACCTGACCACCCATTATTCTGGTACAGCATCACATCCACCACCAGAACTACCATGCTGGTCACAAAGCTATTTGGCAGGTGCTTATGGTAGATGACAGCAGGGTGATCCAAGATAAAGATCACAAATGACTGAAACTGTTGAAAGTGTGATGTTTGCATGTTGGACATGTTTGGCACAAAGTTCATGGCACTTCTGGTTAGAAGTTTGGCCTACAATTGGGGAGATCTGCTTCAAATCCCCACTCAGCCATGCAGCTTATTGGGTGACCTCAGGCCAGTCAGTCTCTCTCAGCTGAACCTTAATTCACAGAGACATTGTGACGATAAAATGGAGACGGGAAGAATCCTGAGCTCCTTGGAGAAAGAGTGGGGTGAAATGTGACAGATAATTCCCCATTCTACTTTCTGCATGGGAGTACTTTGCATGGTACCCCTTGAGCCCCCCCCCCTCCGAACACTTGATAAAGACTCAAAGACTCACTCAAAGTCAGCGCTGTGGGGCTGGTTGGCTGCAGCGGGAAGGAAAGGGTGTGCGCCGCTGCTCCCTCCTCCCACTTCCTTCCCACCCAGGAAGTGGGAGGTGGCGGCACATGCCCTTTTCTTCCCGCTGCAGCCGGCCAGCCCTGCAGCTCTGACTTTGAGTGAGTCTTTGAGTCTATCAGGGAGGGAAGGGAGGGAGGAGGCGGCACGACTGCGGGGTGGGGGAGCCAGAGGTAGGCAGGGCATGGCGGCCCCGTGGAAGGGGATGCTGCGGGGGGGGGGGGCAGGAGTTTACTTAGGGCACCATTCATCCTCGGGTAACCCCTGTTCCTATGTATACAGGGGTTTGCTGGTCAGATTTTCTTGAGTCCAAATGAAAATTTCCAACCCAGGGTGTTGAGTTTTATTTACTTCTCCCATTATATTGATATGACCTGGCATGTTTATTCACATATCAATATTGAAACAGGTTGGACACATGGAATTAATGAGGATAGAGAATACATCATGTGAAAATACAATGCATCATTAATTAAGATAAAAAACAGATGCATCTACCACTGCTCCCTCCAAACCAGGGGTGTCAAACATGCAGCCCAGGGGCCAAATCAGGCCCCTGGAGGGCTCCTATCATGCCCTTGAACAAGTCTGCTACCTTCTCCTTCTCTCTTGCTTCCTTCTGCATCACAGCTTGCTTCACCAAGCTTGCTCAATCGCACAGGAGCTACAGAGCAAAGCCTCTATTTTCTCCATTGGCTGAGGCTCCTCCCTTGGAGAGGAAGGGGGAGGAAGAACTTGCTTGCCAGGCTCTCTCAATTGCACAGCAGAACTACTGACCCAAGCTACTCTTCTTTCTATTGGCTGAGCCTCCTCCCCATCCTTGTCCCCTGGGGAGGGAGGGAAACAACCACAGATTCCTTTGCCCAGTTCCTTCAATCACACAGGAGAGATACAAAGCAACTTTAAGGCCAGCAAAGTTTTATTCAAGGTATGAACTTTTTGCTTTGCTACCAAGAGGGGGGGGGGAGTGTGTGTGTGTTTTGCTGGCTCATTATGCCAGGGGTCTCCTGGGTGCAACTGGGTTTGCCTCCCCTTTTTCACTGTATTCATGCCTTCAAAATCCAGTCTTTGTCAGTAGGAGAGCAATGTAAACTATTTAGATGAGGAATAACAACAAGCCAGTGAGGTGGAATCAGCTGAGAGTATATGTCCAGACCAAGTTCACCCAGCACATTTCCTTTGTAACCTAGGCTTCCCACATAAGTAGGCTGATATTGACCGCTATACATGGCTGTCTCTCTATTCTTGCACTGCCTTATAGGAGTTGTAGTTATTTCTCTGTGAAAGGCTATAGTTTTGTAGTCAAACACATTGCCCTCAGACTGTGTCATGGTACCTTCACATGTTCTTGACCAGCACATGAAGCAACTTGTGTACAAAAGCTTGCAATGCCCAGCCATTTCATGTTTTCCTCTGGGTCTTAGGCTCAAAGCATTGATCATGAGGTTTCTGTAATGGATGTCAATAAATCAAAAGTAGGTTTGTAACATACAGATACACACCTAAAGAACACTAGAACAGCATGTTCAAGATTGCTACAGCACAGACATTGTGTCCAGATTTTAATTCAGAGCAAGGGGTGTCAGTTATCAGCGACTGTTAAAATTTTAAGGCTGCTAATCTTTTAAGCATGTTTTTTAAAAAAATATTTGTTTGTCTGTGTCCTTTATAAAGTTCATATACTTGCTACTGTCAAGAAGGCTCTTGCCATTATTATTTCTTGCCACTGATATTTTGAGGCACTTCCACTTTCCTGTGTCTCTGTTCTGCTTCTGTTGCTATCTCTGTGTAACAGTTGAAACATTAGGGTTTGTAGAATCTTTCGGGCTCAAGTGTCGTGTTCTACTGGAGAAAGTTTTCCTTCCAGACGTTTCGTTCTCAGTTGCGGAGAACATCCTCAGTGGCGTTGCAGCCGGAGCAGGCGCTCTGACCTTCTTGGCTGCTGTGCATTGAGTGGGGCCAGGGCTGTCTGGAAGGAAAACTTTCTCCAGTAGAACACGGCACTTGAGCCCGAAAGATTCTACAAACCCTAATGATGTTACCAGCCGTGAAAACCTGAAATAGTTAAAACATTCCTTTCTGCCTAGTCTCAAGAGTTACCAAGGTCGCTCTTGCCTGATTATGTGCACACCTGCGAGGGGCCTGGGAAAAATCTTGTGGGGGAGGGACTGCTTGCTTCCTGCTTTCCTTTGAATGTGTAACGGTTTAGGCTGGGGCTATAAGGGAAGGGCAAAAGCCCATCAAGCCAGTTTTGCAAGGACCATCTTCCTCTAACCTGTCATGCATCAATAAACAGCTATTCTTGAAATGGACTGTCTCTGATAATTGAACTGCCGGGTCCTTGACAGCTACCTGACATGACATTTCATGACACACATGGTACGACCCAACAAGGTCTCATTTATGTCAGATCTGGCTCTAAGCTGTGGAGTCTTGTGAGCAAAAATTCTACTTTGTGAGCTACTGGCATTAAAGTTGTGAGTTACTACAAAATTAGCTTGCCCTGGGGCCATTTTTCCTGAGTTAAGACAAAAATGTGTGAGCTGAAGATGAAAAAACTGAGCTGGTTCACACTTACTCAGCTTAGAGGGAACACTGACATCTACCCATTTTTACAAAAACCTTTCACTGCCCACTTAGTTTGTTGTTTTTAAATAATGAAATGCTTTCCATTATGATCCTCTTGTCTATCTTATATCCAGGGCATATTTGTATGTAGTTTCGATCCAAATTCCAGTGTTAGCACGAGGAATGTTTCACTAAAGATGGATTGGTAAGCAGGTTATGGTAAGCAGAGAGGCAATTTGTGAACAGCCAAAAATGCTTGGGTGGAAGGCTAAATGTTTCAAAAATATGTTTAGGCTGTTGTTTTACCACTTTTCTCTCTCCCATTAAAACTGTGGGCTTTAATATGAACAATTTCAAATCCATTTAGTCTCTAAGTACAGCACCTAGCAGTTATTGAGGAATGTATTAGTAATGGGAAGATACCCTTGGGAAGTGTCAATGTATGAAAATGTCTATTGTCTTTTTTTACTGTTTGTACTTGGGTACAAACTGCTACAGCACCAACCCCAAATCAGACTTTTCCCTGCAGCCACTGTGGCCGGACCTGCCTGTCCCGCATTGGTCTTGTCAGCCACCAGCGAGCCTGCAGCAGACGTGGACTACTGCACCTTTCTTAAATCTTCATTCACGAAGTCAAGCCGAGAGAGACTTGGGTAGCCTTCCTGCATACAAAGATGTGTTTGCTTCATCAAGTGAGAAAAGGGCACATGTGCAGCATGTGTCTCTTAAGAACTCAGGAGTGGCAGTGATTGCAGCAAACCAGGAGGTTAATGCAGGTCCTTAAGTTCCACTTCAGTGGTCTTCCTTGTTTTTGTCAGCCCTGGGCAGGCTTTATTTATTCAGTGTTTGGATCCACCAGTGCCCTGACTTGGGTGGCTAAGGCTTAGCCTGACCTCATTAGGTCTTGGAAGCTAGGGAGGACTGACCCTGGTTAGTGTTTGGATGGGAGACAACCAAGGAAACCCAGGGTCACAATGGAGAGGCAGGCAATGGCAAACCACCTATAAGGGCCACTATAAGGTGGTTGTGACTTGGCAGCAGTTTCCACCACCATACACCAGCAGCCTGCCTCCAGGATCCTGGGGTTTCCTCTTTGCTGTGCATGAAATAGAGCCAACTACAGCACACCTTCCCCTTGCAAATAATGTTCTTGAGGGTGCAAGTATAACTACAGACAGCTTCAGTGTTCTAAGCACAGTGCAGCCTGCTCATGGTCATACAGCCACCTCTTAAAAGAATCCCAAGGGTCACATTTTGTGCTGAGTGGTGAATGGAGCCACAAACACGTCATAACAAGTTAGCACACAGCCCTATGACTCGACATCTTGTGGCAGCTATTGTCAGAAGTCTGCTAATTCCTTCTTGACAGTGAAAATGCTGCTCTTGGCAAGCCCTTGTTATTTCAGCTAAGGCTCATCAACCATCCCTCTGTCACTAAATGCCTCATTATGTGCAATTAATGGACTGGCTGCGAGGAGCTACAAAGTCTCTCTCCCTGTGAACTCACTTGGAGGCAGCTGGGTTACTTCAAGTGACTTTTTAATGTTGTCAGGTTCATTATCAAGTGCAGCTGGGTAAGTGGGAAGAAGGAAAGAAGGCAAAACTCAAAGCAAATGAGTGAGAGAGTCCACAACTTAAGCAAATGCCTCCTGATGGCCCCAGTTTGCATTTCTTAAAGGGACACCTACAGGCACATCATGACAGGTAGGCAAACTATTATTTATTATTAAATTTCCTGTGGCTTTAGAGGCACACTTCACCATCCTTTTCAAATGGTTAATAGTTTTGTTAAAAAAACAAATGCAGCAAGATGGTCTAATAAATGAAACAGAAAAAAATGAATAGACATTGCTTTTTTCTGCTTTCTTGACATGATGCGACAAACATACAGTTTTTAAACAACTGATTTGTTCTGAATCCTCTTTGGACTCATCTATGTCAACTGCCTGGAAAAAACAGATGTTCTGTCCTTATAATAGAAGTTTAGTAGGCCTTTATTTACAGGTGATGTCATTTACTTCCATACCATAAAAAGTTTCATATGCTCACTTCCACACATGCCTCTTTAAGATTGCCAGGTCCTAAGCTCTGGCTGGTGGGGGGAGGGAGGAAGCTTTCCAGGAGTGAGGGGGGGAGGATGATGCTGCTGCATGTGATAGCCCCAATGTGATGACATCACATGGAAGTGGCATTATCACGCTGGGGACGTCACACAGCAATGCTCTGGTATTTGGGGCAAAACTCTATGGTTGTGTATGGTCATGTTAGGGATGTCATACCAGATCATGGCTGTTGAGGAAGCCCATGAAATAGGCAATCCCCTGCTTCCACTAACCCTCTTTTAACAGGACATTTTTCTCTAGACCTGTTGGCAGTACTAAATACTATACAAAAGGGGGGGGGGGTGCTCTTGCATGTATACAGACTGGCCAGAAGTAGATACAAACAGAGAGACAGTTCAGCTCTGGGATCTCTTCTACCTATAAATATTCAGAAGTCTCAGATCTAGCTGCAACAGTCCAATATGAGACTATGCTGATGTCCAATGGACTCCAATGAGAGTGCATATTTTATGCAGGAATGTGGCCTCTATTTAATTTCTAAGGGGGGGGGGAGGAATGCAGGAAACAAAAAAAAAAGAAAAATTCAAAAGGTAAAGTACCCTAATAAATCTTTAACAAAGCCTGCACATTTTGAGTATAATTTATTCATCAGGGGATTATCCTAGTGAATTTGTAAATTCCTCAGGAATGGAATGATAATACCAAGAGAGGACTCCCATTTCCCAATAGTTCCTGGCACTTATGATCTGAAAAACTAGAGGGTGGAAGGAAAGAAAAAGGGGACAAAAATAAAATAAATAGAAAAAGGCAAAGACAAGGAGGACTGCAACAGGAGCAGGCCTAGTAAAACCCCACTGGGGATTCTGAGAGATGCAGTGGAAGTGCATGGCTATCTGACCTGAACTAAAAGCAGAGTTTTGATACAAACAAACAGTGCTAGGAAAGTCCCGGCAATTACAGAAATCCTGTCAAACCCTTCATATTATTTACCATCCCTTCATAGGTAAAGTTTTCCTGCATTACTCTATCTTTTTTGCCATCATGTCACAGCTGACTTATGGCAACCCTATGGAGTTTGCAAGGCCAGAGACATTGATAAGTGGATTGCCACTGTCTGCCTGTGTGTCACATAGGGTTGCCAGCCTCCAGGTAGTGGTTGGATATCTTCTGCTATTACAACTGGTCTCCAGTTGACAGAGATCAGTGCCCCTGGAAAAAATGGCTGCTTTGGAAGGTGGACTCTATATCCCATTGAGGCCCATCCCCTCTTCAAACCCTGCCCTCTCCTGGAGCCACTCCCAAAGTCTCCAGGTATTTGCAGCCCAGAGCTGGCAACCATAGCATTATTAGCCTGGATTCCCTTGGTGGTCTCCCATCCAAATTACTAACCCAGACCACCCCTGCTTAAGCTTCCAAGATCTGATGAGATCCAGCTAGCTTGGCCCACCCAGGTCACAGACTTGTATTTATCTACCCAACTAAATGAAGGTCTGATTAGATAGGACAGGGAAATGCTGAGGCAGAGCTCTGAGGTTGTAGAATGGACGACATCATTTCACAATGTGTAGGGCTGCCAATAGCATACAGAGAGAGAGAAAACGCCCTGCTCTTTTAATAGAGGCTTAATGGGATGTTGTTTACTAGCTGCTATTTACCTCCATGTCATGAAGAGCTTCAGCTGCCCATTTCCACACATGAAGACTCTATTAAAGGGGAAAGGCAGTTTTCTCCAAGCCAGTTGGCAGTCCGGGGTGAGCAGAGGATCATATTTTGAAATGCCCCTGAAGTTACCAACCCTGAGTAGGCACATTCTGGGAGAACTGAGTGTGCACCCTGGGGATGGTGGAGTTTGGAGAGAGAAGGAACCTGGTGGGGTATAATGCCACAGAGTCTGCTAGGGTTGCCAAGTCCAATTAAAGAAAAATCTGGCAACTTTGGGGGCGGAGACAGGAGAGTTTGGGGGTGGAGCCAGGAACAAGGGTGTGACAAGCATAATTGAACTCCAAGGGAGTTCTGGCCATCACATTTAAAGGGACAGCACATCTTTTTAAATGCCTTTCTTCCATAGGAAATAATTAAGGATAGGGGCACCATCTTTTGGGGCTCATAGAATTGGACCCTCTGGTCCAATCGTTTTGAAACTTGGGGGGTATTTTGGGGAGAGGCACTAGATGCTATACTATACTAGAGTGCCCAGTAGACATTTCCCTCCCCACCACGCTTTCTAAAGGGGGGGAGGGCCTCCAAACCAGGAAATCCCCTGCCCCCTCCCTCTCTCACACACACAAATACTTACTCGATCTTCTTCCTGCAGAACTCTACTTGCTGTGAAAAAGAAAGCAAAAGAAAGGGAGGGGCCGTTCTCCATGGAAACTATTACTGACCCTTTCCAATGAAGCCCTTCCTGTTTCCTGTTTCCTGCGCAGCCTTAAAGGCACACATTTTACAAACGGATCAGGAGCTCTACAACTACATGATGCCTACAAGCATGTTCTCCCCCCCTGCCTCCGGATTTTTGGAGAGTGGGGGAGGAGGCCGCAAATGCAGGGGGGTGGGGTTGGGAAGCCTAGAGTCTGCCCTTCAAAGCAGCCATTTTCCTCAGAGGAAGTGACCTCTCTAGTCTGCAACTCAGTTGTAATTCTGGGAGTCTCCCAGTCCCCATCTGGAGCTTGGCAGCCCTAAATGTCCTCCTTTGTTGAAATGCTACCTGCAAATAGAAAATGTCCTGCTTTGTTAAGCATCCTGCAAATAGAAAAGCAAGCAAACAGAGGAGAGAGACTTTCTCCCTGATTGGCAAGTGTTTTTTTTTAAATTCACTTTCTTTGTTTTGATATGAAGGACAGTTCACAGTAGGAATCCACCACCTGCATTTTCAAGTGGTGTGCAGGCTATTCTACCACCTCATCCTCCTGCATGAAAGAATTACCATTGATTCCACTCACGCTGCCTAACCGTTGCACAATATTTAGTTCTATATGTTTGATTGTTACTATCTGAGAACCATGCATGACAGAACATAAACCTATAAAGAAGAATCGGTGCAATGAAGTTTGTTTAGAATTTTAAATAAAAATAGGTTATTGTCAAGGAAGATTAGCTGAAGTAATATCAGATAAGAAAGAATCAGATTAGAGTGGATTTTGTGCAAAGTGAATTCATAAGAGAGGTTAATACAAGGAGAAATATGGGCAAGTCTGAAGAAGCGAAGCTATATACAGAAGGAAGGATTGTATTTTCAATGCATGACCTGGATTGGAGGTGTTCTTTTTTCTGCCAGTGCCCTTGAAGGAGGGGGGGAATCTTGATCTCTTAGATATTTCTCTCCACAGTGAGTTGCTGAATGCTCTAAGCCTGACCTTGTAAAGCTTTTAAGCATGTGCCTAGCTTTAACCACCAGAGTAATTCCATTGTGATTATTAATTTGCTTGATGTTAAACAAGATTAAAGCCGGCATGTTCAGGGTGAAAGACATTTACAATTTCACAATAAACAAATACTGCCTGGAACAAAAGAAAATCAGACTACTTTGCCACTTTCTAATGGCCTTTCAGTTGCAGGTAAGAGTAACTGCCATAGTCTCTACCTTCTAAACCAGCAGCTAGAGATCAGTGTTAGTACACTTGATCTCCAACACAGAGAAAATTCTAGCTGCTAGATATATATATAGCTATGATAATTCTTAAAACTTCTCATACCTGAACCATTCTGTTACAATAAAGCCCTATCAAATTTATAAAAATACTCTCCTAAATAATTCTGGTTTGTGGAGAAGCTCCTTACAGTCAGCAAAAACAAGACCTGGAGCTGACTGCGGCTCAGATCATGAGCTACTCATCGCAAAATTCAGGCTTAAACTGAAGAAAACTGGAGAAGCCATTCGGCCATTCAGGTTTGATCTTGATCACATACCTTATGAATATACAGCGGAGGTGAAGAATAGGTTTAAGGAACTAGAGTTGATAGACAGAGTGCCTGAAGAATTATGGCTGGAGGTTCATAACATTGTACAGAAGGCTGCAATCAGCACCATCCCAAAGAAAAAGAAATGCAAGAAAGCAAAGTGGCTGTCTGATGAGGCTTTACAAATAGCTGAGGAAAGAAGGAAAGCGAAAGGCAAAGGTGAAAAGGAAAAATTCACCCAACTGAATGCAGATTTCCAGAGAACAGCAAGGAGAGATAAGGAGGCCTTCTTGAAGGAACAATGCAAAGCAATAGAGGAAAATAATAGAATGGAAAGGACAAGAGATGTATTCAAGAAAATTGGAGAAATCAAGGGAACGTTTCGTACAAAGATGGCCATGATAAAGGACAAAAATGGTAGGGACCTAACAAAAGCAGAAGAGATCAGGAAGAGGTGGCAAGAATACATAGAAGAATTATACAAGATGGATCTCAATGTCCCAGACAACCATGACAGTGAAATCGATGACCATGAGCCAGACATCTTGGAGAGTGAAGTCAAATGGGCTTTAGAAAGGATTACTAACAACAAAGTGAGCAGAGATGATGGTATCCCAGTTGAACTATTCAAAGTCCTAAAAGATAATGCTGTTAAAGTGATGCACACATTATGTCAACAAATTTGGAAAACACAACAGTGGCCACAGGAATGGGAAAGATCAATTTATATTCCAATCCCAAAGAAGGGTAATGCCAAGGAATGTTCAAACTATCCCACCATTGCACTCATTTCACATGCCAGCAAGGTCATGTTAAAGCTCCTACAAGCTAGGCTTCAGCAATATGTAGATCGGGAACTACCAGAAGTTCAAGCTGGGTTTCAGAGAGGTAGAGGAACTAGAGATGAAATTGCCAGCGTTCGATGGATTATGGAGAAAGCACGGGAATATCAGAAAAACATCTATTTCTGCTTCATTGACTATGCTAAAGCCTTTGATTGTGTGGATCACAACAAACTGTGGCAAGTCCATAAAGAGATGGGAGTACCAGACCACCTCACATGTCTCCTGAGAAACCTGTATAAAGGTCAAGAAGCAATTGTCAGAATGGGATATGGAACAACTGATTGGTTTAGATTAGGAAAAGGAGTTCGACAAGGTTGTATATTGTCACCCTGCTTATTTAATTTATATGCAGAGTACATCATGTGGAATGCTTGCCTGGAAGAAGCACAAGTCGGAATTAAGATTGCCGGGAAAAACATCAACAACCTCAGATATGCAGATGACACTACTCTAATAGCAGAAAATGAGGAGGACCTAAAGAACCTCTTGTTGAGGGTGAAAGAGGAGAGCACAAAAGTAGGCTTGAAACTCAACATCAAAAACTAAGATCATGGCATCTGGCCCCATCAAACCTTGGCAAATAGAAGGGGAAGACATGGAAGTAGTGACAGACTTCACATTTCTGGGATCCAAGATCACTGTAGATGGTGACTGTAGCTATGAAATTAAAAGACGATTGCTCCTTGGGAGGACAGCTGTGGCAAACCTGGGCAGTATAATAAAAAGTAGAGACATCACCCTGCCAACAAAAGTCCGTATAGTTAAAGCGATGATTTTCCCAGTAGTAATGTATGGCTGTGAGAGCTGGACCATAAGGAAGGCCGAGTGCAGAAGAATAGATGTTTTTGAGATGTGGTGCTGGAGAAGAATCTTGAGAGTCTCTTGGACTGCAAGAAGATCAAATCAGTCAGTCCTAAGGGAAATCAACCCAGACTGTTCACTGGAAGGTCAGATGCTGAAGCTGAAGCTCAAATACTTTGGCCACCAAATGAATGCTTGAAGGTTTTATGTCCTATGTTTTACTAATTTATTGTTTTAACTGTTGTCATGTAATTGTTTTTAAGCCAAACCTATGTAAGTTTTATATGTTGTAAGCCGCCCTGAGCCACCTCGGTGGGAAGGGCGGGATATAAATCAAAATATAAATAAATAAATAATAAATAGAAGGGAGCACTCCCTGGAGAAGATCCTGATGCTAGGAAAGACAGAAGGCAAAAGAAGAAGGGGACAGCAAAAGATGAGATGGCTGGACAGTGTTACTGATGTAACAAACACAAATTTGAGCAGACTTCGGAGGATGGTGGAAGACAGGAGGGCCTGGCGTGACTTTGTCCATGGGGTCGCAAAGAGTCGGACTCGACTGTGTGACTGAACAACAACAAAAAAAAAGAATGCCAGAAGTGTGGGAGCCTTCCTGTCCTCTTTGCACAGAACATTCCCCAGGGAAGGGAAGGGGATTGTTATGACAGAAAGGTGCAAGGCGCCCTGAGTTATACCCAAGAGGCCCCAATCTCAGAGAAACACTTTCTCTGGTAGTGGGACTAGTAACTGCTAAAATTGCCAGCTGAGAGGGGATAAATTTCCTGCATGGCAATAACCATTTGCACACTTGCCGGGCAAGGTGGATGGCTGTTTGGATGAATTTCACCCTTCACACACTACCGTAATTTTGAATGTTGAGCCCCATATGGATTACTTTGAATCTCTTTCTCCAATCAATTTGGGGTGTAGGTCTCAAACCTTTTTGATAGATCCATGAGGGCAGCCGTGTTGGTCTGAAGCAGTTGAACAAAGCAGGAGTCAAGGTGCACCTTTAAGACCAACCAAGTTTTATTGAGAACAAGCTTTTGTGTGCTCTCCAAGCACACTTCATCAGACTCCTGCTTTGTTCAAACCCGTATGGTGCAACTCAGCTAAACTCTGCAAGGGAGGGTGATAGAGATTACCTTGAATGAAGGAGAAGTCATAAGAATTATCTCAGTAAATGAAAACATTGGCCATTGCCTTTTATATGTTCTGGAAAAATTCTTTAACATTCTTTGCTGTGTGGATGGTGTTCAGAACTTGAGGCAAGGGCTTGGTTACAAGCATTTAAGTATAATACTTAAGCATCAAGGGCTACTTGGCACTCCTGAAAGAAGACTCTTATTGGACAATAAGTCTGTCTTTGAGAAACTGTTGGTTGTTGATGTTGACCTGGACACCCTCCAGGCCCTGGGCTTTCATTCACTATTTGCTTTGGTGAGAAATCATATAAAACCAATCAATCAATCAATCAATCAATCAATCAATCAATCTCTGCCTTTAGAGCACGCTGTACCTGTTCATCCCAATTTTTTAGCATTCCACCTCCAAAATCGCTGTCCTCCCTCCTGTACCTATCTGTTGTCTTCCTAAAGCCTGTTAAGGGTGTTATTTTTGGCCAGACTAAATGTTCACTCCTCAACCGTTATAAGGGGTTATGTTCACGTGTTTACTTTATTCAGAATGAATCTGCCCCTTTGGTATGATCAACATAATAACACATATCCTTCTATAGTGTCCTTGTATTCTAATCTGAGGAGTCATTTCACCTTGTTTGCAAGCTCCTTCTGACATATATTCCTATTACTTTTTAACTTTCTGACAGGGACCCAAAAAGAACTCAACTAGCAATTTTTTTTAAACTCCTTTTGTCTGGGGCATGATAAGTGATTAACAGCTATGCAGTGCTGAAGATCCATGTATCATATAGCTTTTATTGGATAGAAAGGGAAGGAAAGAGGGGAAATGAAACCTGAGAATGCAGAGAATTTGCTATACTTATTGTAGTATATCAATATTATAGTGCTGATCCTTCCCTGGTGGCAGGGGAGGACATGGCTGTCACATGGGCCAGAAAATCCTAATTTTTCTTTCCACACAGCAGCTATCCAGGGGTGGCCATAATGTCTGAAGGCCAGCCAGGGACACCTTGGGGGGGGAGATAGGGGTGCGCGCGCGCCGCCAGAAACAGGAAGTGACATCACTTCCAGTGACATCACTTCTGGTGATGTCATGCCACCGCCAGAAACAGGAAGTGACATCACTTCCTGTGACATCTTTTCCCCTGCGCCACCTGCCGGAAACGGGAAGTGACATCACTTCCTGTGACATCATTTCCCCCGCGCCACCTGCCGGAAGCAGGAAGTGACATCACTTCCTGTGACATCATTTCCCCCAAATGACATCATTTCCCCCAAATGCCACTGCCGGAAACAGGAAGTGACTTCACAGCACTTCCTGTGACGTCCCCAAAAATCCCCCAAATATCACCGCCGGAAACAATTTTGTTCTCAAATCCTGTATATACTTCATCAGTATATGGGATAAGGCACTTTCTCAACTGTGCTGCATAATGCAGCCTATTTATTTTGTCCTGTTTGCTCTGTTGGCTCTATCTGCGCCACCTTCATCACTTTCGGGGTGTGGATCCCCCAGTGGGGTGGTCTCCCGACTCCCTCCGCCGGCTGTTTCTGATAGCCCTGCACCCCCTCTTTCATTTGATATGTGTCCCGTGCGGGTGCCACCCTCCCGCCGGGAGATGCCGCAAAATGAGCCCCCTTGAGGCTTATGGCGGCAGGGCTCGGGGGAAGCGAGCTAGACTGCTGTTCTTTTGAGGGGTTATAGAGTGTTTCGAACCCGTCCCTGTGGCATCGGTCCCATCGTTGTGGGACCCAGGGTGCCGGTGCAGCGGCATGCCGAAGCAGCCTGTCACTAATAACACAGGTCGAGATGCAGGACAGGAATCCGGAAGTGACCGACAGGCTGCTTCAGCGTGCCGCTGCGCCGGCCCCCTGGGCCCCACAACGATGGGACCAATGCCACAGGGACGGGCTCGAAACACTCTTGCACCAGAAGACACAAACACAAAGCTCCCTTACACTGAATCAGTGCTTGGGTCCACCAAAGTCAGTATTGTCTACTCCAGTCACAAACACAAAACTCCCTTACACTGAATCAGTGGGAGGGAGGGAAGGAAGGGAGGAGGGAGGGAGGGAAGGAAGAAAGGAAGGAAGGAGGGAGGGAGGGAGGGAGGGGAGAAAGGAGGGAAGGAAGGAAGGGAGGAGGGAGGGAGGGAAGGAAGGGAGGAGGGAGGGAAGGAGGGAAGGAGGGAAGGAAGAAAGGAAGGAAGGAGGGAGGGAAGGAGGGAAGGAGGAAGGAAGAAAGGAAGGAAGGAGGGAGGGAGGGAAGGAAGGGAGGAGGGAGGGAAGGAGGGAAGGAAGAAAGGAAGGAGGAAGGAAGGAAGGAAGGAAGGAAGGAAGGAAGGAAGGAAGGAAGGAAGGAAGGAAGGAAGGAAGGAAGGAAGGCCGCCCCCTCCCGCCAGCCGCCCCCCCCGCTTTCGGCCCCCTCCCTCCCTGCCCTGCTTACCTGCTTCCAGGGCGGGTCCGGAGGCCGGGGAGGCGGCGGAGAGGCCGGGGAGGTGGCGGAGAGGCCGGCGCTGGTCGCTGGAGGGCCTCCAGCGACCAGCGCCGGCCTCTCCGCCGCCTCCCCGGCCTCCGCCACCGCCACCGGGCCCCGCGCGCGGGCGGGGAAGGCGGCGAGTGAGGGAGGGAACGTCCCCACGCATGCGCAGAGCCCGCCACAATCGCCCTGCACACGCGCAGGGACGCTCCCTCCCTCCCTCGCCGCCTTTCCCGCCCGCGTGCGCAGCCCACCGGCTCTCTGGCTGGCTAAACCGGGACCTCTAATGGTCCCGGTATAGCCAGCCCGGGAGCCGGGAATTGGGGGCCAGAACCGGGACTTTCCCGGGTGCCCGGGACGGTCTGGCCACCCTAAGATTCCAGGCTTTACTGCAAAGAGCAGGTGTCACTGGGGTGTGTGTGGGAGGACGTATCTGTGAGTTTCCTGCATTGGACTAGATGACCCTGGAGGTCCCTTCCAACTCTGTGATTCTATGATTCTACTGCAACCTTTCTCAAGATTTTAGAGCAAAACAGGCTGGAGAAAAACTGCAGAAACTCCCAGAGGTGGAACTTAATGCTGCAAGGAAACAGGAAAACCCCCACTTCAAGATAATATGAAAAGGGTGTCCTTCATGTAGAAGGTTTCAAAATCACTGGTCAACAGTGATGTCAAAAGACACATAGTTCTGTAACTCCCACACCACTGAAGTGAAGATCATCCAAGCAAGTGAGTTTCCAGGCTGAGGCTGAGTGCTTGAAGGTTAATTTGGAAGAAATGAAATGGCCTAAACTAAAGCCAAATGACTCTCTCAGTTTTAGTAGTGGAAGTCTGGAACTATTTCACTGAATTGTAGATCACTAAACTGGCACCTGAGTGAAGAAACTGTCAGCAGAAGCCAGCCACAAGTTGGAAGCCCATGAGGTAAAGTTTGATATAGGACTCCTCTCATACAGTGCAGATTGTCCTTCTGCTAAAGACATTTTTTTTTCAGTTGTGCAATATACAAAGGAAAAAAGTCAACCTTCTTCACACTAACCCAAAGGAAAACATAAGACAGAATTCTTCCCTTCAGTCCTGGCATCTTCATAATAGTATTCAAGCTAGAAGCATCTTCAGGGCTTTGTTGTTTCTTAGTCGGAGACGAGAGCTCTTAAGGTTGAGTTTTAATGTTAAAAATATGCTTTGAACTCTGAAGGGTTTTTTTTTCTGGGTATGCGTGTGGCTCCTGATAGAGATACTCATTTGAAGGGGAAAAAGAAAAACCTCCGCTGTTCCCTCTTGGTTTGTGTCACTATTTGATTCTGCTGCAATGCAGTTTTATGAAGGAAATTATCATGGGAAGGGGAAGTAAACAGCACTCTGCTGACAGTGACTTGTCAGCCTTGTGCTTTCGTCTTAGAAAAAGAGTTGGATTTCATGTCTTTTATGTGCCACTCTGAAACTCCAGACAGAAAACCCACAAATACTCTAGTTCCTTTCACTGATTGGCACTGAGTAAGTACCCTAGATCTGAGCATGCAGAAAAAGGTCAGACTTCGTTTGAATCTCCAAGGAAGGTCTTGTACCAAGGAAGGTCTTACACCAGTGAATTTTTTAAAATATGGGTCTATCCACTCAAAAAGCAAGCAGAGGCTGGAAGGGTTCATCAGAACAGCAAAAGGAGGGAGTGCATGCAGCCCAGCTGGAGTTACACCTTTCAAAGTTCATTGAAGTCAATAAACTTAGAAAGGTATGACTCTGTTTAAGGTTGCACTGTAACCTACTTTCCTCCCAATCTCTCTCCCACCCCCAGTTTTGCACTAATCTTGTACAGACTGTGTTTTTGAAGACAGTATTTGTCATTAAGGTGGGATTTATTTTCAAAAGAAATCCTGAAGTTTCCATCCACACTGATGGAGAGAAACAGATACTAATTGGCAACATGCACCGAAATCCTATGATGCTTGTAGTGTTTCTTTTTGATGTTGAGAATAAATCCTCTTCCGTCCAGAAAAGATAGATTGGGGGAGGGGGACATCTGAGGAAAGTTTTTACTAAAGCCTTGAAAGTACTATGCAAAATATTTGTATATATAAAAGACAATTCCAAACTTTCTAGTTCTTTGTGATTCTTAGAGTATAGAGAGGTTGGTGGACAACAGAAAAGCAGTACACCCATCACCCAACTTTGGGATGTGGAAACAATTTGTTTTTTGTCCTCCATCCAACCCCACTTCCAAAATTGGGAGGGGGGGTTGGCTGAGAGAGGGGAGGAAGAGTATTTGTTGATTTAGCACCCCTTCAATGCTAGGCCTATACTCTTGAGTCCTGCTAAAACCTTAACACAGGAGGACTGGAGTCAGTTAGGAGAAGAGTCCACTCTTTGCCCTCTTATCACTGGGACTGTTGCTGGGCTCAGAGGAGAGGGTGGGCCATGCCTTCGTTCAAAACTTTTATTTTTGTACACTAGGCTCCTGGATGGTGAAGCTGTTGTGATGAGTAGGGTTGCCACCAGCTCTGGGTTTGGAAATAGCTGAAGGCTTTGGGAGTGGAGCCTGAGGATAGTGGGGTTTGGGGAAGGGAGGAACTTCAATGGGGTACAATGCCATAGACGCATAGGGCCTCCAAAGCAACTCTTTTCTCTAGGTGAACTGATCTCTGTTGCCTGGAGATCAGTTGTAGATCTCCAACGACCACCTGGGGACTGGCAACCCTAGCTGGTGAGCAAAGTGCACACATAACTTGAGGTGCAGAAGTGAGAGTGCTGAAGGGAGCAGAAGAGGAGATGCTGAAATACAGAAAGTGGGAGGGGAAGAACTGGTGCCCTCCTTCCAAATATACTGTTCCCATCCATGAAATCTCTTGAACCTTTTCTGGTAATAAATTGGCTTTTAGCCAGTGTTCCCTCTAAGCTGGTTAGTGTGAGCTAGCCCACTGTTTTTGCCACTGGCTCACACATTTTTGTCTTAGCTCAGGAAAAATGGCCCTAGAGCAAACTAAGTTATGTGGTAGCTCATAATTGTAATGCCAGGAGCTCACAAAGCAGAATTTTTGCTCATAAGACTCCACAGCTTAGAGAGAGTACTGCTTGTAGCTGTCAGAAGATCTCCTTACATGCTTTAGCATCATGCATGAGGTGAACAGGAAGAAAATTAAATGTTTGAGGCATGAGAGCCAGTGTAGTATAATGGACGGACTAGAATGGGGAGAACTGAGTTCAAGTCCCTACTTGGTGATGAAGCTCGGTGGATGACCTTGGGCTGGTCACTGTCTCTTAGCCTCTCCTACCTCTCAGATAGGGCAATTGTTAAAAAGAAACTGAGGAAGAGCCCCATGTATGCTGCCTTATGTGTATTGGAACAAGGGAAAACTTTACAACAGTAAAGGGAAAACTGAGACACACAGAGATGGCACTTGGCATGGAACTCCTCTTCATGAGGCAGAATTAAAATCCACCAAGATGTTTCGAAAGCGGTTCAGAGGCACATATAGTCCATTCTCAAGTTCTGCAGTTGATTCTTGTAGTTAGGCACCCTTCGGTTCTTGGCAGTTTATAGCATTGAAAAGGATCTTCCGGGGATCATATATTTGGGTATGAAGCTTGGAAAAGCAGCTTCAACTTTCAGAGACCAGAACCAGAGAGATTTAAAGCAAGCAACTCATCTCAAGTCTGTAGAAAACTCCAGCATGAAAGCTGCTGTGCTAATGTATCTCAGGAAATTCAAGACTCAGTTTCTCCCCTGCTTTACCACACTGTTGTGGACAACCCACATCTATGACAAAACTAAATTCCATGTAGGAATATCCCCATCCACAAAGTTGCTACCCATCATCTGTAAAACTTGATTGTATGTGAGTGCCTTTATAGAAAGAATGTTAAGGCTAAGCACTTGATAATTTAATGATGTGGGTTTGCTGAAAAGGATGTACTTATGAAAGTTCTTTTTACAGTCAAACAACTTTAAAAGGATTTTGGCCCAGCTGTTAGGCTATCTACATACAGCGTGTGTATGGCTCCGCTGGCACCTGTATTGGCACACACATTCTGCTTATGTATAGCTCAACACACTAGCAAAGAGCTTTGAAACCTTGTGCGGGCCCAAATGAGCATTCTTGATGGAGTCCATGTGGCCCCTGTCACATTTAATCCAGTCTTAAGTAGCCAAGAATTGCTGGTGTTTTTCATATAATCTTACCTAACCAATTTTATGTTTTAAGCTTCATTGAAGATTTTACAGAAGTACAACTCTTTTCATTGAAGCAGTATTTCCACTCTCTAAGTGATACTACCCACACTCTAATGTGAAGATTACTCATTTTATCTTCAAACATATACTAAAATGGCAAATGAAACTTTACAAATGATAAAGGACTGTAAAACAAGCCTCTGGTGATGACTATACTGAAGATGTGTGAGAAAGGGTGAATGAGAAAGGAGAACAACTTATATGTGCTTCAAGCAGGAAACTTGTAATGGACTTTGAAAAGGGGTGTGGATAGGGATGTCTTGTCTCTTTAATAAAGGTTTAATGTGCAGAAACAGGCAGCTGAAGCTTTCCATGGCATGAAGGTAAATAACATCCCCTTAAGCCTGTATTCTGGGTGCTGTCAGGCCGACCGCATGCCTCTTGGACCTGTGTCTCTCAAGGTTGGTGAAAGCCAGTGGTAAGGGAACATGGGGGGCCCTGATGGACATTATCAATCTGTCTCTCGATTCAGGGGTCTATCTGGAGAGGCTGAAAGAGGCTGTGGTTGTATTGCTCTTAAAGAAGCCAACTTTGGATCCTTAGATCCATCCAATTACCATCAGTTTTGAATCTGTCATTTATGGAAAGGTACTTGAGAGAGTGGTGGTGGAACAGCTCCAGAATTTTCTGGATGACACATCAGCACTGGACCCATTCCAGTCCGGTTTCTGCCTTGGCCACAGGATGGAGACATTGGTCACTTTTACAGACAACCTCCACAGACAGTTAGATCAAGGCAGGTCAGTGCTGCTGTTGCTCCACAACCTTACATCAACTTCCATTCTTTGACCCACCATCTTGCTGATGTAGGAGTCTGCAGGGTAGTCTTAAAGTGGCTTACCTACTTTCTCTAAGGTCGGGGACAGAGGGTGGCACTAGGGGAGAGAGTGTATTTGCCAGGCACCCCTTGGTGTATGGGGTCTCTCAGGGAGCAATCCTCTCCCTGATGTTGTTTAATATCTACATGCGACCTCTTGCCTAATGGGTGTATGGCTATATATGTTGATGGGAGGCCAGCTGGATATCACCCCACCTGCTTTGGCTGAGAAATTGGAGACCATGGTGGGATAGTTGAACAGAACTGGTTAAGACTGAATCCAGCTAAGATGGAAATTCTGTGACCAGGCAGGGAGGATTCAGGATTGGAGTGCCAACTCCCAGCTCTTAATGGTGTGCCCTTAACACTGGCACCAACTGTCAAGACCTTGGGTGTGATTCTTGATGCCTCCTTATCAGAGGAGGCACAGATCACAAATGTTGCCAGACTGGCATTTTTCCAGCTACATAAGGTCAGGCAACTGCCCCCCACCACCTGTCTCACGCTGACCTAGCCACAGTAATCTATGCAACAGTCACCTCAAGACTGGACTACTGTAACTCACTCTATGTGGGCCTACTCTTGAGACTAACCTGGAAGTTTCAACTGGTCCAGAATGCAGTGGCATGCATGGGGTTTTACAGGGACCCCACAATCAGAGCATATTCAGCCTGTTCTGTATGAACTGCACTGGTTACCAGTTGAGCACCAGATCAAGTTCAAGGTTTTCAGGGCTTTTTTTGTAGCAGGAACTCCTTTGCATATTAGACCACACACCCCTGATATAGCCAATCCTCCAAGAGCTTACAGTAGGCCCTGTAATAAGAGCTCAGTAAGCTCTTGAAGGATTGGCTACATCAGGGTTGTGTGGACCAATATGCAAAGTAGTTCCTGCTACAAAAAAGCCCTGAAGGTTTTGGTACCTACCTTTAAGGCTCTTAATATTCTGGAGCCCTTAATATTCATGTTTCTGGGACTGCCTCTCTCAATATACACCTCAAAGAGTATTACGCTAGCTGAGAAGAACTTACTTGTTTGTCCCTGGCCCGAGGTATCTGGTTGTCCTTGACCACCAGGGCCAGGGCTTTTAGTGCACTGGCCCCATCAAGATGGAACTCTCTGCCAAGTAGCATCCAAGCCCTATGGGACTTGTTACAGTTCTGTAGAACTTGTAAGGCAGAGATGTTCTGCTAGATGTTTGGTTGAGGACAGTGATGGTGTTTATCTGGCTGGCACTCTCTCCGCCCCACCCCCAAAGGCAGTAGCACCATTGGAACTTGACCACCGTCTGTCTGAATTGTATTGCTGTTGTGAATTTTATCGGGATGTTTATTTGTTTTTTAAATTGCTGTTTAGTGTTTGTGATTTTAGTTCATTGTACACTACCCTGAGCCCTATTTAGGGAGTAGGCTGTATATCAATTGAAGATAATACATACATAGATATTAAAGCAACAGGGTTTCCCCCCCTCCATGCTGTTAGGAACCCTAGACATTGGTTGTACATAGGGGTCTGGGGACATATTTACCCTCTAATGTCACCTAAAACTTACTATAAGTGAACAGGCTTCCTGTACTGCACAAACATAATTTTACCATTATTTTGTGTTCTCATTCAAATCTGGCTCTCCTTTTGCTATGATCACATTACCTTCCCCTTTAAGTCTCCACTTGGCTCCTTGTCATATTTTAGATGTGGCATGCCGTATTGGCTAAGGATGTGAACTGAGAGCCAGGAAATCCTTCATTCAAATCAAATTTCATTCAATGGCCTTAAGCAAGACACCATTCTGCATCTTCAACTGCCATCTGCAATTTGAATGCAATAATACTGACTTACCTTGCAGGGGTGTTGTGAGCAGGACTTTTTTTCCTGGGGAAATGCAGTGGAATGGAGTTCCGTAACCTCTCAGTGGAAACAAAATTCTCAAAAAAGTTAATGAGAAGCACTGAGGGAGTTTGATGATGCCGACTCTTGACGGGGTGCCATTAACACCGGTCCCTAAGGCCAGGAGTTTAGGCATGCTCCTTGAGTCCTCCCTTACAATGGAGGCCCAGGTAGCAGCCACTGTTAGATCTGCCTTTTTTCATCTTCGGCGGGCACAGCAGCTGGCTCCTTTTCTGGAGCACAACGATTTAGCGATGGTAATCCATGCTACGGTCACCTCAAGAATAGATTACTGTAATGCTCTCTACATGGGGCTACCCTTGACGCAAACCCGGAGACTACAGCTAGTGCAGAATGCTGCAGCACGGCTGCTGATGAGGCTGCCACGATGGGAGCACATTCAGCCAGTGCTGAAAGAGCTGAACTGGCTACCTGTTGTGTTCCGAGTTCGCTTCAAGGTGTTGGTATTGACCTTTAAAGCCCTTTATGGTCAGGGACCTGCATATCTACGGGACCGCCTTTCTCCGCATATCCCCCAGAGAGCACTGCGTTCAGGGGCAAAAAACCTACTCTCGGTCCCCGGACCAAAAGAAGCCAGGCTATGCGTGACAAGATCTAGGGCTTTTTCGGTGGCAGCACCAGAGCTCTGGAATGCTCTTCCAGAAGCCATACGGGCCCTGCGGGATCTGTCTGCGTTCCGCAGGGCCTGTAAGACCAAGTTGTTCAAGCAGGCCTTCGATGCTTGATGAAGATGGCTGCCACCGGACATCACACAGAATGCCGGTGATCATTGTTTGGAATTCTAATGCCGCTATAATGTAGGGATTCAGCACTTTAAAATGGTTTTAATAATTTTAATTGTAATATGTTTTTAAACTGAAAATGTTAAATTATGGTTTTATATATTGTACTGGTTTAATTGTGTAGATACCGTGAGCCACCCTGAGTCCGCTTGCGGAGAGGGCGGGATATAAATCAAATGTAATAATAATAATAATATGTCACTTGTGATGTCACAGAAATATTAAAATAAACATTTAAAAATAAGATTTCAACAAGGGGATACCTGGTAGTGGCTGCAAGTGAGCAGGGAAGCAGCCAGACAGTGATGGGGACTTGTTACTCTCGCCAAGGGTGAGGTGTGGGCTGTGAGCTCTGGGGCAGTCTGGGATGGGTTTGGGCAGGGAGAGAGAAAATCAACTGCAGCCTATTTGACAGAGGCTTTTCTCCCCCAGCAGCAGTGCGCTCTGGCTGCCACTCCATGTGCTGACTCCCAGACAAGCGTGGCTTGGATTGCACGATGTTGTAAAAGAAATTTCTGGCATCAATAGTTTTAAGAGGGGTTTTTTTGGAGGGAAGGACAAGTTGTATGTTATGTATTGTTCATCTCCAAAAAATGCAAGGCAGCTCATGTCATGTGCAGTTATGTTGGAGATGGAGATTTTAAAAATTGGAAGGATTCTATGTGTAAAATGGGTTGCATCTAGCTATAGAATTGTTATGGTTGTTTGGCAGGATTATGAAGTCTCAATGCTTCATTTTGAAAAAGGTCAATCAGCAAATGGTCAAGTTATGAAGGAGAAGTGCACATATGAAGGTCTTCATAGAAAGATTACATGAGTTGAATTTATTTTGGATCTCAGATTAATTTGTAATGCTTTGCAAGAACAGTCCGAACTGAAAAGAGAAGCACTGTTCCAGGTCCTTATTATAAGAAAGCACTTGAGGCAACAGAAAGCCTGCAGTTTGAGGGTGTCCCATTGCATAGAAAAAAATAAAACTGATAATCAACCAATCTCCCCAGTTGCATTCTACGATCACCTTAAAATTTCTCTGCAGAAAAGACTGCTTTCAAAAGAAGACACAGAACTCTCAGGATGTGGAAGAATTCTGAATTCTAAGAATTGACCAGCAAATTCAAGGGATAGCATTCTTTGTGGGGAAGAAGAAGTACACATATTGGCAAGAAGATTTCTGCTCAATGAAAGAAAAGTGATTTGAGCCTTCAAAGAACATCTAATATTCAGAGAAAAAATGTCTTGGATTCAGTGCGCTCTCAATACAATAGCTATTTCCTCCATTGAGTGTGAAAGAGGATTTTCCCAGAGGAACCTAATTGTCACTCCAGGAAGGTCTTCCTTGTCAGTCAAAACCATAACATCTTTATTGGTTATTTGGTCCAACAAAGTATGTTAAAACATGGTTGCTTCCAGGTCATCATTCAGTATTAGGTACCAAAAGCAAGCCCTGAAAAAGAACTGAGGAAGTTTGTGTCATGTCGAAAGTTTGGAAACTGCTTTAAAGTAGAGGTAAGTTCACAGTACCTGAAAATAATATTGTTTCAAAGAATCCCATGTCTTTCTCCTTCATTTCCCTCTTGAGAGTTCTGACACCACTTTTTCAGAAAAAAAACCCCTGGTTGTTAAGATTACTCAAATAATATGCACAAAGGGTTTTGAACTCCTGAATATGCTGTCAGGGCTGGCTCGCTCATGAGGCAAACCCGTAGCCAAGACAAATGCCTAGTTTACCTGCCGCTGCCTCGCCATGCTGCCTCCCCCTCCCCCCTTCCTTTCTGCAGGTAAAACGCTTCTGCCCCTTCCCTCCCTTTCTGTGGTGCTGCGCTGCCCTGCCCATCCCCCACGTGCTCAGAGGAGCGCTGCTAGAATTGGCCCTACCCACTGAAACGCGGCCTGGGCCTCTCAGCACTCTCTCTTAAGAGAGCGCTCAATGAGGCTTTGCTCCCCCCCTCACTTCTGCCGGCGCTGCTTTGAGCATACCGGGACGGGTGGCTGGCCATTCTGCCTGGGACGCCATGCGCCTTAGGGCTGGGCCTGTGTGCTGTAAATCAGATTATGATGATGTTCCACATCCACTTTTTAGTACTCCTTTTACCTTTGGTTAAATATACTTGATAGCACCTTCTTTCTATTCAATTTCAGTCCCTGGTGGAATTAGGGTTGCCAAGTCCTATTCAAGAAATATCTGGGGACTTTGGGGGTGAAGCCAGGAGACTTTGGGGGCGGAGCCAGGAGACATTGGGGGTGGAGCCAGGAGCAAGGGTGTGACAAGCATAATTGAACTCCAAAATTCTGGTTATCACATTTAAAGGGACAGCACACCTTTTTAAATGTCTTCCTTCCATAGGAAACAATGGAGAGGGGCACCTTCTTTGGGGGCTCATAAAATTGGACCCCCTGGTCCAATCCTTTTTAAATTTGGAGAGTATTTTGTGGAGAGGCACTGGTTTCTATACTGAAAATTTGGTGCTTCCACCTCAAACGACAGCTCCCCCAAAGCCCCAGATACCCATGGATCAATTCTGCATGATTTCCTATGGGAATAAGTCTCCATAGGGAATAGCAGAGTTCCCTGCAGACATTTCCCTCTCCTCCCCCCCACTTTCTGATGACCCTGAAGCGGGGGGAGGGCCTCCAAACCGGGGATCCCCTGCCCCCACCTGGGGATTGGCAACCCTACCATCAACTAACAAATGAGTATGTGCCCCAGAATAGGTTGCTAGCTACTTGCAAGAAATTATTGCCCTGACCTTTGTTCATGAAGGAAGCAAAAGCACAGAGACAAGCACAGCTGCTTCCCAGAATAAAGAGGCGTAGTATCTTCAGTATCTATATATGGAATTCTGAACCTGGCCTGAGGCTGTGGATCAAAAAATCCATGCAGTGGGACCAGGTACAGAAAGGGAAGGTTCGTATTGAAAAAAATTGGGGGAGGGGGACTAGGGTTGCCAAGTCCAATTCAAGAAATATCTGGGGCCTTTAGGGGTGGAGCCAGGAGACATTAGGGGTGAAGCCAAGATCAAGGCTGTGACAAGCATAATTGAACTCCAAAGGGAGTTCTGGCCATCACATTTAAAGGGACGGCATAACTTTTCAATGCCTTCTTTCCATAGGAAATAATGGATAGGGGCACCTTCTTTTGGGGCTCATAGAATTGGACCCCCTGGTCCAATCTTTTTGAAACTTGGGGGGTATTTTGGGGAGAGGCACTAGATGCTATACTGAAATTTTGGTGCCTCTACCCCAAAAAACAGCCCCCCCCCAAGTTTTTTCTATGGGAATAAATCTCCATAGGGAGATTTCCCTCCCCTCCCCCTGCTTTCTGATGACCCTGAAGTGGTGGGGGGGAGGATCTCCAAACCGGGGGATCCCCTGCCTCCACCTGGGGATTGGCAACCCTAGGTGGAATGTCCCCTCCTGACAGCAGCAGGCTAGGTAGCAACTCCTTTGGTAGGCCTGGAATGTGCAGGAAAAGGTAGCTGATATTACCAGTTAATTGAAGCACTTTCCCACAAGGAAAAATGTTTAAGACTGGAACTTTGTTTTGAAAGACAGCCAGTAAGAAACACAGTAGAGTAATGGGCTCCATAGCACTGGTCAATGGGTTTACTGGCATCTGCTTTCTTCTTCCACAGAACATCTCTTCCCAAAAGCAAACAGCAAATTTTGGCTTTCCTATGCTTCACTGGAGCAGAAGTTAATTCTGAAGATCCCAGAGGCATTCCTTGAAGATGGTGATCTTATCACCTCTCAGCCACCTCCTCTCCAGGCTAAACATACCCAGCTCCTTCAACCTTTCTTCATAGGACTTGGTCCTATGTCCATCTTTGTCACCCTCCTCTGGACCTGTTCCAGTCTGCTATAAACTTTTTAAAATGTGGTGCCTGAAACTGAACATAATACTCCAGGTGAGGTCTTACCAGAGCAGAGTAAAGCAATATGATCACTTCTCGTGATCTAGACACTATACTTCTGTTGATACAGCCCAAAATGGCATTTGACTTTTTAGCCACTGCATCACACTGTTAACACATGTTCAGCATATGGTCCACTAAGACCCCTAGATCCTTTCCACACAGACTACTGCTCAGACAAGTCTCCCCCATCCTATAACTATGCATTGGATTTTTCCTACCTAAATGCAGAATTTATCCCAGTTAAAATTCATTTCATTGGTTTTAGCCCAGTTTTCCAACCTACTTGGAAACAGCTGCCTTTACCATAGGAGGACACTTGACTTGGACCCTCCCAATATATTGTGAGTGGCACCAGCCCCCATGACAGCCATTTTGCAATGGATTGTACATTTCATATGGCTGCCACTTTATAGTGGTATCTACAGCCTGTTCTCCAAATTCCAAAGGCATCCACAGGCTCAACAAGTTTTGGGACCCAACAATAGAGGTTCTTTAAAATGATGGTGTAGAGGATGTGCACTCCTTATCTAGATTCATATTCAACAAGAGGACAAACAAAAACATATGATCCTTACAAAATTCATAACCACAAGTTTGATGGGGGCTGCTAGTCACAAAGTGACTGGGGAAAAATAATATTGGATGAATACCATCAACATCATGCTGTCTTCTATACAAGAAAATCCATACAAGATTTCCTTGTATGGAACTTATAAAATTAGTTTTATAGTGCCTTCTTCTAAACCTTCTTGAAGTCTTTTGGCTGGCCTGTATCAAAACAGGCTGCTGGATTAATCAGATATTAGATTGACACATCCAGGCAAATCTTATATTCATTGTTTGTAGTTCCAAATCCAGGTTGGGAATGGAAGCAGAAGATAGTGACTCACTGACTCAGCGAAGGTCAGACAATGTATTCATGCAGAAGTTTGAACCTATGTCTGTGTCCCATACATGTCCCAGTGAACTGATACTTGGTTCACTGCCTCATATTGGCTGTGTTTGGCTTCTTTAGGTTAGTGGCCAATGATCAACTATGTGAGACTCTTTACACCATGGTAACAGTGTACACTATTGCTTGGGTAATACTTTGAGCAGATGCAGGGTTGATGCATAATACAATAAGGATCCAACCGGTTGGACACATGTAACTGTGGTTTTAAATTAGCACTGCCATATGGTGACAAACCCACAGCAACTTTTGGCTGGTTTAACAGAGCTGAGTGTTCATTAAGCTAAAAAGAATTCGTAGAACCTATTCTCAACAATAACTTGTATAGAAATAAAAAGGGTAAATTATACTGAAATCCAGAAGCATACATTCTTCTAAACACAGCTGTTCTTGAGAGGTTTTAAAAAACCCGGCACTCACTATAACTATTGCAGATTGTGAAAAGTGTCTGAAGATGGATGATGTTTTTAGTTATTTAACGCAACACTGTTTTTTCTGGTCAATGCATTGGTTGTATTTTCTCATTCCAGTGTGACACCTACACTGCATTCCTTGAAAGCAAGTCACAATAGCAGAGATTTCAGAGCCCAGATTATTAAAGGGTTATCCCATCAAGTATTCCTAGTACCTATATTTTGATGAGTGAGAGGGAGTTTTGTTATTTCTTTTTTATGGTGAGAGGTGTGTGTAGGAGGTTCAGAAACCATAAGCGGAATATGACTATTTTCATGCTAAAATTTGCTGGAAACTTTTGATGATTTAAACGTCTGTCCCCAGTCCTAGAACACACATCAAAAGAAGAATGGAACCAGAGGAGGAGGAAAAAAATAAATGAATAAAAAGAAGAAAGGAACCTGCCCATGGAGGAGCAAAGAAGCCATGTGACTATGCCAAAAAAGTTACAACCAAAGCACATCTTTGCCCCTTCCTTCCTCTCTTTGTTTTGTTTATCACAACAAAAATGGTAGCTTTTTGCTGACTGGGATAGTCCTCGGATGGGTTAGAGTAATAGAAACATAGAGTTGTAAAGGACCTCCAGGGTCAGCTAGTTCAACCCCCTGCACAATGTAGGAAATGCATTGCAGCGTTGGGGGTGGGAAAGGCAATGCAGGGTTGGGGGTGGGAGCAGGACAGGAGGTGGATGCTCTCATTTGGTCGCACTTTTTTGGTCTGCCCATGTCCCATCCCTGTGCTGGCTCAAAATGCCAGTCTGGACCCAGCCCTTCTGTTGTTTCTTATATAAGGTTCTTTAAAAAAATATTTCTTACTTGATTAAAGAAACATATAGACAGTACAAAAGAACGATTACCCAAAAGGTAAACAGGTAAGTATACATTTTCAGCAGCTTACTCAAATCAAAAATACATAAAAAGCAAGAGATAACAATATTAGTTAAAAATATAACATATTTAAATATAATATAATATAAAGAGGATTTTTTGGAATTGTACCGCATGATGCGAAATATTCTACTATGAAAACCAAATAGGGACAAAATATTTCTCATATTTATCTACTGAAGAAATAACCATTGTGTTAGAAATTTTAGCCATAATAAAATGCTCCCACAAACGTTGCCATTCTTTAATCGTTGGGTTACGTGCTACTGATAGTAAAGTGTGCATTCTCAGGTTCTTTATCAGATGGTCATCCGGGGTTGACCATTTACTCAGTAGTAAGATTTTAGGTTCTAAAGGTAATTTAATGCTAGTAATCTGTTGTATTTCAGCTATAATCTGTTTCCAAAAAAATTGTATATATGTACAGGTCCACCATATAAGGTTCTACTCTCACAGGCCACAGGGAAGCTGGATATTTTTTTTAAAAAAATACCTTGCAGTAATATTCATTCAGATCCTCTGTACCATTATGTAAAAGACAAATCCAGTCCCCTCTGAGTATGCTTGACAATGGATATTAAAGACTCAGTGAGGTCAGTTCTACCCCTATCTTACCAGTGACTGAGCAAAGGTTGAAGACTTCCTCCAGCCTGAGGAACCTTCCTCCAAGTTAAGTGGCTCTTCCATTGGAGGAGGAAGACTCCCTGGAGGCTAGAGGAAGGCTCTCTGGTGGATGATTAGATCTACCTCGGTAAATTTTAAGGTGAAAGGGGAATGTGTTCATAATAAAAAAGTAAAGGTAGTCTCCTGTGCAAGCACTAGTCGTTTCCGACTCTGAGGTGATGTCACATCACAACGTTTTCAAGGCAGACTTTTTATGGGGTGGTTTGCCATTGCCTTCCCTAGTCATCTACACTTTCTCCTGAGCAAGCTGGGTACTCATTTTACTGACCTCAGAAGGATGGAAGGCTGAGTGAACCTTGAACTGGCTACCTGAACCCAGCTTCTGCTGGGATCGAACTCAGGTTGTGAGCAGACAGCTAGTCTGGTGTAGTGGTTAAGTGTGCTGACTCTTATCTGGGAGAACCAGGTTTGAATCCCCACTCCTCCACTTGTACCTGCTGGAATGGCCTTGGGTCAGCCATAGCTCTGGCAGAGGTTGTCCTTGAAAGAGCAGCTGCTGTGAGAGCCCTCTCAGCCCCACCCACCTCACAGGGTGTCTGTTGTGGGGGATAAAAGAGATTGTGAGCTGCTCTGAGATTCAGAGTGGAGGGTGGGATATACATCCAATATCTTCTTCTTCTCCTCCTCCTCCTCATTCTCTCAGACTGCAGTACTGCAGCTTTACCACTCTGTGCCATAGGACTGTGTGTGTTCATTATATCCAGTACAAAAAACGATGTATTTAAAAATGCAAGATGTTTAGATGTTTTAAGGAGAAAACTGGAAAGTCATCCCTTGAAAATGCTTAATATACAAGAGATCTGGTATCAGGAGAGAAGATTTAGACCAGATGATCTCCTCCAGCTCTTAGCATTTCATTTTGTACTTCTCAGGGTTGAGTCCCATATGGTTTACCAAAAAGCCCCTAGATATACTTGGGTTTGCTATTAGATGTCAAGTTCATACAAGAGACTTTCCCCATGTATACACTTGGAAAGATATTACTGGCAAGTCTTCCACTCCATGATAGCCATGAGCAGAACTCCAACATGGATTCTTGGTTTGGGAAGGAAAATTGAAAGAACAAGTGCCCAGTTGTTATGATCACGTGACAGTGCATTGAATGAAGATGAGGAAGGGTGGCTCTTCAAGTTTATAGGTAATTAAAATCATTCATAGTGTAAAATGTTAATTTTTGAACAAATCTTTTTTTTTAATCTTTCATTGAAATCAAATCCACTTATTTCTCTCTTTCCTGTTAAATCCAATTCTTCCCATCTGTATTGTTTTCCAATACTCACTTATCTTGCTGCCTGATGTGCCCAGTTGCTAGGAAACCTGTTCCCTTTCTATCAATAGAGATAGGTTTTTTTCCTATGGCAGTATCTTCTCTTCCAACCTTGGGCTGCTTGTTTCCATGGCAGCAACCCTCCTTCCTTCCAGTGCACTCTCTTTCTGATGTAACCTCCTAAGACCTAGTGTCATTGGTTAAGTAAGAGTTGCCCAGCTGCCTTTTTCTTTCATCAATCCCAACTTTTATTCCTGGCCTTTCTTCATTGCTATTCTCACCTACAATAACAAAAATTTGAGAACTCTTATGTTGGAAGAAACACATTTTCTACAACTGTCATTGTCCTGCTTTAAGCTATGATGCTCCAAACAATTCTTCCCAAATCTCATGAGTGTCTTCAAAAACAGGAAAATCTCTGCTTCTAAAGCAGCAAAGTGCGCTTCTCTTGGTGAACTAGCATAGCTACAGTTCAGCATGACACATGGTTGTGACAGAGCACTCTGAACATGCCAGCAATTTGAATGGGAGCAATGAGCTAGGCTGCAATGCCCACATTTGGGGCAATATGAGCTCACTCGCTATTTGCATTCAAACTGAAAAGGGAGGGAGAAAGACTAGGGTGACCCACCAGCCACCTGAAGTGTGCCTTATCAGCTAATTAGCTTGAGATCTGCATTACCTTGTTTTGCATTAGCGGACCAGCTTAACTGCTATAGTTTTACTTAACACAACTTGCAGGAGCTAATTCAAGTACTAGGCTGTAGATTCTATTTGTGTACATTTTTTTAAAGGAAACGTAATTGTTTATTACCAAACTAGCACAATATTTAATCTCCCATCTCCCCTACTTGCAATTTCATACACACTGAATAATGCCCTTTCAGTGCACCTGAGCCATTGTTTTCAAGTGGATATTGCCATTGCACTCAATAAAAACCATTTGCAAAGTGCACTAGAACCAGGCCAAAAGTGCATTATTCAATGAATGTGAAAGCGTCATAATGGAATAATGCACTTTCAATTCAAGGAGCTTTTAGTCTACTTTGCAATCGATTTTTCTGTGGCATTATTCAATTATCATGTCATGTTATACATTATCATGACATTATTCAAGAAGTGTGAAAGTGCCATTATGGCAGTTCCATACCCACTGAATAATGCACTTTCAATTTGCCTCCAGTGCACTTTGCAACCGATTTTTCTATGGCATTATTCCATTTACTGCCATGTTATTCATTATCATGGCATTATTCAAGAAGTGTGAAAGTGCCATTATGGCAGTTTCACACCTATTGAATAATGCACTTTCAGTCCACTTCTAGTTTTAAACAGTTTTTATTGATAACATATGGTAACAATTTCCATTAATAACTTCTTTGCATCTATCCCATATGCTTCTTTCTAATCACCCCTCCCCCCTTTACTTGACCCCCCCGCCATGTCGATGCGCTTAGGGACCAAGAGGGTAATTCTTAGCGACGCAAGAATGAAGGCTGTACACAGTAGCTGTAAAACCACTATATACATTTATTTACAACACCACTCACTCTTCTGACTGACAATATGCTCCGCTGCACTCCAACTCCATTAACCCACAATCACCACAGTTGCTCTGTACATTTATACATGGGACAGCCAATCAGCAACTTGCTGTGTCATGCTGACTCTGCTGGCTGATGCAATCCTTCTGGCAGCCAGCCACCTGCTGTCATGTAGATCATCTAAGCCTTCAGATCTACTTTCAGTTCTGCAGCACGTGCTATAAGCTGTCTCTTTACATATAATAGTGACACGCCAGTGTTATTTACTCAAAATACTAACATTAAAAGGTACCCTTAATTACTAAGAACTAAAATTAATATTCTTCTTTCTTCTAAAGTTTAATCATTATCAAAAATTGTCCAAAGTCCTTTTGCTTTCCACTCGTCTTCTACATAACTTCTAAATTTTTTCCACTCCCTTTTAAAATCTTCTAAATCATAGTCTCTTAGAGTTCTTGTTAATTTGTCCATCTCACTCCATGTCATAACTTTTACAATCCAATCCCATTTTTCTGGTATTTTTTCTTGCTTCCATAACTGCACATATAGTGTCCTAGCAGCTGAAAGCAAGTACCAAATTATAGTTCTATCTTCTTTTGGAAATTTTTCCATTTGTAATCCCAACAGAAAAGTCTCTGCAGCTTTCTTGAATTCATATCCCAAGATCCTAGAAATTTCTTGTTGGATCATCTGCCAATACTTTTTCGCTTTTCACAAGTCCACCACATATGGTAGAAAGAACCTTCATGTTTTTTGCATTTCCAGCATCTGTCTGGCATCTTGTTATTCATCTTTGCCAATTTTTTAGGAGTCACATACCATCTATACATCATTTTAAAACAGTTCTCTTTAATACTCTGACATGTTGAAAGTTTCATAGAGTTCTTCCATAAATATTCCGATGTATCCATCTGTATTTCTTTATTTACATTTATTGTCCATTTAGAGATTTCACTACTTCATCTTCTGTAGACCATTTTAAAAGTAGCTTATAAGTTTTTGAAATTAATTTTTCGTTATCTCCAAGCAGAACTTTTTCCATTTCTGTTTGCTCTCGTCTTATTCCTTCAGTTTTAATATCATTTTCCACCAAACTCTTTATTTGTTGCATCTGAAACCAATCGTATTTGTTATTCAACTCCACAGCAGTTTTCAATTCTATTTTGCCACTTTGTATTTTTAATAGTTGATTGTATGACAGCCATTTTTCCTCACCTGTCTCAGCTGTTATTTTTATCACTTCTGCTGGCACTATCCATAATGGTTTTCTTTCATCACCATATTTCTTATATTTCATCCAGGTATTCAACAAATTATTTCTTATATAATGGTGAGAGAAAAAAACTATCCCTTTTTCTTCCCATAATACATATAAGCTTGCCAGCCAAATTTATTTCCATGACCTTCCAACACTAGAAGTTTTTTATTCAACAGCGTCACCCAATCTTTTATCCACACTGCTTTTAAACAAACTGCTTCATGATAAAATCTTAAATCTGGTAATTGGAATCCCCCTCTTTCTTTAGCATCTATTAAAACTTTCATTTTAATCCTTGGTTTCTTCCCAGCCCATACAAATTTCAAAATCTTCCTTTGGCATTTTTTAAATTGTTTACTGTCTTTCACAGTCGACATAGTTTGAAACAAATACATTACTCTTGGCAAAATATTCATCTTAATTGCAGCTCTTCTTCCAAGCAATGACAAGTTAAGCTTATTCCATTTTATCATATCTTCATCCATTTTACGCTTTTCATAGTTATTTTTGAACAGGTCAATATTGAACAGGTCAATTTGAATTATGAACGCTTTTCATAGTTATTTTTGAACAGGTCAATATTCTTCATTGTTATTTCCACACCCAAATATTTTACTTTAGAGGTAACTTCACATCCTGTTAGTCTCTGCAACTCCTTTTGTTTATTTACTTGTATATTTTTACATAAAAATTTTGATTTTTCTTTATTAACATAAAATCTTGCCAGTTCTCCATATTCTTGTATTTTAGCTAACAACAAAGGTGTTACTTGTGTAGGATTTTCATTTATACACATTATATCATCTGCAAATGCTCTATATTTGTAAATAAATCCTTTAACTCTCAACCCTTCTATTTCTTTATCATCTACATTCCAAGATAATAATTTATAATCCATCATGGTGCAAATTCTTTATTCTCATCATAAAATTTACACAGCTCCTATCAGGTTTGATAACAGGTTTGATAGATTAGAACTTGCCCTTTCAAATGAGCCTAATTTCGCCGTCCTCCGACCTTCCCAGGCTCAGATATTATTTTTTTAAAAAAAATTAGCCTCCCTGTAATGGCCGCTGATGTTTTTCTATGGTAAACAATCCTAGAGTAGGTCCACTTCTTCAATAGTTACTTCCTGCTTTGCTTGCCCCAAGTCACGTTCTCACTGGTAACAAAGTCTCATGATACTTGACGTATTTCCTGTGTTGACTATAGAAACTGCAGATCTCTGACGATGGTACTTTCACTTCACGACTACAGGTAGACAAAACAATAAATTCCTTTCCAATTTTTAACACTCTCCTTAATTTAACGAAGTCCAAAATTCACCCCTTCTCCTCTTCTTCTTCCAAGCTTTCAAACTTTCTCTTTCCCACCTTCTAATATTATTTTGTTTGCTTTACAATAGTCCAAGAATGGTAGATAACAATCAGTACCTTTTTCTAAGGTTATCCAGATCAACACTGGTCTCGTACAGCATCAAATGTTTAGCAGTCTCAAAGAAGATTAGGATCTTGTCAAGCTTATGTCAAATAAATGACTCTGTAAGCTTCTGCAGATGATGAATATGCAACTCTTCTCCAGGGATCCCTCAAAGGAGTCCCCACCGGGACTCCCTTTTAGCCAAGGTAAATCACCTCAAAGTTTCCTGTGCATATCTTGGACTAATCTCTCACTGAGAAAAGTAGGCAGAAGGCAAAAATTTGCCCTTTACTACCCCGAACAGAAGCTCCAGTCTGCCCCCCTTAGAGAGGCAGGTCAGCTCAGCATTCTCCAAATCCCGGAAGTCCTATTTGTGTAAATTTTTGACAGGGCTGTTTTAACAATTTCACAAAATTTTATTCAGAAACTTTAAAAGTGTAATAATTTTTGTGATAGTTCTTGTGCTAACTTAAAGCACAATTTTTGTGCTAACTTTTTTTTTTTTTTACTCTGGTCAGCAGGAGGTTGTGAGAGCTGGAGTGACTGTGAAGGTGAAAAGACCAGGACTGAGAGGGGGACAATAGAAGAAAAATAACAGCTGCGCAGAGAAGTCCATTAACCCAGAGAACTGATGCCTACTACAACATGTCAAAAAGACAGAGTCAGAAGAGACAGAGAGTCAACACAGGTCACTTTCAGGTCAGTGAGAAGTGACAGAACTTGAGGCTTGCAGGCTTACCAGTTTCAATTAAATTATGCTTAGATGCTAGCCCCTGCAAGGAGGGGGGGCTACAGAAGCTTATAAGAAAGAAAGAGACCAAGATTGAATCAAGTTGGAGAGATTCATTCACCTGCCTGGAACTGCCTTTGTGGCATGTCACAATTCTCTGGTGTCATCAATCCATACCTGGGGTGGCCTCATGGATGCACAAGCAGACAAATGAATTTGCATGCTCCTTCTGCTTATTGACTGTATAATTTCCATTTTTAATAAATGTTACATGAAGAGAGAATCTACCATAAAATGTGTCTTAGTCATTCTTACCTACTAAAAGATCCCTGATTTGTTTCATTGGCTAGCTTGGCTCACCTTTTCACCTTGTGGTTATACATCTGCTTTGAGCCAGTTGATAATCTGATTGTAGAAGGCAAGCTTCTCAATTTGCTTACTGAGATAGAAGACCAGAACAGTAGGACAACACTTGTTTCAGAGACTATTCATGTAGTCAATTACCAGCTGATTCAGATGCTACTTAAAAATATCAGGGTAACTTCCACCTGCATAGAAGAACATATTGTGAACTGGCAGTATATAAGTCCCATTTCTGTTGGGCACAATAATTGAAAGCTCGTTTTGAAACTCCGAGTGTCATGAATCTGACAGGCAGTTAATCCATACGTTAACCATTAATAAGGTATGGTATCCTTGTGTAAGCAGAAACAGAACCTAAAGACACATCTGCTAAAAAGAACACATAAGTCATAAAACATACATGAGCAATGAGTGCTTTGTAGAGGTGAAAGCAAAAACTGAGCTTGTCCAGCAAGAAGGAGAAAAAGAAATTCCATAAAGGGATACATGTTAATCTATTTCAGCAAGAAGAAAAAAGAATCTAGTGAGACTTGGAAAATAAATCCAATTTGGTATGAGGAGAATTTTGTATGAGGAGAATTCTTGTGGTCCTTTGATATAAGAAGCTTAGATGGTTGTAACTGAACATAAGGAGGTTAACAGGAGCAGTTTAATTGTTAAGTTCTTCTCAGAGTTACTCTAGTCTAAGGCCAATGAACTTCGACTGGAGTAACTCTGAGTAAAATTGCACTGTAAATCTCTCTTTCCCTGAAGATTTAGGGTACACATTTGTACCTATCAAACAGCAGCAGCTTCCTCTAGGAGTAACATACTCCAAACTGCCCACATTACCAATGTGGAGATGAATTATCTACTTTCACTTCCTCACTATTAAAATGATGCGATTAACTGATGACTTTATGCTGGAATAAACTATTGCAATTTGAGAAAAGTTGGATGAACAGAGCCTGAACGTGGATTCCAACATGTCTATCGTTCTTTTGGAATATATTAGGTGGTGGGAGAAGGGAAGAGGACTGTTATGTATTGGAACTGGAGTTTGGCCTTAAAGCCAGCAGAGACTTGGCTGAAATTACAATGTTATCCTGCAATCAAACGTTTTAAGGGTTAAATAACCCTTCAGGATTACTTAACCCTTAAAATGTCCGATTTTTGGAGAATGTTGGATTGCTTCAGTCGTTCAGAGCACAGGAGGCCCTCCATCCCCACGGACGTGGGCTGCCTTTCATTGTACTTATTCCCATCCACTGTCATGATTCCCATAGGTTATAATGGAGAATGGAAAAACATCCAAAATTTCCCCCCATCAAGAGTATACCTTTCAGTATGATAATTCTTCAGGATTACTGAACCCTTAAAATGACACATTTTTGGAGACCGTTGGATTAAGGTGTGCCTTGCCAGAGGCTGAGCACATTTCAGAGAGCTCTGAAAGAGAGCAGATAAGAAGTGCTATAAGGGTGAGGTTTGGCTTTCTAAACAGCTGGGGGAGTTGCTGAGAATTTCTGAGTTTGTGTGACTGTGTGATTGCTGAAAATTCTGAGTTTGTGGTTGCTGGGGAACTGCTGTTTGTTTGGTTTGAGTGGGCTGAAGGTGATTGTTGCTGATTGATTAGGAGTGGCTGTGTTCCTGGGGCAGACTGAGGCCCCACCCTCTTTCCATTATTAAGCTGCACCTTGCCAGAGGCGCAAGCCAAAGGGCGAGAGCTAAAGGGCTCTTGGTCTGTGGCTCAGCCTGGGGGCTGTGTACGGACCAGGAACCCAGATCCCTATTTTCCTTGTGTTCCCAATAAGGTAAGTAGACTCTCCGGAAGAAGAGCCACATAAACAAACAGGATTTAAAAGGTGGCTATATATTTTAAAAAAGATATAATGAAGGTAGAATGCCGCAGGGGGGTGGGTGGGGGCTTTCCAGTGTTTTGCACTGAGTGTCACATGTATGACTATCTGCCCACAGGATAGAAGTCTTGGGTGTGTGCTCAATGCAAGGAGCTCCTGGTACTCAGGGAACAAGTTTGTACCCTTGAGGCTGAGGCGACTGACCTGGAGAAGCAGAGACAGTCAGTTAGGCACTCGGAGAAGACTCTCGGGGACGTATTTGATGAGTCCCACTCTGAACGAGGCAGCCCTGTTGCTGCCAGGGAGCACGAGGGTCAAGTGGGAACAGGGCACCATGCTGAGGATAAGGGGAATGCACCCTCAGAAGGGACCTCTTCTTCAGTTGGTAAGCGGGTATTCTTTTGTGCCAAAGAACCATCCCTGGGGAGGGACAGAGGGGGGGAGGGTCTTGGTAGTTGGTGATTCGATCCTTAGGCAAGTAGACAGCTGGGTGGCAAAACCACGTACTGACCATATGGAGACTTGCCTGCCTGGTGCAAAGGTAGTGGACATTACGCGTGTAGTAGATAGGCTGATAGACAGTGTTGGGGAGGAGCCAGTGGTCATGGTGCTTGTTGGCACCAACGATATGGGAAAATGCAGTCATGAGGTCCTGGAGGAAAAATTTAGGCTGCTAGGCAGGAGACTTAAGACCAGGACCTCCAAGTTAGCCTTCTCAGAAGTGCTACCTGTTCCACATGCAGGTCAGGAGAGACAGGCACAAATTAGAAGTCTCAATGTGTGGATGGAACGATGGTGTAGGGAGGAAGGATTTAAGTTTGTTAGGCACTGGGATACTTTCTGGAACAAGCAGGAGCTGTACAAAAGAGACTGTCTCCACTTGTCCCCAGATGGAACCAAGCTGCTGGTGCTTAAAACCAAAAAGGTGGCAGAGCAATTTTTAAACTAAATCTTGGGGGAAAGCCGACAGGAGATGAAATGCCTCTGGTTCGGGAAGACTCATCTCAAAGAGATGAAGGGTTAGCTGTTACTTTTCTACCGGGTAATGGATCAGAGTTGTCCACTGAGATGGTGACAAACAGTATGGAGGGTCTGTCAAAGTCTCAAGGCAGCAGGAGGAAGGTTGCGGGCCTAACTTGCCTGGAAAATTATAGATGTTTGTATACAAACGCTAGAAGTGTTAGAAGTAAAATTGGTGAGTTGGAATGTTTAGTGTTGGGGGGAAACAGACATTGTGGGAATTTCAGAAAATTGGTGAAATGACGAGAATCAGTGGGACATGGTGATTCCTGGATATAAGTTATATCGGAAGGATAGGGAGGGAAGGCTTGGAGGTGAGGTGGCTCTGTATGTCAGAGAGGGTATACGGTCCAGTAAGACTGAGGCCAAAGAATTAGATTCCCTTCTAGAAATGCTTTGGTTCAAAATAGAGGGCCAAAAAAGGAAATTTAACTATGGGAGTTTCTTATTGTCCACCAAATCAAAAGATAGAGGATGATTATAATATGATGGAAGGATTAAAGATAGCGGCTAAACATAAAACCTGTGTCGTAATAGGTGATTTTAACTACCAGCAGATTGATTGGGTAAATATGTGTTCAGGTCGAGAGAAAGATACTGAGTTTCTAGATGCTCTCAATGACTGTGCTATGGAGCAGATGGTCACAGAACCTACCAGGGGTGGGCCATCCTGGATTTTTATTCCTAAGTAATGGCCAAGACTTGGTGAGAGATGTAAAAGTGATCGTACTGCTTGGGAGCAGTGAACATAATGTTATTGATTTCACCATTTCTATAAATAGGGAGTTGCCCCAAAAGACCAGCACAATCACGTTTAACTTTAAAAGGGGTAAATTCTCTGAGATGAGAAGGCATGTGAAGAGGAAACTGAAAGGAAAGGTAAATACAGTTCAAACCCTTGGGGAAGCTTGGAGGCTATTTAAAACTACAATCCTAGAAGCTCAGTTAAAATATATACCACAAGTTAGGAAAGACACAAACAGGTATAAGAAAAGGCCTGCATAGTTAACAAACATAGTAATGGAAGCTATCAAAGGTAGGAAGGACTCCTTTAAGCGGTGGAAAGCTAGCCAAGTGAGATTAATAAAAGGGAACACAGGCTGTGGCAAATCACATGCAAGACTGTGATCAGGCAGGCAAAAAGGGACTATGAGGAGCATATTGCAGAAAACATAAAGACCAACAATAAAAAATTCTTCAAATATATTAGAAGCAGGAAACCAGCCAGGGAGGCAGTGGGGCTCTTGGATGACCAAGGAGTAAAAGGATTACTGAAGGAGGATAGGGAAATGGCTGAGAAGATGAATGCTTTTTTTGCGTGAGTCTTCACTGTGGAAGATGAGAATTGTTTGCCCGCTCCAGAACCATTAATTTTGGAAGGGGTGTTGAAAGACCTGAGTCAAATTGAGGTGACAAGAGAGGAGGTCCTACAACTGACTGACGAATTAAAAACTAATAAGTCACCAGGTCCGGATGGCATACATCCAAGAGTTCTGAAGGAACTCAAAGTTGAACTTGTGGATCTCCTGACAAAAAATATGTAATCTTTCATTGAAATCTGCCTCCGTTCCTGAAGACTGGAAGGTAGCAAATGCCACCCCCATCTTTAAAAAGGGTTCCAGAGGAGATCTGGGAAATTACAGGCCAGTCAGTCTGACTTCAATACCGGGAAAGTTGGTAGAAAGCATTCTCAGGAACAGAATGAATAGGCACATTGATGAACAAAAGTTATTGAGGAATACTCAGCATGGGTTCTGTAAGGGAAGATCTTGCCTCACTAACCTGTTACAGTTCTTTGAGGCGGTGAACAAACATGTGGACAAAGGGGACTCAATAGATGTTGTTTACTTTGACTTCCAGAAAGCTTTTGATAAAGTTCCTCATCAAAGGCTCCTTAGTAAGCTCGAGAGTCATGGAGTAAAAGGACAGGTCCTCTTGTGGATCAAAAACTGGCTAATTAATAGGAAGCAGAGAGTGAGTATAAAAGGGCAGTCTTTGCAGTGGAGGACGGTAAGCAGTGGGGTGCCAAAGGGCTCAGTACTGGGTCCCATGGTCTTTAACTTGTTCATTCATGATCTGGAGTTGGGAGTAAGCAGTGAAGTGGCCAAGTTTGCAGATGACACTAAATTGTTCAGGGTGGTGAGAACCAGAGAGGATTGTGAGGAACTCCAAAGGGATCTGTTGAGGCTGGGTGAGTGGGCGTCAACGTGGCAGATGAGGTTTAATGTGGCGAAGTGCAAAGTAATGCACATTGGGGCCAAGAATCCCAGCTACAAATATAAGTTGATGGGCTGTGAACTGGCATAGACTGACCAAGAGAGAGAACTTGGGGTCGTGGTAGATAACTCACTGAAAATGTCAAGACAGTGTGCGATTGCAATAAAAAAAGACCAATGCCATGCTGGGAATTATTAGGAAGGGAATTGAAAACAAATCAGCCAGTATCATAACGCCCCTGTATAAATCGATGGTGCGGTCTCATTTGGAATACTGTGTACTATTCTGGTCACCGCAACTCAAAAAGGATATTATAGCATTGGAAAAAGTGCAGAAAAGGGCAACTAGAATGATTAAAGGGCTGGAACGCTTTCCCTATGAAGAAAGGTTAAAACGCTTGGGGCTCTTTAGCTTGGAGAAACATTGACTGTGGGGTGACATGATAGAGGTTTACAAGATTATGCATGGGATTGAGAAAGCAGAGAAAGAAATCCTTTTCTCCCTTTCTCACAATACAAGAATTCATGGGCATTCAATGAAATTGCTGAGCAGTCAGGTTAAAATGGATAAAAGGAAGTACTTCTTCATCCAAAGGGTGATTAACATGTGGAATTCACTGCCTCAGGAGGTGGTGGCAGCTACAATACCCAGCTTTAAGAGAGGATTGGATACAAATATGGAGCAGAGGTCCATCAGTGGCTATTAGCCACAGTATATATATATATGTGTGTGTGTGTATATGTATGTATGTTTATGTGTGTGTGTGTATATATATGTGTGTGTATACACACACACATATACACACACACACATATTGGCCACTTTGTGACACAGAGCAGTGGACTGGATGGTCCATTGGTCTGAACCAACATGGCTTCTCTTATGTTCTTATGTTTCTTCGGTCGTTGGGTGCACAGAATGGTCTCCATCCCCACAGGAGTGGGCTGCCTTTCCCTGCTGAGCCAAAAAGGTGCTCAGCAGGGGATTCAAATGTTCTCCTGAAATCAATTAAATGTTTTAAGGGTTAAATAACTTTTCAGGGTTACTTAACCCTTAAAACGTCCAATTTTTGGAGATCTTTGGATTCCTTCGGTTGTTCGGAGCACAGGAGGCCCTCCATCCTCACAGGTGTGAGCTGGGTTTCAGTTCTGTTCCTATCTCACTATGCTGAATCACTGAATAAAGAGCTGAACTCACTATCTCTTGGGTGTCCGCATGCTTTCAATCCAGTACATTTTGCTGGCAATGAGGATGGGATCCTGGTGAACGAGGAGTCCCGGCCATTGGCACCACACCGTGCATCACTGCACTCTGCATCCAGCACCACACAATGCATCGTTGCCGCCTGACGACATGGCTGATGTTCCAGGACACTTTGATGAGTTCAACGCCACCACTGAGGACTGGGAATCCTTTGTCTCCCGCTTCGCTTTCTTCCTGGAGTCTTCTGACATCACGGACGAGGCACAGAAGTGGGCCACCTTCTTCTGTGTCTGCAGTCGCTTGACATTCGAGATCACCCGTTCCCTGCTAGCTCCAGCCGACCTCAAAGACACGCCGTACCGGACCATCTTGGCTGACGAAGCGGAAGAGGTCCTACAGCTGCCCCGACCTACCGGCCGGACAGGCCCCAAATTTACAGCCTGTTCCTCATGCCAGGATGAACTCTCTTCCCACAAGGGATGTTTACTCTAGGGCAGCTGGGTGGTGGTTCCCTTTGCCTTGCGTCAACAAGTTTTGAAAGCCCTGCACGAGACTCACCCGGGCATCATTAAAATGAAAGCGCTCACCTGGAGCTATGTATGGTGGCCAGGGATGGACAGTGAGATTGAGGCCTGGGTCAAGCGATGCCAGGCCTGCCAGGAAACCCATCCAGAACCACCTCACAGCCCTGTGCAACACTGGGAGTCCACCCGCAACCCATGGTCCCGGTTGCACTTGGACTTTGTGAGCTTCTTCCAGGGGCAAATATTCTTTATTTTGGTGGACTCATACACCAAGTGGTTGGAGGTAGTCCCAGTCACTTCCACCTCCTCCCGAACAGCAATTCAAGCGCTCCGTAGGATTTTCTGCACACATGGCATCCCGAACACAGTGGTCACAGACAATGGAATGGCCTTCACTTCAGAGGAGTTCCAAGAGTTTCTGGGTTGCTACATCATCAGGCACATCCACTCTGCCCCGTTCCACCCGGCCACCAACAGACAGGTGGAATGGATGGTGTGCACCACAAAAGAGTCTCTCCAGAGATTAATTCATGGGGACTGGGACCACCAATTAGCTGCGTTCCTTTTTGGCCATCGAGTGACCCCTAGTGCTACCACAGGTCATAGCCCAGCAGAGCTTCTCATGGGCCACCGCCTGACGACCATACTGGACTGTCTCCACCCAGATAGAACCCCGAACCTCGACCATCACCGGAGTGCCACGAGGTGCCTGAGGATTTTTTTCCGGGAGACTCCGTATATGCCAGGAACTTTGGCAGTGGCCCAGCATGGATCCCCACCCGAGTCGTCCGAGTCATGGGCCTAGTTTTGTACGAGGTCTCGACCGATGGGGGCCAAGTCCTGTGCAGACATGTGGATCAACTCTGCTGCCGCGTGCTCCCTGCTGAGCCAGATGTTACATCAGAAACCACACAGCAACCCCGGTTGGTGCCTCTTCAGGAGCCAGAAGGAGTCAGTACCCAGTCAGACCACCAGGAATCAGAGGAACCCCCACTGGGCACCTCTGACATCGGGGACCCTTCAACTGCTTCACCATCGCAGCCCGGCACCAGCGGCCCAGACAAGGGAACCAGACTCCTCAGCCACACCTGAGGGGCTTCGTCAGTCCAACAGGGAGCGACGGAAACCAGCACATCTTAGAGACTATGTTTGTTAGGTGTTGGGAAACTTTGGGGGGAGGAGTGTTATGTATTGGAACTGGAGTTTGGCCTTAGGGCCAGCAGAGACTTGGCTGAGCTTGAGACCCTAATACAATAGCCTCCTGGATTTAGGAAGGAGGCCCATCAGGGATTGTTAGGCCAATTATTAGCCTATAGCTGTGTGTAATGGGATGATGGTAATGGGCTTTTGGGAGGGAAGGTTTGCATGCATATAAGCAGGGCCGTTGGTCCTGCCAGACCACTGTTTCTATCTCACTATGCTGAATCACTGAATAAAGAGCTGAAATCACTATCTCTTGGGCTTCCTCATGCTTTGAACCCAGTACATTTTAAGGACATATGCAGCATTTGTGGCAGTGGGTTAAAGAAACACAGGAACTGACCAATTAAAGGATAAGCTAGGGGTCCCCACCATGGTGCCATGTCCTACTGACACCTTTCCTGGTGCCCGCTAAGTGTTTTTAGAAAGTGAGTAGGGCCAGGTGGGGCTTTTTAAGTTTATATATTTATGGTATAATGCTGACAGTGGCTTTAAGAGTGATATTGTAAAAACACAATGGGATTTGCTTCTGACTGAACACAATTGGGCTGCATGGCTAAAATGCTTATTTTATTTTATTTATTTTAGTATATTTCTATTCTGTCCATCCCCTGTAGGGCTCAGGGCGGAGTACAACATATGATAAAACAATAAAATACAATAAAAACATTCTATAAACAGACAACTCAGCAGCACTCAGATTACCATGTCATCACATATTGCCCAGCCTAGCCGTCTCACATCATGATATCTCATAGAGATGGTAGTTTTTATTCCATTTTCTAGCACAGATGACAGTGCTGGCCAGGGAGGCCAACCTGATCAAGAATAGACGCTTAATGCATCTAAGAGGAACTCATCAGATCCTCACAGTTTGAATGTGTGTGTTTTAATTTAGGTGGAAATCGTTAATAACATCACTATATAAAAATTTGTTAACATTCCAAAATTAATTTATGCTCCTATCAAAATCGCAAGAATCTCTTATTATACACAAGTGTCCTTCAGCACTGTTAGTAGTACAAGTAAAAGTGCAGGTTAGAAATGGCTGGGCTCATGAGGGAAAAGCTCATGTAAAGGCATAGCTTGGAGAAGAAGCAGGACCCCCCCCACACCTTTTCCTTTTGTGTCAGAGGCTTGCAAAATGAAGACAGATACTCAGTGCTGGAGTTTCCAGCGCCCCAGGCAAGATGTTGCGCCTCCATCCCCACCTAATCAAATTTGTGCTCCTCCCACCCACCTTTGCGAAGGCTGCCAATCCTGCCGGGAGGGAGGGAGGCGCCCCTGTGGGAGCCGGCACCCTAGGCCGTCGCTTAGTTTGCCGACTCCCACACACCGGCCCTGCAGATACTGTCAGATGAGGGTTTCCTAGCTAGCTCAATGAATATTTCTGCAAGAAAATATTCTATAACAATATGTTAATTTTAAAAGACATTCCGTTAAAAAGAGTTTTTGCCTGAAATGCTGAAGTCATTATGCATAACCTCATTCTCTGACATACTGTAGTTGGCTCTGTCTTCGCTGGCAGCCATTTTGTGGTTGCAACAACACCACACTCCATCAAAATTCCAAAGGTGCCAGCAGGTTCAAAAAGGTCGGGGACCCCCCCTTCCTACATACCTTCTTTATCAGCCATTCTTCTGAGTTAGCAGGCAGAAAGGGCTTTCATAGAAAGCACAAGACAAGTTCAACTTTTTTAATACAATGAGTACCTATTGATGGTGACCGTTCTGGGTATTTTCCATTAAGTATTTTTCTAGAGCACTCATCAATCAGTTATATACCACTGCCTATTCAAAAACTGCATGCAATATAAAATGAGTCTTTGACTACTGCCATGTTGCATTGTCTTGGTGCCAATTTTTGTTGTCTTACAGCACAGTTTGAACAAGGTACATTCACCTGGCAATTATGCTTGTGCTGAATTTCTCAATGTGCCCAGTTTTTGTAGCAGACAGCAAACTTGTTATGATAGTTCAGTTACATAGTCACAGCTAGGGATGCGTATTCCAAAAATCTTGAGTAGAAAATATACCTAGAAAATTCCTTTTCTGGTCTTTTTGTGTATTTCTGGAATTTTAAAAAAAATGGAATTACAGCACATTCCAGGATTAGAGGGAAGTGACACAAGAAATTCAAGTGAGACAGGAGATATTTCCAGCAGTCTGGAACAGATGGTTTTTGAGCAAATGGCATCAAATTTGATGGGGACAAAGTCCTTGCTCTGTGCTAGGAACTTTTTAAGTTTTAAGGGGATTGCACAAAGGGGAAGATGCCAGACTTAACAACTTTAGTCTAACGTATCAAAGCAATCTTCAGTTCCCCCACAACCCTAACCCAAAAATCCACCAGAAAAAAGAGATAGCAGAAACAGAAACCACAACTGACCTTGAGACTACAGAGACCAGTTCCCCTGGAGAAAATGCTGATATGAAATGGCACCTCACAGAGGCCCCTCCCCTCTCCAAATTCCACACTCCCTAGTCTCCATTTCCAACTCTCCAGCAATTTCCCAACCCAGACCTGGCAACTGTGGTCTACAGATGAAAGCTGTGTGCTCATCAGCTGGAGCACTGAATGGAAGATATGGATATGGAACCACACACCTACACCATTGCTAAAACAGAACAGGCAAGTAAATGGAAGACTTTTCAGATTTCTGAAAAAACGGAGCCATTGCTAAAACCATACTTGCTAAATTAATCTGTCTTGTAAGACTGTGACAAAATACCAATGACATTCAAAGGAAAGGTTTGTTACATATTGGAATCAATTTGCCATGTGTCAATCAACTTTTGTAAGGTTTTCCCCCATTAAAAATGATTACATTGCTTTTTGAAATGTAAATTGTGGTGATTAGTTTGAAGAATATTGTTGGAAGCATGGAAGAATAGGTTACTGGAAATGGTACCATTCCATTGGCTTGACCAGACATGACATGCCTGGGGGTTCCAATGCTTATGCAAAAATAATAGCAATGTGTCTTAATATTTGTAGATATCTCCTCATTGGTCTTTTAGGAAATAGGGAAGGATCCTTTCAGAGCTGAGAGGATGCTCCCCTATCAGCTGAAGGGACTAAGCAGAGAGGTGTCTCTGTGAAAGGTGGAAAGCAGCTCTGATTCTAGAGGTGATGGAGAGAAGCAAATAAATACCATTTATTATTTGGGATTCAGGACCTCTCTATCTCTCTAGGGTTCTGATGTGAAGTAATTGATCTGCTGCCCTATAGGAATGCTTCTTTGCTCTACTTGTGTTCTATTTGTAAATAAAGTAAATGCTAAAAACTGCTTAAGGTCTCCAGGGTTCTCTCCTCCAAAGAGAAACAACCCAAGCAAGCTCTATTCCAGGTTTTCTCACTGCTCAGAGACATAGGGAGTGTGTTACAATATGAATAGTTCAGCCTCCTTTCACTATTCATCATGAGTATGTGCTTATCATTATCAAATGTGAAATGTTCCATGTTACTTACAGTGTAATACTAAGCTCAGTTACACCTTTTTAAGACCACTGAGTTCTTAGAAGGCTGTAACTCCAAATTTATTTAATTTAATTTGTGGCATTCACAGCTATGACAACCTTGGGTCATGTATTTGATCACTCATACTTTATATTATGTAGAGACGCTAGATAATGATATACCATCCAAACTTGGAGTTATTTCCCTCCAAGTGCTGATCTATTGAGTAGTGTTAAGTTTACCATGCTGTCCTCTGCTCTCTACAATCTCATTTGGGCAGAAAATATGGACCTCTGTGCTTCTCTTGTGTGTTTAATAAATTATCGTTCATGGATTTATAGATTAGATAAGTATATGTGGATCAAACTTTGCTATAGAGACATATTTTGGGATTTAGAGATTAAAAGAACTGCTTGTAAAGATATGTGACATTAATATGAACACTGGCAGTTTAAAACCACATACCCATCTATTATTTTAATAAAGAGAAAGACATTTTAGTTCTAAGTTCAAGTTCAATTCTCAGTTCTTAGGAAGTACAAAATAATTTATAGAAGTGGAACTTGATTGCCGTGGCCCCTGCAGGTGAGCATACCAGAGGACAGTGGGTAGCAGAACAGAGGATGCTCTGACATGTAAGAAGGTCAACTTGGTCTACCTAATTAGGATTGCATTATGCTTTGTTTGCTGCAGGGTAAAGAAATAAATATGTAAACTGTGTAATATAGGCCTCTTTCTCTGCTAAATTATTCATCATTTCACATACAGATGGGAAAGTCCCTCCAGTTTGATTTGGAAGATTTTGAATTTTCTCAATATGCATTCAGAAAAAATTTGCCTATTTTCCCAAGGATGGCTCAGGCCTACTGGTTTTTGTATTATCCCCTTGGAATTGTAGCTTGGATTTCACATGCTGTGAACCCTTTCCACAGCACCAGCTATGGAAGAGAGCCTCTTGGAAATCAAATGAACTATTTCAAACAAGCATACCCAGGCACAAGAGAGGCTCTTAGACTTGGAAGGAGTACAGCCACCACATCCATCACTTTCAGTCAGGAAAATTCACAGAAAAGATACTTTTATGAAGCGACTTTTTGGCCATGTGGTCTGGGAAAGTATCTCCCAGCAATCGATGAGCCTTCAATTAATTACATTTAATTAATTAAATCAATGAGGCTTTAATTAATTAATTAAAGAACATATGCACATATACCAAGAAACTCAAAGTGCCTGGTGTACTGAATACTAACCATGCATGCACAGAACCTTGTGAGACAAAGAAGAAAGCTTGGATGAAACAATGCATGATTTGTAAGAATACTGGATATTATGAGGCATACAGCCTTGTACACCAAACAAAGTAACTGGTTAATTTCAGCTGGGATTGTTAGTGTATTTCACAAACCCCTCTACTGCAAGCAGCTATGCAGCCATTTCGAGAAATGGTTTTAGGAACTTGGCAGACAGGTCTAGATTTGGCCCAAATATCAAGAAATAGGAAATTCTGATTATTAGTTTCTTTGATTCACAGACTGCTAACCTATTATTCCAATGTGTACAATATTATTTGCTATCTGATTTTCAGTGTACACAATAGAATGCTCATCTGGGCTCCCCTTGTTTGACTGGAGAAATTGTGGTTAAAAATGAATTAAGCACATTTTCAATAAGTTCTATTACATTCCGTCATCGAGTAACATATCATGGCTGGCATGAGCAATAAGGGACTAGCCTGAAAGCTGGTGTATTATAAATGATTTATTGGTCTAATAAACAGACTGAAATTATCCACCTCCTTCCCTTCCCCCTCGCCCGAAGGACCAATACTGCTACTGTACAAACATTTTCTACTTCCCATTATGTAATGTTACAGGGAAGAAAAACAAGTATATGAGACCCTTGAGATTCTCTATGACTGACGAATCCCCCTCCCCCGCCCACCTCCACCCTGACTTTCAAACAATAGCTTTTGAAACCAAGGCAAAGATGGTTTGGGCAGATTGCAGCAGAGACAGATTGCTGTCTTCCCTGTCACAGAGACATTTTGCAGCTATTTACGTTTCAAGGAAGCCCTTGCTTTCATGAGTCATCACAGAAGTCCCACTGATTCCACCACATTTTCTCACCTGACATTTCTTCGCTTTTGTGGCAGGTCTGCCTATCAGTTCTTTCTGTGCTAACTGGACGGGTGTGTGTGTGTGTGTGCTGGAGAAAGGCCTCTCTCAGCCTTGCAAGAAACCAGTGACAAAAATCTCTCTCCACCACAGAACATTCTTCACTCTGTCATTTGGTGCACAGCTGTGGTGCTTCTCAGTTCATGATCTGCTCCTCTGTAATTATAGGACTGGCACATTTGTGGTGCTACTAATAGGAAGGAGAGAAGCTGCTTTGTCAGCCTAACACCCTAGACTTTAAATATATTTGGATGACATTGAGTTCCATTCATTTCCATGGAAGTGGGCTTTTGAAGGAGGTGTCAGAAGGAGGGCCACACATAATATTCTCCAATGTTGACATTTGCTTTAGAAAGTAGCAATTTTGATGCAACCAAGCCAATTAAAGGGTGGAGGACCACAACACCTTGCCAAGATCCTATTTTGTATTTGTTTCTGTCCTTTTATTTCCCTCATCACTGCTACTGCTTGGCACTATTTTTGTTTGTCTTTTTAGCTCTCATGACCCTTAGTGTCATTTTTCAAATCACCACCTGGTAACATCATCATATCAAACACAGCATCATGATGGTCATCAACAAAATAATGTGAATCTCTACCGCCAATAGGATTAAATGGCAATGACAGCAAATGATACTGTGGAGGCAAAAAAGAGAAAATGACTCTGACAAGAATAGTACAGAAAAAAAACAAATATGTTCCCAAATGGTGCCAAAAAGATTGCTGCAAACAGGAGGCTCTTTTCAACACTCACAAGAAAAAGAACATGAAACATGGTAAGCTGTTTCATCTCAGCATTTCTGAAAATCGACTTCACACTCCAGATAAGGACTTGGTATTTTTCTCATCTGTTTTTCCTACCTTTTACAGACAAGCTTCTTTCTATGAAACCTTTGAACTCGGACAACATTTGAAGCTCCAGCAACAGTCAAGGATACCATGCAAGGATTTCATTTCCAGTGCAGATGTGCCTAGTACAATTCTGATTTGGCATGACTTGAATTTGCCCAGGGACATGCAGTTTTTATGAACACCTGCACAGCAAATTAATATATTAGATGTTCTGAAACACATCTCTGTTCCCAGATCTCCAGCTCTTTACATTTTCCATCTAGAAAGTGATATTTGCACTAATGCAAGATGAAGTAAGCCCATGCTGTCACTTCAGGTAATGATGTTTAGAGAGCAAGCAGTTACCATAACTTCAGATGTTTAAAGGGAGCACTTGGGATTCTATACACAAGTAAAATACTCCTCTTCCAAGTAATGCTTCATGTAAACTTGTCAGGAGCAGGCATGTACGCAGTTCCTCAAGCTAATCTCAGTACAAGCAGCTAGTATGATCTGTGCAGTAATGGAAAGGGTACACTCCGTCTCCTAGTGCTTCATGGCACTAATCCAAACTGGGACACTATGTGTCTGTTATTCTGCTTAAAAAGACACTGGGATAGAGTTCCCAGGTCCCTCCTAGCAACTGGTGTGTGGGAGGGTGGACTTACAGGGAGCAGGAGGAAGGCCCAGCTGACATTGTAGTGATGTGTCTGATGTGACCCAGAAATTACATAATCACACAGCAACACTGTGGTGATGTTCTGGTACTTGGACAAAAACTCTATGGTAAATCTGAGTTTTCACCAAATATCAGTGTTGGCCCGATGTCACCAACATGATGACATCACTTCTGGGTCATGTCTGAAGTAATGAAGACACATTGCTGCAACATTGACTGGGCCTTGCTCTTTTTCTGGGTAAGTCCATCCCCCACTGGCCAGCTGCTGGGTAGTGGGGTGGCAAGGCCTGGTAGTGAGGGATCTGCACCTCCACCAGGGGGTCTGGCGACTAATGTTCCTTCTAAGCTGTAGAGTCTTGTGAGCAAAAATTCTACTTTGCAAGCTATTGGTATTAAAGTTGTGCGCTTTTGGCATTACAGTTGTGAGCTACTGCATAAATTAGTGTAGACTGGAGTCATCCTTCCTGAGCTAAGACAAAAATGTGTGAGGTGGAGGCTAAAAATCTGTGAGCTAGCTACACTAACAGCTTAGAAGGAACACTACACTGGGAAGATCCAGTCATGGATCTTCTAGCATCTTGTCAGTTTTCACCCTTTGAGGGATACTTTCAAGAGACTTATAGCAGATCTAACTTTTAAGATCTGTCATAAGAACTTAACTACTATGGCAACCCTAGAGCAATATCAATTCAATATCACAGTAATCCAAGTCTATGCCCCAACCACTGATGCAGAAGAGGCTGAAGTGGACCAGTTCTATGAAGATCTACAACAACTTATAGAATTAATACCAAAAAAAGATGTCCTCCTCATCACAGGGGACTGGAATGCCAAAGTAGGAAGTCAAAAGGTAACTGGAACAACTGACAAATTTGGCCTTGGAGAACAAAATGAAGCCGGGCAAAGGCTGATAGAGTTTGTCAAGAGAACAAGTTACTCTTCCAACAACCTAAAAGGCGACTTTACACGTGGACATCACCTGATGGGCAACACAGAAATCAGATTTATTATATACTCTGCAGTCAAAGATGGAGAAACTCCTTACAGTCAGCAAAAACAAGACCCGGAGCTGACTGCGGCTCAGATCATGAGCTACTCATCACAAAATTCAGGCTTAAACTGAAGAAAACTGGGGAAGCCATTAGGCCATTCAGGTTTGACCTTGATCACATCCCTTATGAATATACAGTGAAGAATAGGTTTAAGGAACTAGAGTTGATAGACAGAGTGCCTGAAGAACTATGGATGGAGGTTCACGACATTGTACAGAAGGCAGCAATCAGCACCATCCCAAAGAAAAAGAAATGCAAGAAAGCAAAGTGGCTGTCTTATGAGGCTTTACAAATAGCTGAGGAAAAAAGGAAAGCAAAAGGCAAAAGTGAAAAGGAAAGATTCACCCAACTGAATGCAGATTTCCAGAGAACAGCAAGGAGAGACAAGGAGGCCTTCCTGAAGGAACAATGCAAGGCAATAGAGGAAAATAATAGAATGGAAAGGACAAGAGATCTCTTCAAGAAAATTGGACAAATCAAGGGAACGTTTCATGCAAAGATGGCCATGATAAAGGACAAAAACGGTAGGAACCTAACAGAAGCGGAAGAGATCAGAAAGAGATGGCAAGAAGAATTAAGGAGGTTTTTTGAAGAAAATAGAGGTTTTGGGGATACAGAATAAAAGAAGAACCGTTATGGATTACAAATTAATATCTTGGAATGTAAATGGACTAAATTCACCGCAAAAAAGAAAGGCTACATTTCATTGGATCAAGAAACAAAAATGTTGTATAGGAACATATGAAGCTGCCTTATACTGAATCAGACCCTTGGTCCATCAAAGTCAGTATTGTCTATTCAGACTGACTTGTAATTTGTTTACAAGAAGTACATATCAAACAAGTGGATTATAAATTTTTGTGGAATAAACAATTGGGTAAAGAATTTTTTTCATTGGCTAAGGAGAAAAAAAGGGGAGTGATCTACATTAAACAAGAATTAGATCCAAAATTGATTTTTAAAGATAGTGATGGAAGATATTTAGCTGTGGAAGTGATGTTGAATGACAAAAAGACGTTGTTATTGGGACTCTATGCCCCAAATGGGGCAAAGGACTCTTTTTAAAAAGATATTGTTAAACTGCGCCTTGCCAGAGGCTGAGCACATTTCAGATAGCTCTGAGAGAGAGCAGAGAATAACTGGTATAAGGGTGAACAGCTGGGGAAGTTGCTGAGAATTTCTGAGTTTGTGTGACTGCTGAAAATTCTGAGTTTGTGGTTTACTGGAGAACTGCTGTTTGTTTGGTTTAGTGGGCTAAAGGTGAAGGTGATTGTTGCTGATTGATTAGGAGTGGCTGTGTTCCTCACCCCTTTGCATTGTTAAGCTGCGCCTTGCCAGAGGCGTGAGCCTTTGGCACGAGCCGAAGGGCGAGAGCTAAAGGAATCTTGGCCTGTGGTTCTTCACCTGGAGGCTGTGTAAGGACCAGGAATCCAGATCCCTATTTTCCTTGTGTTCCTAATAAGGTAAGTTGACCCTCCAGAAGGGGAGCCACATAAACAAACAGGATTTAAAGGGGACAGCATTTTTTTTTTAAAAAAAAGCTATCATGAAGGTAGAATGCCAGCAGGGAGGTGGGGGCTTTCCAGTGTTTTGCACTGTCACATCTATGACTATCTGCCCACCGGACAGAAGTCTTGGGTGTGTGCTCGATGCAAGGTGCTCCTGTCTTCAGAGAACAAGTTTGTACCCTTGAGGCCGAGGTGACTTACCTGGAGAAGCAGAGACAGTCAGTTAGGCACTCGGAGAAGACTCTCGGGGACGTATTAGATGAGCTCCGCTCTGAACGTGGCAGCCCCGTTGCTGCCAGGGAGCATGAGGGTTGAGAGGGAACAGGGCACTGTGCTGAGAATTAGGGAAATGTGCCCTCAGAAGGGACCTCTTCTTCAGTTGGTGAGTGGGAATCCATTCGCACCAAGGAACCATCCCTGGGCAGGGAGAGACGGGGGGTCTTGGTAGTTGGTGATTCAATCCTTAGGCAAGTAGACAGCTGCGTACTGACCGTATGATGACTAGCCTGCCTGGTGCGAAGGTAGCGAACATTATGCGTGTAGTAGATAGGCTGATAGTGCTGGGGAGGAGCCAGTGGTCGTGGTGCATGTTGGCACCAACGATATGAGGAAATGCAGTCGTGAGGTCCTGGAGGAAAAATGTCGCCTGCTAGGTGGGAGACTTAAGGCCAGGACTTCCATGTCAGCCTTCTCAGAAGTGCTACCTGTTCCACGTGCAGGGCAGGAGAGACAGGCACAAATTAGAAGTCTCAATGTGTGGATGAGATGATGGTGTAGGGAGGAAGGGTTTAAGTTTGTTAGGCACTGGGATGCTTTCTGGAACAAGCGGGAGCTGTACAAAAGGGACGGTCTCCACTTGTCCCCAGATGGAACCAAGCTGCTGGCGCTTAAAATCAAAAAGGTGGCAGAGAAGTTTTTAAACTAAATCTTGGGAGAAAGCCGACAGGAGATGAAATGTTTCTGGTTCTGGAGTACTCATCTCAAAGAGATGAAGGGTTAGCTGTTACTTTTCTACCAGGTAATGGATCAGAGTTGTCCACTGAGATGGTGACAAACAGTATGGACTGTCTGCCAAAGTCTCGAGGCGGCAGAAGGAAGGTTGCAGGCCTACCTTGCCTGGGAAATTATAGATGTTTGTATGCAAATGCTAGAAGTGTTCGAAGTAAAATTGGTGAGGTGGAATTTTTAGTGTTGGGAGAAACACTATATATAGCATTGGAAACACTATATATAGCATTTAGTGTTGGGAGAAACACTATATATAGCATTGGAGAAAGTCCAGAGAAGGGCAACTAGAATGATTAAACGGCTGGAGCACTTTCCCTATGAAGAAAGGTTGAAACGCTTGGGACTCTTTAGCTTGGAGAAACGTCGACTGCGGGGTGACATGATAGAGGTTTACAAGATAATGCATGGGATGGAGAAAGTAGAGAAAGAAGTACTTTTCTCCCTTTCTCACAATACAAGAACTCGTGGGCATTCGATGAAATTGCTGAGCAGAAAGGTTAAAACGGATAAAAGGAAGTACTTCTTCACCCAAAGGGTGATTAACATGTGGAATTCACTGCCACAGGAGGTGGTGGCGGCCACAAGTATAGCCACCTTCAAGAGGGGTTTAGATAAAAATATGGAGCACAGGTCCATCAGTGGCTATTAGCCACAGTGTATGTGTGTATATAAAAAAAATTTTTTTTGCCACTGTGTGACACAGAGTGTTGGACTTGATGGGCCGTTGGCCTGATCCAACATGGCTTCTCTTATGTTCTTACGTTCTTAAAACATAGACGTGGGAATTTCAGAAACTTGGTGGAATGAGGAGAATCAGTGGGACACGGTGATTCCTGGATATAAGCTATAGCAGAAGGATAGGGAGGGAAGGGTTGGAGATGGGGTGGATCTGTATGTCAGAGAGGGTTTACGGTCCGGTAAGACTGCATTCAGAGAATTAGATTCCCTTCTAGAAATGCTTTGGGTTGAAATAGAGGGCCCAAAATGAAATCTAACTATGGGAGTTTGTTATCGCACACCAAATCAAAAGATAGAGGACGATTATAATATGATGGAAGGATTAAAGATAGTGGCTAAACGTAAAAATTTTTTCGTAATAGGTGATTTTAACTACCCGCAGATTGATTGGGTCAATATGTGTTCTGGTCGAGAGAAAGAGATTGAGTTTCGTGATGCTCTCAATGACTGTGCTATGGAGCAGATGGCCACAGAACCTACCAGAGGTGGGGCGATCCTAGATTTGGTCCTAAGTAATGCCCAAGACTTGGTGAGGGATGTAAAAGTGATAGCACCGCTTGGGAGCAGTGACCACAACGTTATTGATTTCACCATTTGTATAAATAGGGAGTTGCCCCAAAAGACCAGCACAACCACATTTAACTTTATAAGGGGTAAATTCTCTGAGATGAGGAGGCATGTGAAAAGGAAACTGAAAGGAAAGGTAAATACAGTCCAAACCCTTGTGGAAGCTTGGAGGCTATTTAAAACTACAATCCTAGAAGCTCAGTTAAAATATATACCACAAGTTAGGAAAGGCACAAACAGGTATAAGAAAAGGCCTGCATGGTTAACAAACAAAGTAATGGAAGCTGTAAAAAGTAAGAAGGACTCCTTTAAGCAGTGGAAAGCTAGTCCAAGTGATATTAATAAAAGGGAACAAAGGCTATGGCAGATCAAATGCAAGACTGTGAACAGGCAGGCAAAAAGGGACTATGAGGACCATATTGCAAAAAACATAAAGACCAACAATAAAAATTTCTTCAAATATATTAGAAGCAAGAAACCAGCCAGGGAGGCAGTGGGGCTCTTAGATGACCAAGGGGTAAAAGGATTACTGAAGGAGGATAGGGAAATGGCTGAGAAGCTGAATGCATTTTTTGCCTCCGTCTTCACTGTGGAAGATGAAAATTGTTTGCCCGCTCCAGAACCACTAATTTTGGAGGGGTGTTGAAAGACCTGAGTCAGATTGAGGTGATAAGAGAGGAGGTCCTACAACTGATAGACAAATGAAAAACTAATAAGTCACCAGGTCTGGATGGCATACATCCAAGAGTTCTGAAAGAACTCAAAATTGAACTTGTGGATCTTCTGACAAAAATATGTAATCTTTTCTTGATATCTGCCTCCGTTCCTGAGGACTGGAAGGTAGCAAATGTCACCCCCATCTTTAAAAAGGGTTCCAGAGGAGATCCGGGTAACTACAGGCCAGTCAGTCTGACTTCAATACCAGGAAAGTTGGTAGAAACCATTATCAAGGACAGAATGAGTAGGCACGTTGATGAAAACGAGTTATTGAGGAAGACTCACCATGGGTTCTGTAAGGGAAGATCTTGCCTCACTAACCTGTTACATTTCTTTGAGAGGGTGAACAAACATGTGGACAAAGCATTGGAGAAAGTCCAGAGAAGGGCAACTAGAATGGTTAAAGAGCTAGAACTAGAATGATTAAAGGGCTGGAGCACTTTCCCTATGAAGAAAGGTTAAAACACTTGGGACTCTTTAGCTTGGAGAAACGTTGACTGCGGGGTGACATGATAGAGGTTTACAAGATAATGCATGGGATGGAGAAAGTAGAGAAAGAAGTACTTTTCTCCCTTTCTCACAATACAAGAACTCGTGGGCATTCGATGAAATTGCTGAGCAGACAGGTTAAAACGGATAAAAGGAAGTACTTCTTCACCCAAAGGGTGATTAGCATGTGGAATTCACTGCCACAGGAGGTGGTGGCGGCCACAAGTATAGCCATCTTCAAGAAGGGTTTAGATAAAAATATGGAGCAGAGGTCCATCAGTGGCTATTAGCCACAGTGTATGTGTGTATATAAAATTTTTTGCCACTGTGTGACACAGAGTGTTGGACTTGATGGGCCGTTGGTCTGATCCAACATGGCTTCTCTTATGTTCTTATGAGACCCGATAGATATTGTTACCTTGACTTCCAGAAAGCTTTTGATAAAGTTCCTCATCAAAGGCTCCTTAGTAAGCTCGAGAGTCATGGAGTAAAAGGACAGGTCCTCTTGTGGATCAAAAACTGGCTAATTAATAGGAAGAAGAGAGTGAGTATAAATGGGCAGTCTTCTCAGTGGAAGACGGTAAGCAGTGGGGTGCCGCAGGGCTCAGTACTGGGTCCCATGCTCTTTAACTAATTCATAAAAGATTTGGAGTTGGGAGTGAGCACTGAAGTGGCCAAGTTTGCAGATGACACTAAATTGTTCAGGGTGGTGAGAACCAGAGAGGATTGTGAGGAACTCCAAAGGGATCTGTTGAGGCTGCGTGAGTGGGCGTCAACATGGCAAATGAGGTTTAATGTGGCCAAGTGCAAAGTAATGCACATTGGGGCCAAGAATCCCACCTACAAATACAAGTTGATGGGTTGTGAACTGGCAGAGACTGACCAAGAGAGATATTGGGGCCGTGGTAGATAACTCACTGAAAATGTCAAGACAGTGTGTGATTGCAATAAAAAAGGCCAACGCCATGCTCGGAATTATTAGGAAGGGAATTGAAAACAAATCAGCCAGGGACTTTCGGGATTTGTAGAATGCTGAGCTGACCTGCCTCTCTAAGGGGGGCAGACTGGAGCTTCTGTTCGGGGTAGTAAAGGGCAAATTTTTGCCTTCTGCCTACTTTTCTCAATGAGAGATTAGTCGAAGATTTGCACAGGAAACTTTGAGGTTTACCTTCGCTAAAAGGGAGTCCCAGTGGGGATTCCTTTGAGGCTTTGAGGGATTCCTGGAGAAGAGTTGCATATTCATCATCTGCAGAAGCTTACAGAGTCATTTATTTGACATAAGCATGACAAGATCCTAATCTTCTTTGAGACTGCTAAACATCTGATGCTGTACAAGACCAGTGTTGATCTGGATAACCTTAGAAAAAGGTACTGATTGTTATCTACCATTCTTGGACTACTTTAAAGCAAACAAAATAATATTAGAAGGTGGGAAAGAGAAAGTTTGATAGCTTGGAAGAAGAAGAGGAGAAGGGGTGAATTTGGGACTTTGTTAAATTAAGGACAGGGTTAAAAATTGGAAAGGAATTTATTGTTTTGTGTACCTGCCGTCATGGAGTGAAAGCACTATCGTCAGAGATCTGCAGTTTCTATAGTCAACACAGGAAATACGTCAAGTATCGTGAGACTTTGTTACCAGTGAGAACGTGACTTGAGGCAAGCAAAGCAGGAAGTAAATAAAGAGGAAGTGGACCTACACTAGGATTGTATTACCATAAAAAAGTATCGGCGGCCATTACAGGGAAGCTAAATTTTTAAAAAATTAATATCTGAGCCTGGGAAGGTCGGGGGACAGCGAAATTAGGCTCATTTGAAAGGGAAAGTTCTAATCTATCAAACCTGATATCAAACCTGATAGGAGCTGTGTAAATTTTATGAAGAGAATAAAGAATTTGCACCACGATGGATTATAAATTATTATCTTGGAATGTAAATGGACTAAATTCACCACAAAAAAGAAAGGCAATATTTCATTGGATTAAAAAACAAAACTGTCATATAATTTGCTTACAAGAAGTTCATATTAAACAAAAGGATTATAAATTGTTATGGAATAAACAATTTGGACTGGATTTTTTTTCATTGGCTGAACAGAAGAAAAGGTGTGTGATTTTTTATATTAAACAAGAATTGGACCCAAAAATAATATTTAAAGATAAAGATGGAAGATTTGTGGCAGTAGAAGTAATAATAAATGCGAAAAAAAACTTATTATTGGGACTGTATGCACCAAATGGTGCAAAAGAGGTTTTTTAAAAAAGATATTATAAAACAACTTGATGAAGTGACCTACGGCCAGGTCATGATTATGGGAGACTTTAATGGAACTATTCAGAATACATTGGCAGATCTGGGGGAAAAAATAACAATAAAGAAGGAAAATTGCTAAAATCCTTCTTTGAACTGGTTAAACAAGAAAACTTATTACTAAAATTGTGGTTGAGGGAAGAGAGATGGTAGATCAAGAAGGAATAAAGAGAGAATTTTTCAAGTACTATGCCAAATTATTTAAAGGTGTTAAAGTAAAGAAGGAAAGGATGGAAGTGTATTTGCAAAAGATTAAAAAAGCACCCTTAACTGAATATATGAAAAAAAAAATTAAATGATCCAATTGAAAAAATAGAAATTGAAGCAGCAATTAATGCAATGAAAATTGAAAAAGCACCTGGGCCAGATGGATATACAGCAAATTTTTTAAAATTTTTAAAGAAGAATTAGTACCGAAACTTCAAAAATTGATGAATATAATAAGAATAAAAGGGAAAATACCAAATACATGGAAGGAAGCTGTAATTTCTTTGATTCCTAAGGAACATAGAGATGTCACGAATGTAAAGAACTATAGACCAATTTCATTACTAAATAATGACTATAAGATATATACAAGAATTTTGGCAGAACGACTTAAACAATATTTGATAAATTTCATAAAGGAAGACCAAGCGGGATTTCTTCCTAAAAGGCAAATAAGAGACAACATTAGAACTGTTGTAAATATTGTAGAATATTATGAAAGACATCCAGAGAAGGAAGTTGCATTATTCTTTGAAGATGCAGAGAAAGCTTTTGACAATTTGAACTGGGACTTTATGTTTGCAGTAATGGAGAAAATAGAGTTGGGGGAAAACTTTATAAGAATGATAAAGGCAATATATACTGAACAATGTGCAAGGTTATGTATAAATGCAGATCTTACAGATGAAATGATAATCAGCAAAGGTACAAGACAAGGTTGTCCGCTTTCACCTTTGTTGTTTATAATGACTCTTGAAATGTTATTGATGCAAATATAAGATGATAAAGAAATAGAAGGGTTGAGAGTTAAAGGATTTATTTACAAATATAGAGCATTTGCAAATCATATAATGTTTATAAATGAAAATCCTACACAAGTAACACCTTTGTTGTTAGCTAAAATACAAGAATATGGAGAACTGGTGGGATTTTATGTTAATAAAGAAAAATCAAAATTTTTATGTAAAAATAAGCAAGTAAATAAACAAAAGGAGTTGCAGAGACTAACAGGATGTGAAGTTACCTGTAAAGTAAAATATTTGGGTGTGGAAATAACAATGAAGAATATTGACCTGTTCAAAAATAACTATGAAAAGCGTTCATAATTCAAATTGACCTGTTCAATATTGACCTGTTCAAAAATAACTATGAAAAGCGTAAAATGGATGAAGATATGATAAAATGGAATAAGCTTAACTTGTCATTGCTTGGAAGAAGAGCTGCAATTAAGATGAATATTTTGCCGAGAGTAATGTATTTGTTTCAAACTATGTCGACTGTGAAAGACAGTAAACAATTTAAAAAATGCCAAAGGAAGATTTTGAAATTTGTATGGGCTGGGAAGAAACCAAGGATTACAATGAAAGTTTTAGTAGATGCTAAAGAAAGAGGAGGATTCCAATTATCAGATTTAAGATTATATCATGAAGCAGTTTGTTTAAAAGCAGTGTGGATAAAAGATTGGGTGACGCTGTTGAATAAAAAACTTCTAGTGTTGGAAGGTCATGGAAATAAATTTGGCTGGCAAGCTTATATGTATTATGGGAAGAAAAAGGGATAGTTTTTTCTCTCACCATTATATAAGAAATAATTTGTTGAATACCTGGATGAAATATAAGAAATATGGTGATGAAAGAAAACCATTATGGATAGTGCCAGCAGAAGTGATAAAAATAACAGCTGAGACAGGTGAGGAAAAATGGCTGTCATACAATCAACTATTAAAAATACAAAGTGGCAAAATAGAATTGAAAACTGCTGTGGAGTTGAATAACAAATACGATTGGTTTCAGATGCAACAAATAAAGAGTTTGGTGGAAAATGATATTAAAACTGAAGGAATAAGACGAGAGCAAACAGAAATGGAAAAAGTTCTGCTTGGAGATAACGAAAAATTAATTTCAAAAACTTATAAGCTACTTTTAAAATGGTCTACAGAAGATGAAGTAGTGAAATCTCTAAATGGACAATAAATGTAAATAAAGAAATACAGATGGATACATCGGAATATTTATGGAAGAACTCTATGAAACTTTCAACATGTCAGAGTATTAAAGAGAACTGTTTTAAAATGATGTATAGATGGTATGTGACTCCTAAAAAATTGGCAAAGATGAATAACAAGATGCCAGACAGATGCTGGAAATGCAAAAAACATGAAGGTTCTTTCTACCATATGTGGTGGACTTGTGAAAAGCGAAAAAGTATTGGCAGATGATCCAACAAGAAATTTCTAGGATCTTGGGATATGAATTCAAGAAAGCTGCAGAGACTTTTCTGTTGGGATTACAAATGGAAAAATTTCCAAAAGAAGATAGAACTATAATTTGGTACTTGCTTTCAGCTGCTAGGACACTATATGTGCAGTTATGGAAGCAAGAAAAAATACCAGAAAAATGGGATTGGATTGTAAAAGTTATGACATGGAGTGAGATGGACGAATTAACAAGAACTCTAAGAGACTATGATTTAGAAGATTTTAAAAGGGAGTGGAAAAAATTTAGAAGTTATGTAGAAGACGAGTGGAAAGCAAAAGGACTTTGGACAATTTTTGATAATGATTAAACTTTAGAAGAAAGAAGAATATTAATTTTAGTTCTTAGTAATTAAGGGTAGCTTTTAATGTTAGTATTTTGAGTAAATAACACTGGCGTGTCACTATTATATGTAAAGAGACAGCTTATAGCACGTGCTGCAGAACTGAAAGTAGATCTGAAGGCTTAGATGATCTACATGACAGCAGGTGGCTGGCTGCCAGAAGGATTGCATCAGCCAGCAGAGTCAGCATGACACAGCAAGTTGCTGATTGGCTGTCCCATGTATAAATGTACAGAGCAACTGTGGTGATTGTGGGTTAATGGAGTTGGAGTGCAGCGGAGCATATTGTCAGTCAGAAGAGTGAGTGGTGTTGTAAATAAATGTATATAGTGGTTTTACAGCTACTGTGTACAGCCTTCATTCTTGCGTCGCTAAGAATTACCCTCTTGGTCCCTAAGCGCATCGACATGGCGGGGGGGGTCAAGTAAAGGGGGGAGGGGTGATTAGAAAGAAGCATATGGGATAGATGCAAAGAAGTTATTAATGGAAATTGTTACCATATGTTATCAATAAAAACTGTTTAAAACTAGAAGTGGACTGAAAGTGCATTATTCAATAGGTGTGAAACTGCCATAATGGCACTTTCACACTTCTTGAATAATGCCATGATAATGAATAACATGGCAGTAAATGGAATAATGCCATAGAAAAATCGGTTGCAAAGTGCACTGGAGGCAAATTGAAAGTGCATTATTCAGTGGGTATGGAACTGCCATAATGGCACTTTCACACCTCTTGAATAATGTCATGATAATGTATAACATGACATGATAATTGAATAATGCCACAGAAAAATCGATTGCAAAGTAGACTAAAAGCTCCTTGAATTGAAAGTGCATTATTCCATTATGACGCTTTCACATTCATTGAATAATGCACTTTTGGCCTGGTTCTAGTGCACTTTGCAAATGGTTTTTATTGAGTGCAATGGCAATATCCACTTGAAAACAATGGCTCAGGTGCACTGAAAGGGCATTATTCAGTGTGTATGAAATTGCAAGTAGGGGAGATGGGAGATTAAATATTGTGCTAGCTTGGTAATAAACAATTACGTTTCCTTTTTTAAAAAAATGTACACAAATAGAATCTACAGCCTAGTACTTGAATTAGCTTGCCTGGAAGAAGCACAAGCCGGAATTAAGATTGCCGGGAAAAACATCAACAACCTCAGATATGCAGATGACACTACTCTAATAGCAGAAAATGAGGAGGACCTAAAGAACCTCTTGTTGAGGGTGAAAGAGGAGAGCACAAAAGTAGGCTTGAAACTCAACGTCAAAAACTAAGATCATGGCATTTGGCCCCATCAAACCTTGGCAAATAGAAGGGGAAGACATGGAAGTAGTGACAGACTTCACATTTCTGGGATCCAAGATCACTGTAGATGGTGACTGTAGCTATGAAATTAAAAGACGTTTGCTCCTTGGGAGGACAGCTGTGGCAAACCTGGGCAGTATAATAAAAAGTAGAGACATCACCCTGCCAACAAAAGTCCGTATAGTTAAAGCGATGATTTTCCAAGTAGTAATGTATGGCTGTGAGAGCTGGACCATAAGGAAGGCCGAGTGCAGAAGAATAGATGTTTTTGAGATGTGGTGCTGGAGAAGAATCTTGAGAGTCTCTTGGACTGCAAGAAGATCAAATCAGTCAGTCCTAAGGGAAATCAACCCAGACTGTTCACTGGAAGGTCAGATGCTGAAGCTGAAGCTCAAATACTTTGGCCACCAAATGAGAAGGGAGTACTCCCTGGAGAAGATCCTGATGCTAGGAAAGACAGAAGGCAAAAGAAGAAGGGGATGGCCAAAGATGAGATGGCTGGACAGTGTTACTGATGTAACAAACATGAATTTGAGCAGACTTCGGAGGATGGTGGAAGACAGGAGGGCCTAGCATGACTTTGCCCATGGAGTCGCAGAGTCAGACTTGACTGTGCAACTGAACAACAACAAAAGAGCAAGGTGAGATAGAAACAGTGGCAGCTAGCCATGTCTACATTGTTAAAAATGACACCAGCAAGTCCAGAAGCTTAAGAACTAATGAACTCAGCCAGGAAGAAAACAACAGCCCTCAAACTGCTTAACTATTGTGAGCTTAAGGATGAAACACATTCTATGACCTTTGTTTTTAGGCTATGGGTTGTTGCTGAAATGGCCTTGCTCAAAGTTGTTTGGTTTATTAACTGGGGTGGTTCAAATACAGTTTGGGGGAAGGTCAGAAACTAAGGCTTTTGTTAACAGGTAATAAAGGCCAATAACACAATTGTAGACAAGTCTGCAGTTATTTGCTAAGCACTCTTTTTTGAAAACAGGTATCCATAGTTAATTCCCCCCCCCCAATGATAAAATAGATAAATCCACCAGATTAATCTCCCCATGTAAAATCCAAACCAGATAAGGGACACAGGTGGTATCTGTTGTTGGCTGACCTAGCGAAAGAATATAATCAAACTAACACAAAATGTAGGCTACAAGAAACATTGTGAGAAGCACACCATGAGAAGCACACCCCAAGCACACATCTTCTATTGCAACCAGAGGGGATTGCAGGCATTGCATGCTTTTCTATGCCTTGCTTGAGGCCTTCATTCTCACAGGCTTAAGGCTTCAGACAGATCAACAGGCTGAGCAAGATTACCAGCCAGATGGTATGTGAGAGTCACTCTGTAGAGGCTATTGTTAGCAAGAAAAAGGAGACAAGGTCCAAGAGACAGGCCACAGATCAGAGTTAAACAGGCCATCTACCAGGCATACAGGAATAAAGGATGGGTCAGGCATTCAAATTCTTAGAAGGATGAAGAAGGGCAACAGATGTGCAGAACAAATGATCAGATCCTTGTAACTGGCTGCTAAAGCCGAAAAGCCGAAAAGACCAAGTTCTCAAATAATTCTGTTAAGCAGATGTGTACAAATATTGTACATTGTTTTAATGACTGCACTAAAAGTGGTGAGTTGATCACATAATAAAACTTTTATTTATTTGGACCAGAAGGTTCTACAGCACTGAATGGCATGCTGTTAACACCTGTAGGACACCTGATTCAGAAGATCTAGCTTCCAGTTTCTTAGATGAAACATCTGTCAGCAATGGAATATCTGGCACTCTCACATTGCTTCCAAACCAACAACACTTAAGAATCCTGCCACATACCACTGCCCAAACTGTCCTATCGGGGGGAGGGGTGTTTGCCTTATTATAGCTAATTGTTCAAGATTTCATTCTGTGTTTCTAATTTAGCTTTGGAGTGCTAAACTGAGTGTTTAGGAAGTACTTATGCTGATGCCTCGTAAGCATCTGATTTGCAGATTTTTGTGTTTCTGCACAGAAGCATTTCAGGCAATATGGAACCACACCATCTATTCAAGCACAATGTGATATTTCCCTTAGTGATATAGACAATATAAGTACTGCAAACAGATACATCTATTCAAATGCAATTTGTAGGGCTGTTGAAGCAGTACCCTCTCCCCTCTCGGCTTGGCTTCGCGAACGAAGATTTAAGAAGGGTGCAATAGTCCACGTCTGCTGCAGGCTCGCTGGTGGCTGACAAGACCAATGCGGGACAGGCAGGTCCGGCCACAGTGGCTGCAGGGAAAAGTCTGATTTAGGGTTGGTGCTGTAGCAGTGCGATTCTTCCTCAATCTCCTTTTGTCCTCAAGACCAGCTATGCGTGTGTTCTCAAAAGAAGAGACAGCCTGGTGGATGGTGTGCCTCCATGCTTTGCGATCTGAGGCTAGGTCAGACCACTGGTGATGGTTGATGCGACAGGTGCCAAGGGATTTCTTCAGGGAGTCCTTGTACCTCTTCTTTGGTGCCCCTCTATTTCGATGGCCGGTGGAGAGTTCGCCATACAGGGCAATCTTGGGAAGGCGGTGGTTTTCCATCCTAGAAATATGCCCTGCCCAGCGCAGCTGCGTCTTCAACAGCAGTGCCTCGATGCTGGTAACCTCCGCCCGCTTGAGAACTTCAGTGTTGGTCACAAAGTCACTCCAGTGGATGTTGAGGATGGTGCGAAGACAGCACTGATGAAAGCGCTCGAGGAGTCGCAGGTGATGACGGTATAAAACCCACGATTCGGAGCCGTAGATGAGGGTTGTCATCACAACCGCTTTGTAAACATTGATCTTTGTGCCTTTTTTCAGATGCTTGTTGCTCCACACTCTTTTGTGCAGTCGGCCAAATGCACGGTTTGCCTTTGCCAGCCTGTTGTCAATCTCCTTGTCGATCTTAGCATCTGAGGAGATGATGCACCCCAGGTAGCTGAACTGCTGGGCTGTCTTCAGAACTGATTCACCCACAGTGATGCAGGGAGGGTGATAATCTTCCTGGGGTGCAGGCTGGTGGAGAACTTCTGTCTTCTTCAGACTAACTTCTAGGCCGAATAGCTTGGCAGCCTCTGCAAAGCAGGACGTCATATGCTGCAGAGCTGATACCGAGTGGGAGACAAGTGCAGCATCATCAGCAAACAGTAGCTCTCGGATGAGTTTTTCCATTGTCTTGGAGTGGGCCTTTAGTCGCCTCAGGTTGAACAGGCTGCCATCGGTGCGATAGTGGATGTAGACACCATCGTCATCATCTAGATCTACTGCGGCTCTTTGAAGCATCATGCTAAAGAAGATCGTAAAGAGAGTTGGCGCGAGAACGCAGCCTTGCTTTACACCTGTGCCTATTGGGAAGGTCTCCGAGAGGTTGTTGCAGTGTCTGACTTGGCCTCGCTGGTCTTCGTGTAGCTGGATGATCATGCTGAGGAACTTTGGGGGACATCCTAAACGTTCCAAGATTTGCCACAGGCCTTTCCTGCTAACGGTATCGAAAGCTTTGGTAAGGTCGACAAAAGTCACATACAGAGCCTTGTTCTGTTCCCTGCATTTCTCTTGGAGCTGCATGAGAACAAATACCATGTCGGTGGTGCTCCTGTTAGCTCTGAAGCCGCACTGGCTTTCTGGGAGGAGTTCTTCTGCAATGGCGGGCACCAGTCTGTTCAGGAGTATTCTGGCAAGGATTTTGCCTGCGATGGAGAGCAGGGTTATCCCCCGGTAGTTGGAGCAGTCTGACTTTTCCCCTTTGTTCTTGTATAGGGTGATGATGATTGCATCGCGAAAGTCCTGTGGTAATTTGCCTTGTTCCCAGCAGGTGACAAGTACTTTGTGAAGTGAGCTATGTAGTACCGTGCCCCCATGCTTCCAGATCTCTGGTGGAATTCCATCAACTCCTGCTGCCTTGCCACTTTTCAGTTGCTTGATGGCTTTAACAGTCTCTTCTAGAGTGGGGATCTCATCCAACTCTGTTTTCACTGGTTGAAGTGGGGTGAGGTGAATTGCTGAATCTTGAACTACGTGGTTGGCACTGAAGAGAACCTGAAAATACTCCGACCACCGGTTCAATATGGATGCCTTGTCTGTGAGGAGCACTTGGCCGTCTGCACTACGCAAGGGACTCTGAGTCTGATATGATGGACCATATACTGCCTTCAGGGCTTCGTAGAACCCTCTTAAATCACCAGTGTCTGCACACAGCTGGGTTCTCTCAGCAAGCTTGGTCCACCACTCGTTCTGAATGTCTCGAAGCTTGCACTGGAGGTTCCTACATACAGCGCGAAAGGTTGCTTTTTTCCCAGGACAGGAGGGCTGAGCAAGATGTGCTTGGTAGGCAGATCTCTTTTTCGCCAGTAAATCTTGGATCTCTTGATTGTTCTCATCAAACCAGTCCTTGTTCTTCCTTGTGGAGAACCCGAGGACTTCTTCAGAGATCTGCAGGATGGTAGTTTTTAGGTGTTCCCAGAGTGCTTCTGGAGAAGGGTCTGTGGGGCAACTGGGGTCCTCAATTCTTGACTGGAGTTTTGCCTGGAAGGCAGCTTTAACTTCGGCTGACTGGAGACTGCAAACCTGAAACTTCCTCCGAGGGATACCTCCTCTCCTGGGTGTGGGTTTAAAGTGAAGACGGAGATTGCAGCGTACAAGACGATGATCCGTATGACATTCTGCACTGGGCATTACTCGGGTGTGTAAGACATCTTGAAGGTCTCTCTGGCGCACCAGAATGTAGTCGGTAAGGTGCCAGTGCTTGGACCGTGGGTGCATCCAGGTTGTCTTCAGACTGTTCTTCTGCTGGAAGATAGTGTTGGTGATGGTGAGCTGGTGCTCCATGCAGAATTCTAGCAGGAGGCGCCTGCTGTCATTGCAGTTGCCAATGCCGTGTTTGCCAAGTACTCCTTTCCAGACTTCCGAGTCTTTACCTACTCTGGCATTGAAGTCACCAAGGATGATCACCTTGTCCTCAATAGGGGTCTTCCGTACGAGGTTGTGTAGATCAGCATAGAACTTGTTCTTTTCTGCAGGATCTGCTTGAAGGGTTGGGGCATACACACTGAAGAGTGTTGCATGCTGCTTGTTTTGAAGTGGGAGGCGCATGGACATGATGCGATCTGAGTGACCTGTTGGCAGGTTTTTGAGTTTGGAGGCAATGGAGTTCCTGACCATGAAGCCAACGCCAGAAAGGCGGCTCTCAGCCTTTGATTTACCTGACCAGTAGAGGGTATAGCCAGCACCGTGTTCTTGAAGACTACCTTCCTCAGGGAAACGGACCTCACTGAGAGCTGCTATGTCGATATTCAACCTGAGAAGTTCGTGGGCAACTAGAGCAGAGCGTCGTTCAGGGCGACCACTGTCTACTGTGTCAAGCATGGTTCTGATGTTCCAACACGCAAGCTTTAGTCTTTGCACACTTTGTGAGGCAGGTGCATGCCTTTTCTTTGTTGTTATTTTTTGACCGCAAGTAAGGATGCCCGTTGACCGCGGCTAGCCAACTAGGGTGGAGGAGACGAGCTTTGTTTAGGCCACCTTTTCTAGGCCCCTCTCCGTGTGGAGCAAGCAGTGCTGTCCCTAGATAAGGCTGCTTGGTCGTTCAGGGTGCTGCCGAAAAATGCTTTCGTCTCCGGGTTAGCATCAGGCGACCAATACCCTGAACCGCCTACATGCAGGATCGGGACTGCGGCTTCCAGTGGCACCTTCCACCTGCCATTTCGCCCCTTGCCCATCGCTGCAGGACTTGATGCGTTGTGGGTTGTGTATGTGGATATGCCCTTCAGGCCTGCGCAGAGGAATTTTTTAGGTGAAGCCCAGTGTGCGCGGTATTGGCTCCACCCTTTCACCTTGGGGTCATCTGCCATGGCCCAGTAAGCCGGGACGCCGGCAGCGAGTCCTCCAGGTGGTAGGTGTTACATTAACGAGCTCTATCTGCCCGGGTTTGATGTTAGAGTTTTCCTTCTCTTAGGCTGGCGAGGTTGGTGGGCCCAGCCTGCCCATCCGGTTATACCGCCGGACAATTCGGTCGCACCATGACGTAGCAAACTCTGTGAAAAAACGGGGGGGACCAGCGAGAAGGTGTTGCTACGGATGCAGTAATGCAGGAGAGGCCATTGCAGTGACCATCTGCCAGGCATAGCCAGACAGTGACCACGCGGCATTCACTACACCGGGAGAGGAGAGGCTATGTATTGCGCATACACTTTCCCTGGGGGGGTAGGATACCCAGAGGGAGCCCCCCCCCCCACCACTGGAAATTAAAAGAGCAACTCAGACTATCCATAGCTATTATTTGGGGCCAGTTTCAGGTTTTTTGGTGGTGGGCCCTGGGCAGACAGTGCCCAGGGGCCCACATCTGATCACCACAAAGGCCTTCCTTCCTTCTTTCCTTTTCACCCCCTCTCTTGTGTGTCTCTCACCTGTCTGTACATCCTTTTTCTATTTGCAAACCCTTCCAGCGCCCATGCTCAGTTGCCTGCACACCCTCTCCCTGACAGCACTGGCCAGGGTCTGCAGCTGCCAGTGCCACCAGGAGTAACAGATCAATAAGGCTGCAGTTTATGGCAATTACCTTTCCCCTCTTTCAGGCCACATGTGATTATTCCTCAGAAGCAGTAATATCTCTGGCCTGCCTATAAATGGTAGAGCAATTATGGTTATAAGCAGCTATATGGTTCTTTGCACTAGAAATGCATGCCGAAAGCAAGTCTGCTTTAAACAACAGCAGAACCCAATAACCATAGGAAATGCTCTTAATTTTTTTTAATCATTTAAACTGGAATATTACTTGAGACTATTTCAATCTTGCCATTCTTGGAGATCAACTATGACCAATTCTCAAGACAGTGGACAGAGGTCATACAAGATTTAAGAGAAAGCATTGTTATTTGGTAAAAATAAAAAAAAATGCAATATTCCAGGTGGCTATACAAACTGGAGTGAAACTGAGATACAGAGATCCTCTTAAACTATTGTCACCATCCCAGTGGTCTGACTTTCTCAAGGAAAAGGAAGGTAGTAAATATTTCTTTGGATAAACATAAACAATACAGTATCCAAGTAAGGAACAAGTTAAGGTTGCAAGATCAAAATTCCCAAAGCAATGCACTTGAGCTGTAAGTGATTCATTCTGTGTACTGAGAATACAGCCTCATCCACAGTAGAAATCACTTAATATATTGCAGTGCTGTAAAATCCATCTAAGATGCCATTCTTTTCTTTTTTAAAACATTCTTCCTTTAGAGAGAGAAAAAAAAAAACCTTTCTCATTTTGCATATGTTTCCTGGAGAGAAATGGAAGTAAGATACAGAACTTACCAGAGCTAAATTTCGATGACCATCCATAAACTCTTGCACTCCAAAGGGATGATACCCCATAGCTTCCTGCTTTCAGGAGAAAAGAATGAAGAGCTCAATTTTGTCTTCATATAACCCCACAGCAGCCTTTCACTGATTTGATGTTTACAGTTGATCTAAGGCTATCCCACCTCAGGAAAAATGCAATCTGTTCCTTTCTGCTTTACCTTTTGACTAACTTGTAACAGATACAATCCACACTAACATAGAACTAAAGCACAGGAACAGATTTATAGAATCAGGTGGAGCAGGAGTCATTGGGTGTGCGTGTAGGGAGTAGGATTGCCAGCCTCCAGGTAGGGCCTGGAGATCTCCCGCTTTTACAACTGATCTCCAGCTGGCAGAGATTAGCTCCCCTGGAGAAAATAGCTGCTTTGCAAGGTGGAGTCTATGGCATTGTACCCTGCTGAGACCCTCCACTTCTTCTAGATCCACCCCCAAAGTTTCCAGGTATTTTGCAACCCAGACCTAGCAACCCTAGGGAGGAGGTATTTTTGAATTTTCTGCATTGTGCAGGGCATTGGACTAAATGACCCTGGAGGTCCCTTCCAACTCTATGATTCTATGAATTCTGATTATTTCACACTCCAGAATGAGTCAGTGTTACCCAGAGTTCAGAAAAGTCTGCAAGGAAGCCTTTTTGGAGGTGTTTTTCATTGTGTCTGTGTTTAGAAAAAGAGCATTATATGTTTGCCCTCTAGACATCCACCCACTTCAGGACTGTTCACTTTTACTGATAGTACTTAAGCATCAAGAGGAACTCCTAATCCTATTTTACAAGGTGAACAGCAATCAAACGTGGTATTGCAAAAACACTGAAAAGGACGCATGGTGCTTTCTCAGTGCCTAGAAGGATTTGCTGCCCACCAGAGCCTGACACTGTAGCTAATTAGTCTACGTTTTTGACAGCTAGAATCTTAATGCTCACAATCTTTTACATAACCTGTGTAATTTGAAATCCACTATAGCTGGTTTGGGAGGCCTGCAAAACTTACACACATTGGCTGTGATATTTTATATATGTTCATTATTGGTATTACAACAGAGCCCAAAGGCCCAATCAGCATCATGAGTTGGTCTTCCTGGGTGCCGTCGAAGCAGAAGTATGTTTTTTCAAAGCTAAATCAAGGATTTAGACAAGCCACTCTTAATTTTAAGGCATGGTATATGGCCAAGACATTAGTTACTGCTGCAAAATATAAGCTACAAAATAAAAGTCAGATATGACCCAAGAGAACTCAAAATATGTTCTACAGAGGAAAATTGACCAGAATAAGGTTATTCATGCAAGTAAAATCTTCCATCGCACAACCTAATAATTTTGTATTCATTTTTGCAGCATAAAAATGCCGTCTATAAATCTTGGGTTCAGTTAAACAAATCCCACTGTTACATTACAGTACAACTGCAAATTCTGCTGAATAGGACTAATATTAATCTAGACATATCCTCTTGTGACTAAGAATAGCATGCTGAAATCTGGGATTATAGAATTTTATTTGGATTTAGCACAGTGTAGGGTTTTTTGGGTTTTTTAAAAATCTATTTCGAGTCAGATTTGAATCTACTTGTCAAGAGGGGGTATCTGAGAATCCCCAGCACTTGTAAGCATTGCTAATGAGACAATCAGCCTGCACTGGGACCTAGACATCAGGCATATAGTGTAAATGATTTGACACCTTTCATTAAGGCCACTATCTGATTTGAGATCTGGGATGCTACTGCAGATGCTTGTACTTCTCAGCATCATGAGAAACATAATTCCAACATGCTGGGAAGCAGCCCAGAACATCTTTGTCTTGGAAAGTGAAGTTCTGATCCTGCCTACAATCCCACCCCCATCAAATAACTGGGAAGATGGGGAGAACACAGCCATCAAAATTCAGAACACAGATGCCCTACATATTCAGTGACTGTGAGCCATGAGGCTTCCAGGTCTGGGCACTCTATGCAGTTCAGGTGCCAAGACCTACTTCTAAGTAATCCATGTTTCCAACAGATGCTCAAATTTATTCAGAATGTTGATTGATTTATAAAATTACATCAAAGCTTTCTTCCTTCAGTTTTTCTCCCTAATGAGGACCCAAAGAGCCTTACAATATACAAAATACTATTTAAATAAACAAAGGGAGATGAGGAATGGAATATACTACATTCCTGGGATTGTCTAGGATCCATTTGGCCAGCTAAAACAAGACCACAGTTCACAAGTTAAGACCCCTTTGGCTCTTACCAGAACTGCCTTGGCAAATACTGGGAGATTTTGAGTGGCAGCTGGACAGAGTGAAGTTTAAGGAGGATGTGATATCACTTCCAGGTGACAGTCTAGGGATTTTCCTTGATCTCTGTGGTAAAGACTAGAGGGACAAGGGAAGATTCTTAAAGCATCGCTATGGAGATCATTTTCCAATCTTTGTTCTTCTGCTACTTAGTTTCTCAAGGGCAATGGATTGGGGGCAGGGGTTGCTCACCACGGGTGGGCAAATGGCAAGCCTAGCTCATAATTCAGGCCATGCCCAGGCTCAGATACCTGTAAAAGGAAGGGACACAGAGGTTCAGCCCAGGTTATATTTGTCTGGCAGGTATGTTACCAATAATTCCCTTCCTCTGCTCAGCCTAACCTACATTCATTATTTTGTTCCACTGGCAGAGTTTCATTGCTGTAGCTTCATCTGTGTGAGGGTGTTGGTTCCAGATTTGGTGGGCAGGCAGAGAGTGCTTAGAAAATGGCAGGAGACAATGGATTGTGAGGAAGTGGACATGTGTGTCACAGATATGTTCAAGAAGTGGACAGGGCAGAAGATTGCTATGGCTGTTTTTAAGCCAGGAAACTACTCATAAGAGGGAAACAGGAAGCAAGGCATCTGGTGAGCTAATGAGAAAAGACAGAGAAAGAAAGACACTGAAGAAGAATCTTCTGCTGTTGTGCCTTCCCCCTGTTTGAAATCACAGGGACTTGAAGTGAGAGGAGAGGCCCAAAGAGCAAGCCAACAACTACCAATCTGTCCTAACCTTTGCCTACCAAGAGACTTCAGTGATTGGAACAGCTGCATCTACAGATAGTTTCTATTCTACTATTAAAGGGATAGAACTAGCAAACAACTACTAGTGATACCAGAAGCATCTTCTATTGCTCCTTGCAACTATACCCATAGTTAGGATTCCTGCAATCCAGAGCCTGAGAAAGCTTCTGTATTGTTAGTGACAAAGAAAGGCAATATCAGCAGCTACCTGGTCTTTTCCCCATGTGTCATGGGCCCCTGGGCCATGACAGTACTGCATTTACAGGAAAAGTCATGCTGCAGGAGTCCTCTCTTCTTGCCGGTGCTTACAGGAACCTCCTCAGCACATTCCTGCCACTCTGCTCAGCAAGAGGGTCTTCCTACAGCAGAGCAGGCTTTTTCTCCAAAGGAAGCCTCCTTCAGCCAAAGGAAGATTGTGCATTGAGCTGAGTAGACTGGTCAGATATTACCCCTTGAAACCATACCCATCAAAACCTGGCAGATTACCGCTATCATTCCCCATCTGGGAATTACAACTCAGCTCTCCACAAACCTTCATGTGGTGAATTCTGAGTTTGTTGAGGCGGTCAATAATGGGTTTGGTAAAGATTGCTGCTATAATTAAATTAATATTCCGAAGAGTTCCTTTCTTTGAGTCTTGTTTTCTTTGCAGTGTCCCCTTAGGAATATGCACAGGCATTGCTACTTTCTTACTGAAGCATGACCCTTTTCCGGTCAGCACCCATCAAATCCTCATGGCCCTCCACATGTTTCTCTAACAAGGCTTGAAATATTCACACAGTGACTGCTTCCTCCAGAGCTGTTTGGCTCACGGAACAGGGCTTTGCTTGTTAGTTTATCTAATCTCACCTTATAGTCAAGATGCTCCCTTGTGGCTTGGAGAGAGGTCAAACCATGCTCTCTTGAGTTGCCTCTCAACCCACAGGACAGAATGGTTCACTTCCCACTGATGCCCAAGTCATCCTGAATGGAATCACACAATGTGATTTAACACAGCTCAGCTCAGCACATATGACTTTAAAACTGCTGTTGTTCTTTGCATATCCAGGTTGTCTTGCTGCCCAACTGGTGAAGATATTCCCAGATAATTGGTGTGGAGCTGGAGTCCTGACAGCTGGAGTCTTGACGCTTCTTCTGATTTGCATTCCCAGTGAAATACAAGTAGCTGAATTGTGAGATTTCCAGGAAATGCAGCCTGTAAACCTTGTTTTGTGTGTTTTAGGAATGTTCCTTGCCTGCAAAGTCTGATGCTGGCACCTAGAAAATGTATAGCTTTGAACTTAAACTATATATGCATTAAATAAACAAAAGTCATAACATTTAACAGTCATAATAAATGCACATTTTAAAACAATGCAGATAGATTCCTTACACCATTTTGGAACCAACAGAGGATGTGCATGTTCAAAACATTTCTTCCTACACAGCAAAGACTACTGGGGTCTAGTATCATGCTGAACTTGGCAGCCCTAGCATATAGCATCTGTTAATAACATTTGGTTTCCCTTCTCCCCCAAATGCCAGTTCTTGTCTTTTCTTTCTCTCATTTAACTCAATCCCTTTCTTGCAAGGCCTGATGTATGCAGATTTCTTCCTGATAATTACCTTATTTCCAGCTACCACCAGTTTCCCCTCCTTCCTTGGTATAGGTTCAGCTGCTAACAACTGTGTTAGCCCAAAATGAATTCACTGTCACTTCCGTCCTCTTCTCTCATCTCGGTTCCTTTCATTTACACTTGGGAGGCAAACTTGGATCCCCTAGCAAAGGCACATCCAATTATGCTGCTTTTGGTTCCCTCCCTCATCTGCTCATTTGAATGTTTTGACAGATTCCTCCAAATTATTCTGCTGTTTTAGCCAACGTCACTCTTGGCTCTTTAGAATCAGTTCAAGACTAGCACAACACTGTAAAAGTAAAACAAGTTTGTAAAAATAGTTGCTGTTAACTAGGATGCCTAATCTTCCCACCCTGCCCTCCCTGTTCCCTACCACCACCCAAGAAGGCAGTGGGGGGATGGGGTACGATTTGGTGTTGTACCAATTTTGTGACATCATCCCATCAGTGCAATGCTCTAGGACAGAGTTTTTGGTGAATCCTAGAGTGTTGCACTGGTGCAATGATGTCATTTCTGGATCATGCCAGAAGTGACATCTTGACATCTGGTAGGTCCCTACCCCCTCAGTTTCCTGCCAGGTTTCACTGCTGGGCTGGCAACCCTGCTCATGACTGAGGTCTGGCCAGTTTATGTATTCGCACCCTCTACCTCTATTCTCAACTAAAGCACAGACATCTGCAAAACAATTCACATTATTTCTGTAATTTATAACCTGAATAATTCATATTTAAGAACATGAGAGAAGCCATGTTAGATCAGGCCAATGGCCCATCCAGTCCAACACTCTGTGTCACACAGTGGCAATATATATATATATATATATATATATATATATATATATATATATACACACACACACACACACACATACACATACACACACACACTGTGGCTAATAGCCACTGATGGACCTTTGCTCCATATTTTTATCTAACCCCCACTTGAAGGTGGCTATGCTTGCGGCCGCCACCACCTCCTGTGGCAGTGAATTCCACATGTTAATCACCCTTTGGGTGAAGAAGTACTTCCTTTTATCTATTTTAACCTGTCTGCTCAGCAATTTCATCGAATGCCCACGAGTTCTTGTATTGTGAGAAAGGGAGAAAAGTACTTCTTTTTCTACTTTCTCCATCCCATGCATTATCTTGTAAACCTCTATCATGTCACCCCGCAGTCGACGTTTCTCCAAGCTAAAGAGTCCCAAGCGTTTTAACCTTTCTTCATAGGGAAAGTGTTCCAGTCCTTTAATCATTCTAGTTGCCCTTTTCTGGACTTTCTCCAATGCTATAATATTCTTTTTGAGGTGCACATAGTACTCCAAATGAGACCGCACCATCGATTTATACAGGGGCATTATGATACTGGCTGATTTGTTTTCAATTCCCTTCCTAATAATTCCCAGCATGGCGTTGGCCTTTTTTATTGCAAACGCACACTGTCTTGACATTTTAAGTGAGTTATCTACCACGACCCCAAGATCTCTCCCTTGGTCAGTCTCTGCCAGTTCACACCCCATCAACTTGTATTTGTAGCTGGGATTCTTGGCCCCAATGTGCATTACTTTGCACTTGGCCACATTGAACCGCATCTGCCACGTTGATGCCCACTCACCCAGCCTCAACAGATCCCTTTGGAGTTCCTCACAACCTTCCCTGGTTCTCACCACCTTGAACAATTTAGTGTCATCCGCAAACTTGGCCACTTCACTGCTCACTCCCAACTCTAAATCATTTATGAACAAGTTAAAGAGCATGGGACCCAGTACCGAGCCCTGCGGCACCCCACAGCTTACCGTCCTCCACTGAGAAGAATGCCCATTTATACTCACTCTCTGCTTCCTATTACTCAGCCAGTTTTTGATCCACAAGAGGACCTGTCCTTTTACTCCATGACTCTCAAGCTTTCTAAGGAGCCTTTGATGAGGAACTTTATCAAAAGCTTTCTGGAAGTCAAGGTAAACAACATCTATCGGGTCTCCTTTGTCCACATGTTTGTTCACCCCCTCAAAGAAATGCAACAGGTTAGTGAGGCAAGATCTTCCCTTACAGAACCCATGCTGAGTCTTCCTCAATAACCCGTGTCCATCAATGTGCCTACTCATTCTGTCCTTGATAATAGTTTCTACCAACTTTCCCGGTATTGAAGTCAGACTGACTGGCCTGTAATTTCCTGGATCTCCTCTGGAACCCTTTTTAAAGATGGGGGTGACATTTGCTACCTTCCAGTCCTCAGGAACGGAGGCAGATTTCAATGAAAGATTACAGATTTTTGTTAGAAGATCCACAAGTTCAACTTTGAGTTCTTTCAGAACTCTCGGATGTATGCCATCCGGACCCGGTGACTTATTAGTTTTTAATTTGTCTATCAGTTGTAGGACCTCCTCTTTTATCACCTCAATCTGACTCAGGTCTTTCAACACCCCTTCCAAAATTAGTGGTTCTGGGGCAGGCAAAAAGTTCTCATCTTCCACAGTGAAGACGGAGGCAAAAAATTCATTCAGCTTCTCAGCCATTTTCCTATCCTCCTTCAGTAATCCTTTTACCCCATGGTCATCCAAGGGCCCCACTGCCTCCCTGGCTGGTTTCCTACTTCTAATATATTTGAAGAAATTTTTATTGTTGGTCTTTATGTTTTTTTGCAATATGCTTCTTATAGTCCCTTTTTGCCTGCCTGATCACAGTCTTGCATTTGATTTGCCACAGCCTGTGTTCCCTTTTACTAATCTCACTTGGACTGGTTTTCCACCGCTTAAAGGAGTCCTTCTTACCTTTTACAGCTTCCATTACTTTGTTTGTTAACCATGCAGGCCTTTTCTTATGCCTGTTTGTGGGTTGCTGCCTGTTATGTACTGAATTTACTGCTTCACAGTAGCTTTTGCAGGCATTTGGGCATCTGCAAGAATTGAATCTCTGGCAGCCTGCCGCCTCGCGGCTTGGCTGTCGGGGATCGTTTGCTTCCCTGCAAGGGAGAGCGGACTTTGGCGCACACTTTAGGCGTGTCTTTTAAGGGGCGGGGTTTGAGTGTGCTTTGAGAAGCCTCTGCCCCTCACACTCAGTCTCTCGGAGATCTGGTGACTGGGCCCTCGGGTGCGTGCCTCCCTGCTGGGCCTGCCTAACGGGCGCTGTGACACACAGCTCCGGCTGGGGGGGCCAGGGCTTTCGCTCGCAAAAAAAGGCAGGGGAGTGGTCTGTGGAGACCCCTGACCTAGCCACGGTTCTGGTTGCCCTTGCCGTTGTTATGATTATTTAATAAAGTGGACCATAGTTTTACCAACTCACTTGTGTCCGCCTCTTTATTCCGACTTGGGGGGCAAATGCTATAGACTCTGATAGATTCAAACTTGGAACAACAACTAATGAGCAGTCTTGGCGCAAAACTTGACCACCATGATTTGGTGTGGGAATCAGGGGGGTGTTGTTTGTGCAGGTATATAAGCAGAGTCATGGCCCTGCCATGTTGCCTTAGTGCGTAGCTGTTAAAAAAGAATGTTCCTTGTTGAACTCCACAACTATGAATGCTAAGAACATGCTGTCTTTAAAAAGGTAAGCTATAGAGCATGTACAACTGATATATGGAATGCATATCATTCTATCTGAGATATCTCCATGCTACTTTAGACCTTTTTAAAAATCTGAATGTCTCAAATATTTTTGGTGTGTAAATATTGTTCCTTCTCCTACCTATTCCTTCATGCTGTCCATCTATTGGGCTCCAAATGGAGCTCATGCTCCCCCAAATGGCAGCATCAGAGAGGGGAGCAGCTCTCCATGGGGCATCATTGAACAGTTGCCCAATTACCAGAGTTTCCCCAAACCTGTTTTCATAGAACCTCTACTTCCTTCCTTCCTTATTTCATCTCTACCACAACCTTCACCCCAATAGGGAACCAAAGCTGCTTACATCATTCTTCTCTCCTCCATTTTATCCTCACAACAACTGGGAAGATCATACCCAAAGTGGATTTGGAGAAAGCCAGAACAAGAAGGTGCAGTTTTCTGTTCCTGCTATCCCATCTGGCACCATCTCACCTCCCTGATACCACCACTGTGCTTTTTGTTGTTATTGTTGCTTTGCCACCAAGTCACAGCCAACTTACAGCAACCCTGTGGGGTTTTTGAGCCAAGAAACATTCAGAGGTGCTTTAATTTAATTACATTATTTACAGTCTGCCTTTCTCACGGGTCTCAAGGTAGGTTACACAGAGTGAGTCAATAGGATCAACAGGATGGGACATTCAGTAAACAATGAAATAGGCTGAGTTGTAGAACCAACCAGAAATCTAAAGAGCAGAATTAAAGCAAAACATTAGCATTAACACAATACATAAAATGATGCATGATTACGTAGTAGGATCCAACTTATGCAATACACAGTAGTATAGACAAGTAATGTGTTCAACCACTTCCTGCCTCTGTGTCAGAGACCTGAACTTCCTTGGTGGTTTCCCAACCAAATACTGACCAGGGCTGACTCTGCTCAGCTTCTGAGATCTGATGAGATCAGGCTAGCCTGGGCTATCTAGGCCAGGGCTTTTAATTATTGATTGTAGGTATATTATTGATTGTAGGTTTTATTGTTTTAACATGGTGTGGAGAAACGCCATCTTAGTTAATGTTGGTGCTTCGTTGGAAGGGAACATTAAACTACTAAAGCAGGCTTTGGCTTAACCTCCCTCCATCCCCTCCTCCCTTCCAGAGTTAAACCAGCAACTCTAGGGGGAAAGCCTCCTAGAGGGGCAGGAAGTTCTTTTGTTCTTTTTATTTGAGTTAGGCGGGAAAAGGCCAGTTCTCAGCTGGCGCTCAAAGGAAGAGGTTGCCAGTGTGGGGACTCCTGCCTGTGGGAGAGGCCTAATCAAGAGCCACTTGTTGGGAAGGGCGGGATATAAATCATAAAATAAATAAATAAATAAATAAATAAGAGGAAAAGGACCCCAGGCAGTCAGACCGAGTAAGTCATCCACAAGGCAGGGCAAGTTTAGACCAGGGACAGTAGGATGCGTTTAAATCTGTCATGGGTACTGGAGACCCTGCAGAAGAAGCTGAGCCTGCAGAAGAAACTGTGCCCCTGCCACCTGCACCAGTGCCCCTGCCTCCTGCTGGAGAAGATCCAAGCCCCCCTGCCTCGCCCTCTCGGGTGGCTCGTGTGCGTGACCGCCTTCGTCAGGACCTCAGGGATCGGAGGAGGGCGGCACGCTCACGAGCAAGACGCTCCCTGAGCCCTGAGTTTTGAAAGGATTCTGGCCCTTCTAGGAGTGAGGATGCTTGAGTCTCAGCAGGATCCTGGCTGCCTCTCTGAGTCAGCAATTAGTCCAAATGGGCAACAGACAGCAGAGGGCTATATAGCTGTGGGCTTTGGGAGGAGGCTTTGTGGAAGCAACTCGTCACTTACTTGACGTTCTAGCATCCACTTCGGCTTTTGACTTTGGCTTCTGGACCCCCTGACTTTGGCTTTGACTTCTGGACCCCCTGACTTCGGCTTCTGAACCTCTGACCTGCGATACCAGGACTGTGATTCGGTTTTGGCGCCTTGGACCCTCTTTGCTCACCAGCTACAGACCTTGGACTGCCCCTGGACTTTGCCTGACCCGGCCCCAGCCCGTGACAAAATCCACCTTTTATTTGTCATGCTGGTTGCTGTTCGGGTGCTGTGCTGTGCTAAACTTTTACATGCAACTGTTTTTGTTTTGTTTTTCTGTTCTTTTCTTTTTCTCTTTTAATTAAATATTTTTACTGTTTTGAATGCTGGCAGTCAAACTCTGTACCACATAGATCCCCAACCGGTTTAGACCACGCTTTATGAAGGGGGCCCCGGGGAAAGGGGGAAGGCCTGTGGTTGGATAAGGTGCCAATCCTCCAGGGGTTCCCCAAAGAAGTGCTGTGGTCTCTGTGAATCCCAAGTACAGGGTGGCAGAGGACCTTGAGGCCTGGCCTCAGAGCTGGAGAGGGGGATTGGGAGTCCTGTTCCTCTCAGTCTGAACCCCTAGACTGAGCAGGTGGTGGCAGCGAGCCCAAGTGGCCGAAGGAGAAATAGCTCCCTCCAGGAGTTGGCGACTCAATAGGGAGTTGACGGGACCAGGTCTGAAGGCAGAATCAGGCCGGTTCCGTCACACATGGCTTTTGCCATGTCCTGTAAGCCGCCCTGAGCCTGCCTCGGCGGGGAGGGCGGGGTATAAATAAAATTTATTATTATTATTATTACAGTAATTTTTAATAGTACAGCAATATTCCTTCTACTGATTTTTTAAAAGACAGACACCCACTAGGGTTGCCAGGTCTTACCTGGCAGCTGGTGGGGGATCTTCCTCGCACATGCAAAGCGCGTGTGGGGGCAATGATATCACCCAGAAGTGAGAGTATCACGCTAGGCATGTAATGGGGGGATGTTCTAGCACTTGAAGAAAAACTCTACAGTTATCATAGAGCTTTTTCCTAAATGCTAGAGCATCCCCCGTGATGTGCCCAGCACAATACCGTCACTTCCGGGTGACATCATCACACCAGGCACGTTGTGGTGCACTGGTTCTCTTTAGAGGCAGCAGATTGGAGGCCTTGAAATAGAAGGACAATATTGGTGGAAAGCTGGAAACCTTAGCACCCACTGAAGGAAAGTGGTGGGTGGCCTTACAGGGAAGGATGGGGGAAAGTCCCATGTGCGAGCTCCATTGTCACTGCAAGGCATTTTCAGCAGCAATAAAAACAAAACAAGAAGGAATTGCCCTTGTGCAAAAGATGATTTATTTTTCTTTTTTTTACCATGATTTATTTTTTTCTGACTGAATTTTATTCCTTCCTTGATCCTGGTTCAGTTTGTTGAATTCCTACCTCCAGTTCTATCTATTACATTTCCCCCTACCCTTCCTCCAAAGAGCTCAGAGCCCTTCTTCCATTTTATCTCCACAATAGCCCAATTCACTGCATAGCAGCCTCTATGCATTGTTTAGAGAGCTGTGCTGCCAACTCCCAGACATTATACTTTCACTGAATCATTTATCTCTATTCTGCTTTTGAAATATTGAGCATACTCTCAGGAAATCAGCTCCAGTAACAAGTTCATATTTCTTCTTTACGCTTTTCTTGTTATTTTCTTTTCTGTGAATCACCTCAGTTTCTGTCCAAGAACCAGGCTACATTCAGAAGTTATACATATTTAAAAACAAATCTGTTACAGTTCAATTAGGGTTCTTCTACCATCAAGGGCAACACACTACCATAGGAGTGGTTTTGGATGCCTCCCTTTCTATGGAGGCCCAAGTGGTTACTAGGGCTGCCAAGCCCCCGGTCCAGGCAGGGAATCTGCCCAGGAGGTTCTCAACCCGCTGGCCCACATTGGGCTGGTGGGGGGGACCTCCCCCTGCATTGCTGGCATGATGATGTCACCCGGAAGTGATGTCATCAAAATGGCTGCACCCATGCGGGGCCGCTCTAGGCATTTCTGGGAAAACGCTAAGGTTTTCTCAGATGCTCTAGCCATTTGGGAGGTAAAACTCTATGGTACAATAGGTACCATAGAGTTTTAACCTTCCAAATGGCTAGAGCGTCTGGGAAAACCATAGCGTTTTCCCAGAAACACCTAGAGCTGCCCCACACGGGTGCTGCCATTTTGATGATGTCACTTCCAGGTGACATCATTTTGTTGTGCGTATGTGCATTGCACACGCAAAAGTCCCCCACTGGGGGATGAAGAGGACTTGGCAACCCTAGTGGTTACCATTACTTGATTGGCCTTTTATCATCTCTGGCTAATCAAGCAACTGACTGGTTCCCTATCTCAGTTCTCAGGACCTAGCTATAGTGATCCATGCATGGTCACTATCAATGTAACTTGGTCTATGCAGGACTACCCTAGAACCTGACCTGGAAACTGCAGCTGGTGCAGAATGCAGCAGCATGGATGTTGACAATGATGTCTGTGTGGGTGTGCATTTGGTCCATGCTGCATCAACTGCACTGGCTGCCAATAAAGTACTGGATCCAGTTCAAGGTTTTAGTATTAAACTTCAAAGCCCTATGCAGCCAGAGACCCACATACCTTTGGGACCACCTTTCCGCATATTTACCCAGCAGAGTTTATGCTTTAGCTATCAACTTTTTTTAGCTGTCCCCAGCCTGAAGGACGTAGAGTTAGCCTCAACCAGGCCAGGGCTTTTTAGGTCCTGCTCCCTGCCTGGTTGAACAAGCTCCCACTTGAAATCAGGGCCCTGTGGGACCTGTTACAATTCTGCAGGGCCTGTAAAACAGAGCTATTCCACTGGGTTTTCAGTTGAGGCACCGGATGTCCAAATCCATCATGGCCTCCCTCTGCTGATAACTCTGATTCTTTAAATCTTTCAAGCTACCCAGCTACACGACTGAAACGTCTTCAACCAATCTTGTTATCAAGGCAAGTTCACTCCAGCTTATTTCATAGTTAATTTTAATATTAATTTTATTATTACATTTCTATATATTGTTATTTAGTCATGATTCTAGGTGACTCTGTAACCCACTCTGAGGCTGCTTTCAGAAAGGGCAGGATAGAAACTGAATTAATAAATAAAATAAATAACATCCACTCAAATTCTCAGTACATTTGAAGATTATTACAAGAAACTTTATCAGAGATAGGATCCAGACTCCTCATTAATTGATGAATATCTGTCAAATAAGAATATAGTTTGTAAACTGTCTCAAGAAAACAAAGGGAGGAATCTATTACAATGCAAGAAGTTTTGGATGCCATCAAAAGATTAAAAAATCAGAAAACCCCAAGGAAAGATGGTGTAGTGTATCGGCAGCCACAAGCGCCATGCGCAGAGGCGACTGGGCCGTCCCAGGCGCCTCCAGCGCGGGGCGCGTAATCCCCGCCAATCAACAGCAGCGGCGGGAAGTTTAACAGGTCCGGATTGGCCCGACCTGTCCAGTAGGCTGTACCGGAGATTGTACATAAGCGGGACCCGGCCCACGTGTTAGCCCTCTTACAACGTGCTCCTAATAAACTATGTTGCCCTACTCTCGTCTCTGCTTCGAGTACGTTACACTGGCGACGAAGGTGGGATTCTAGCCTCATCGGCTACATCGGAGACCAAGGGCATCACCCGGCCACGACCGCCGCCGCAGCCACCATGGCCAGCCAGGGCGGAACCACCGGTCACGTTGAACCGTTCGACCCCGCAAATCCGGAGGCCTGGGAGTCCTACCTGGAACGGGTCGAATGTTACCTGAGGGCCAACAAAGTCACGGAGGACAGCATGAAGAGGGACGTTCTCCTGAGCGTCTGCGGGGTGGCCACATTCGAGATCGCCAAAGGTCTCACGTCCCCCGCCCGCCTCACGGAGAAGTCCTTCGCGGAGATCAGCAGACTCCTCACCGGCCACTTCTTGCCTCAGCCTTCATGTGTGGCCCGTTGGTTCCTGTTCCACAGGAGGGACCAGGCTGCGGGAGAGTCAGCCACCGACTACTTGGCGGCCCTCCACAGGATCGCCAGGAACTGCAACTTCCCCCAGCTGGAAGACACCCTGGCCGATCGCTTCACGTGGGGCCTCTGCGACGAGAGGCTCCAGCAGAAGCTCTTCGCCAAGGAAGAGCTCACCCTCCAGAGCGCCTTCAACGAAGCCGTGGCGTTCGAGAGGACCTCCAGCCGTCCACCACGAGGAGCTGGACCACGACCGCCCAGAGGAGGGAGAGGCCCACCAGCTACGCCGCCCAGCCAGGCACCCCAGCAGAGCAGCCCAACAGCCCCGAGCATCCGAACGACCCCCAGCGGCGGAGAGAGCCCCTGCCACCAAGTGCGCCAGCTGCGGCGACCCACACGACCGGAGGGACTGCCAGTACCGGACCTGGGACTGCCGGAGCTGCGGAAAGACCGGCCACATTGCACGAGCTTGCTGAGCCAAGCCCAACCGCCGGAGGCCGACCACGCATCGCGAGTCGGCGGAGTTCCACACCGCAGACTCCACAACCCCGCAGGTACTGAACTTGCCCCTCAACACCCCCGGCAAAATTAAACTGGTGGTCCTCATAGAAGGGAACCCCTGCCAAATGGAGGTGGACTCAGGTTCCTCCCTTTCCATCATAGCCGAGGAAACCCTGAGGAAACTGTGCCCCGGCCAGCGGCTTCGACTACGGCCAGCGGACTTAACACTCTGGGACTTCCAGAAGAATCCGGTGCAAATCGCGGGGTGGGCCCAGGTGCAAGTCGAGCGGGGGTCCTTCTGCGGCCCACTAGACATCCTGGTGGTAAAGCGCCAGCTGACCACCCTGCTAGGACTGGCATGGTTCAAACCCTTGGGGATCCGCGTGGAGGGGGTGGAGCAAACCCTAACGCCCAGGGGGTTCGGGGAAATATGCCGAGAGTTCCCGGACGTGTTCGATGGGTCTCTAGGGAGCTACAAAAGGCCGGCCATTTCCCTACCACTAGACCCCACGGTCAGGCCGATTAGGCTCAAGGCGAGGAGGGTCCCGTTCGCCTTGAAGCCTAAAATAGAGGCAGAGCTAGACTGCCTCACGGCCCAAGGTGTCCTAGAGCCGGTGGACTACGCCACCTGGGAAACCCCCATCGTAACCGCCATCAAGCCAAACAGGGAGGTGCGGATCTGTGCCGATTATAAATGCACCATTAATAAGGCACTACAGGACAACCCCTACCCAGTGCCGGTGGTGAGCCACGTCCTGGCCGCTCTAGCGGGATCTAAGATATTTGGGAAGCTAGACCTGGCACAGGCCTACCAGCAGCTCGCAGTAGATAACAAGACGGCGGAGGCCCAAACGATCATGACGCACAGGGGGGCCTTCCGGGTGAAGAGGCTACAGTTTGGGGTTAGCGTCGCTCCGGGGATTTTCCAGAGTATAATGGACGCTCTCCTTAAAGGGATCCCAGGAGTCCAGCCGTTCTTCGATGACGTTTTAGTCGCCACCCCGGACCCCGAAGAATTCGGCAACCGCCTTCGAGAGGTGCTCCGCCGGTTCCAGGCAGCGGGGCTCAAGGTTAAGAGGGAGAAATGCTTGCTGGGGGTCCCACGGGTGGAGTTCCGGGGGTTCGCCGTCGACGCGGCAGGAATCCACCCAATGGAAGAAAAGACCCGAGCCATCGTGCAAGCCCCGGCCCCCACGTGTAAAGCGGAGCTACAAAGCTTCTTGGGGGTGCTCAACTTTTACCATTCATTCCTCCCCCACAAGGCAGCCCTGGCAGAGCCCCTTCACCGGCTGCTGGACAAAAAAGCCCCTTGGGTTTGGGGCAAACGACAGGCCTCCGCGTTTCAGGCGGTCAAGGACATCCTGGTGTCCAATGCGGTGCTCCACCATTTTGACGAGGGCCTCCCCGTCATCCTGGCCTGCGATGCGTCGCCTTATGGGGTGGGAGCAGTCCTGGGGCACCAGCTTCCGGACAGGAGGGAGGTACCGGTCGCTTACTACTCCCGCACACTCACTCCAGCCGAGCGCAACTACGCGCAGATAGATAAGGAGGCTCTGGCAATCGTGGCGGGGGTCCGCAAGTTCCATGAGTATTTATACGGGAGAAGGTTCACCATTGCCACGGACCACAATCCCCTCTTAGGTCTACTGGCCCCAGACCGACAAACCCCCCAAATACTCTCACAGCGCGTGTTGAGGTGGAACCAGTTCCTCAACTCATACACGTACACACTGGTCCACCAGGCCGGCAAGGCTATGGGTCACGCGGACGCGCTCAGCCGTTTGCCGCTTCCTGAAACGGGTCCAGACCCCGCCCCCGCACACCAGGTCATGCTGATGGAGAGCCTCCTGGAGCAGCCCCTCCACACAGCGGAGGTAGCCAAGGCCACACAGAAACACAAGACACTGGCGCGGGTGCTCGACTGGGTGGTGAGGGGCTGGCCAGAAGGGAACATGGCGGAAGAATTCAAGCCATATAAGACCAGGCGGGAGGAACTAGCAGCCCACAAAGGGTGCCTATTATGGGGAAGCAGGGTGGTGGTCCCGCCCCCGCTGCAGAAGCGGATTCTGGAATCCCTACACGAGACCCATCCCGGCATAGTCCGAATGAAGGCGTTAGCCAGGAGCTACGTCTGGTGGCCGGGGATGGACGGGGAGATTGAGACCTGGGTTCGGAGGTGCCAGACATGCCAGGAAACGCGGCCCGAGCCTCCCAGTGCCCCCGCGATACGGTGGGAGTCTACCAGGAAGCCATGGTTGAGACTCCACCTCGACTTCGCGGGGCCGTTCCAGGGGCAGATCTTCATGATAATCGTGGACGCCTACACCAAATGGCTGGAGGTCATTCCCGTAGGGTCCACCTCGTCAGCCGCCGCAATCAAAGCGCTGCGCAGGGTCTTATGTACATACGGTATCCCGGACACCATAGTCTCCGATAACGGGACCTCGTTCACCTCAGCCGACTTCCAGGCATTCCTCCAGCGATATCTGATTAGGCACATAAGGTCGGCCCCCTTCCACCCGGCCACCAACGGCCAGGCAGAGCGGATGGTCCGCACAACAAAAGAAGCCCTGAGCCGAATTGTACAGGGCGACTGGGACCACAGGTTGGCCGCGTTCCTCTTCGATAATAGGATCACACCCAACCCGGTCACAGGGGTTAGTCCGGCAGAGCTCCTCATGGGGTGCAAGCTCATAACCCGACTGGACAGACTACATACCGACCGGGCTTCAGACACCCGCGAGAGTCCAGAGGTCCGGGACGCGGCCAGAGGTTTCTTTGCGGGCGATCACGTATACGCCTGGAACTATGCGAGGGGCCCCGACTGGGTGGCGGGCTGAGTGCTACGAGTAACTGGGTCCCACCACTATGATATATCCACGGAGGGGGGCCAAGTATTACGGCGGCACATAGACCAGTTGCGCCGCCGCACGCTACCAGAGGAACCAGCAGACACTGAGGGGGAGAGAGCAGGGGTGGAGCCGACTGGAGACCGATCAGAGGACGTGGCCCCAACACCAGTTATACCCCCGCTAGAAGCGCCAGGGCCAACAGAGCCTGAGGGACCAGCAGAACCAGACCCACAGCCTCCGTTGGCACCACGATCCACAGACGCACCGACAGCGGCGACCGCGCCCCCTCCACAGGACCTCCCCAGACGGTCCACCAGGGAGCGCCGGCCTCCCGCGTATCTTAAAGACTATGTTCATTAACCAGGGGGGGAGGGGTGTAGTGTATCGGCAGCCACAAGCGCCATGCGCAGAGGCGACTGGGCCGTCCCAGGCGCCTCCAGCGCGGGGCACGTAATCCCCGCCAATCAACAGCAGCGGCGGGAAGTTTAACAGGTCCGGATTGGCCCGACCTGTCCAGTAGGCTGTACCGGAGATTGTACATAAGCGGGACCCGGCCCGCGTGTTAGCCCTCTTGCAACGTGCTCCTAATAAACTATGTTGCCCTACTCTCGTCTCCGCTTCGAGTACGTTACAGATGGCTTCCCCATTGAGTTCTTTAAAACTTCCCCTCACCTCTTAGGCCCTTTGGCAGAGGTTTACAACAGAATACTACATCATGGCACAATGCCATCTACATGGTCAACCGTTAATATTATAATGATGCCAAAACATGGTAGAGACCTAACTCAATCATCGTCTTACTGCCTAATATCCTTATTAAAACAGAATGTTATGAAAATCTGGCTTAATCTTGTATAGGGGTAGACAGAAGGACAAAGGCTTTTTGTAGGCACAGTGCAAATCTGGATTTTAAAATAAATATCCCACCACCACCAATCACTGCCTGCACTACACTAGGGATATGCACATATCCTGAATTTATAATTTTTTCCCAGAGTTTCAAAAGGATTTATTGGAATGTGGTCTGATGACATCATCATCATACTCATCATCAATTGGATTTAATTAATCACCCCATCCTGGCCAAGTGACTGGGTAGCTTACAAGTTAAGCATGTAGATCATCTACTGTCAAAGTACTGAAGTCATGTGATAAGAATCACAAGGCAGGCTGATGCAATGCCTGGAAAGTCACTGTAGTCACAATGAGTCAGCATATTTACCTGATAGGTGGGCTGAACTATATAAGGAGCTGAGTGCCAGAGACTTTTTCCTGTCTGTATTATTGGTAGTCTGGTGAAGCACTTTGAAGCTCTGTATTGTAAATATTGTATATATACTACACTGCTGTGTGAATATCTGTAAATACACTTATAGTTCTAGAAGAACTGGTGTGGAGTCTCTCCTTGTCGGCGTGCTATTCTTATCAGCCTATTCGGCCAGTTCTCGGCTAACTCTTGCTATCCATCACTGGGCAATGTACATCAGATACAAAATACACAGTGAATAAAACAATACTTAATTTAAAAACAGTGAAAGTTTCAAACCCCAATGGTGTTTTGCTAATTATGTTCATTCTCAGCAGACTGTCAGAGCATACGGGAGGGAGGAAAATTTCCAGAGGGGGATGGGCAGAAAGGTAGGCACCAGCTGTCACTGACCTCCTTCAGAAGCCTGGTGGAACAACTCTGCCTTACAGGCCCTGTGGAATTGCAAAAGATCCCTCAGGACCCGGTTGTCATCCAGCAGAGAATTCTATCAGGTAGGGGCCAGGACTGAGAAAGCCCTGGGCCTAGCTGAGGACAGCTGGGCTTCTTTGGGGCTGGAAATTACCAGCAAGGTGTTGCCAGCAGAGCACAGAGCCGTACCAGGGACATAGTGGAGAAGACAGTCACTTAGATACATTGGTTAGATATGTGACACTAGAGATCTCTGTTTGTGTCTTCAGGCATGATATAAGTGACCTGGAATAGAGGAATCTATTTGGATTGGGGCTTTGGTGTCAGAGAAGCGGGAAAACTCTTCCCTTCTCCTCAGTGTTCTTATTTAAACTACATCTACTCAGGGCTTTTTTTGTAGAAAAAGCCCAGCAGGAACTCATTTGCACATTAGGCCACACTCTCTGATATCAAGCCAGCTGGAACTGCATTCCTGTGTGTCCTGCTCAAAAAAAGCCCTGCATCTGCTCGTTTCTTTTAGCCCTAGAACCTCCTCCCCACATTTCCCCTGTTTTTGTTTTAATTTTAGCCCTCCAAGGGTCTAAAGCAGCCAATGAAGGCATTTCCAGTTGGAAAAATAGCAGCTGATGGGGAAATGAACCTTTCTCTAGTGCTATAGTGCCAATTCAGATCCCATCTTCACAGTTGCTTTTTGCAGGTAAACTACATGTCTGAAGACTGAATCATGCATCCAATCAATATCACATGCAGTTTGGTCACAGCATCATTAGGCAAAACCCTTACTATACCCTTTGCCTCCCCCACCTCCTTTCCTTGCATCCTCTCTTTTCTCTTATCTTAAAATGCTCTTTTTCAGGCTTCATGCCCTCGTTTCAGAAATTTGATCTCATTTTGCTTCCTTTTCAATGCCTGGAATCTCTGCTAGATTCACTTAGAATGCAAGGGGAAACCATCCACCAACAGCTCCCCAGACTTCTCTTATTGTAGTTATGTCTCTGTAGTGAATAACAGTTGGTCTTGCATCTTACTAGTCCAGATCTTTAAAAGTGGAAAGCAGGCATACTGATGTCTACTGTGTTCTGGAGTCTACAGCTCAATACAAGTGGTGGATTCCATCATCCAGCTACTGAAATGACCCTCTCTGAGATACACAATCCAGAGGAGGCTGATGCCCATAATGGTGTACCAGATGTCACCATTGTTAGGAAGATGCAGCCTGTGGGCTTTGCTGAGTTGGAACTGTGGATCTGTGAGTGTGGATATTTCTATTTCTATGCAAGAGTCAGCACATGGGCAGCCTGGATCTATGACTCTTGTTTATGTGAGAAGAATATTTAAAATATACAAAAGCAGCAGTGTATTGTGCCAAAGGAGGTGAAATGGATGTGGAGGTTTCATGTGTGTGTACTATGTCTGCATCGCTTCCAGCAAGTATTCCATGGGACAAGTGTGCTTTTACCCGTCCTGCTTCCATATCTGAGACTATTACATACATTAATTGATTTAGGAAGTAGTTAGACTTTTCCCTCCATTAGCAAAACAACTCTCCTTCCCAGAGCTCACCCAGGGAGACTTAAATGCATTGTTTATTGCTGGAGACAGATCATCAATAAGCAAACATTATTAGAGTGACTTGATGAGAAAGAAACTCCTCACACAGTTTACAAAGCTTCACTTCTTCAATACATAGAAGCCTGCTGGTCAGTCAAAAGATTACAATTGATTTTTTGTTAAGTTGATATTCAGTCCCTGCATGTAAAATTCACCTAGTATTGTGCTACACTCTTGCACTCAAAAGCAGGAAAGTTGTCATTCATGCTTAGACAGAACATTACCTAGGGGAAAAATTCATATAGGGGAAGGCTAGGCATGGCCATGAGCTGCGATCCAGGTAACAAGCAGATTTCCTGGCTCACTGTGTGGGCAGCAAGGGTCAGGCATCTTTCCTCTCCTCCTGAAGCCTTTTCTAAGGGTTATTATCAACATATTAATACTTCATGATACATGTGGAGTAGTTATTCATTTGTTCCAAGGGAATCCAATTGACTTTGCCCAATATAGCACTTTTATTGCAAATATATTACATTTATTCATGATAGTAAAATCCCAAGCATGCTGTCAAGATACAAAAGGATCTCTACAAATGTAATGATGGGCAGTGGAATTGCTGATGGGATTCATGATAAGCAAGTACAAAGTGAAACACATTGGTTTAAAAAATACAGAATTGAAATACACTCTGATAAAGTCTAAAATTGACTATAACCACTTATGAAAGAGATTTGTGGGGAGGGGGTGGAAAACTCAATGAAAAGTTCAGTTTGGTGAGTTGTAACAGTGAGAAAAAATAGGTCAGTTTAATATTGTATTCAGCTAGGGCAGTAATTTTAAATAAAACAGCAAGTATAATGCCATTGTCTATATTGATAGGGCATGCACAGTCTGAATACTATGTGCAGTTTTAGTCACCCGATTTCAAAAAGAATATGACAGCACACGCATAGAACAGAGAATGGTGACTAAAATATGATATAATGACAATGGGAAATGTTATTAACCATTTTGGTCTCCATGGGGGAGAAAAAAAGGAGTATAAATGAAGTGAGCACATACATAAATTATAAATAAAATGATCAGAGGGTATCCTCTCCACGAACCGAAGAAAAGGTTTAAAAGATTGACAGCACAGTCCTACACAGAATTACACTCTTCCAAACCTATTGAAGTAAATGGGCTTAGAGGTGCTTAGGACTGTACTGTCTTAGAAAAAAACCCCATGACTAAGGCCTGCTAACAGCCTTAAACTGGAGCAGAACAAAATGCACCCAAGACTAGCTCAGCCAGGTAGCTCTTGTGCTGGTTTATGCAGTCCAACCCCATACATCAGTCAGTCTTACATCATGGGATGGGGTGGGCCAACAGACCTAATGTTTGGCCTCCAATTTGGTTCACACTGCATGTTTAAAAGAAGGGGGCTAAATGCAGGCTGGGCATTCAGAGCTGTCTGCCAGCACCCTATGCCGTGCCCCAATGCCTTCATTTGTGCATTCTTGTGTTGGTATGGATTCTTGCTCTGTCTGCATCCCTGCTATGTCTGGCTAACAGGGCAAGGAAGGAATTTTACTCTCACTTCTGATTGGCTAAAAGGCCTTGGAGTTTTTACCCCCTCCCCCCATAGCAAGTGTATTAGGATATTTGGAAAATACAGTAGAGTTTTTACCAGTCATAAAAGCCGTGCCCCCTCCACCCAGAACTCTCACTGCTTGAGTGAGTGAACTAGCGGGGGCGGGGAGGGGGAGAGTGATGGCTTTTTGGGGCCCTGCAGGAAGAAGACATTGGATTTATATCCTGTCCTATACTCTGAATCTCAGAGTCTCAGAGCGGTCACAATCTCCTCTACCTCCCCCCCACACCCCAAAACAGACACCTTGTAAAGTCGGTGGGACTGAGAGAGCTTTTTACAACAGCTGCCATTTCAAGGACAACTCCTGTAAAAGTTATGGCTGACCCAAGGCCATTCCAGCAGGTGCAGGTAGAGGAGTGGGGAATCAAACCCGGTTCTCCCAGATAAGAGTCTGTGCACTTAGCCACTACACCAAACTGGAGGAGGAGAAAGAAGATGCTCCAGATCGAGACCCCTGGGCCGGGGCATCCAGCGACAGAGGCATCAGGAGCCTCTCGCTCCTCCCTCTCCCCGCCCAAGCCAGCCATCTGGAGTCCCAGCAGTACAGCCAGCACAGCCGTGCACCATCGGTGGCTGCCACGAAGCCAGCCTGAGGGAAGCGGCAATACCAGCAGGCCTGGCAGCAGGAGGTGGGGCGGTGAATGGGAGCTAATGAAGGAGGGAAGGAAGGGGACATTCTCTGCCAGGCAGCCCCGTGCTTGTTTGGGGGGGGGGGGTGAGGGAAGGAATCCGGCATGTTCCCCTACTCCTGGCAGGGATAGTGCTACTGCTTCTGCTGCTGGGCTTGGCAGCAGTGGCAACTGTGTGTGTGTGTGTGGGGGGGGGTGAATGGGAGGAAAGATGTGAGGGAGGGAAGGAAGGAGACCCCCTGCCTCGCCCAACAGTTCTTCTTCCTCAATCGCCAGCACCCTCACCTGGCATGCTCCCTGGCCCCCATGCTCGATGGGCTCCAATTGAAGGGGCCCTAAGGGTCGAGCAGGGGGTTGATTGAAGGGGCTCAGCCCCCCAGGACCCCTTCGTAGCTATGGGTCTGTTACTTCATATGGTTTCCTTCAGGTTTCCTGGAGACGGCTGCTTTATTTGTGTACCTATTTGTTTTCTCCTTTTGGAAACCACGGTTTAGTTCAGTATCTTGAAGTATCTAAATCCAATTCCCTTCACAACAAACTTCTGAGACCAATCCCCACCCCTAGCCTTGTCCCAGCCTTATGCTCCTCTTCTCTGCAGGGCTTCCTTCCGATTTCGCACAAGCTGTCCCGGGGCTGCTATTTGCTCCACCTCTTTTGCGCAGCAAGCAGAAACCGGTTTTTAGAGGATCTTGCTTGCCATGCAAAAGAGGAGGAGTGATTTGCAGCCTCAGGGCAGCTTGTACGAAATCAGAAAGAAGCCCTGCAGAGAAGAAGTGTGAGACTGGGACAAGGCTAGTGGGGATTCGGTCTCAGAGTAACGCTCCCCTCCCCCCGTGTAACTAGGAAGGAATTTTTCTTCTTCCTTTCAGACGTTGTAACCAGTCTTTTTGGTCTGAATGGGAGCTTCAGCATACTACTGATATGCCTTCACTTCCTTTGTGGCTGATCACAGCTAGGGATGCGCATGGAACAAAAATTCGTTAAAAATCGGTTTTGGGTTGATTAAACAAAAAGAAATTCTTATTCCCTTGGAAAGCCGAATCTCGTATTAGGTAGAGGGAAAAAACCTGAAAAAAATCGGTATTCCCAATTTTTATCAGCTCCATTATACTCTATGGGCTATTTTAGTCAATGGCAAAATCCCTCAGAGTACATTCCATGGGCTGGAGGGGGGGGGGGGAAGGGGTTTGAGCGAGAAGCACCAAATTTGCTGGGTACCTGCTGGAGCCTCTCTCCAAAAGAACCCCCAAGTTTCAAAAAGTTTGGACCAGGGGGTCCAATTCTATGGGCACCCAAAGATGGTGTCCCTATCCCAATTGAAATCAATGGCTGCAAATACTCCATTGGTTTCAATTGTGGGGGGAAAATGATTAAGGTCAAATAAAAGAATCTCTTACCTAAAAACAGTATTTTTTCAAGTAGTCAGCTGTGTTGGTCTGAAGTAGCAGAACAAAATAGGAGTCAAGTTGCACCTTTAAGACCAACTTAGTTTTATTCACAACGTAAGCTTCCATGTTCTCTCTAAGCATGCTTCATCAGACAAGGAATCCGGTACAGTGAGCAAAGCTGCACATAGCTGGTAGTCAGTGGCTCAGAATGCAAACTGGTACAAATTTAAGATCCAATCACAGTCAGCAGCAGAACCAGTGCATGCGCCCAGCAGAGGCAATGCTACTATGGCATTGCCAAAAAAAAGAAAAGAAAAGAAAAACCAACAGGACAAAGATCAAATTGGGTAAGAGGGATTTCCTGGGGAACCATTGTTGCCAATCTCCAGGTGAGGGCTGCTGTGTTCAGGTGGCAGAGATCAGCTCCCCTGGAGGAAACAGCTGCTTAAATTAGGGTTGCCAGCCTCCAGGCGGGGCCTGGAGATCTCCTGCTTTTAAGATCTTATCTGGCCTACTTACAGGGGAAGTGCTAAAGCTCTATGCCAACAATGTTACTCAAAAAATAGCCCTAACTAAGTTGTAAAACTCAGAAGCACCCACTGAACAACTCTCAGACCAACCAACTTGCCCCTAAAAACGACCTTCTGGAAGTCAAAACTATGCTCCCCAACAAAGCAATTAAACTTTTTTTAAAATGCCTAGACAAGGGCAGTCTTCCCCCCAACCCAAAGTAGCCCCCTCTTAACAGCCCTCCCTTTAACTCACTAAAAAGGTAAAGGTAGTCTAGGCAAATTTAAAAAGACCTAACAGGAAAATATTTTTAAGCATTGCCAGGCAAACCAGGAGATGTCTTCTTCCTGCAGCCAGGGACAGAACAGGGGCAGAGGTATTCCTTCAGAAATGTTCAAGGAATTCAGCAGCAGGGTAATGCTCTCTGGCTATGCACTGAAGATTTTCAAAATATGAAAATCTTCTGTGACTGGCATGCGCTTCTTTGGCCCTAATTGGCCAGATTGTCCATCTCTCCTTCCCCACCCCCCTTCTTGCTGGTTGCTAGGCCTTACAAAGGAAAGGAATTTAACTATGCGGTGTAATTAAAGGAAACACAAAGGCATGATAAATTAGATAAATTACATACTAGCCTTGTTTTTAGCTATTGGTTTATTTTAGAAGTCCATTCCTTTGCTAATCCATTCCTTAGTATGTGTGAAATTATAAATATTAACCATTCTAGAGCATTTATTCTTATTTGCAGTAAAATAATAAACTTGCTGCAACAAATCCCTCCCCTCCCCACATTGCCCTGATTGAGTTTACACTGATAAAACAGTTGCTAACTTGATGGCTGAGAGACTGAGGAACACACTGAGAATCTTAACCTCTTAATGGATTCTAATTGTAGAGACAAAAGAAGATGAAAGATTCTCCTGAAGTATGCAAGGAAGGAGTATTCTTCTCCCCTTCCCCCTGCCATTCTAGATTCCCGAAGGAAAAAAAGCCATTTTTTTTGGCTTTTTCTTTGGTATGCTTAATTTGACTACCAGGTTAGTTCAGAGAATTTGACTCAGCTTTATGAAAGCCTAAAATTTCCGAAAAGGACATTTTTTCATTTTTTTCCACATTTTATCTTTGTCGAAAGCTCACCCCTAATCACAGCTGTAGAAAGAAAAGTGAGTGTCCCTTGATCTGAGTCTGAAAAGCAATTTTATTTCAGGGTTTGCAGAAGAATCTTATAGCAAAGAGGGACAGAAGCAATTCAATGCAGTAGTAAGTGCGTAGCAGTGCAATATGCATCCTCCCCAGTAAGAGCTCACGTATGTTATAAAGGTGGTAGGGAAGAAATCACAGGCAGTTTTATTGGTTCACAGAAAAATCCACAAGCAAAAGTTGTGAAATATCTTATATTAGGACTGTCCATGGCTATGGTACACAAGCTTTTGGGTCATCTATGAGCCTTGATGGTACACAAGCTTTTGGGACATCTATGAGCTTTGATTTTATTTATTTATTTATTTATTTATTTGGGATTTATATCCCGCCCTTCCCACGAATGGCTCAGGGCGGCTTCCAACAGTCAATCAAACATAAAATTTAAACAATTTCAAGTATAAAACAGTTAAATATTTAAACAGTTAAAACATTAAAAACAGAGTAATTCAGTTTCCTGTAAACAGATGGCAGGCCAGTTACATATTGATGTTTAAAAGAAAAGGGAAGGGGCAGGGAGAGGTTTCATGCCAAGATGTTAAGGTCTCTGCTCTGCATCTTGTGCAGTATATATTGTAAACAAAATCAGATTGGGGTGTAGGTGATTTCAGATTTAACTAAGTCTTCTGGAAAGAAGGGAAAATGGAAGCCTCAGTCTGAGAGGACAAAAGCCAGTGGTTAGGTAGAAGAAATTGGCAAGTACCCTGAGGGATGTTGCCTTGTGTAAGGAAATGCCCCTAAATTCCAAGAACATTGTAGTCACCCGACTGGTTGCCAGAGTGCCTGGAGACAGAGCTCTCACACATCTGCCAGGAGGACATGGGTTTGTCTACCAGAATGGAAAGGACTTATGAATACTAACAGCCACAATGCTGTTAGTCCAAGCTGGTTCATTGGTCAGTTATGGGTACCCAATTAGGTACCACCAATCAATTTGCTATTGGCTACTGCAGAAGTCCAGCCCTTATGGTCACTGCAGAGCCTCCCCTTCCTCCTCCCTTGTACCTCCCATCTCCTGAGGGTCTAAGGTAATCTATTTAACCTCTGACACAGCTTCCCACATGTGTGAATCTAGCAGTACCCTATCTCTGCTGTCTAGATCCATCCCCGATTCTTGGCCAGTTGAGGGTCCCATTTCCCCCGTCCTCTTTTGTTACCATTGGAGCCTTCCTTGAAGACTACGATAGGTAATTATCACCCTGTTTGTCTACCCATGTGTTGTCTCTATATCTCTCTCTATTTTTCTTAGGACTGTATGAATGATTTTATGAGTATTTTATCTTGTATGTAAGCCTATATTTTCCTGGAATAAATTTTAATTGTTTTACTTAATTAGAGTCCCTAATATTTTAAGCATTAATTTCTGGACGTGGAATCCTGTATACACAGGTAAAAGATCCTGATTAAGCCAGGTGCCCACCTGACAATTCCCCATCCTCGTTTTGAGGGCATTTTGGCTTACACTTGGGAAGGAGTTCCTTTGGTGCTGAGCAGCATCATTCCAAATCTGGAAGTGGCTTACCTTGGGGAAAGCAGATAAAGCTTGGCACCTCAATGTGCATTGCATGCGTGGGCAAGGAGGAACAAGGCTGGAGTAAGCACTGGCCAAGTTTTGAGCCAGGGGGGGATTTGTGCAAATAATCACTATTTGAATCAGACCCACACATGCCTAGGAATCAACTTTATAACTGGGAAGTTTCAGAATGCAACTGAAAAAAATGGTAGACACATGGACTTTTTGATGTGTGGACTGGGCCTAAGAGGCAATTGGGAGCGATCGTTGTGCATCTTGGGATCTGCTACTGATAGTGTTGGCTACAAGCAGGCCTCGGATTCAGAGGGAGCTCAGCTCCTGAACCTTTCTGAGAGTTCCACCTCCTCCTCCCCACCTTGCCCGTTGAATAGTAGGTGCAGCTGCAAAACAATCCTGGATGAGCTCCACCACTTATTTTTCTACAAAATGACCCTGGCTACAAGTGTCTAGTATGTTTTGAACAATTTTACAGAGGTGCTGATAAATCTTTTTACCGCCTCTAGATTTAAATTCCTCCCTCGGATGAAATGAGTGAAGAAACAGTCAATTGTGATTGTTGCATTGGTCAACTTCTACTCTAAGATTACTGAAATATGTGAGACACAATTATGTGACAAATTCTATGAGACAGGCTCGTAAAGAAGACAGATTTACTATACAAGCAATTACTACTGAAGCAGTAATAACACTACAGCAAGCTGCTGTTATTGCTAGTCAAATATTGTCTGCCACAGCAAAGGCACTGAAGTAATTACTCACAAAGGCTATAGATGAAAGATGGGCAAGTGGATTCCATCTCTTCAAAGAGAACAACATTTTCCAAGCTGAATCTTTCAGTGTTGTACCCAGGCAGGCAAATGATATCTTTCACTGTGGGACGGATTCAAAGTTTTATCCCAATTAAGGATGAAAAAGAAAATGACACTTCAAACATTTTCAGATGATAATGAATAGAAACATGATACTGTATTAGCCTAAAAAAGGACAGACAGTCTTAGTCTGAATAAAATGTTTACTTTATGGCTGGGACTAGCCTAGTCTTGTCAGATCTCAGAAGCTAAACAGGTTTGGCTCTAGTTAGTGCTTGGATGGGAGACCACCAAGGAAGTCCAGGGTTGCTAGGAAGAGGCAGGCAATGGCAAACCACCTCTGTTGATCTCCTGCCTTGAAAAGCCCATGAGGGTTTGCTGGCTGCAATTTGACAGCACTTTCCAATTGTTCTGCTGAAATCCAGGCACTTAATTCTGGAGAAGTCTTGTAGAAGGAGAGTTAGTGGCTGGACCTTTGTGAGCCAGGATGGTATAAAGGCTTGAGTGATGCGCTTGGATGTGGGGAACTCAGATTCAATTTGTCACTTTGCTATAAAACTCCCTAGTAATTTTGAGCAAGCTACTAACATTCAGCCAAGTCTTTCAAAACATTATTGGCAAGGCCAAAATGCTACTGTGAGCTCTTTGGAAAGCATTTGAGACACACACATAACCAACAAAAAAGATAAGTGCATGTTGAACAGAATGTAGTGTGAAGCAGGTACTTATATATTACTTAGATCCTCTGATAAACTGCACAGTACTGTAGTAAAGTGATGTCACACCATTGCTTCTCCAATAAATATAATATCTTGCCTTTATCCTAAACCCACACAGGTATTTGTGTTTTGTTGAAAGCTATCAACAAAGAAAGGTTAATGTACACAATCTGCTATTGTCCCCCATATTCGCTTTCTGGACAACGTGCTGCCCTTTGAAACAATAAACCACCCGCTGTCCAAGTTTCAAGCATTTATGTTCTCTTATGGCTGTAAAATGTATGTCTGAGAGTGAGTAAAACTTAATTAACTTAATTATCCTTGAGTAGGCTTGGCAAATAAAAGCTAAATCTGCAAATGGCAGAAGTGAAAGAGAAAAGCACAAGCAAGCTAACGGAAAGCAAAGCAAAACCTAACATGCCAGTGAGGTTGTAGACCATTTCCCTCCATGTTCAGTTTTCACATTATATAGGGATGCCAGCTTCTGGGTGACACCTGGGGATTCCCCAAAATTACAGTTCATCTCCAGACTACATAGATCAGTTCTCATGGAGAAAACTGGTGCTTTGGAGGGTGGAGTCTATGACATTATACCCCATTGAGGCCCCTGTCCTCCCCAGGCTTCATTCCCAAATCTCCAGGAGTTTCCAAATCTGGATCTGACTACCCTACTTCTCCATCCCCTGTTGGTGGCCATGGGGGACCTGACAACCGGAGATGAAGAGGGTTCTGACTCACCAAAGCTTATTCCAGAATAAATGTCATTCGTCTCTAAAATGCCATTGGACTCTGCTTTACTTTATTTACAGGGAGCTTTTGACATGGAAGAGCATTCAGCTTTGTGATCTCCTTTCTGCAGCTTGAAATTTTATTCTGTTACATGTGTAGATCAGGCCTGAGTCTGAAGAATAAAAAGGGAATGGGGGGAGAAAGACAGAATGAACACACCCTCCTCACTACCTCTCCTGACCCTTTAACACATTACACTTTCAAAATAAAGCACTTAATATGATTTCTAACACTAGACTGCTGTGGAGGAAAAGGGAGGACGGTGTGAACTAGCTGTGTTCCACATGATTATAACTATTTAATATGGTTCTCTTTGAAATGGTGCCAGATTTGTCATTGAACCCATGTCACTACATCTGCCGCCAAGTCCCATGAGCTCCAGCATCGGTTACCTCACAGGGTGCTGGCTGTCGTTTGTGCTTCCTGCTGAGAGGCGCGTGTAACAGAGTGTAGCAGCAAAGAGGGGAAGAGAGTGGGTGGTGGAGAGAAACAGAGCAGTGCCAAGGGAGAGAGGGATAGCAAGCGCAGAGCTCTTCAAAGAGGAACTTCAAAGCACCGAAGAGAGATGAGGGGAAGAGCTAGGAGTGACAGATCTGGTTTAAAGAACCATCTATCTCCCAGCTCTTGCTATGTAAATTTTGCTCACTTGCTGAAGTACCGTAATTGCTTTTTCTTTTCTTTTTTGGGAAGCAGGTCTTCCTTTCCAAAGCACCCAACTTCTTCCTTAACAGTAAAAGGAATGTTATAGTAGGTCAAATAACATTCCCTTACCCTGTGACTGGGAAGAGTTTTAGTGTTGGCATTCAGGGTAGCAGGGTACAGGCTGTGGATGTCAGATGTGTAATTAATCTGTATTTTGGGAATGAGTTGGGTTCCAGACAAACTAGTTACCTTCTGCAGTATAATGCTACCTAGGAAGGGAGCCACAGGTGGGGAAAGATGCTGTTCTGTACATTTCTCATACTTCAGCATATCATGGCTACTAAATGATGATGATGACAGAAGCACAGCATGTTTTCAGTAATCTATGTTAGTGGCCAAGTGGTAGATAATTTTTTTAAGCGGACAGTCTAGGCATGCTCCTGGGGAAAGGGGGTGTTGAACAAGCTTTTCTCAAGATGGATGGCTGAGGCTCAAATAGGGTTGCCAGTCTATGGGCAGATGGGCAGAGCAGGACAATAAGAGTGGTGGTGATTTTGATAGACTGAAGTGTGCAGGAGTGAAAGAGATAAACCCTCTTCACCCCCCCCCCCCAGTATGGCACACATTTGAATGTTTTTATTTAGTGGATTATTATCCCAACCTTCCTCCAAGGAGCTCAGTGTGATGTATGTATGTCATTCCACATTTTACCCTCACAACAACCCTGTGAGGTAGATTAGGTTGAGAAAGAATTGTTGCCTCAAAGGTCATCCAGTAAGGTTCCACAGCAGACCTGAGATCCCAGTCCAACATCCTAACCACTACACCATACTTCTCAAGACACAAGGAGATCTGCTCCAGCTATTTTGTTTTTGAGGCATCATTTCCCCATGGCTTCAGGCAACATTTCTTTTTCTTCACCTTCTTGGCTGAGACTGGAAAGGAAACTGGTATGTCAATGCATGTGTATGTATGATTCACCAGGAGAGGGTATGGTAAGGATAAATGATATTTTAAAGAGAAAAGCAAACAATGGTACATAAAATTGCTGCAAAATTTGCATTTGTTATTTACATAGTTATAAGTATAGCTGTACTTACCTGGACTTAAGGAAGGGGGATGACAAAAGAGTCCAGTGGAATTTCTGCTCAGTACTATTTGGTTACCACTACATAGAACTGTCATCCATCCCAGTAAATGAAACTGCCCTAATTTTATTGTTATTAAGCTTTGATCAGCCAATAAAATGTTCCTTGCCTAACTCTGAACACTCTATTTGCTGCTTCTACTATTAAATTCAGAAAAGGCAAATAAGAGCAATGGGACATAATTCTGGTGAAAAAAAGGTGTTTAGTGGAAAATGGAGTGCCTTTTCCTGCTGGCATTCCAGCCATGTCTATCAAGAAAGCATTGTTTTGCACAAGTATTTCTTCCAGTCTTGTACAAAATTAGCTGTTTTCCTGAGGGAAGAGATCTACCTAAGGGTTAACAGCATAGAATAAATTATTCCACAGTCAGCCAGCTAGTTCAGAAAAAAGAAATGGTGCCTAACTGTGGAATTCATTTTCTGGGCAAAGAATGAGCATTAGAAATTGCAGCCCAAAGGGTCAATTTTTCAGAAATGTTGAAGCGCCTGAAAACAGTGGTTTGGAATGAAAGTGTCTCTCGAGCCATTGCTGTAACCTCAGTGCTGCGTTGCTGTAATAAGGTGCTTTTTATGTAAGTGACCTATTTTCCAGGCAAGCCAGTTCTCTGAGAGGGGAATTGAAAAATGGCTAGAGCAGCAGTTTTTAACTTCAATATGTTTTCATTCTCCGTGAGCAACAACCAGCTACTGTACCCGGAGGACTTGGAGAGGAGTCTGCTTTAGTAAGGGGGGGAAATTGTGATTGTCCAGCTGAGATGAAACCAATGGACAAACATATACTCCATATACCACACAGGAGGGCCTTAGTAGATATTTCCCATGAGGTTACTTCTGGGACGGAAAAAACTATTGTCTGTCTCTCAACCATTCCCAATAGATATGAGTAAAACATACTCTTGTGAGTCATTACATAATCATCCTAAAAAGAAGGATGGTGAAGGAAATAGACGTCATAAAGCAGAAATATATTTGGGACACTTGGATGTTTTGATTTTGTGAGGTAAATATCACCTACATTATGAAATGGCAGTTATTATGGTCATAAGAACATAAGAGAAGCCATGTTGGATCAGGCCAATGGCCCATCCAGTCCAACACTCTGTCACACAGTGGCCCAAAATACCAAGTGCCATCAGAAGGTCTACCAATGGAGCCAGGGCACTAGAAGCCCTCCCACTTTGCCCCCCTCAAGCACCAAGAATACAGAGCATCACTGCCCCAGACAGAGAGTTCTAACAATACACTGTGGTTAATAGCCACTGATGGACCTCTGCTCCATATACTTATCCAATCCCCTCTTGAAGCTGTCTATGCTTGTAGCTGCCACCACCTCCTGTGGCAGTGAATTCCATGTGTTAATCACCCTTTGGGTGAAGAAGTACTTCCTTTTATCAGTTCTAACCCGACTGCTCAGCATTTTCATTGAATGTCCATGAGTTCTCGTATTGTGAGAAAGGGAGAAAAGTACTTCTTTCTCTACCTTCTCTATCCCATGCATAACCTTGTAAACCTCTATCATGTCACTTTGCAGGCGACATTTCTCCAAGCTAAAGAGCCCCAAGCTTTCTTCATAGGGAAAGTGTTCCAACCCTTGAATCATTCTAGTTGCCCTTTTCTGGACTTTCTCCAATGCTATAATATCTTTTCTGAGGTGCGGTGTCCAGAATTGTACACAGTATTCCAAATGAACCATCACACCATCATTTTATACAGGGGCATTATGATACTGGCTGATTTGTTTTCAGTTCCCTTCCTAATAATTCCCAGCATGGTGTTGGCCTTTTTTATTGCAATTGCACACTGTCTCGACATTTTCAGTGAGTTATCTACCACGACCCGAAGATCTCTCTCTTGTTCAGTCTCTGCCAGTTCACACTCCATCAACTTGTATTTATACTTAGGATTTTTGGCCCCAATGTGCATTACTTTGCACTTGGCCACATTGAACCTCATCTACCACGTTGACGCTCACTTGCCTGCCTCGACAGATATCTTTGGAATGCCTCACAATCCTCTCTGGTTCTCACCACCCTGAACAATTTAGCATCATCCGCAAACTTAGCCACTTCACTGCTTACTCCCAATGCCAAATCATTAACGAACAAGTTAAAAGTTGGTCGTAGTTGGAGAACATGGTGTAGATTCCACAGAGGATTTCCAAGAAGAATGCAAGAAAGGACGTTTGCCATTTCTACCTTCCATCTACAGATGGAGGTCAGAGGAGGCTGGGAAGGGTGGCAGGACACACCCTAGTGTCCCAGGAAGGCCCCACAAGGGGAACATCAGCTGGGACTGGGTGGGGCTAGGGGAGGCAGTAGCACACAGGCAGCAGACAAGGGCAGTCCTGTCAGGCCTAGCCCTAACACTATGCAGGCCAGAGAGGGAATGCCCCACACTGAGTGACAGGGTGATTTGGAGATGGGGCTACCCACCTCTGTGAGCAAGCATAGGCAAATGGCTGGAGCTCAGCCCTAACAAGCAGGGGTCAGCCCTGATGAGGTGGCAGGAGGGTGGTGGCTCTGGAAACAGACCAAGGAGGATGACAGCCAGTTGCCTAGGTGGAGTGAAAGAATGTACTGGCAAAGAATAGGAGGATATGGGTGTGAGAAACCCCCTCCCCTTCTGTTCTGAGGTCTGGGAACTATGGCAGAAGGCACCATGGCCCAAGGGCATGACAAGGGCAGCCAGGGCATGACAAGGTGGTAGAAAATGCAGGCACATCTCTATCTGTAAAGCATCCCCTGCCTTGCATGCCCACACCAGCTGGCTGGATGAGTGGGAGACACAAGTGAGGCGGCAGAGGAGCCTGTCAGTGGAGACACAGGGCTCATAGTCAAAGGGTCACAAGCTATGATGGACCTCACCTAATTCAGACAATGGTTGGCCGAACACTAAGCTCAGTTACTCTGGGAAGTGGCCCTGCAGGACTTTCAGCAAGCCTTGGAAATGACTTGGATCCTTCTGGAAGCAGGCCCCAGTGGGACTGTGGGGCCCATTCCTCTGGTAGTCCTTGGGTGGGGCACCTGGTTCCCATTAAATGAACTAGGACCAGAGGACAAGGAGAAACTTTTCTTAAGACCTTTGTGTACCCTTCCACCTTGGACGCTGCCACCCCAAGTAAAAGAGTGAATTTTATATATCTCTAGGTTATTTTTATTCTAAGGAAGTATTTTAGCTATTCTTCATAGGGAAGGTGCTTCAGCCCCTGGATACAGTTTGTTGCACTTTTCTGCACCTATTTCAGCACTTTTGATAGATGCAAGAGAGATGCAAATTACAAATGCTGCCAACACAGTAAATTTCATGTAAAGGCATTATAAGACTGGCTATCTACCATAATTCAAAGACTGAGCAAGGCTGTTAACAATCTGAAGTTGGGAGGTCATTAATTCATAGGGTCACCTTACATCAGAAGTGATTTGATGGCAGATAACACATATACATCTAACACAGTATGTCTAACTGGCAGGGTCCTGGAAAAAGAAAGTTCTTTCTTAATATCTGCTATCTGAGAACTCTAAATTAAGAAGTGTCAAGAGTGAATCTGGACCTTAAAACATGCAAAGCATGTACCACACAAATTAAATATGGACTCTTCCCTATAATACATAGAAAATTATCCTGTTATCTTGATGCCAATTTAAAGTTTGTCTTCAAGGGAGTGACTTCCATAACAGGAATAATATTTCAGAACATCATCTTCTCAAAAACTTTATTGTACAATTTCCCATTTTACAAATATAGGGTCAGCTCACTGCCTAAGCACCCAAGACATAGCTAGTGGTGCTGTAGGAGGAAACAACAGGCATGGCATAAGCTCATCCCTGCCTCCCAGAACCATGAAATTGGCAACCAAGAGAAAGACAAGTGCCAGAGGCATTGCCAGTTGCCTTGGACCTGGGACGCTGCTGATGACATGAAAAGAAACAACAGGCGTAGCACACACACTGTTGTGTCCTAGGCTCAAATGGGAGAACTGTTACTTTTGGAGGGAAGCCGAACAAGCAAGAGCTTGAACTCCACACCAGGGTTCCAGAGAAGGCCTAAGCGTGCCCAATCAGGGGAAGGATTGAAACATAAGTAGCCAATCAACATCCAGGCTCATACTGTACCCTGATAGGCCCTTAGGGCCCTGTAAATAGCCAATCCATGTAGATAGTTAAGGACCAATCAGAAGGGGGCAAAAATTGTATAAAGGAGCGGGAAGTTTGAACAGAGCTCAGTCTGTGTGTGTGTGTTCCTGAAGTAAAGCTTGCTGAAATCACTCTCCGACTCTGGTCTCTTACTGTGCCGACCTCAGTACATTACACACACACACATAGATACATGGAGACAGACTCACAGATGTGTGGGACATTATTGCGGAGGATTACAAGCACTAAGGTGATTCAGTGGTCCTCATTGCGAAAATGTCCAGTTCATCACTATTTCAAAGAGCTTTGTAAGGGAATCAGTTTACAACAAAATAGTTAATCTTATCAAGAGCTACTTTTTCTGAACATTCATTATCACATTGTTCTGTTAGTTATATTTGATCCTTCTTTTTTAAGATTTATTGTGCTATTTGGCTTTTATAAGAAAAAAACCCACAAGATTTTGGAATGGAAGATGCACCCCGTGAAAGAGATATTGTTAGCCGCCCTGAGTCCACTCGCGGAGAGGGTGGGATAGAAATTAAAGGTAATAATAATAATAATATACCTTTTGCCAAGCCACAATATTAGCCAAATGCCAATATAGAAAAGGGAAAGAGTTCAGCAGCAGTTGAGGGGTCAACACCAGCTTAAGCAACTTCAGGAACAGCTTATGATGACTTCAGTTAGACAATACTCTTTACCATAAAAGTGTCTTTCATAAACGGGTTCAACATTGTACAACCTCCCATTGGGTTTACTTTCTCAGGTGTTTGCCATTCATGAAAATCAAGCCTTTAATTTACACTTTGACTATTGCCATCCTTTAATATGCTTGACTTTCAGCCAAGAAGTTGATTGCAGCTTCCTCTGTTTACTGGCTACTTCTCCTAGCATTTGCAATTCTAACTATGATGCACATTTATTATTAGCTTGCCATTTTAGAAATTATATACACCCCTGGGATAAAGGAACATCCCTTGTAGTTCTTAATGAGATGCCCCTGATCGGAACCAACATTAAAGTACTTAAGCCCAACGAAGGGTTTATTTCATCATGCTGAAAGAGAATAATGGCTCTGAAATGGTGTCAGGTCAGATCAGAAGGATATGGATGGCTTTGCCTAGCTTGGCTGTCTCCCAGTTCAAATTGTGTTCCACTGAAGGGCTTGATCTGTTATGGTCCAGGCATCCAGTTTGCTTCCCAGTATTAAATACTAGCAAAATACATGCCAGTGTGGAACCTAGCAGAAGACATGTAAGGAAATTGAGAGAATACTACCCAGATTACTGTGTAGAAATTGGAAGTCACACATATCTATCTATCTATCTATCTATCTATCTATCTATCTATCTATCTATCTATCTATCTATCTATCTATCTATCTATCTATCTATCTATCTATCTATCTATCTATCTATCTATCTATAAAATCTTATGCCTAATTAATAAATTGTTAAATAAATACTGTGTATACTGTAATAATATAATCATGAAACAAATATTTATTGACCGTGAAGATACAATGTAAAAACCATATAGAAATGCTAAAGTGCAATATCAAACACCATATTGGAAGGACAAAAGTTTACGCAACAATTTCCTTGTATTATCAACGTTCATAGAAAATAACTCCAAAGAATGTGCAATTGGCAGGAAAGTAGCAAGATCCAGCTATTCTAGCAGTTTGCGTGCAAAACCATGTTGGGATTTCTGCAGATTTGCCATTTGCGTGGATAATCTTCTGATGAGTTTCCTAGAGAGGTGCTCATTTCCATACTTCTTCAGAGTGTTAAGTCATACAAAAAAATGAAACTGGAGCCAAAATATAGCAACAATGATGAATGATAAATCCAGACTAAAAGAGATGAGGAGCAACTGCTTCAAACTTTCCTGAGACCAGGACCTTTTTTGTAGAAAAAGTCCAGCAGGATCTCATTTGCATATTAGGCCATACCCCCAACATAAGCATTGCTTCACTCAGGACTTTTTTGTAGAAAAAGACCAGCAGGAAGTTTTTTGCATATTAGACCACACCCCTTGATGCCAAGCCAGCTGGAACTGTGTTCCTGTGCATTCCTGCTGAAAAAAAAGCTCTGCCTGGGGCAGTAGAAGCTCTCCAGTAGTTCTCCTGAGCTGGCTGCTTTTTCCTTTCATCCTTTCCCCTCTAACCAACAGGCAGATAACTGTCATCTTTCTATGTTCCTGAAGTATATTCAGTGCTTGCTGCTCTGAATTCTGTCATGAACAGAATCAATGCTATATTTCAAGGACTTTTTCCATACAAGCAAATAGGCCATTATCATAAATTCTTCAGCTCTGTATTGAAAAGCTCATCCAAGTTTAAGTGTGAGGTGTGTCTTCGTTGTTACAACTTCCAGCTTAGTAAGTGAATTAATGAACTGAAACATTTCCATGGGAACAGTAATTATACCTAATATGTATTCAAACGGGTGTCACTCTAGTGTAGTAAAATGGTTTGGAGCAGCAAACCTCCAAACAGCTTTGTTTATTATTTTCTTATTGTCCGCAGAACCTGTCAAAATATAGAGATGGGTTAAGAGGCCTCAGTCAGAGTAGAGGAATTTGCACCTGACATAAAGAAAGAATAGTATTTTTATCCTTTACATTGTGCTGGTGAGAACCTGGACACTTACAAGGAAGGACTGTTGCTTAGTGGTAGATCATACATGCAGAAAGTCCCAGGTTCATTCCCCAGCATTTCCAGTTAAAAGAATCAGGCAGTAATTAAATTGAAAGACCTCCGGAGAGATGCTGCCAGTCAGAGAAGGCAATACTGACTTTTATAGATCACTGGTCTGACTCAGTGTAAGGAAGCGTCAAGTATATATATAGACAGTTAGCATGAGAACAGGTGAAGGGAAAATGTGTTGAAACAGGTGCACTAACAAGCGCAAACAGTGATTTTGGCTGTTTCATGACCTGATGATATATGTCCAAGAACAAGTATCCAGGCGAGAATGTAAGCCGTTTCTCATCTTGCAACCAAGGTTTTCTATGTTAATAAACAAATTATTCTGATTACTCATAAAGAATCAGCATTTCCATCTCACCAACCACCTTCAGAAAGTACATTTTTAATGGGCTAACAAAATTTATGTATCCCTTTGTGAGAGAACACAGTATTTCAGATGAAGGCAGCCAGAATGTATTTCATGTTTCAGTGAATGTCAAGATCTCCCTTCAAGGTAAATGTTGATCTTGGCTTCACCTTGAACAACACATGTTTTACGCATTGCCACTCTTCTCAACAGGGGTCTAGATAAATTGACCATACCAGTAGTCAAGCTGAGGTATGAAGCCACAGGGAAGCAATGGGAACAGCAGAAGCTAATTCTCTTGTATGAGCAGGGCAGATGAATAAGAGCCTTCCTAAAGCGCAGTCTTTTATTGAAGGAGATGGTACAGTCAGTAGTCAGGGACTGGCAAGGGACAAACATCTACGAAATCAAGCACAGGAATTACTACATCTCTAGGATGCTTGGTATGTTAATATTCTGATCAACCATTTGCTCCTTACCACATGTATATATCTTTTATATCAGCTCTGTTCACAAGTTACAGTGAGTATATGTACAATCCATCTACAAGGTACACTTGATTTTTCTATATACATGCCATGAGTAATTCTCCCATTACATTCAATGCATGTATGGCTGAACATGTGATTTTAAAACCCACATTTATCCCGGTATTGGTTCCCTGTTTGTTTGCAAGGTGAACCTGAGTTGGCTTTTTCTTACAAACAGATGTGCACATGGGCATAGAGGATATACATGTGTTCATGAGCCTAGTGTACACAACAGCCCCATGTATTCAATGAATACAGAGAGAGGGAAAGTGGGATCAAGTGCGCTGGCTCTACCCTCTGCCTCCATACAATTCCCTAGTCATCTGTAGGGGCTACTGTATGGATGAAGTAGCTGTGTGACCTCTCCCTCACCATGATTGGTGACATTCCAAAACCACCATCTGTGATCTCAGGGAGGGGAGAGTACACACAGCCACTTCCTCCACACAGTCACCAGGCAATCATCTGGAGGATAGGAGAGGGCCAGCATGCTTGCATTCACTCTCTCTCTCTGAGCATTCAGTGAATGTGCGAGACTGTTGTGTGCACCAGGCTACTGTAACATGTGGACAGGGCTACTGTACATCAGCGTTCTAAATACATATATTTGTCTCTTTCATGTATCATGGTTTGTACCTGCATACAGAAATGTTCATTTGTGAGATAGTTGTCATAGTGATCTAAAGATATGCAGTGTAAAATGCCAGAATAAACAAGAATTTGGCTGGAGGAACAGGTGCTAGACATTGCACCAAAAGTAACAGAGGCAGCAATCAGTCAGTGAAGAATTCTGGGGTTTGTTCACTTGGATTCCAGGTTCTCCCTCTGGGCAGGTGAGTTAGGCCTAACTTAAACTTTTATTTGTTCACAACACTTTTAGCTTTTCTTTCTCCAATGCACTCAAACCAGGTTACTTATAATGTGATCCTGGTCTGGCCAAAGCATTGACCATGGGATCTTGCACGAAGAATCTGGTTTAAACTGGGCTTTGTTACCCCCATAGAGCAACTACATGCACTTAATTAGCACACTAGAAGTCTGTGGCTCAGGAAGGACTTGAACTCATGTGCTAACCAAATATGCACAGTACCTTTGCATAGGTAATACAGCCCAGGTTTGGTGGGATGCTATGTGATTGCAAAATCCCACAACTAGGTTCTTTTGCTTCACCAGTATCACATTTAATTTGCAAAGCTGATCCTGTGAACTTAGGGGGAAGCATTTGTGAAGCTCCTGCACTGTGCAGGGGGTTGGACTAGGTGACCCCAGGGATCCCTTCCAACTCTATGATTCTAGGGTTTAGGTGTCATCTACACATGGATAAGACTGCAGGTAAGTGCTGCAGTTTTTGAATGTTCTGCTATGTAAACAGTCTGGCCATTTTCGCACTAGCCTTTGCTCCGGCGTAGCGCCCCATTTACCTCCGGATCTTTTCCTGGATTTCGCACCTGTTGCTCCGGCGCCGCGCTTTGCTCCGGCGCTTCAGGGGTTTTACACCGGAGTATGTTTTTCAGCATGCTGCCGGAGTTTTTGAAAACCTCCGGATCCACACCGGATCCACTCCGCGGACTTTGCAGTGGGAAATCCATCCACGCCGGATCGACTGCTGTGTGGGCGGCACCCTCTCCCTTTCCGTCCTCCCACCCCATCCACCCCCTTGGCCAATCATCAGCCTTTCGCGGCGCTTCCCCAAAGTGCCGGCACGGCCATTTTTTTTTAAACTTCACAGTTTTGCGTAATAGCGATATTTCGAAATTAACAAATAGAAAAAAAAAACCCTCCTGGAATAGCCTCAATTGCCACTTCAATTGGTTTCGTTAGAATTTTTTTTTTAATTGACTTTAGTTGCGTTATTTCGCTGTTGCGTTATCTCGATAATGCGAAAACGAACATTGTTGGGGGGGGGGGAATCTAGTGCCGGTGCGGGCCAAAGCGTTCATGTGTGTGTGTTTTAAAAAGGGAATGCCTCCCTCAGCTGTGCCACCAGGATTTCTGGACCTGCACAAAATCGCCATGTATAAAATGGGAAGTTGGAGTCCTGCATTCTTCTCCCTGGCTACATTCCGCTCGGTTAGAAAATAGACGCGAGCTCGCTCTTCACACGCGCCACAGAAGGGGAAGGAGAGAATGGGGCGGGGGGGGAGCTCTGGCAGCAGGAATCAGTCAGGTCCCCGTTGCAAGCGCCAGCCGGGGAGGGGAAAGAGAGCGGAGGAAATTTGGGGAGGGGGGAATCTAGTGCTTCAGAATTTGGGGGGGGAATCTAGTGCTAGGATTCTCCACTGTGAATGCTTCTGTTAATACATAAAGGGCTGTGGAGGATTCTACAGCTGCAGCCAATCCATAAGCAGCGGCAGCACACGTGATGCGGTTTGTCCACGAAAAGAAGGGGAGGGAACAGCTCGATGTTACGTTAGTACGTTAGTACGTCATTACGCAACCAGACTTGCGCTTAAAAAAAAATGATTGACAGGGCATCGAACTCAAGTCGATGCCAGTGGGAAAACGATTTGAGCCGGGGCTTCAGGGAAGGCGACTCCGCAAAGAGTCACTAGTGGGAAAACGAGAAAAATGATCCGGACATAATTGCGCCACGGAATAAGGGGAGCAAACGCTAAGTGCGAAAACGGCCTCAGAAAAAAAATTAGTACACCAAGGAGAAGGTTTCTGATTAATTTCAGTCACAATTGTTTGTTTTTTTGCTCTGCTCTGCCAATTTATTTAAAACTAGAAATAAAGCAAGTTGTGACAGAAAATACAATGGGCTCTAGAAAGAGGCTCTGGGTGATCTCCCCCTCACCTTGCTGCCTTCCCACCCACCCAAGTGAAAGCATTCACTCCCTACAGCCTTTGTGTCTTCCCACTCACCCACCCTCCTCCAATTACTCCCACCCCTAACTACCTCTTCCTCTCAACCACCCCTGCACACTTGGCACTCCACTACTCTCCCCACATGTGGCAGTCACTCATCCCCACCTTTGCTGTCTTCTCACCCTCCCAACCCTTGGCATTCATTCACCCCCCACCCCACCGCTGAAACAGATGCCAGCTTCCCCCTGTATGTGTGTGTGTGTCTCCATGTCTGTGATGGCTCAAAGCCCTGAAGCAGGCTTAAATTGAGATAAGGAAGAATAATTATGGGGGTGCAGGGGGGGCATGACAGTAGTCACACAGACACTGAAGCTCAGCATTCTTTTTGTTTGCAGTGCATTGTTGCTGCATTTTCCTGTCAAATTCAGCCTTGCAGCTTTTAACAATAGTGTGAGCTTGTGGTGTTATCTTGTGTTTTTTTGGCTTGGCCTGGTTGTGTTATGATATACCATAAAATATGTGCCTTAAGGCAGCAGTATTCTGTAGGGGAATTGATCTGACGTCAGCTTTCCATCTCCTCCCCTTTCCCTGCAGCCTCTACCTAGGAAAAGTACAGTCTTTCTCCACAGTGGAGACCAAAGGAGGAGAGAAGCAACCTCAGCAGTGTATAATGACATGGAGTCCACCCTGCAAAACAGTCATTTTCTCCAGGGGAGTTGATCTCTGCCATCTGGAGAGCAGTTGTAATTCTGAGTGATCTCCAGCACTCACCTGGAGACTGGCAACAGTGGTTCCCCAGGAGAAAATGGTTGGTTTTGGAGATGGAGGCTATAGCATTGTACCTGTCTAAGGTCCCAATCCTCCTCAAATCCCACCCTCACACTCCAGGAATTTCCCAACCTGAAGTTGGCAACCCTATCTGCTCCCCAGCCAACCATCAACCTACCTGCTTTGGAGGGTGGATTCTATGACATTGTATTCAGCTGGGGCCTCTCCCCTACCCAAAGTCTAGCTTTCATAGACTCCAGCACAAAATCTCCAGAAATTTCCCAACCTGGAGCTGGCAACCCTAGTCAGGACTGGCCCCAATGAGTTCTCCCTCAAAGGCCAAAATATGCCTGGAAAGGGACTCCTGCCACTGCCTTTTGCAGACAGAGCCAAGCTTGGTTGCCTAGCAACAGCCACTGCCTAGCAGTTTCCCAATTGGCCCAGTCTTCATCGGTTCTGGGGCTGGAGGATGGGTTTTACCACAGAGTTCCCAGCTAATCCTGGGGTGCGGTCACACCTCACATTAAAAGCGTGTGTGTAGCGCTCAAATTTGAACAGCTGAATATTGATTCGATGCAGGACCATTCAGACGAGCATCCAAGAATGCGACTCATTCTGTTGTTGAGTGTTCAGACATCCAATACTATCACGCTCTTTTCTTGGAGCATGCTTGATCAGGTGGTGATTTCTGGGAGGGGGGGGGTCCATTGAACATACGCCCAACTGTCTGGAGGTGGGAAATCAAATGTTACTTCAGAGGGGGGGGGAGTTTCCAGAAATCCTCCACATTGAAAAAAAGAGACTTTTTCCTGTTCTAAATAGTGGGATAACATCCCCCCCCCCCGATCCTGTGTTGATTGGAGAAGCAGAAGCGTCACCTCAGATTCCCGGATGATCTGGCAATGCGCATGTCTGCTGGGGCTTTTTTTTAAAAAAAAAGATGAGACGCAGTGTCGCGCGTGAGCTGTCCAAACAGGAAAAAGCCGATCTTGTGCAGCTTTTTTGAAAAAGGGCCGGACTTTATGTGCTGTCAAATTAATGCGCCATAGATGCGTGGCAAGCCAGGATGACACTGGAATACGCTCGATTGCCAGATGTGGATGTCTGAACGAACACATTTAATCCGTCAGCGAGACGGAGCTGTATCGCCACTAATGGTACGTCTGGCTGCACCCCTGGAGTACTATACTGATACAGTGGCATCATGCCATCAGACCAATGGCACCTTCCCATCCACTCCCCTCCCAGATGCCAGATGCTACCTGGCAACCTTAGCCCAGGCTTAGACTGCCCCAAAGGCTCACCAGAATAATGTTGCCTTGCGTCCTTGCCAGAAATCCAGGAGGGCAGAAACCTCCTGATCTCTTCTGGGAGGCTGCTGAACAGACAGGGGCAACCACTGAAAAAGCCCAAGTCCAGATCATTGCAGAATGTGCCTTAGATAAGGTGTAATGACACTGGACCTTGGTTGGATGAACAAAACTGCCACACAGGAACATTCATCAAGAGGAGAGTCTTTAGAGCATTTATTTTACATAAGAAAACCGCAACCTAGGCTTCAGTCCTCTCTAACACCTTTGAATTGTCATTTTATTCCATCCCCATCTTCTGCATAAGTTAGAGTCAAAAACAGGTCTGGCAAGTTTGAGGAAGGGTGTGGAGGTAACAAAGGCTGATTCCTACTCATGTCAAAATTCAATTTGATCAGTGCCTTGTGTACATGAGGCCAGCAGTATGAGGTTAATTTCCATGCTGAGTATACAAATTACAATTGCCTTAATTTCAACCAGATATCCTTTGCAGAAGACAGCCTCCTTTTTAGATGGGCGGAAATGTTCTTTCCTGTGTGCTGGAGATGGCACATGAAGCTTGATGTGCACCGTGGGGTTCACGTCACTCACTTGGACATGTGCTCATTTTTGCTTGGATATGATTATACTCAGAGGTAATTAGTTACAGATGGCCACCTTAATTTGCTATTTTTCTAATTACCTTTAATTAGAGAGGGACTCTAACTGTAAGTGTCCATGACTTGCTGAGTTATAATGAGTCTGATTGTTATTTTATTCTCCTAGAGTCAAACACTGTGTCTTTCTTGTTCACTAACTGGGAACAGTTTTAGGGTCTGAGGATCCAGAGCCAGCTTTCAGATTTGGTCCACTGCAACTTCCCTCCCCTTCCATGCTTCTCTCCCTACACTTAAAGCCCCCAATTAATAGAGCAGCACCAGGAAGGTTAAGAGCTAGTGGAGAAGGAAACTGTTGTGGTGAACAGCTGGGAATAACTATTCCTTTCACTGGCTTGGATATCTGAACACGATGCTTATTTCCCCCCTGCTCTATTGATGCTCTTATTTCCTATGGGTAACCTTACCCTCGGGTACCAAGGGCTGTCTGCAGCAGCTGCTCTGCCTCTGAACATTCCTACAGAACACATTCAGCAGCTGCTAAAAACCTATTAGAAGACAAGAGAAACAACAGAGGAGAACAGAGGAAAAAGCTTCTCTTGCTGCCAGGCCAAAAAAAAAAGGAAGAAAGAAAACAAGCAAGCAAGAAAGAAAGAAAGCAAAAAAGCAAGAAAGAAAGAAAGAAAGAAAGAAAGAAAGAAAGAAAGAAAGAAAGAAAGAAAGAAAGAAAGAAAGAAAGAAAGAAAGAAAGAAAGAAAGAAAGAAAGAAAGAAGAAGGCTTCCCAGTGCCCAAAACTATCATGAAAATCACAGAATTGCTTGGGATTAAGCATCCCAGCAGTTCCAGAGTCTACATAACAACATATGCTCTGCTTCCATAGCCAGGAAACATCCATCACTCATCATCTTCCCCCATGAAACCAGCTTGCATCATGACTTGCCCAGTTTCTCCAGCAGAGTCCTTTAGTTGATGACTGCCTGCAGAAATGGGGCTAGAGTTCAACCAGGAGCAAAGCAGGACAAAATCAGCATGGGCAGCTGGGCCTTTCTTCTGTCTTGTACTTCTGTGTTTAGGGATGGGCACAAACTGGGGAAATGCAGTTCAGTTCATGGTTGGGGGTCTCTTCAGTTTGCAAACCATGAATTGTCATGAACTTTTTGATGCTAAATTAACCTGTTCAGTTCATGAGGTTCATGATGCAGTAGAATGCCCACCAATGTGCTAGAGACACCAAACTTGCAGGAGATTTCCATCTGACACTCCTCTACCTGCCCTCCAAGTTTGGTGAGGATTGGACTTGTGGGGGCTATAACGCAGGTGCCCCCATGAATGTGCTTTCTGGGGAAAGACAGACACAGGTTCAGGAGGTTCAGGAGTGTATACAATGGATCCTATGCAAGCTAAAGGCATCATACTCTTAGGAAACCTCTATATGTCTTTCAAATTATGTGCAGATTGGACTTGGGAGGGATCCAAGTTATGGCCTCCCAAAGATGATGCCCCCAGGGAAAATGTCAGGTGCAGGTTCAACAGTGTATAGAATGGACTCCCTGCAAGCTACACACACCATACACACAGGGGACCTCTTCCACAATTTCTCCAAGTTCAAGGAGGATTATATTTCTGGGTCCCAGTTACAGATTCTCCCCCCCCCCCCAAAAAAAAGACAGCTGCAGTTATAGGAGTTTATGGAATGGCTCAGGAATAAGCCAGTGACAAGAAGCTCACAGGGAAACTTCACCTGAGCAGACTCCCATCCCCAGATAGATAATTGAAGCAAGGCAAACATTCCTCCTATGCTTGCAGCCTCCTCCCAAGTCTCCAAAGGCAGGTTCTGAAGGACAGAAAGGCAGATATCTCTAGAGTTCCAACAGGGGCTTCCCAAAACAACTGCATGACAGATTGGTGGACACCCTCTGCACAAAAGTCAAGGAAGGGAAGCATGCCCACAACTTTCACAGCCCTACCCTCAGGGCTGAAACAAACAGGTCCAGAGCACACCCAGCAAACCCAGTGTATTCTTCTACTGTGCAGAGGAATGGAAACACATGTTGAGCCAGCTGTGCCACTCCCAAATCTCCAAAAGCAGGTTCTGAATGACAGAAAAGAAAGGTGGGCATCCTCAGAGTGCTGACATGGGCTCCCCAAAGTAGCCCTACAACAGCTTGGCAGGTACTGCTGGCAAGCACTGGGTCCCAGCAAGCCTTGCCCAAAATGCTCCCAGGCCCCATCAGGCCCAAACATATAGATCCTATGGTCACAGCTCACCTCTAGGTGAAATTTCTGCTTATTCACTGTTAGCACAACACATTGTAGCGCTAAGAGATCACCTGTTGTGAATTGTAAAAACTCAACAGAAAGGAGTAGTCAAACAGAGCCTTGTTTGTACAAGAGATTTGTTGATGTAGTTGTTTGCTGAGGTGGATGTTGTTACATGAGGTAAATGTTGTTTTATAAGGTTAGTGTTGTGTTATAAGTGTTGCTTCATGAGACAGGTGAGGAAGATTTTCTTTGGAGGGTAACAGTAAAGGGGATATCCAGGAGTTTTCTCAGTGGGGGAATTTAGTGAGAAAGAGTTGTTACTCAAAGTGTTTTGGGTTTCCTTTTAAATGGGGAAATTAGCAGGAACACCCAGGAAGAGCTTTTAAGGAGCTGAAATCTTGACCGATGATACGAAGTGCAGGTGAACAAAGGAGACTCCTACTCAGACATGCAATTTAAAATGTTTTATTTAAAATAATGTAGGTGTTGTGATACAATCACTCTCTTTACACATAAATTATATAGGCATACACACACTACCTAAGAAATAAAGGGATGAGGAATAGCGGAGGCCAAGGGAAGGACACACAAGGACTATACTACCTCTCCTGAAGCTGAAGGACGTCCATGAAAATGAAGACGGTGGAAGCAAGCACAGCCAGCATAGCCTGCCTCAAAAGACCCGATAGCAGGGTGTGCCGGGGGATGCAAACTGTCATGGGCGCCAAATAGAATGCACACCTTGGGACTCCGTACCTCGGGAGTTATAGGGTTGGGAGGGGGGAAGTTTCTCAGCGAGGTGATGGCCTTGTTGATTATTTACAATAGGTGTCCAGAGGTAAAACAAAAGGTGAAAATTCTACCTGTATGGCCACTCAGGAAGGGCAGTTAGGTGACAATTTAATTTCAACATTCCCAGGAAACAATGAAATGACACCACAATGGGATAACAAAATAGTATATTGACAAAGATGGGGATAAAGATGAGTCACTGGAAGAGGAGAGACATTGAAGGGATTACCTGTCAGTTATCCTTCACACCAGCACATTCCAGTATTTTTCCATGGAATCTGAAGTAGGGAGAAGGGGGGAAATCACTCAGAGGCATTCCATATCCTATTCAGTCCAGCCTTCCAATATGGAAATTTCCTGGTCTCCATCTTGGGGCCTTTCAGGGACACACAGACTAGATTGAGGGAGCCCTATGTCTTTAGGGCTACCCTTTATATTCGGCAGCACTCTGGTATCAGAGTTTGGTGTGACAAGCCTTTTTTGGAAGGGTCAGTTGTAAGGTAGATGTTGGGTGAGGGAGATTTTCTTTGGAGAGTAAAAGCAAAGTGGGGTATCTAGGGGTTTTCTCTGTGGGGAAATTTCTGTGAGAAAGGATTGAGAGGGTATAAAATGTGGGTCCTCAGCAAAGGCACCAAAGTACCCAGTAGCTAAGCCCCTGTGCTTGGCGTGAGCAGAGAGATGGGGTGGCTCAGAGCCTTGAGCCCACCTAACACCCGAACCCCTAGATACCCCACTTCCATGAGCATTGCTTCACAAACCATGAATCAACCAAAATTTGTGATGAACTTTAGTTCGTGAGCCGGTTCATGCCAATCTCTATCTGTGTTGGTTGTATTCAATACAGAAAGCAAGTAGGTTGTAGTGATTAGAGTAGTGAAATTCAATCGGAGAGATCAAGATCTGAGACCGTACTCTGCCATGGAAGCATGATGGGTGACAATGGGCCATACACACATTCTATGCTAACCTGCCTCACAGGGTTGTTGTGAGGATAAAATGGAGGAAAGAAAGAAAAAGGAAAAGTCCCCTGTGCAAGCACCAGTCATTTCCGACTCTGGGGTGACATTGCTTTCACAATGTTTTCACGGCAGACTTTTTACAGGGTGGTTTGCCATTGCCTTCCCCAGTCATCTACACTTTTCCCCCAGCAAGCTGGGTACTCATTTTACTGACCTCGGAAGGATGAAAGGCTGAGTCAACCTCGAGCCAGCTACCTGAAAACCCAGCTTCCACCGGGGATGGTATAAGCTGCTTTGGCTCCCTGTTAGGGAGAAAGGTGTGGTAATAAGGAAATTTGTTTATTGGTTACATTTACATTCCACATTTTGTCCATCAGGAACTCAAGGAGACATTGATAAAGCACCTAGGAGAACTTCCAAGTAACCAGACCCACACTTGTTTAGCTCCCTGTGGGCAGCTTTCATCCTGGTCTTAAACATCAGAATCTTTCCACAGGAAGGCAAAACAGCATGTGGAAGAGTAATAAATGGGCAGTCTGCTTGATCTGGAACATATTTGAATGTGTCAAATTCAGGCTGGTATCCCCAGCTAGGACCAAGCTCACATGTACATTGTAAAATGCAAGAAGATAGCAATATGGCTGTAGGTGATTTCCTGTATTACCATCAACAGGGTCAGAAACCCAGTAGGAACAGATGCAATGCTGCCTGTTTTTCACGTGTGCACTAATAACAGGAAGGGCTGAAAGGTGCTGTAATAGCCATGGTGGATCTAATTTATGTTGCTGCCCTGTGCACCTGAGGGAGCAGTGTTTGATTCCTCTTGTTCAGCTATGACTGAGGATGAAGAGACAGGTTTACTGAAAGAGACAAAAAAAGAGGTCTTGTCCTCTAGACTCCTGCTTGCAGATATGTTCTCCCTGACAATGTCGCTCAGCCTCACATCTGACACAGCCTCACATGTAGATGGCTGTCCTTGCAAGCCAAGCTTCACATTAGCTGAAACTATTTCTTTTATCCCATCTGTGGCAGAATGGGCTGGCCTTCAGGCCCTATTTCACTCTGCCTTTCAAGGATTTTTACACCTGGAGAGCCCTCTCTCTCTCTTTCTCTCCTAACTTGCTGCCACAACCTGACCATTGAAGAAATTACCCACTGGGAGGATCAGAACTCCCAGCTTCCCTTCCAAGTTCTGAGGCCTTGCCTCGGTAGGCTTCCCAACCCTCCCGCCCTGGCAGGGGACCCCAGGATTTCCAGCCTCTTCCCCCGCTCCCCAAAAAATCAGAAGCGGGGGAGGGGGGAAATGGCTCCAAGGAGCCTGGCAAGCCGCCCCATCTTGGAGCGGGCGACACTCAGCCCATCTTGGAGGAGCAGCTAAGATGAAGCGGAGAAGAGGCGGCAGCAGCGCAGCGGCATCACCCGCTCCGCCTCTGAGGTAAAATCAGAGAAGGGGAGTGTGGAGGCAGGCCAGGAGCATGGCGAGCCGCAAATCTGGGTCCTTCTAGGACCCGGACTTGCGGCTCGCCACGCTCCTGGCCTGCCTCCACCCTCCCCTTCTCTGATTTCACCTCAGAGGCGGAGCGGGCGACGCCGCTGCACTGCCGCCTTTTCTCCGCTTCACTGTAGCTGCTCCTCTGAGATGCGCTGAGGCTGAGCCCATCTCAGAGGATGCGCTCAAGCTGCGCTGAGGCTGAGCCCATCTCGGAGGAGCAGCTACGGTGAAGCGGAGAAGAGGCGGCGGCAGCGCAGCGCCGTCGCCCACTCCGCTTCGCCTCTGAGGTGAAATCAGAGAAGGGGAGGGTGGAGGGAAGGAAGGCATTTAAAAAGTTGTAAGGTCCCTTTAATTGTGATGGACAGAACTCCCTTTGGAGTTCAATTGTGCTTGTCACACCCTTGCTCCTAGCTCCACCCCAGTGTCTCTTGGCTCCACCCCCAAAGTCTCCTGGCTCCACCCCCAAAGTCCCCAGATATTTCTGGAATTGGACTTGGCAACCCAATGCCTCAGTGTCTCCCACCGCCCACAGCCTGGCCACCACAGGGACAGTTTACTGCCTTGGGTGCCCCTGGAAGAATAGCCACTTGCCAACCACCTGCCTTCCCCCTGCACTCCTTTTAAAATAGCATATTCAGGACAATGGAGATCTATGTTGTACAGAGAACCACTGCCAGCCTCAAAAGTTATAAAGTATTTATTAAAAAGAAAATGTTTATAAGCATACTTTTAACACAGCATCAGACTGAGGAAGGGGTCCAAAAGAAATGGGTAAAATGCAAATCCTCTGTCCCTCTCTCTATATATGCTCTATCAGATGTTAAATTATAGGACAAGCCCCTTTAGCTTAGGTAGTTATAAATCCCTTCAAAGGTTTCATTACCTTGAGGCTCCCTTTCAAATTCAAAGACTGAGTTAGGAAAAACAATTCTAACAACAATGCAAGGAAAGTAACAAGCACCTATTATGGGATGTCTAGTCTGACCCACTGTCATACATTATTTTTAGTGTCATGTGTCTGCCACAGGGAAGGATCTTCCATAAATAGAGAACCACCAGGGAGAAGACCCTACCTTTCCTAGCCTCAGAAGGTGGAGTCACCCAGAACAGGGCCTTCAAAACAGATTTAAGCATAAGTGGGTTTATATGGGAAACATGCTCCAGATATTGTGCCTTAAGGTGTGGTTTCTGAGTGAACTACATGGCACTGAACAGTCCAGATCAATGAGAAATAAAGGAGAAGCAGTGTTCCGTAGTGGTAAGAAAAGCCAGCTAGGACATGAGAGATTCTGGTTCATATCCCACTCAGCCATCAAGTTCACTGGGTGATGGCAGCACAGGCACTTCCTCCCAGTGTAACTTGCCTCACAGGGTTGTTGGAAAGATAAAATGGATGAGGGGACTTGTCCTTCCCTGAATTCAATGGAGCAAGGGGAAAACAGAAATGTAATAGAAGTGGAACATGACATATTTTAGATTAAAATAATTCATTTATTTTTTCCTTCTTATCAAACGGTACTGTCTGAGATTCTGGAGAGAATAAGGTTAGAGATAATTGGAGCAGAGACACAGATTCAGATTTTCATCTCTCTGCCCTGAAAATCTTCTATACTTCATTGGTATAAGATGCTTCAACTGCAAAACAGCATCTTGGACATGAAAGTGCACAAAATCTTGCACAAAAGTGCTGACTTTTATTACTGGTAAGCCTCTGATGGTTAAAGAGAGAGAGTGAGAAAGCGAGAGCTGTATGGAAATCAGCTGCCTGCTTCTGTCCCCAGCCTCCTGTTACTCCCCTAATCTCATTTCCAAAACTTCTACTGATGGCACCTCAACGCCCTCTCTTGGCGGCTCAATTTGCATTTCAACAGCAACTCTATGTATGAAAAAGAAAGCCATTCTTAATATCCAAGACTAGCAATGCAATCCACTGCAGAGTCAGTTTATTGATATCAGTGATTGATATTAGCCTGGAGTAACTCTGCATAGGATTTTCTGGTAGAAATCTGGAGTTAAACTGGAAGAAGAGCAATTAGGGCATTGTGGTTTTCTGTGAAAAAGAGCAGGTCTGAATTACTATGGGCGTTTTCGCACAGAGCTTACCCCAGAGCGACGTCCCTCTTCACCGCGCAGCATCTGTGCGGATTTTGCACCAACTGCTCCGCAGAGCCGCGAAGAGCCGCGGCTTTTGCGTCGCTAATGTAAACTGGTTTTTAGCGGTTTACATTTGCGACGCAAAAGGCTCGGCACTGTGCGGCTCTTCCTGGTTCTGCGGAGCAGTTGGTGCGAAATCCACACAGACGCTGCTCGGTGAAGAGGGACGTCGCTCCGGGGTAAGCTCTGTGCGAAAACGTCCTATGAGAAAAGCTCCAGAGCAAATGAAAAGAAAAAGGCTACTAAACTTTGCAGAGATGTAAAGGCTGCTGGATCCAAAGACTGCTGGCATTTGTATTTTCAGAGAAAGAGTGGCCATTTTTCTTTGTCTCTGTTCCAGCAGCTTCTGGTACATCTAGAAATCTGATTTGCACCCACCAGTATCTAATTTAATTACTCTGAATCGCCATTTAAAATAGGCTGCAGATTCTGGAATGGGCTTTTCATGCATAGCCCTGACATAGTGCTCTCTCTCTCTCCTTTTTTCTCATACATCCATCCTGTACAAGAGTTCCAGGGGATCTCATAAGCCTGGCACTGACTACTCTATAGTAGTTTGAGCAATAAAAATATAAAACATATCACTCGTCTGTTGCTTTTTGGATTTTTTTTTCTGATGGTAAAAGATGGCTACTCACAATCTTAAAGGTTGCATGGTAGATTCACTTAGGTAAATTCCTGGAGAAGAAAAGAAAGTGTATATTTAAGATACACATACATACATACTTTTTGCAACATACTTTTTATTTAACCGTAATAATAACAATAGCTATAGTTATAATTCTAATACAGCTATAACTGTAACAATAATAGATTCAGGTGGGTAGCTGTGTTGGTCTGAAGCAGCAGAACAAAGTTTGAGTCCTATGTCACCTTTAAGACCAACAAAATTTTATTCTGGGTATAAGCTTCATGTGCGTGTACACTTCATCAGATACCAGAGCAGATATCTGAAGAAGTATGCATGCGCACAAACACTTTTACCAAGATTAAAACTTTGTTAGTCTTAAAGGTGCCATTGGACTCAAACTTCATTCTTCAGCAATAATAATGATTATATTTTGATTTTCTGAGTGCTCTAAACTACTTCACATAATTACCCCAGTAATTTTGCAAGGCTATTCATCAGACTGTATTGCTGGGGGGAGAGATTATACTGTTGCACTATACTAGGTCTGCTTTGCTGTTTGATTTCAGAACATTTCAGGGTTTTTTGAAAGTTGCAGCGTGCTCATGGAATACTTGTCCTGTTCTTCCACATGCCTTACAATAGATGTAGGAAAACCCAGATGAATATGAATTTCAAATACAGTTACACTCTTCTAAACCAATTAACTTCAATAGATTTAGAAAAGTGTAACTTTGCTTAGGACTGCACACTTCAGACTGATTCTTACACTTTTTGGTTGTGTGAGAAAGCAGAAAGTGAGAGCACAGGATGTGAAAATGATCTATGTTATCATACAATGGAAATGTCATCCCATTTGTTTAAGCAGCTGTGGATCTGGAGACTCAGACAACCAAAAGAAACTCACAACTTGACTTGTATACCCAAAGAAGTCAAGTGGTTGATATTGTTAACAAAATAGAAAAGCATTCCTCAACAGAATGCTGTCTACAGAATACATTTTGGGGTAAATGCAGCCCCTCTATTTTTGGTGAGGCCAACCCCATGATTGTGACTATGCACAGATGCCATGTACTAGATACCTAGCGGTATGTGAAAGTATTATTAATAATACAATAGCTATGACATAATCAGATTTCACCTATGAAATATTTGGGCTCCACCCAATGGGATTTAGGGTTAGGATCCTGAGCACCAGTCAACCAAAACCACCCCCAACCCAGTATATTCATGTTTTCTTATCATGACATTTTGTGCTCTGGGCATTTTCACATCACCCTAAGAAAACTCATGTATCTGTCAGCCTCATTCTCTTCACTTCCGTTTGGAGATTCTGAGCTTTAGCCCTGGTAAAATAGACCTTCCTGTACCCATTTTGCAACTGGCCTATTTTGGGAGGTAATTAAAAACTCACAGGGCCTGCCTACCACATGCCCACACACCATCATCTAGACAGGTGTAGGCAACCCAATGCTTTGTGCCGTAAGATAGAAAGTATGTGATTGTTGCTATGGAAAATTGCCAGTTGATACATTCTCCTTCTGGATAGCTCTACAGCATTTTCTTGTGTGTACTAAAACATTAACCAGGATTGTATACTCTTCTGTTTATATGAGTTTATATGGGGCTTTTTTTGTAGAAAAAGCCCAGCAGGAATTCATTTGCATATCAAGCCACACCCCCTGATATCAAGCCAGCCAGAACTGTGTTCCTGTGTGTTCCTGCTAAAAAAGCCCTGAGTTTATATATGCAGTTCTAGAGTTTCATTTTTGCACCCTGGGGTGCAAAAGCAGGAAAAAGGATTGCTACTCCTCGCACCTCTCAGACTCTCTGAGAAGCATGGGCTGGCAGGAGAACTGCTTCTCTGGGGTTGGGCCACAGCAGCAGCCTGATCTCTCCATTCTATCTTATGGCCCCATAGGATAGAATGAATTCCATTCTATCCTATGGGCCCATAGTACAGAATGGAGAGATCAGGCCACAGCTGAGGTGCAATGCTGAAGGGGTTTTAAACTTCCAACCCCTTCTCTCTATGAGCCCATAGGATAGAATGGAGAGATCAGGCCACTGCAGTAGTGCGACACTCGAAGGCGCAAGTAGTTAGCCTTGCCTAGGGTGCCAAACAGTCTAGATCCAGCCCTGGGTGAGTAAGCAAGTTTGTAACTGGCAGTGGAACTCTCAAGTCATTTTCATCAAAATATCTCCTCCTCCTCACGATAAATAATAAAGAGGCGGGATCTCATCCTAAATCATGATATCCATGATGAAAACTCTTTACAAATTACCAGCATCTCTAGTGGGTAAAGACAGTGTGGCATAGTGGTCAGAATGTCCCTACACCAGGGTGAACCCAGGTTCAAAGCCCTACTTTGTTATGAGATTCACCAAGCAGTCAAGACAATCAGTCATAATCTCTCATTCTAATCTAACTCAGAGGTTTATTGTGAAGATAAAAGGGGTGGGGGAAACCATATCTACTGCCCTAAGCAATTTGGTGGGAAAGCACTATGGAAAATCTGAGAGTGTCATAGATACTATCTCTAAATTAAATTAAGCATCTTGTTTTTATATGTTAAATTGTTTTCCAAATACAATACAGTATTCCCTCTAGGATATTACTTTGATTGAAAATAGCATAACTGTGATTTGAAATGCTTTGCAAGATAGAGCCTTTTCTTCAGAGGCAGCGAAACAGAATTTCCTCAGCCATGGTTATGCTTAACTTCTGCACCATTTTCCTGACCTGAAATTCCCATAGAAGAATGCTGCTTTTCCATTGGGTCAACCTTCATGTTATGTTCCCCCTCATGGAGCCCAAACAAAGCAAATAACACTCTCCTGGGGTCATTCCAGGTTGGGAAAACGGCACAAGAGAAAGCTGAAGCCCCTTCTCCTTGCTTACTGTTGTTCCATTCTGGATCAGGCCCTTCATTCTTTGGAAACTGAGTTCAGGAAGACCCAGAAAGGCCCCAGGGGAAAACATAATGTGTTGTCAAGGCCTATTCTAGCTTTGCCCCACCATGCTGTTGTGTTGCTTCAGCTGGGAAATGCATTTGCCTTTTACAACACATGCAATTTCCTCCCAGTAAATCTACCATTGCTGAGGGAAGAATGTGATCATTTTTGCATTAAGTAACACCTTCACGGTGGGGAGGGGTTCTCCACACGTTGTACAGGATGGCAAGTAATTGCGACCCCAGGCTTGTTTGTTAACCATCCACCCTCAAAATGGAGATTTTTCAACACTCAGCATTATTTCTCTGGCCATGATTGGGAGGAAAGGGGAGGGGAGGAATGGTAGATTCTGCTGACTTGTTAAGTGTCTCTAAATGACAGAAAACAGCCTAGTGGCTAAGAAATTGTCATGGTATTTTCTCCCGTCTATTGCGTATCTTTTAAATAAATGTCTTTGGCTGCCCAGAGGCGACCTCTCTAGATGCTGCATGAGCAGTTCCAGAAAAGGAAGAACTGGTCATTGTATACATGTACATGCCTGTGTATTCTTTTAGAAATATGCATGCACTGCTAATAAATCACCCAGAGCTATCCAACCTCTACTGTTCCCTCAGCCTTGCTGTGCAGGAAGCCACCAGCAATAGCTGATGGAGTCTATACTCTGGGAGTGAATGTAATGTCCACAAAGACAGTAATCCTGTTAATTAGGGTTTTCATTGTTTGGCTGCTGAAAGTCAGAACACTCCCCAAATCTCATTAGAGCTTTGGTTTTTAAAAATGCAAATCTGACACCCTCTGCTGGAAGGAAAGCTAAACTGGTAGAGGTTCAGAGGCTTCCATAACCCTTGGGACTAGCTCAGAAAGAGCAGATAAGACCCAGGGGTTTTGGAGAAAAGGGTTTATCCCAGTCAAGAAGGGTTGGTGTCCATACAGCAGGCAGTTCTGATTTAGCAGCTGGTACCTATGTCCGTGCTTAGGTGCTTACAGACAGGTTGCCATGAGCAATGCAGGGAGTGAAATCCAGGCAACTGCTTTCCTTTATACACCTTTCTTAGCCACTCCAGCCATTAAATTGCTTTACACAGTGCTTTTTTTGTAGAAAAAGCCCAGCAGGAGCTCCTTTGGATATTGAGCCACACCACCTGGCCTGGGAGCACGTGGCTGCCGCATGGTGGGTCGGGCCAGCTGGAGGCCAGGCAGAGCTCTGCTCTTCTGGGCTCCAGCAGAAAAAAAGCCCTGGCCTTACCTAACTAAGGCGACTATATCTTCCAGATTCTAGTCTGACACTCTAACCCAAAGTTTTCCAAACTCCACCCCCACCCCCGCTGTGGCCCAGTTATTTTTACATTTCTCCTTCATGGCCCACTAAAATTTGGGGCTGAAGCCAGGAGACTTTGGGGGTGGAGCTGGGAAACAGGAATTATGTCATTTCCTGTGGTGTCACTTCCAAGTCAAAGGCCAAGTGATGTCACTTCTGGGACACACTGAACCAAAACTCCACCTTTTCCTGTGATATCACTTCCAGGGCACTCCCCCAAACCTACCTCTTATTCTGAAGTAACTTTGTTTTCAGAAAAATCTCTCTGAAACTCATGCTGAGCCAAAATGGGGGTGGAAAGTGGATGGTCTGCAACTTTTTCATACATTCCCAGGGTCTTCTCTTTCCACCACCACACCTGCATGCACCTATCTGTTTGTGTGTTCTTCTCCAGCTTACACACTCTCCTAATGCCCATGTTCAATTGCCTGCACCACCTACATACCCCTTCCTCAACAGCACTGGCTAGTGTATGCAGTTGGGAGTGCTGTCGGCATTGCCATCAGGAATGCCAGCACTGTGTACCACCCACACTGGGCACTGGCAGCTGCTCTACCTCAAAATATGCTGACACATTTAGTAGACCCTTCCTTTAGTTGTTTCTACTAGTACCCTGGCTCAAGTCACAACCAAGCTTGCTTGGTTTCAAGAAAATCTTTTGACAGCTATTCTTCATACTTTTCCTTGGCTGAAACACTGGGAAATTGCTGTGAAAGGTAGCAGAGAATTGTACTGCAATTAATGAATAACTTTCAAGTTCTATGAAGTTCATACAAGCTTTTCTGCAGTTATCCCAAAAAAGGATATTTATGAGGTTTGCAGCCTTTTTACAGACTGCTTGCAGCTTTTTACAGACTGTGTTTCCCATGCCTTTAAAAGCAACCTGTTGTGCAGATATTTAGCCAGTGAACTTCTTTCATCCTTTTTAATATCTACAGGAGGAGGTTAATTTTGGTGTCAGACAGCTGTTAAAAGCAAGACCAGTAAAATGGTGCCAAGTTCATAGTACCATCACTTCCAGTTCTGTTCGATATACAGCTGTCATGAGCCCTGAGGAGGGGGAGCTGGAAGGGTTAACAGACCAGGAAGAACCAACAGCTGGCCCATCAATCACTCTCCCCACATTCCAGGCACCCGCACCGGCTGTTGACAATCACTCTCTTCCAAGCTCTCCCCCTCCCCTCTCAAGAATGCACAGCCGTCTTCGCCAAACACTGGCAGAACACAGGCATGCTGCATGCCAATGCTTCTGATCTCTTAGCTCTGATTATTAGGAGAACTACAGCCAGCCAGGGAGCGGGTTGATTGAGGTGCCCATATAACTCACGCCCGGGACTTGGCAACCTCGTGGAAGCAACAAGTCAATTCCCTGGCTTGCATCCACGCTCCTTTCTGATTCCAGTTCCTGACCGGTTTGAATTCCTTGGCACCCTGACCCTTTGGCTTTGGACACTGACTTCTGCTTCTGGTTTGTGATTTTGCTGTAGTGACTCGGCTCCTGACTGCCTCCTTGAACTTTGACTTCAGACCGGCTTTAGACTCCCTCCTGCCTGTGCCCTGAGAATGTGACAACAACACTGTAACAGCAGTAATCTCCAATAATCTCTTTCTGCCCCACACCTCTCACTCTCACTCACACAGAAATCTCATAGAAAGGCCAGCTGGCTACAACTGGAGGTGCCAACTTTTCATTGGCAGAGCTCCTACGTCTGCAACAACAGTATGATGAACAGAAAAGTTTCATCCAGTAAAAATGGAAGGAAAGAAAGAAAGAGAAAGGGAAAGAATGAAACTGAAAAAAAGGAAAAGAAAGACATGGAAAGAAAGAACATAAGAACATAAGAGAAGCCATGTTAGATCAGGCCAGTGGACCATCCAGTCCAAAAATTCTCTCATTCAATGCCCCAAAAGCACCAGAATGTCCACCAGTGGGGCCAGGGCACTAGAAGCCCTCCCGGTGTTGCTCCCCCACCCCAGCACCAAGAATACAGACAGAGTATCACTTGCAGGGAAAGAAAGAAAAAAGGGGGCACAAAGGGGAAAAAAAGCTTTATTCACCATCAGATGAATAAAGCCAGCAACAATTCTGCCCAGGGGTCATTTGGTAAAGAAAATAGCTACTGGAATGCCCACTCCCTGCCCCTCCCAGCTGAAAGAAACATCCCTCCCTTCTTTGCCACCCAGTCTCCCGGGGAAATCTCCCCAAAAGAACATACTGCAAGGCACATGAAAGCTCATACCTTGAAGAACACTTCATGGGTCTGAAGTGCCAGTGGACGCCAGCTTTTTCTCAAACACTGGGAGGGGGTGGGGAGAAGGAAGGAGAGGCAGCCCAGCTCCTCTCTGCACAACACAGAGATGGGGGATGGAAGGAAGCAGAGTTCATGCTTTGGTGGGGGCGGAGCTAACATTGGCTTTTCTTGTGACCCAGTAGTGAGGCTTCTGTGGCCTAGTACCAGGTCACGACCCTGCAAATGGGAAACACTGCTCTAACCAATACACCACGCTGGCTCATCCTCCTTCTCTATCATTTTTGTTAATGCTATGTTCAAAGAAGTGGCCATGTTAGTCTGTTGCAGCAAAAATAAACAGGAGTGTGGTGGTACCTTAAAGCTTAGCAAGGTTTTATTCTAGCATAGCCTTTTGTGGCTCTGACAAACTGGGCTTTAGCGCAAACAAATTTAAGCTACAACAGATTAGCTTAGGGCTGCCAAGCTCCCACTGGGGTTGGCAGTTTGAGGCCTGCCAACCTGCTGGCATGGAGCAGGCTGTGGGGGGGAATCCCCGCCCCCAAAGAGCTCCAACATCATGTGATGATGTGATGTAATTATGTGATTATGTCACACAGAAGTGATGTCATCACGCTGGGCATGTCGCACAGAGGACACTCTAGCATTCAGGGTAAAAATTCTATGGCAAATGGCTGGGACTGATGGGAGTTGTAGGCAAAAAACATCTGGAGAGCTACCATTGGCGACCCCTGCTCTATGGTACCATAGAGTTTTAACTTGAATCCTAGAGCATCCCTGGTGCGATGTGCCCAGTGTTGCGCTCGCACGACAGCTCCCCTGCCGCAGCCAAGGTAGGGCTTGGCAACCCTAGACCGGCTAGTCTTATTTCACCTGCTAACAGAGATTCAGCTAACAGAACTTGCTTCCATGTGATGTTCTTGGGGGAATTGTGTATAAAATACAACTCATACTATGCATCTGACACAAGTGAGGGAGAATCAGCTGAAGATTTCAGGTTTTCCATGTTGCAGCTGACTTTTGGGGACCCTGTAGTGTTTCCGAGAGGAGACACAAACAGACAGTTTGCCATTGCCTTCCTATGTGTAGCACCTCTTGTATTCAAGTGCTGGTCTCCCATCTAAGTACTAACTAGGGTTGACCCTGCTTAGCTTCCAAGATCTGATGAGATCAGGCTAGCCTGGGCCATCCAGGTTGGGCCAATGTTTTAATACAAGACAGTGTTTACAGTACCATCCCTCATTAAAGCTGGGAAACTCCATAATGAGCTTCATCATAGGCACAGCTTTTTTTGAGCAGGAACACACAGGAACACAGTTCCGGTTGGCTTGGCATGGGGGTGGTCCAGTATGCAAATTAGTTCCTGTGTGAAACAATGGTGCCATCAGGGGTGTGGCCTAATATGCAAATAAGTCCCTGCTGGGCTTTTTCTACAACTCCCCCCTCCTGAACATAGGGTTTTGTTGATCATGTAGCCTAGCAGTTGCTCTGCTAAAAAGGGCTAGCTAAATGGTGCTCAGGTGGATTGTTGGGGAGGGAGCATATAGAAAACTTTAAATGGATGCTTTATGGACAGCAATGTTGTTGTTCCCCAAGCCAGCACCACAATACTCTGCAGCCCATCTCAGCTGTAAAGCAGCACAGATAAGCCTGACAGACAAGGCAACAGAGATTGCAAGAAGGGGCAAGAATGAGGCAGCCACTGTTCTCAGAGGTCAAGTCGTTTAACTGAGACTGAACTGCTGAAAGGAACAAGAGTGTATGGCTGCTCTTTGGCTCCTGTGGTGGGAGAGTCACTTAGCAGGAAATAAGTGCGTGGAAATCACTTAGCAGAAAATAACAGCATGGAAAACGCCTACGACATTGGAATTTCAACCAAGGCCACCACCTGGATGCTAAGAGAAGCAAAAGCATGCAGCAACAAAAGTGAATGCTTAAAATCTCCCTTTTCTGTACTGCAGCTCAGAAGGATACAAAAGTGTTCCTGGTGTTAAAGAATCAATGTAACCACTCTGTATGTTAAAGACTAATCCCAACCAGGGCCAGCTCTGCCACTAGACAAACTAGGCAATTGCCTAGGGCGCCAGCCTTCCGGGGGCACTGAATTGGGTGCACCCCCATGTGACTGGTGAAATTATCAATTGGTGGGGGGGAGCATCAGGAGTTAGTTTTCCCTAGGGTGCCAGACAATCTAGGGCTGGCCCTGATCCCAACTGTAACTGTGGTTCTTGCCTATTTTGGTACAGTCTAGCAAGGCAATCCCATTCTCTACCCAGAACTTTATCCATATGACAGAATTGTGCAGACTGTTGGGCCCACCCCTTGCATCCTGTACATTTATATCCCTTCCCTCCTCCTCCAAAGAATTCAGGGTAGTGTACCCTGATGGAATTAGTCCATCTTCCTGGTTCACAAGTACCCCTCTAAGAGACAGCTTAGGCTGAGAGAGAGATTGACTAGTCCAAGGTCACACATAGCCTGAGGAAAGATTCAAAAGTGGGCCCTTCCAGTCCCAGCCTAGTAGAATCATAGAGTTGGAAGGGACCTTCAGGGTCATCTAGTCCAACCCCCTGCACAATGCAGGAAACCCACAAATACCTACCCCAAATTCACAGGATCTTCATCGCTGTCAGATGGCCATCTAGCCTCTGTTTAAAAACTTCCAAGGAAGGAGAGCCCACTACCTCCTGAGTAAGCCTGTTCCACTGAGGAATCGCTCTAACGGTCAGGAAGTTATTCCTAATGCTGAGCCGGAAACTCTTCTGATTTAATTTCAACCCACTGGTTCTGGTCCTACCTTCTGGGGCCACATAAAACAATTCCACACCAACCTCTATATGACAGCCTTTCAAGTACTTGAAGATGGTGATCATATCACCTCTCAGCCACCTCTTCTCCAGGCTAAATATCCCCAGCTCCATCAACCTTTCCTTATAGGACTTGGTCTCCAAACCCCTCACCATCTTTGTCACCCTCCTTTGGACCCGTTCCTGGGTACTGTTTCTTGCACTGGTAAAATGTTGTCTAGTTCAGTTAAAGTGGCAAGACCACAGCCAAGACTCAACCATAGAAGCTGAGTGCATATATCCCATGCTGATATGCATTCTCACCAATGTGCCAAAAAACAAATTTATTTACATTCCTCTATACCCCCACTTGCAAATTTCACCCCCCCCCCCCACACACACATATAGATAAAAAAAAGTAACAGAAGCCTCAAGTAACAGTTATAGCGCATGAACACAGGGTATCATGGCATCTCTCTCTCTCTCTCGGCTTGACTTCGCGAACGAAGATTTAAGAAGGGTGCAGTAGTCCACGTCTGCTGCAGGCTCGCTGGTGGCTGACAAGACCAATGCGGGACAGGCAGATCCGGCCACAGTGGCTGCAGGGAAAAGTCTGATTTGGGGTTGGTGCTGTAGCAGTGCGATTCTTCCTCAATCTCCTTTTGTCCTCAAGACCAGCTATGCGTGCGTTCTCAAAGGAAGAGACAGCCTGGTGGATGGTGTGCCTCCATGCTTTGCGATCTGAGGCTAGGTCAGACCACTGGTGATGGTTGATGCGACAGGTGCCAAGGGATTTCTTCAAGGAGTCCTTGTACCTCTTCTTTGGTGCCCCTCTATTTCGATGGCCGGTGGAAAGTTCGCCATACAGAGCAATCTTGGGAAGGCGGTGGTTTTCCATCCTAGAAATATGCCCTGCCCAGCGCAGCTGCGTCTTCAACAGCAGTGCTTCGATGCTTGTAACCTCCGCCCTCTTGAGGACTTCAGTGTTGGTCACAAAGTCACTCCAGTGGATGTTGAGGATGGTGCGAAGGCAGCGCTGATGGAAGCGCTCAAGGAGTCGCAGGTGATGACGGTATAAAACCCACAATTCGGAGCCATAGATGAGGGTTGTCATCACAACCGCTTTGTAAACATTGATCTTTGTGCCTTTTTCAGATGCTTGTTGCTCCACACTCTTTTGTGCAGTCGGCCAAATGCACGATTTGCCTTTGCCAGCCTGTTGTCAATCTCCTTGCCGATCTTGGCATCTGGGGAGATGATGCACCCCAGGTAGCTGAACTGCTGGACTGTCTTCAGAACTGATTCACCCACAGTGATGGAGGGAGGGTGATAATCTTCCTGGGGTGCAGGCTGGTGGAGAACTTCTGTCTTCTTCAGACAAACTTCTAGGCCGAATAGCTTGGCAGCCTCTGCAAAGCAGGACGTCATATGCTGCAGAGCTGATACCGAGTGGGAGACGAGTGCAGCATCATCAGCAAATAGTAGCCCTCGGATGAGTTTTTCCATTGTCTTGGAGTGAGCCTTTAGTCGCCTCAGGTTGAACAGGCTGCCATCAGTGCGATAGCGGATGTAGACACCATTGTCATCATCTAGATCTACTGCGGCTCTTTGAAACATCATGCTAAAGAAGATCGTAAAGAGAGTTGGCGCGAGAACGTAGCCTTGCTTTACACCTGTGCCTATTGGGAAGGGCTCCGAGAGGCCGTTGCAGTGTCTGACTTGGCCTCGCTGGTCTTCATGTAGCTGGATGATCATGCTGAGGAACCTTGGGGGACATCCTAAACATTCCAAGATTTGCCACAGGCCTTTCCTGCTAACGGTATCGAAAGCTTTGGTAAGGTCGACAAAAGTCACATATAGACCCTTGTTCTGTTCCCTGCATTTCTCTTGGAGCTGCTTGAGAACAAATACCATGTCGGTGGTGCTCCTGTTAGCTCTGAAGCCGCACTGGCTCTCTGGGAGGAGTTCTTCTGCAATGGTGGGCACCAGTCTGTTCAGGAGTATTCTGGCAAGGATTTTGCCTGCGATGGAGAGCAGGGTTATCCCCCGGTAGTTGGAGCAGTCTGACTTTTCTCCTTTGTTCTTGTGTAGAGTGATGATGATTGCATCGCGAAAGTCCTGTGGTAGTTTGCCTTGTTCCCAGCAGGTGACAAGTACTTTGTGAAGTGTGCTATGTAGTACTGTGCCCCCATGCTTCCAGATCTCTGGTGGGATTCCATCAACTCCTGCTGCCCTGCCACTTTTCAGTTGCTTGATGGCTTTAACAGTCTCTTCTAGGGTGGGGATCTCATCCAACTCTGTTTTCACTGGTTGAAGTGGGGTGAGGTGGATTGCTGAATCTTGAACTACGCGGTTGGCACTGAAGAGAGCCTGAAAATACTCCGACCACTGATTCAGTATGGATGCCTTGTCTGTGAGGAGCACTTGGCTGTCTGCACTACGCAAGGGACTCTGAGCCTGATATGATGGGCCATATACTGCCTTCAGGGCTTCGTAAAACCCTCTTAAATCACCAGTGTCTGCACACAGCTGGGTTCTCTCTGCAAGCTTGGTCCACCACTCGTTCTGAATGTCTCGAACCTTGCGCTGGAGGATGCTACATGCAGCGCGAAAGATTGCTTTTTTCCCAGGACAGGAGGGCTGAGCAAGATGTGCTTGGTAGGCAGATCTCTTTTTCGCTAGTAATTCTAGCGTGGCATAATATATGAAAAAGAGTATGTATCAATCTAGGCTTCAACTACTCATGGCTCCCTGTTTGTGACCAGTGAACAGAAGTGAGCTGAACTGGCAGGTGCTTGAGCATCTCTAATTGCAGGTACCTCCTTGTATATCCATGTTGGAGCCAATCATAACATAGAGTGGGATTCTAGGCAATTAGAATTTCCCATATTAGGATCTAAAGAGATGGACAGCATCAGAGCCTTGATTAACATGCCCCTTTATGCGGCATACATTGTATGTAAATTGTTCACATTTTCTCTCCCCCCCCCCTTCCCATATCTTTTCTTTTGTTTTTGCAAGATGTTGTTCACAAGCCCTTTTAGCTTTCAGCTATATCAGCTGAATATTGACACTGAAATGCTTTACATAGATTTGGTTTCTCTCACAATATTAATGTTTGTAGGAATCTCCTGAGCCGATTGTTTGAAAGCATATTTTGCAGTTGCTTGTGACGGTATGTAGAATGAATATTCTAATAACCTCTAAACACAGAGGGGAAGATTTCAAAAAGAGGGGGGAAATGAGATCAAGGAAATAATGGAACTTGTGACAGAAGAACACAGGCAGCTGCTGACCTTGCATGTATTTCCAACACGTGTGTGAACTAGTTCTCTGAGTGACATTGAACCAGGCCTTTTCACAGGCTAGCTTTGAAGCTCTTTCGGCTCAGCCTTGCATCATATGACAAGAGCACCCGTTAAGCATGTACAAAGTACTTTTCTTTTACAACCAAGCAAGCTCTGCTAAATGCATTTGTTTATTTTAATTATTTATTGAAACATTTTTGCTCTGCTTTTCCTCAGATGCCCAGACAGGAAGCAAGTCCTGCTAGTTCTGTGTTTAGACACTAGGCCATGGTCCTTCCCACTACAAGGCCAGTTTTGAGGGTCAGAATACCCCGAAATACACAGTCCCTGAATGGACTGCAGAAGTCATTGGCATTGTGGAAAGAATTGTTCAATGATGAAGGATCAGATAGCTGTGACTGACATGGCTTCCTGGCTACAAACTCTCTCTCTCTCTCTCTCTCTGTAAGCTTCGATGAGTCAGATCTCCCTGCCAGTTTTCAGTGCACAAGCCCATCATGGAGTGTCTCTGCATTTCAGTGGTGTAGCACTTTAAAAGTGAGTGGCAGTCTGATCATCTGCATATAAAGAGAAGCTAGCATAATGGTCTTTCCAGATGCTTGCCAGAAATACAAACAGGCCTACTCCCACCCTTGAATGTGTCCAACTCCAAATTTTAATACAGTCTTTTCCAATGCAGCCTCCTCCCCTTCCTTCAGTCCTTTTAAAATAAAATCATAAACTTTCCCAAAGCATTGTTATAGCTGGAAAAGAAGAGAACTTTAGAAAAGGCTGTCATAAAGTCAGCAAAATACTCTCTCTCTCTCTTTCTCACACACACTTCTTTCTGGTTACTGTGAGACAGGCCACTATTTTAAAGCACGTCTGTGTGAGACCAACCAAATCATCAAGGCATGTATTTCCTCTCTAAAAGTACAACAAACCCTAAGTGTTGTGCTTAATTCACCCAGCATTTCCCCCTGGCTTGATATAATGCACCAAGAGTTCAGATGCCTAAGTGGTCTGCAGCTAGCAGTCATTTTTGCTCAATATCGCTCTCATTATGGGCCAATTTCAACTTATGAATTAATTTATAAGCCAGTCAGTTTGTGCAGGCAAAGTTGCTAGAGGCACAGTGCTGCATCCCTGCCTGCCCTCTGACTAATGAGGTAGACTGCATGCAGGAGCGGGGAGGTCAACTCAGCTGTCTGCTGTTGCTGTGAAGCAAAAAGAGAATGTCTTCATCAAGGAGACACTGATGAAATTCAATGGGGGTGGGGGTGGGAAGGTATAGCATGAGGAAGGGTTAGGGCACAAGTCCAGCAAAGCAGTGGATGAGGAAAACTGTAGGGCTCTCAGAGGGAGGAAGGGAAACGTTCATTCCCTGCAGTCCATACACACACACACAGAGAGACGTGCATGCATGCACACACACACTCAAACAAATACTCATGCTGGAATTCCTTATTGGTTACCTGCTGGTCCCTGACAAGCACAGCACAAGCTGAGAGGAACCAAGGGCTCACATGGCTGAGATAGTGCATCATGGGGATGCATCTTATTATTTACACTGCTAGCCCACCCTTCCTGCAAGGAGATGAAGTTGGGGTTGCTTTTGAGAGTCAGGCAAGATGTTACCACTGCTGCACAAAATGGGCAGGTATGGAACCTGTTGGCAACAGAACCGGAAGCTGCCTGCTCTTCGTCCCTCCCTCCTATGCAAGAGTTGTGGAGGGGAAGGTGAGCAGGGTGAGATAAGGTAGGCCAGGTGAGTAAGCCCCAGCAGCCAGCTCCATGGCCATGCTTCCAGGTGACAGTGCTCCCAGGTTGCACTTGGGGCTCCTAGCCACCCACAAGCCTCTTTGGGTGCTCCTGGAGCCCCTGCCCTCTGGCACCACAGGCTAGCCGCTGCAACACACCAGTCCTTCAAAATGGCAGCAAATCTGTGAGAGGAGGAGGAAGGTCTATTAGATGAACTGTGAAATTACAAATGTTATTTTGGGGTGTGTGTGTATACACATAGAGCATGGACAATACTGAGCTCTGCTTTGGTAAAACAGATTCATAGAGTCATGCATGGTCATGGAATGCAAATGCCAGTTGATTTAACATGTTGAAATTACTTGAATACTATCAAATTCCTGTTTGCTTCTCCTCATCAATAACCACATATGATGCTTGGTACACAGAAACAAAAGAGTCAAAAAACAAACAGACAAGTAATTTTTGTCACAATAAAGTCATTAAACTTCCACTATTTGTCAGTAAAGAAACCTTGTCAGCATTTAATAAATAGAATTATACTTTACAGGCAAGAAACATGTGTCTGGTGGTATGTGTGTGGAAACTGACTTCCCAGTAGCTGATTTTATAGGGAGTATATAAGTAATAAATGAAGGTTTTAAAAAATCACAATGACAGGTTTAAGATAATTTACTGTGAAACAACCACAAGGTGGCATCGGACTGTCACAGAATCCCCAGTGAGGGCCAGCAGCGTGTTTGCACTTGCAGTAATCAAAATCATATTTGTATACCACTTCAACACATCTGAAAACACATTAAGAATTTCTGGTGTCTACATATTCCCCCTCCCTTTCCCACTTGGGATGTTTGGGAAAATAACAATTTTATGTCTATTGTAGTTCTGACTATACCCCCAAATTGACTGATGGTAGATAATGGCAGGATTTGAAATGACAGCATCTTGCCTCCTGAACTGCATTCATGCTGTAGACCTTTTACACTAATCTTCTCCTGAAAAAAACATTTCATACCAGGTGTAACTGCAGTGCAGAGCCCCCCACCCCTGGCCCTCTCTGGGTAAACTCCCCTGGAAAGCCTGGATCTCTCATATAGGTTGATTTGCATTATTCCAAATGTTGGTGGGGGGACACAATAAGGCGGTATCTGGTAAATTGCATTTAGTAGGGCTATAGACTTGTGGAATAAGGAGCATCCATTGTATTGCTGCGTGGGTGAGATGCTCCAAATGGCACATTAAAAGAGGAGAGGCAGAAGAATGGTGTGTCTAGATTATCCTTCTCATTTTGTGCAGAATTGCTCCCAACAGAATATTTTCTCAGACTAGGCTTCAGCATTACAGATCTTGGATTTTCACTCAGGAAAACAACTCTAACCTGCCGATGCTCATCTGAGCTTTTCAGGGCAATTTCCTTGACTATTGCAGAGTAATGAGCCTTTCCAAACATTATGTGACAGCATACCCAACTTCATGTACTTGGCAGGGAGCTGTAGCCAAGCTTCTTCAATCTCAGTAGATTCCACGCCATGCATAAAGTTTAGCTTTTGCTATGGAAGCTGAGTGCAATGGATCCGTAGTGGGGGCATTTTCTTCAACTCTCTTGTTATGAAGTAAACTGCACCTGTTGGAGTGACTGTGAATCTCTGCATGGGTGATAGTCTGCTTTCAGAGGCTAATGGGTTATTAGTAGCATTCAGGGAATTTCCCATTGACATAGCAGTTGAAGCCTAGGTCATCTCTAGAATTTGGAGCTGACCTGGTCAGTTAACACATTGCCCCAAGAATCCTCTGCCCTTGTTAAAGACCACAGTAGCCCTTGGTTTGCTGAAGTATCTGGGATAACTGGACAGCTAGTATGGGGTAGTGGTTAGAGTGTCAGACTAAGATTTGGGATCCCCAGTCTGCCATGGAAACTCACCCTGGCCGTTTTCCCACTCACGTTTTACTGGCGCCACGACCATCCTGACGCCGGCGAATCTGCCTGGATTTCGCATCAGAAGCTCCGGCGCTCCCAGAAGCGCCGGCTACTTCCGTCGCTAAGCCAGCGCAAACGGAAATCGCAAAGATGCAGGAAAACGTTTGCGCTGGCTTAGCGACAGAAAGCGCCGGCGCTTCTGTTGCGAAATCCAGGCAGATTCGCCGGCGTCAGGATGGTCGTGGCGCCAGTAAAACGTGAGTGGGAAAACGGCCCCTGGGTTGGTCAGCCTAACCTTGTTGGCAAGGAACACAGTTCCGGCTGGCTTGGTGTCAGAGGGTGTGGCCTAATAGGCAAATAAGTCCCGTGCAACAATGGTTATGTCAGGGGTGTGGCCTAATATGCAAATGAGTTCCTGCTGGTCTTTTTCTACCCAAAACCCCCTTCTTGTTGGTAAGCCTAACCTATCTCACAAGATTGTTGTGAGAAGGAGAGGAAAATTACATAAACTGAAAGGACTGGTAGACAAATAGAACATATGTGGAAAATTAATTGCAAATACAACTGGTGTTTGCAATGAGTACATTTTTGTACCTGGTTTGTAGTGATGATTCCAACAAAACTGTTGCGTCATGCCAGTATTATTGTGTCTGTGCAAAGCTGCCCAGTTGAGCTGTTCCAGATACCGAGTGTGTCCAATTATATTCCTGGATTTCTTAGTAGCTTTTGACAACATTGCCTTGCATATCCTTCTGGGCTGCAAGGGGTATAGGAGGCTCTGTGCTCTAGCACTTTCCATCTGGCTGACTAGTTCTGGAAGGGGAAGCAGGAAGACACCACTTGATGGTGCAATACTTGCACTGTGGGTTCCTGCAAGGTCCTGTTTCATTTCCCAGGCTGCATGAAACCACAGGAAGAGATTTTCTAGAGGTTTCATCAGTATGCTCATAACATGCAACAACTTTGACTTTCTTCTGCATCTGAGACAAGTGTGACAAGGGAGGTCCTGCATAGGTGTCTGGAGGGATAACAGGCTCGATGAAAGCTAATGAACTAGCCCTGAGAGCCAGTGTGGTGTAGTGGTTAGATTAGAGTGTCGGATTAGGATCTCAGAGACCCAGGTTCAGATCTCCACTATGACATGGCAGCTTGCTTCAGTCACAAGCTCTCATAGGGTAGTTGTGAGAATAAAATAGCAAGAGGAGAATTGTGTAAGCCACCTTGGATTCCCCCATTAGGGAGAAAGGAGTGTATAAATGAAGGAAATAAGTAATAATAAAACTGAAGACTTGATTGGGTGAGACTGATATGCTGTTGATATGCAACACAACTAAAGAGATGCTGAGGTTCCAAACTGTCCTGTATGGGGTTGCATCAAAAGGGTACCTTTGCAGCATGGTGGTGTATCAGAGTTCTGTCCACAGAGGGATATTTATTTATCTATCATATGACTGAGTTACACACAGGAAATATATAATAATATAAAATCTAGATTGCCTCCTCATGGTGAATCCTGGATAACACTAAAGAGACAGAACTTCTGACAGCCAGAGAATCGTAGGATCTCCTGGCTACACTACACAAATGGAAACAATCAACCGACAGGTGGAGAGCCAGGCCTTCTCTATGGCATACTATGTCCAGCCTTGGTGTAGTAGTCTGAGAGCTGGATTAGGACCTGAGGGGCCAGTGGCTCAATGGGAGAGTTTCTGCTTAGCATGCAAAAGGTCTCAGGTTCAATCCCCAGCATCTCCAGCTAACGATCAAGCAGCAGGTGAAGTGAACAACCTCTGCCTGGGATCCTGCAGAGCCACTGCCAGTCTGAGTAGGCAGCACTGCCCTTGATGAACCATGGGCCTAATTCAGAATAAGGCAGCTTCAAGCATAAGCGTACCCCTGCTCAAATTGTCAGCCTAGCCTTATCTCATTAAGTTGTTATGTGTAGGGCTTTTTTGGTAGAAAAAACCCATTTGCATATTAGGCCACACCCCCTGAAATAACCACTGTTTCACAAAGGGTTTTCTGTAGAAAAAGCTCAGCAAGAACTAATTTGCATATCAAGCAACATCCCCTGACACCAAGCCAGCCAGAACTGTGTTCCTGTGTGTTCCTGCTCAAAAAAAGCCCTGGTTATGTGTACAAAATAGGGAATGGGAGACTGATGTATGCCATCCTGAGTTCCTTGGAATAAGGACAGGATACAAAAGTACTGAATAAGTAAAAGAAACAACTGAGACCCTTAATTAGGCCCTGGTTATCCAAACTTTTGATCACATCCAGGTTAGACTATTCCAATGTGCTGTATGTGGGGCTGCTTCTAGCAACTACCTTGAAGCTTCACTTAGTACAAAATATAGTGGCAGGGTGACGTGGATTTAGCCCAATTTAAAAATCTTGCAAACTTAATTTAGAATTCTGTTTATTTCCTGTAACACCATAAATAGCTTGGTGCCAGGGAACTTGAATGTCCACTTACTCCTGAATGAGTCTGAACATCACTTACGCTTTACTACTGGCCCTGTTCTGTGTGCCTTTACTCATGGAGGCAAGGTGGGGGAGCACCAGAAACAGGGGCTTTTCAGTGATGGCACTAATAGCACTGCTGCTGAGTATGGAGCCCACTGAGCTGTAACACTAGGCAAAACAATTTTATTTTTACTGGCCCTTTATTGATCTCCCCCTCCTCTGATCTTTCTTCTCTACTTTTTGCTGCTGTTGCAGCTTTTAAAATTGTGGGGGTTTTGTGTTTTTTCCTGGACTCAGTTTTTATGCTGGTTTGCATTCTTTGTTTCACAATTAGCTTTATGATTTTTATACCTGTAGTATTTTACTCTTTAAATATTTGATTATTTGATAATTGCACTTCAAACAAAAACAGAGAACTCAGGATATAAATGCTTTCAATACATACTAACATTGCCAGTAGTGCCTCAGCAAATGGGAGATCTTGAGGGCAGTGTCTGGGAAAAGTGGAGTTTGGGGAGCATATGACCTTACTTCTGGGTGATGTTCTAAGGATTTCTCCAAATTCATAAAATGTTACTATGGAGGTGATTTTCTAGCCATTTTTTTCTCCTGCTCAGTTTCTCAGGGGCAGCAGGGGGCTGATACCAAGGGTGAGGGTTTATCCACTACTGGCAGGCAAATGGCAAGCCTAGTTCATTCATGAGTTTCCAAACACTTTGTCTCATTCATGCAATGCAATAATTTGAAAGTGAAAACTTAAGCTTTGGTATGCAGCGCATGAAATCAGCTCCCAAGCAATTTTTCCTGTCTCCTCTGATCAGTGCATTTTGGATGACTGAGCAGCCTTGGACATCTACAATATTGCTAACTTGATGCAAAACTTTGAATTACAGAAGACACAGTCAGGTTCCCCCCACCCCTGAGTTCCAGTTTCTGCAGTCCATTATACTGTTTTAGAGACTGGGGTGTTCTTGATCCAGAAGTATCAGGCTTGAATATCACCAGCCAAGATCACAATCCTGAACATGTAGCAACAGCATCTTTCTATACCTCACCCCCCCCCCAGCCCATTTCAAGTATCACATGCTGTGTTTCGTGACCACCTCCCTTTTCATCTCAATGACTGAGCCAGAGCTCTTGGCCTCCTTGTCAATGGGGGGCTTCTTGTTTCCCTTCAGCACCTCTCAGCTGACACATCTAATCAAGAACTTGTCTACAAGATGCAGCCTCCTCTCTGCGGTGTGGCTTGCAGGCTGCTGGCATGTGTGCACATTAGCACACTCAATCGACTCACTGGCATTAATCTGGCAGGAAGCAGACAGTGCTGGCCAGCACAGGGCAGAGCATGCCAGAGGCACCCAGGAGGTGCCTTCGACATGGAGTAGACCCAAGACATATGCTAACATTTGTGGAGAAAGGAGGGAAGACACATATGACATCCCAGGGTCATTTCTCATATAATGGTTGCCTCCACTGGAATGCTCTGGAACCCTGCAGGAATGAGAATTCCATTCCAGTGAATTCTGTGTTTGAAATAAATTTTTAAAATTGTACTAGACCGGCCCATTCTGCACATAGCTTTTTAACTACTGGAATGTACAAGTTCAGGGTTGGAAAGAGCCCATCTAGCTTTCTTTTCTCTCTTTCTCCTTTTACAGATGCCATAGATGGAAATGCACAGACCTAACAGATGAAATCTAACAGGGCATCTCATCTTGTCAGTTGCCTTCCAGCTATTATGGACATGTAATGCATTTATGGAACTGTATGTACCAACAACAACAAAAAGACTGGCAAATACTCTTCTCTGCTATTATACAATTGATTTTCCTCGGAGCAGTGAAATTGCTAACAACATCTGAAGTAGTTCTATTGACTCTGGGCCTCTGCAGACTGGCTACTCAGAAGGCCAGGGCCTTTTTGGCTCATTTCCATTCATGATGTGGCACACAACTGTATCGTCTTATCTTCTCAGTGGCAAAGGTCAAGAATACTCCCATCAACCACTCTTGCTCAAGGTGAGACTTGCATCATGGTGCTTCAGCTCAGCAGGAAAACATTTCAGTATTTCTGAGCCGTGTGTCATGCTGAAGGTTTTCTCTCTCAGAGCAAGATCCCTGCAGCTCAGCTTCATTTATGTGAAAAAAAGAGCAAGTGGGAAACCAGCATGAAGAAAACAACCTCCAGTGAATTGGAAAAGTGTCTGGCAAACAACCAGCAGGCTTTCAGAGAAAGTCACACACTAAGGAAGTTTGAGGCTCCCTGTTTTTGAATCTCATTTAGGCCCAGATCTTGACTAGTAGGCTTTACTTAGGACATTAGTGGGCATGTCATAGCTTGTGAGATCAGTTTGGAGTACTGGCTGACTCTTATATGGGAGAACTGGGTTTGATTCCCCACTCCTTTACCTGCAGCTGCTGGAATGGCCTTGGGCTCAGCCATAGCTCTCACACAGTTGTCCTTGAAAGGGCAGCTTCTGTGAGAGCTCTCTCAGCCCCACCTACCTCACAGGGTGTCTGTTGTGGGAGAGGAAGGTAAAGGAGATATAAGCTGCTCTGAGATTCAGAGTGAAGGGCAGGGTATAAATCCAATATCATCTCCTCCTGCTGCTGCTGGACAGCTCTTCTGTACATTGCCCTAAAACTATAAGTGTAGGTCAGTACTTAGGCCAAAATGGATGCCAGTCAGGAAGCGGCCTGGGAAGTGTGAATAAAAGAAGCTAGCTGGCTATTTTCCCCTCTTCTCCCTGGAGTCATGCATTGCTCAGAACAATAGGTCACCCATGATCTATTGATACAATGCGGAATAATCTCATCAACACCCAAGTCCGGCTACCCCTTCACCCATTATTCCTGATTAAGCACAGCTCAAGCATTGCTTAAGTCTATTCACCTTCTCCATTACCCTTCTGTGCTTGGTGCATGTAGAGACATCAAACCCCGCCCACTTCTTTGTCTACCTCTAGTAGAATGATTGGCTCATTATCCTCTGGGAGTGAGTCAACCTGCCTCAGGATACATTTTGCCCTATAAATATGTCACTTTGCTGCTCCAGCAATGTGTGTGTTTTTGGATCCCCTCACTTCCCAAAACAGTGGCTGTTTCATGTCTGAATTGTACCTTCTGCAGAGCTCTTCAAGCCCAGTAATTATCACCCATTACTACAACATTTTCCCCTTTCCTCCCTGATCTTCCTAGTTATCTCTTGTATTTGTTTGCTTTCTGCATTCTTGTGTAATCTGGTATTTTTCTGTTTTGTTTGCTCCAATAAAAACCTTTCCTGGAAATAACAGCCTAGTTATTTTCAACAGTTCCCATAGGGACAAATCCTCATATACAAAGGTGGAGATGCCAGTTACCCGCCTTTCATTCCATCTCTAAGCTATTCCCCTCAACAAAGTGGAGACTGCCTATTTTGGGTAACAAGCTAGTCAGTCCCTGTTAGAATTCTGGGCACAATGAACAATGTGCGTGAGCATTTTCATATGCTATTCTAAAATTGGGTTTTGAATTTCCTGTGTATATAAATCAAATCAAAAAATGAAAATGAAATGAAAGCTATATTGATCAGAATGTACATTCAAGTGGAAAATTAGTACTCTCATATTAGCCACATTCAGAAGTGCTGCATGACAAACAAAGAGATATTTTAGCAGCATATGGAAAAATACTAAGATAGGATATAGACGAAGGACCAATTCAGATATTTAATATTAAGAATTTCCTCTGCTTGAAGAAGGGAGCTGATTGTTTGGTAAGCTATTTGGATTGTCTACATTAATTCAGATGTGTCTGTTTTGTATGATTTACTGCTATCTCGCATACCTACTATGCTTTTTTGCAGTAGCCCCCCCCACACACACACACACACAAGCCACAGATCTGCCACCACTTTCAAGTTTAAAAGGCATGTAGTGGAAAGGGAAAAAAACGTATTGAATTTACTTACTATTTAGGTGTCCTTATGTGCCTTCAAAGTATGCTCATTATGAACATAATCTGCTTGCCCTTGTGTTTACTGACAATGATGGAAGCGCACTTCCTTAATAGCAACTGAAGCTGCAATAGCTTGGCCTTGCTACAGCACAGGCACAAAGCTGTTCAACAGAAATTTTCCCTTCCAGCTGTTCTTCCACTCAAAATGGTTGCCCCATTCAAGCCCCCCCACCTTAAGAATGGGCAATTTTGAGTAGGAAAGTAGTGAGCCAGAAAAGGGTTGTACATTCTGTTCCACTTTGGTCATACTTTTAGCTTTCTGATGCTGCTTTTCATTTAAAATGAAACTGATGTTCTTTTAAACAGATCTTGAGTGTGATACATAATTTTCCATGTTGTTTTTGCTTCATCTGAAAATAATAACCTGGCTTTTCTCTTTTCGACAACATCATATCTTCTTTTCCTAAGAATGGATGAAAAATCCCAAATGCATATCTGACCACAAATGGCTTTACTTCTCTTGGTGTTATCATATTGGCTACTTGACACAGCAGAAAGCTTCATCAATATCCCCCAAGCCCTGAGAATTGTTAGAAGGTATGTGCATCTGTATATTACACAGATGACAAGACTGTGTTTCTATACAAAGATAGACATTGAAATTGTGGTTTGACTCACTAAAGCCTGAGAACACCAGCAACATAGGCAACATCAACAGAAGTTAAGCTGAGTCAACATCAGCATCAACAGAAATCAAGCTGAGCAAGTGTGGTTAGGTTCACTGAAACATATTGATTTGAAATTTATGGGACCTGCTTCTACAAAAAACAAAACAAAAACCAGGATTTCAATTGTATTAATAATATCTCAACGTCCAAGAGCAAAATGCCAGGAGAAGCAGAGTAATCCAAAACTCAGATTGGAACATTAGAGATATCAAGGATCATGTTTACTCTGAAGCAGAGAGGGGACTGATACTTATTTTTATTTATTTATTTATTTGTGATTTATATCCCGCCCTTCCCACCAGGTGGCTCAGGGCGGCTTACAACATGTAAAATCTAACATAAAAATATAAAATTATGGATAAAAATTAATCATTCACAATTTACCTACTAAAAATCTAAACAATCACGTAGTTATACTTAAAACATTCAAGACATACGGCGGTCTTACAGCTCCACTCAGTTTCAGTGCTGGTTAGTTGTAGGCCAGCCGGAAGAGGACTGTCTTACAGGCCCTGCGGAATTGAACAAGGTCCCGCAGGGCCCTTACCTCTTCTGGCAGCTGGTTCCACCAGGACGGGGCCATTACAGAGAAAGCCCTGTCCCTTGTGGTTTTCAACCGGGCTTCCTTTGGCCCGGGGACAACCAGGAGATTTTGAGTTCCCAATCTCAGTACTCTCTGGGGCACGTGTGGGGAGAGACGGTCCTTCAGGTAGGCAGGTCCTAGGCAATATAGGGCTTTAAAGGTGATGAACAGCACCTTGTACCGAACTCGGTGAGATACTGGCAGCCAGTGCAGAGCCCGGAGCCCCGGCTGAATGTGCTCCCATCTTGGGAGCCCCAATAACAACCGGGCAGCGGCATTCTGCACCAGCTGCAATTTCCGGGTTCAGCACAGGGGCAGCCCCATGTAGAGGGCATTGCAGTAGTCCAACCTCGAGGTGACCGTTGCATGGATCACCGTTGCTAGGTCACCGCGCTCCAGGAAGGGAGCCAACTGCCTTGCCCGCCTAAGATGGAAAAATGCGGACTTGGCAGTGGCTGCTATCTGGGCCTCCATCGTTAATGAAGGCTCCAGTAGTACCCCCAAGCTCCTGACCCTATGCGCCGCAATCAGCGGCACACCGTCAAAAACTGGTAGGGGTATTTCCCGTCCCGGACCCCGGCGGCCCAAGCAAAGGACCTCTGTCTTTGCCGGATTTAGCCTCAGCCCGCTCAGCCTGAGCCACCTAGCCACAGCCTGTAACGCCCGGTCCAGGTTTTGTGGAACGCAGACCGGCCGGTCGTCCATGAGCAGATAAAGCTGGGTGTCATCAGCATACTGGTGACAACCCAGCCCGTACCTTCAGGCAATCTGGGCGAGGGGACACATATAGATGTTAAATAACATTGGGGAAAGAACCGCACCCTGGGGCACTCCGCAATCAAGCGTGTGCCTCTGGGACAGCTTGTCCCTGATAGCGACCCTCTGTCCCTGATCTTCAAGGAAAGAGGAAAGCCACTGCAACGCCAACCCCTGAATCCCCGCGTTGGCGAGGCGGCGAGCCAGTAGCCGATGGTCGACTGTATCGAACGCTGCCGATAGGTCCAACAGCATCAGCACCGCCGGGCCGCCCCGATCCAGATGCCGTTGCAAGTCATCTACTAGGGCAACCAGCACCGTCTCCGTCCCATGGCCCGGGCGGAAGCCGGACTGAAAGGGATCAAGGACGGAAGCATCATCCAGGAAGGTCTGTAGCTGCCTTGCCACTGCCCTCTCGATAAGTTTGCCCAAAAAGGGCAAATTTGAAACCGGCTGATAGTGTGCCAATTGGGCCGGATCTAATGATGTTTTTTTCAAGAGGGGACGGACCACCCCCTCTTTAAGTGGTGTTGGAAATTGCCCTTCCATCAGGGATCTATTTATGATATCCCGTACAGGATATCTAAGCTCCCTCTGGCAAGATTTAATAAGCCAGGAGGGGCACGGGTCCAATTTACAAGTTGTTGGGCGTGCAGATAAGAGAATCCTGTCAACTTCTTCCAGGCTGAGAGGGCTGAAACCATCCAGAACACAATCCGAAGACAGGCACGGAGCCTCGGTTTCACTGACTGTCTCTAATGTGGCGGGGAGGTCAAGGTGGAGCAATGCGATCTTGTCCGCAAAGAAGTTCACAAAAGCCTCGCAGCCAATCTCCAATTCTTTAGAATTTGGTCTGCCCTGAGGCAGCGTTGTTAAACTCCGAATTATATTAAATAGTTGTGCCAGGCGCGATGTCGCGGACGCAATCTCAGCCGCAAAGTATATTTTCTTTGCGGCTTTGACTGCCACCTCATAGGACTTCAAAATCTCTCTATAAGATGTTCGAGTCGCTTCGTCTCGAGTATGCCACCATTGCCTCTCTAGTCGTCTGAGTCCCCATTTTAGTTGTCGCAACCCCTAGTTATACCAGGGTGTTGACTTCGAACGAGGGCGCAGAGGGTGCCTAGGTGCGATCTCTTCAATGGCTCTGGAGAGTCTATCATTCCAGGACTCCACCAGATCATCCAAGGAATTGCCAGGGGGCCCGGGATCCCACAGCGCCGTCAGGAACCGTTCCGGGTCCATCAGGCTCTGCGGGCGAGCTAAAATACGCTCTCCGCCTAAACAGGTCTGGGGTGGCACATCCACCCGAGCCTTAAGGGCATAGTGATCCGACCATGGCACTGCTCTAGCAGTAATATTGTTCACTAAAACTCCCGCCGCGAAGACCAGGTCTAACATGTGCCTCGCCTGATGAGTGGGCGTTGTGACAACTTGGGAGAGTCCCAGTGTCACCATGGATGACACCAGGTCCATCGCCTGACTGGAGGCCGCGTCGTCGGCATGAACATTGAAGTCACCCAAGACTAGTAGCCTTGGGTACTCCAATGCCCAGCCCGCCGCGGCCTCCATCAGGGATGATAAGGCGCCAGCCGGTGCATTAGGCGGACGGTACACCAGCCAGATTGCCAACCCCTCCCCAACATCCCACATCAAGCCGACACATTCAATACCCCTGATCTCCAGGGCCGGGAGAGCCCTAAAGGAGTAAACCTCCCGTATGAATAGTGCCACTCCCCCCCCCCCGCCCGCTAGTCCGGGACTGGTGGAAGACCGAGTATCCCGGGGGGGCCATTTGGGAGAGAGCTACGGTCTCCCCATCATGCACCCAGGCCTCGGTCACGCATGCCAGGTTCGCCTCCTGTTCCAATAGGAAATCCCGGAGGACAGCGGTCTTATTATTAATGGACCTGGCATTGCATAACACCAGTGCCGGAGGTGGGTACGTTCGCCTGGCCCCACTACCTGTCACCATTGGGATGGGACACAGGCAGGAAGGGGGCTGAGCACTAACATGTCTCGGCCTCCTTCCCCTATAAGTCTGCCTGTTCCCACCATCATACCTTCCCCTCCCCAGGAGCACTGGAATCCCCGGGCCAGCCATTTCCTACTGGTGGAAACCAGCTCGTCAACCAGCAGTGTTTGGTCCTATTCCTACTCCCCTTCAACCCTTCTGTACCTATGTAGACTAAGTAGTATTTCAGGGCCGGAAGCAAGCAGACCATGCTAGGTTCGATATAACATCAGCCCTATCCCTTCAAATGTAATCAACATTCTGCTAGTCAAACCAAATACCGCTGTCTCTCCTATAATAACAAAAAAGTGTTGGTGTCAGGCAATCTCATTATTCTTGAAATAAAATGCTTAGCTTAAGAGCTGCCATATTGAACCGCTGTTACTAACCATGAGAAAGACCATGCATATCAAAGTAGAATGTTGAAGATTGTTGCCAGTGCTTGATGTGAACCTCTTTCTCCCTAATACTAACAAAAGCATGAATTCCCCTTTGAAGATAAAGTGCCTCCAGGGACGAGCCTCTTGGCCATCCCCGGAAGACAAACCGTAGGAATAAGATAAAAGAGAGGGACTGTGTGAACCTTCGCACCTCAGCTCAGCAATGTTTAGAATTGTGGCTTTTGTTTAGAAATCTTTGATGTAGCCCTCTTAAGTATGTGTTGCACTGTTATACTGTATCAGTCCCAATTTCTTCGTCCTAGTGCATATGGAGTATCAAATAAAGCCTAACTTTGTATCAATTCAAGGTCTGGTTGCTTTGAAACCTTATTGCCTGACAGTTGGATCCCAAATATCACATCAGTCCTCAAAGTCACTGATTAATAACAAGGCCTACTGAAGCCTAAAGGAATTCACCCCATGATACTATTGTCTTCCCTAACTGAACAGCATAACTAGGAACAAAGGCTGTAAATTGCTGTTCTGTTAAGAAGATACCTTGTTTGGTATGCTCCCACATGCTCCCCACACACATGGAGCTAGGGTTGCTTTCTCTGTATTGGGAAATCCCTGTACATTTGTACATTTCCTAGGGCAAGAGGGGTTTGGGAAGATTGCTCAGTGAGGATGTAGTGTCCTCTGAAGTCCACCCTCTGAAGCTTCCAGTTTACGGTTGCCAGATCCAAACTTCTCCATGGTGGAGGGATTTAGGGGGCATTCCAGGAGGGATGTGGCAATCCCTGATGTGATGACATCATACAGAGTGACATCATCGCATCCCAGACACAGTGCACACACACACCCTCACTTTCCCCAACCATTAAAGGGAACTTTTACTTTAAATGGTTGGGAGGGGGTGGAAAGCGATGGCCGCATTTGCCTGCCCTACAAGAGGTGAGCTTGGAAAGAGCAGAAACTGCACATGCCTGCTCTGCAATTCACTGCTTGCTGGGCATGTGAGCACAGCACCCGCTCTCTTCTTTTTTCCTCACAAGAGGGGAAGGAGAGAGGTGGCCACCTGGTGGCTGCTCTTGGGGGTGGGGCCTCCCCTTTTAGCCACATGGCCATCAGTGGGCTGAAGCCGGAGAAATTGGAGGATCCCCTGCCCCCATCTGGGACTGGCTCCCCTATTCCATATTCTCCAGGGGAACAAATCTCTGTAGTCTGTAGATGAGCTATAATTCTGAGGGCTTGGCAGCTCTGCATGGAGCACAATGGAAAGCTGCTTGATTTAGGAAACCCTCAGACTCCAGTAGTGTCCTAAGAAAGGACTTGGGCAAAAGAGAGTTTGTTTTCTCCCCCACATGCCAGGATTCTAAATTAGCAAACTGGAGTGTGACTAAGGGTTTTCCAAATAAGGAAACTGTATGTGATGTGTTCATTGATGAAGTCAGGAGAATTTGACCATGTCAAATAAGCCATGTTCCTGTCCCCTCCTGAGCATGGTTGTCATGACATCTGAATGTGGCAATATTAGAGTAGTTGATTCCATTATGACATTTTTATGTGGCATAACCTGTTATTTCATTTATTCTTCTTGAAGGCTTTCTAACTTGTGAGCTATCACTAACTACACTTTTATTTTAAACAGAATCCAACCACAAGTATAGGTTATTCTGCCCATGCACAATATTATGCAGAACCTGGGAATAAAGGCAAATATTTTTAAAAAGAAAAATCTGACCTCAGAAGCACCTGACTCATTTATATAAAAATGTGAAAACGGATGTATCAGAAAACAGCTTTGTAAAAGCAGAAAGTTCAGCAGAATGGGGCTTTCAAAGCTGACAAAAATGATACAGACAATTCCCTTGGGTCAAAAAATGTCCTTGGATATGGATTTGCAAGGAAACTGTAGTGTATTCAGGCACATTTGTGTGTTCTCACAGGTCAATACTTGCATTTAACCAAGTCCCTTTAGTCTGTTAAGGGCCATAATAGTCGTCAGACAGCTGTTACACACTGAAGTAATAATCAAAGGAACAGGGAGAGCTGCACTGATTATCGAGTGTGTTAATGTGTGAGTCGGGACTTTGGGTTATTGATCTTGTGTGCTTTGGCAGCTCATTGAACATTTCTCCACAGCCAGCTTTTGAAATTTATAAACATAATAATTGCCTTTAAAGGGCCCTTCCCCACTCCAGAATTTTGACAGTTCTTTCTCTGGGCACCTCCTCTGCAGCTAGAGGAATTAAATCTTGAACAGTTCAAAGGCCTGGCAGTTCTCTATTTTGCTCTTTCCTCAATCTTGCTTTCCTGCTCATTGCTACATGTATGGCTGAATGACTTGATACTTTCACGTACTCAAAAATGCTGCATTTTTCTCTCTCAAAGATAACATGCGTTATCTGCAGATCCAGTTGATAAGCCTACTCATATGGCTCCCAGTAAGTGGGGATGCTTGCTTCATACAGAATTTATGGCACTCAACTGCAAAAGAACAATCTTCAATGTGCGAGGAGGTGAATTTTGCATTTTGCAGTGGATGCACACAACTGGTTTTCTACAAATTGGGAAGGAGCAGGCAGCAGCTTTTCAAAAAGCTGAGGGCTGTGTGAATAGTCTGTAATTAGTCTCAAGTAAATCTTTGCCTGTGCTCCACACTCTAACTGCCCCCTACCTTCTCCTTCAGCCTAATTTAATATTCTTTTTATTTTCTGTCCATTGTGAGTTCTGCTGGCCTCCTGTCTTTGTGTCCTCCCTTCTCCAATCTTATTTTAAGCTTTTCCACTTCAGAGTCACAGCAAAAAGCTAAGCATATTAAGCATTCTGCAGGCAAGAGCTCACAATGGTTCTCTTAGTTTTCATGAATGAGAGAACCATTTGTGCAAACTAAGAAATACTAAGCAAGTTGATGTGAGCAGTTGCCTTAGCACGGGTTCCTGATTCAAGAATACACAGCCAGTGGAAGTGGCAAATGAAACACGAATTAAACCTGGGACTCGTGTAGCCGTACCTGTTGAATAGAAAACTGCTACCTCAGGATTGATTCAAGGATATACAGTACCATCTGCATCTACCAGCAAGAGGGATATAAATACAGCAGGATTTGGTACGTATTGTTTGCAGCATCCAGTTTGGATCCTATTTGCAATAGAGTCTTTGTTTGAGGACTGTGGACTCTTTAAGTTTCAGTATTGGGATAAGAGCATTTGACGCTAGCCATAATAAGTGATGCATGAGTAAAGAATGTAAAGCATTTATTTAAAGTGTGTAATTTACACAGTGTTTTGTTGTTGTTTTAATCAATCTGTACATTGTGGTTTGCCTAATCCCGGTTTGCCTAATCCCCAGGTGGGGGCAGGGGATCCCCCAGTTTGGAAGCCTTCTCCCCGCTTCAGGGTCATCAGAAAGTGGGAGGGGGGGTAGGGAAATGTCTGCTGGGCACTCCATTATTCCCTATGGAGACCGATTCCCATAGGGTATAATGGAAAATTGATCCACGGGTATTTGGAGCTTGGTGTGTGTATGTGTGTTTTTTTAGGTAGAGGCAACAAATTCACATCATAGCATCCAACGTCTCTCCTCAAAAAGCCGTCCAAGCTTCAAAAAGATTGGACTGAGAGGTCCAATTCTATGAGCCCCAAAAGAAGGTGCCCTATCCATTATTTCCAGTGAAGGGAAGACATTTAAAAGGTGTGTGGTCACTTTAAATGTGATGGCCAGAACTCCCTTTGGAGTTCAATTATGCTTGTCACAACCTTGCTCCTAGCTCTGCTTTAATGTCTCCTGGCTCCACCCCAAAAGTCCCCAGATATTTCTTGAATTAGACTTGGCAACCCTAAGCAGATTGACTATTCGTGTGCAGGAGTGTCCAAGGAAATTCTTCCTACTTCTGTGATATCAAACTGCACTATAAAATGTTCCCCAGTTCCAATGTGAGGTGTCATGGTCTCTATGTATGAGGGTGATGTTACAATGTACTTACAAGGGGAATGAATCTCATTTTAGACTGGATGTTTAAACTTGGAAATGGTAGTCATTGCAAAATTGTACAGGAAAAGATGGAAGCACAAAATATTTAAGAGGGAACTCAAAATGGTTTCAAACCAAACTTGTCTAAATCAAAGGCAGCTGTTTTTGAGTGGCCAGACCCTCCAGACAAAAATATGATATCTGTGGACTTTAACTCCTTCACTGAGGCAGTAGAGGAAAGCTAGATCTGGGAAAGTCTGTGTGACTTTACCCAAGCTGTAGGAACATGGCTATAACATACATACCCAAGAAGATCTGCTAGTCAGTCAACCGGTGGGGAGTCACCCAAAGGTTCCCATTTTTCTGTTCCAGTCAAGACTACAAGACTCAAGGAGTGAGTGGGTTCTATGTAGGTGTCAATGATTTAGACTTTTGACTGAATAATATGGAGGTTAGGTGTAGTGGTGGGCATGATCTTGCTTTATCCCACGGGTATTCAGTATATACATCAATAAGCATATGAAAAGGATGAGCCTACACTTCTTGCCATCATGATTCCAGTGGAAGCTGAGCAGAACCTGAAAATACAAAGGAACACAATTGAGAAGAGTTTTGCACATGTGTAAAAATGTTTATCTTAGAAACTGTGATGGAACATAAGGGGGGAAACTCAGGTGATGTGGAACTATTTATTTTATAAAAATATTTATATCTCAAAAACCTAGAAAGATTGCTTTGTGAGTTTCTTTGGTGAAGGATTTTGATATTATATCCCTTTCCGAAGGATTTGAAGTGACAAATAGAAGTAATGCAGTTGGGAAAAACAGGAGCGAAACTGAGTATACAACATCACTTTAGACAATCAAGAAATACTTTGATGTCAAAATATCTGTTGGGTAAAACAACAGTTTCAGCAGCAGGGTACAGCACATTACATCCCAGTGACTGCCCCCCCCCATTCTACATGGAGGATAAAGGAACTGTAAAGATGCTAGACTCCAGGTGGGATCTGAGGATCCCCCAGAATTACACCTCATTTCCAGACAACAGAGATCAGTTCCCCTGAAAAAAATGCATTCTCTGCAACAGAGGTGTCATATGTCTGGCCTACAAGCCAGAACCAGCCTGTGCAGGGCTTTAATCAGGCCCACAGGGCTCTTTTCTCTTCCTTCCTTCCCCTCCTGTCCTCACCCTTTGAAGCTCTGAGGCTACTGAAGTTCCCAGTTCCTTCTACCTTGTCTTTGCCGGCTGCAGCAGGAGACAAAGTTGCAAAGAAAATGTGGAGTGGATTTTCCATTAAGGTCTCTGAGTCCAGAAAGTCTATCAGGACACAGAGACCTTAATGGAAAATCCATTCCACATTTTCCTTGCAACTTTGTCTGTTTCTGCAGTGTTTCTATGGCCAGCTGTAGCTTCCTGGAGTTGTGTCCTTGCAAATAAAGGGTTGATGCTTTGAGCCAGCTTGTCTTTTCTGAATGGACCTGAGAACTGGTGCCTAATGAGGACTCTAATCTGGGAATCCACAGCCAAAGAGGCATATTACACAGGAGAGCCATTGGGGGGGGGGGGGGAGAAGCTTGCAATGCCCAGCCATTTCATGTTTTCCTTTTTGCCTCATTTCTGGATGTAGCAGTTGGAACATGGAGTAGATGCTCACCTTTGATGTCTTCCTAGGCTCAGAACATTTTATATTTTTAGTTTCTGCTGTGATCCTTGTGCTTTTTCTTGATGTTTTATTTTTAAAAAAATGTATTGCCAAATCCCACTATTCCCCCACCTTTCCATTTTAAACAAAATATTGCAAGAGTTTAAAGAATGTTTATATTTCAAGTTAAGAAACAATATCTTAAATTGTGTTTGTCTGTGTCCTTTATAAAGTTTATATCTCCTCTACCTGGCATTACATTTTATGACATGCATGGCCCAGCCTTACAAAATCCCATTTATGTAAGATCCAGCCCTCATAACAAATGAGTTTGGCTCCCCTGGCCTGGAGTACTGACTCTCTGGAAGCTTTACTGTAGTCTGACCCTGGCTTGGAGGTGTAATGAGAAATATACTTGATGTGATACCTTTAGTAAAGTGAAAATTTGTGTCATGGATGGGATGTGGCAGCTACAAGCATAGACATCTTTAAGAGGGGATTGGGTAAACATATGGAACAGAGGTCCATCAGTGGCTATTAGCCACAAGGTATAGATGGCTTCTGGAGTTCTGGCCCTTCTCATGGACCTCCTGATACCACCTGGGTTTTGGCCTCTGGGTAACAGTGTGTTGGACTGAATAAGCCATTGGTCTGACCCAATGGCAGATTCAGGTGGGGAATCTGAAATAGATTTTACAAGGGTGACTAACTATCAACTGTCCTGGAGATCTTTTGCCATGAAATCTGGATTTCATGGATTTCTCTTCCCACTGAGAGCAATAAAAAAATCTATAATCTATTAACATTTCAGGAGAACCTTCATTTTCTTCCTGTGGAAGACCTATGGTAGCAATGAAAATGGGTCGGTATTGCCAGTGTCAAGAGTCCCTCCATTTTGTTCCTCTTGTCACATGTATTCAATTATACAATGCTATGCTTGTGCTTGCCATGCCTTTGATATGTTACTTGCTGCTTATCTGGAGGGAGGATGGCATGTCTGGGAACTGGCTAGTTGCTATGCAACCAAGGTCAAAGAGCTGGAGGAGATGCGAACCATGAACTGATAGTAGGCAGCTGTGGTGATGAGAGCTTAGTAGAAACTCCGCACAAACACCCCCCCCCCCCCGCTTTTACTTGGCGCACTTTGGCTTGAATTATAATGGTCAGGGCAAAGGTTTATAAGTCAGAAGGACTGACAGAGAGGTCAGTTCCGACAACGCATACCCATGAAGCTGGAATTAAAATCTTGAATTCTACTTGTCTTTTCCTTGACTCTGGGGGTGACAGCCAGGGCTTTTTTTCTGGGGGAACACAGTGGAACAGAGTTCTGGAACCTCTTTGTGGAAACAAAATTATATTTTAAAAAGTGTGTTTCTCCTTCATTTTGCTCTTGAGAGTTCTGACACCTCTTTTTCCAGAAAAAAGCCCTGTTTGCAATAACTGGACATAAGCAATGGAGAATCTTCCACTGGCAATAGCAGAGACAGAAGGCTCATGTATCTTAACTAGAACTCTGTTTTTAATGCAGTCATCTTATGAATGAGTTAATAATCACAGCAGGTGATCAGATAATATAATCTGTCCCCAATCTCTTCATTTTAAGCAAATGTAAACCTCAATATAAATCAATAAATGGAAAAAAAGATCAACAGTGAAGGCAAATGACAACAGTTTAGCACCAAACAACAACTTTTATATCAGATTGTGAATTCCTGAAGGGAAGGAAAAGCTATTAAAACAACATGCAAGTGACATTTGGAAACCACACCTATTGTCACTCAGCTCTGTGGTATGTTAAAGCCAAGCTGTTAGAGGGCTAGCAGTTCTCCACAGCTTGTCACACCAAACTACAGCTTAATAAATGATCACATACAGCTCAGTGGTTATGAAGGTTTGTCTGCCTGAACAGACACTAAAAGCTTTACAAAAATGTTCCCCAGTTAAAATGTGACATGTCATGTCCTCCATGCCTGAGAGTAACGTTTGAATGTACTTAAAGGGTAACACATCTCACTTTAGACTGAATGCTCAAACTTGGAAAAGATGGAAGTACATCTTACTAGAGAATGTGAAATGCTGCTATCCTGAATCATAACTAGCCCACAACCAAATTCAGGTATGCAGGCTTCTGTTGTGAAGTTAACCAGGAAGTCCCAGATAGATCCCATTATGGTTTAGGCCGGGCATCATTGGCTTGGAAGAGAGCAAACCAAAGTTACCACATTGTGACTGAAATAGTTTTTATCAGCCAGAATGGCCAATGGATGTCCCTGCAGATGCACTTCATGTTATTCAACAAAGAAGCTATGGTCTGGCTCTATGATAAGAGGTCACTGTGGAACCATCATGTCTTCTAATGGTTCCAACCCCTGCAAGAGTACCTATAATGATTGCTCATTTGCAAGCTTCTTCATTGGCACTCTGATGTTGTGGATCAGTCTTCCAGAGGACATTAGAAGATCAGGATCCCTTCTGTAGTTTTGAAAGAGATGCAAGACTGAACTTTTTAGAAGAGCTTCTGGCTCATAGGATGAGTGGTTTAACACTCTCACTTTGACTTTTAAAATCTTCCTATTGCTGGCCTATTTTAGGAGGGGCAGTTAGATGCTTTGATGGTGTATTGATTTTATTGCTGCTGTCACTCTTGGGTCCACACTTTCTGGGAGAAAGGCAAGATTATAAATGTTTTAAATAAATACACTTCATCCCATCTGTGCTCTCATACATATCAAATACAATAATTCATGTACATGTCATGTCAGTTTCTTACAACATGTAGTCTGATGCCAAGAGAATGTTTTGGGCTGGCATGGTGGGACAGGGAAGATTTCAATGGTTCTGGCAGGAACAGCCCTCCTTTCTCCACCATTTTTATCACACACAAAAGCTAATACAAACTGCCCTCCCAACCTGACAAATCACAGACCATGTGAATCTTATCAATTTGCACAAAACAGTCCTGCAGCAAAATAACATATGTTTATTATGAGTCAGCAAAACACAATGTTCAGTCAATTGTATGGAGCAATGTGGAACCTTTACAACCCATCACCACCAGTTAACTGGTCTATGGCTGGCAACCTTAGAAGGCAAAGCCCTTTTGATTCTGGCTAGATACTATACTAGTCTGATCTCATCAGATCTCAAAGCTAAGCAGCTTCTGTTGCAGTTGGTACTTGGAGAAGGACCACCAAAAAAGTTCAAGATTGCTATACAAAGGCAGGCAATGCCAAACCACCTCTGAACATCTCCTGCCTTAAAAACCCTGCAGGGTTGCCACAGTCAGCTGTGACCTGATGGTAGTTTCCACCACCAGATCCTGGCATGATCAGACAACTCAGTAACTTTAACAAGGGTTATGCTTCTGTACATGAAGGGGTATAACAAGCTGGACTTTCAAAATCCCATCATCATTCCAAATCCTGAGCAAAAGATTGCACTCGAATGTTCACAGGTAATGCCAAGAGTCTGGCTGGTCTACAGTGGGGACAGAATCCAATGCAAACTCATGCAGCTCCTGCCATAATGAAGGTGAGATGCAGACATTCAAGTGGGCTTTTTCTTCCCCAGCTACATTTCAGGCCACCAGAGGATTTATAGTAATCAGTAGTAGTGGAAGAATTCATTCTCAGCTTGCTTAGTTCTCCAGGCTACTCCAGGAACAGGAGCAATAAATTTCTGATTCTTTTTTTTTTGGGTGACTGCTTCATATATGTCATTTTACCCTATGAAAAAATAATCTATATACACTGCAGAACAGTACACAAAATCAGATAGGATGCATGACCGAAATATTTATTTTGCCATGAGCAAATGGAGCAGCTAGCTGATGCTTATTACCTTTTCTCAAGGCCAAACTAGAATCACCTTTTTTAATGAATTAAATCAGGGGATAATTTCAGATTGGGAAGACAAAAACCCTCAGCATGGTAAATAAAAAAGAATAGGTTGCCCATTCACAGATGTCCAATTGACACTGGCCAGCCCTTGTATTAAAATGGCAGGCAAATCTTTCATATGTCTGACATGGGCCAAATCTGGTTCTGTTGAATTAACAAAGCTATTAAACAATAATGAGGTTATTCAACTGTATAGAGACTTACAACTGGGACAATCTTCCCCTGTCGGTATCTGCAATGAATCCACTGCCTTCATGCCAAATATGGCCCAGATGTACTTGCAGCTTTGGACCTCCCTTCCATATTATCTTTTTTGACAGCTACAGAAGCTTCACAAAAATACACAGAGCTTTATATAACTAATGAAAACCTCATCACAAACCTATACCAAATGAGGAACATATAGACTTTTTCATAGAAAAAGCCCAGCAGGAAATCATTTGCATATCAGGTCACACCCCCTGGTGTCATCAATGTTTCGCACAGGGTTTTTTGTAGGAAAACCCCCAGCAGGAACTCATTTGCATATTAGGCCACACCCCTTACACCAAGCCAGATGGAATTGCATTCCTGTGCATTCCTGATCATAAAAACCTTGGAAATATCCAACTCAAAATCCAAATCCAGAAAACAATATAGCAATAAATACTATATAATGTGAAACAAGCTTCTTTTGACCTTAGATTCCAATTAATACAAAAATAGAGAGAGATTATTGGGCATCTAGTTGATTCCTCAAACTGAGGTTTTCAGACTAGGCAGGTGTTGGACATGTAAGCAGCTAAGAGCAAATTTGACATGTACTCAAATGGAAGATGGCCATGAATGGAAAACAATCGCCTCCTCATATGTTTTTCCCAAAAGCTTTTTATCATTGAACATTACTGTAAATTGTATGCACGTTTAAGACACACACTCCTTTTATGGCATATCGGGGGGGGGGGCTAATCTTGTATTTGAGTAAATACAGCATCCAAGTTATGTCTGATTATTATGCCATTTTGGTTAGAAATGAATAGACAAATTAGCTTTTTTCTAAAATGTTCTCTGGATCTTAATTCACTTACTGCAACATTAGGTTACATTCCATCTTCCCAGAACCTCTTAAAAGGACAAAAATTCTGGCTCTTATGAGCCATGGTAACCTTTAAAGCCCTAAACATTTTGGGACAATCATACCTCTCCCATTATGAGCCCAGTGTCTTCATTCAGCAACAGGTGGGCTTTTGGTGCTTCCTTGCCCTCACTTTGTCCATTTGAGTGTGTCAAAGGCAAGGGCCTTTTCCATCATGACCCTAAGCTGGCTTTCTCTGAAAAGACTCATGCCCTGTGGAACTTGTCTGCATTCCAAATGGCATGTAAGGTAGATTTATTCCACCAGGCATTGCACTAATGTGCTTTTGGTTGGTTCTACCAACAATACATTCCATGGACTGGGGGAGGAGGGGGTTTGAGTGAGAAGCACCAAATTTGCTGGGTACCTGCTGGAGCCTCTCTCCAAAAGAACCCCCAAGTTTCAAATAGATTGGACCAGGGGGTCCAATTCTATGGGCACCCAAAGATGGTGTCCCTATCCCAATTGAAATCAATGGCTGAAAAAACGCCATTGGTTTCAATTGTGTGTGGGGGGGAAATGACTAAGGTCATATAAGAGAATCTCTTACCTAAAAAACTCGTTTTTTTCAGTCAGCAGCAGAACTAGTGCATGTGCTCAGCAGAGGCAATGCTACTATGGCATTGCCAAAAACAAACAAACAACAAAAAACACCCCAATAGGACAAAGATCAAATTGGGTAGGAGGGATTTCATGGGGAACCATTATTGCCAATCTCCAGGTGAGGGCTGGTTATCTCCAGGTGGCAGAGATCAGCTCCCCTGGTGAAAACAGCTGCTTAAATTAGGATTGCCAGCCTCCAGGTGGGGCCTGGAGATCTCCTGCTTTTAAGATCTTATCTGGCCTACTTACAGGGGAAGTGCTAAAGCTCTATGCCAACAATGTTACTCAATGAATTTCCTGTCTCAGACCCTAATTATTTTAAACAGCCTACTAATAGCCCTAACTAAGTTGTAAAACTCAGAAGCACCCACTGAACAACTCTCAGACCAACCAGCTTGCCCCTGAAAAACAACCTTCTGGAAGTCAAAACTATGCTCCCTAACAAAGCAATTAAACTTTTTAAAAAATACCTAGGCAAGGGCAGCCTTCCCCCAACCCAAAGTAGCACCCCCTTAACAGCCCTCCCGTTAACCCACTAGGCAAATTTAAAAAGATGTAACAGGAAAACATTTTTAAGCTTGCCAGGCAAACCAGGAGATGTCTTCTTCCTGCAGCCAGGGACATGACAGGAGTCAGGGGTATTCCTTCAGAAATGTTCAAGGAATTCAGCAGCAGGGTAATGATCTCTGGCCATGCACTGAAGATTTTCAAAATGTGAAAAATTCCCTGTAACCGGCATGTACTACTTTGGCTCTAATTGGCCAGATTGTCCATCTCTCTTTGGCTCTAATTGGCCAGATTGTCCATCTCTCTCTTGTCCATCTCTCTCTTGTCCATCTGTGTGTATATATATATATATATATATATATATATATATATATATATATATATATATATATATATATATATACACATACATACATACATATACACACACACACAAACACATATATACATACACACATACACATATATATACTGTGGCTAATAGCCACTGATGGATCTCTGCTCCATATTTTTATCAAATCCCCTCTTAAAGCTGGCTATGCTTGTAGCTGCCACCACCTCATGTGGCAGTGAATTCCACATGTTAATCACCCTTTGGGTGAAGAAGTACTTCTTTTTATCCGTTTTAACCTGACTGCTCAGCAATTTCATTGAATGCCCATGAGTTCTTGTATTGTGAGAAAGGGAGAAAAGTACTTCTTTCTCTGCTTTCTCCATCCCATGAATAAACTTGTAAACCTCTATCATGTCACTCTGCAGTCGACGTTTCCCCAAGCTAAAGAGCCCCAAGCATTTAAACCTTTCTTCATAGGGAATGTTTTCCAAACCTTTAATCATTCTAGTTGCCCTTTTCTGCACTTTTTCCAGTGCAATAATATCCTTTTTGAGATGCGGTGACCAGAATTGTACACAGTATTCCAAATGAGACCGCACCATTGATTTATACAGGGGCATTATGATACTGGCTGATTTGTTTTCAGTTCCCTTCCTAATAATTCCCATCATGGCATTGGCCTTTTTTATTGCAATCGCACACTGTCTTGACATTTTCAGTGAGTTATCTACCCCAAGATCTCTCTCTTGGTCAATCTCTGCCAGTTCACAACCCATCAACTTGTATTTGTAGCTGGGATTCTTGGCCCCAATGTGCATTACTTTGCACTTGGCCACATTGAACTTCAACTGCCACGTTGACGCCCACTCACCCAGCCTCAACAGATCCCTTTGGAGTGCCTCACAATCCTCTCTGGTTCTCATCACCCTGAACAATTTAGTGTCATCTGCAAACTTGACCACTTCACTGCTTACTCCCAACTCCAGATCATTAATGAACAAGTTAAAGAGCATGGGACCCAGTACTGAGCCCTGCGGCATCCCACTGCTTACCGTCCTCCACTGTGAAGACTACCCATTTATACTCACTCACTGTTTCCTATTAATTAGCCAGTTTTTGATCCACAAGAGGAGCTGTCCTTTTACTCCATGACTCTCGAGCTTACTAAGGAGCCTTTGATGAGGAACTTTATCAAAAGCTTTCTGGAAGTCAAGGTAAACAACATCTATTGGGTCCCCTTTGTCCACATGTTTGTTCACCACCTCAAAGAACTGTAACAGGTTAGTGAGGCAAGATCTCCCCTTACAGAACCCATGCTGAGTATTCCTCAATAACTTCTGTTGATCAATGTGCCTACTCATTCTGTCCTTGATAATGCTTTCTACAGACTTTCCTGTCAGACTGAATGGCCTGTAATTTCCCGGATCTCCTCTGGAACCCTTTTTAAAAATGGGGGTGACATTTGCTACCTTCCAGTCCTCAGGAACGGAGGCAGATTTCAATGAAAGATTACATATTTTTGTCAGGAGATCCACAAGTTCAACTTTGAGTTCTTTCAGAACTCTTGGATGTATGCCATACGGACCTGGTAACTTATTAGTTTTTAATTTGTCAATCAGTTGTAGGACCTCCTCTCTTGTCACCTCAATTTGACTCAGGTCTTTAAACACCCCTTCCAAAATTAGTGGTTCTGGAGCGGGCAAACACTTCTCATCTTCAACCGTGAAGACGGAGGCAAAAGATGCATTCAGCTTTTCAGCCATTTCCCTATCCTCCTTCAGTAATCCTTTTACCCGTTGGTCATCCAAGGGCCCCACTGCCTCCCTGGCTGGTTTCTTGCTTCTAATATATTTGAAGAAATTTTTATTGTTGAACTTTATGTTTCCTGCAATATGCTCCTCATAGTCCCTTTTTGCCTGCCTGATCACAGTCTTGCATTTGATTTGCCACAGCCTGTGTTCCCTTTTATTAATCTCACTTGACTAGCTTTCCACCGCTTAAAGGAGTCCTTCTTACCTTTTACAGCTTCCATTACTTTGTTTGTTAACCATGCAGGCCTTTTCTTATACCTGTTTGTGCCTTTCCTAACTTGTGGTATATATTTTATCTGAGCTTCTAGGATTGTAGTTTTAAATAGCCTCCAAGCTTCCCCAAAGGTTTTGACTGTATTTACCTTTCCTTTCAGTTTCCTCTTCACATGCCTCCTCATCTCAGAGAATTTACCCCTTTTAAAGTTAAACGTGGTTGTGCTGGTCTTTTGGGGCAACTCCCTATTTATACAAATGGTGAAATCAATAACGTTATGGTCACTGCTCCCAAGCGATGCAATCACTTTTACATCTCTCACCAAGTCTTGGGGATTACTTAGGACCAAATCCAGGATCACTTCACCCCTGGTAGATTCTGTGATCATCTGCTCCATAGCACAGTCATTGAGAGCATCTAGAAACTCATTCTCTTTCTCTCGACCTGAACACATATTGACCCAATCAATCTGCAGATAGTTAAAATCGCCTATTACGACACAGTTTTTACGTTTAGCCACTTTCTTTAATCCTTCCATCATATTATAATCATCCTCTATCTTTTGATTTGGTGGGCGATAACCAACTCCCATAGTTAATTTTCCTTTTGGACCCTCTATTTCAACCCAAAGCATTTCTAGAGGGGAAACGAATTCTTTGACCTCAGTTTTACTGGACTGTATACCCTCTCTGACATACAGAGCCATCACACCTTCAACCCTTCCCTCCCATTCCTTCTGATATAATTTATATCCAGGAATCACCATGTCCCACTGATTCTGCTCATTCCACCAAATTTCTGAAATTCCCACAATGTCTGTGTTTTCCCCCAACACTAAACATTCCAACTCACCAATTTTACTTCGAACACTTTGTATACAAACATCTATAATTTCCCAGGCAAGTTAGGCCCGCAACCTTCATCCTGCTGCCTCGAGACTTTGGCAGACACTCCATACTGTTTGTCACCATCTCAGTGAACAACTCTGATCCATTACCTGGTAGAAAAGTAAAAGATAACCCTTCATCTCTTTGAGATGAGTCCTCCCGAACCAGAGACATTTCATCTCCTGTTGGCTTTCCCCCAAGATTTAGTTTAAAAATTGCTCTGCCACCTTTTTGATTTTAAGCACCAGCAGCTTGGTTCTTTGTTCTGGGGACAAATGAAGACTGTCTCTTTTGTACAGCTCCCGCTTGTTCCAGAAAGCATCCCAGTGTCTAACAAACTTAAACCCTTCCTCCTTACACCATCATCTCATCCACACATTGAGACTTCTAATTTGTGCCTGTCTCTTCAGCTCTGCACGTGGAACAGGTAGCACTTCTGAGAATGTTACCTTGGAGGTCCTGGCCTTAAGTCTCCCGCCTAGCAGTCTAAATTTTTCCTCCAGGACCTCACGACTGCATTTCCCTACATCGTTGGTGCCAACATGCACCACGACCACTGGCTCCTCCTCAGCACTGTCTATCAGCCTATCTACAACACACATGATGACCGCTACCTTCGCACCAGGCAGGCAAGTCACCATACGGTCAGTACGTGGTTTTGCCACCCAGCTGTCTACTTGCATAAGGTTCGAATCACCAACTACCAAGACCCCACCCCCCTCTGTCCCTGCCCAGGGATGGTTCCTTGGCGTGAAAGGATACCTGCTCACCAACTGAAGAAGAGGTCCCTTCTGAGGGTGCATTCCTCTTATCCTCAGCACGGTGCCCTGTTCCCTCTCGACCCTCAAGCTCCCTGGCAGCAACGGGGCTGCCACATTCAGAGTGGGGCTCATCTAATACATCCCCAAGAGTCTTCTCCGAGTGCCTAACTGACTGTCTCTGCTTTTCCAGGTCAGTCACCTCAGCCTCAAGGGTACGAACTTGTTCCCTGAGTACCAGGAGCTCCTTGCATCGAGCACACACCCAAGGCTTCTGTCTGATAAATTAGATAAATTACATACTAGCTTTGTTTTTAGCTTTTGGTTTATTTTAGAAGTTCATTCCTTTGCTAATCCATTCCTGAGTATGTGTGAAATTATAAATATTAACCATTCTAGAGCATGTATTCTTATTTGCGGTAAAATAATAAATTTGCTGCAACAAATCCCTCCCTTCCCCCCATTGCCCTGATTGAGGTCACACTGATAAAACAGTTGTTAACTTGATGGCTGAGTGATTGAGGAACACACTGAGAATCTTAACCTCTTAATGGATTCTAATTGTAGAGACAAAAGAAGATGAAAGATTCTCCTGAAGTATGCAAGGAAGCAGTATTCTTCTCCTCTTCCCTCTGCCATTCTCCTGATTCCCGAAGAAAAAAAAAGCCATTTTTTTTTTTTTTTGCTTTTTCTCTGGTATGCTTAATTTGGCTACCAGGTCAGATCAGAGAATCTGACTCGGCTTTACGAAAGCCTAAAATTACCGAAAAGGACATTTTCCAGTTTTTTTCCACATTTTATCTTTACCGAATGCACACCCCTAGCTTCTAGCCCCACTGGTGGTTTTTTTGGCCACTGTGTGACACAGAGTGTTGGACTGGTTGGGCCATTGGCCTGATCCAACATGGCTTCTCTTATGTTCTTATGTTCAGGACTGTCTCAGGCTGTGAGAGAGTCCTTTTTTCACCTGCTTCATACTGTATCAGGGAGTTTAATCTTATTTCAATAGACCTGGTTAAAACAGACTGATAAGGTTCTAATAGGTATGAAGGTATGAAGCTGGTGACTGCAGAGGCCAGGTTCAGAGACAGAGTTGAATCACCCCAAGTTCTTGTAGGCCACTTGCTGGCAGCAAAGGGGCAACAGAGTTAGGGTTATTAATCTGAATATAAATATAGTTTTTATCTGATTATTTTTAATAAATAAATTTTAAACAATGAGATGGGCAGGGAAGTTGGGAAGTATCTTGAGGTGTCTAGTGACAAAAGGAGTTTGCTGAAGCCAGCTGCTTATTGACTGTGTGGCTAGAGAGGCATGGGGCAGGTGCTTCTTTGGCACTGGGCATCTTTCAACTGAGCCCCATATCCTGTATAGCACTGGGAAATTAATGGGACTCAGCACCTCTTGTCTTCCTGCTGCATCTATAAACCAGAAAAAAGAACACCCTGTTGCCTAACTTAGAAGGAAAGGGGAAAGCTTACTGCAGCCTTTTGAGTGGTCTGCCTTTAAAGGCAGTTTGATGCTAACCTCAGAATTCATAGAATGCAGTTTCCCAGAGGTTGCATACAACCCCTCCATGCAATGACTGTGTCAATATCAAGACTGGGTGGTAAGCATGAACACACTGGTCCTGCCCTCATCTCCATGCCGTTGCAAGCTCATGAGCATAGTGGCACCCATGTATGGAGGCTACAGCCTCAGTACTTTTGCTTCCCATGATTGGCGATGTTAGGAAAGCAGCAGGAGCAAAACTAAGGGGGAGAGAATGGTGTTGCATGATGCTGTGAGGGCATGTCCAATTATGAACCTGGAACAACAACATGGCACAATGCTGTAAGAATTCCCCAGATTTCTCTGACTTTTAACCATCGCAATTTGGCCATGTGATGCTGATTTCTTCAGTCCCTGTCCCCTGCCCAGTGTATGTCCAAGCAAATCCCCACAGAGTGTGTCTGCAGCCTCAGTGTGTAAGTACCATACTCACAAGCCAATGACTACATGGGTGTGGGGGAGTGGGACCAATGTGCTCATGCCTATGTTTCCTCTCTGTATGTTCAGTTAACGTGTGAAGAGACTGTATGTGGAGGGCTACATTCATCTTTCAAAGCGGTTAAATTTTATACCAGTGCCAGGAATGGTATGTTATATCACCACAGTTGCACTTAAAACATCTGAACTACCAACAAAAAAGTAATGTGTGAAGTGCTACTCTTTAATGATGAAAAGGATGGATCTGAAACATATATTTTGCTAAACAATTTCTAGTTCTCTTTAAAAAATGGTGGCTTCAGTCATCACCTGATGAACATATACAAATGTTTGAAGTCCTTTTGGGGGGGGGGGGGATGCACACACACACACACGGTTTGGTTAAGTGTGCGGACTCTTATCTGGGAGAACCGGGTTTGATTCCCCACTTGCACCTGCTAGCATGGCCTTGGGTCAGCCATAGCTCTGGCAGAGGTTGTCCTTGAAAGGGCAGCTGCTGTGAGAGCCCTCTCCAGCCCCACCCACCTCACAGGGTGACTGTTATGGGGGAGGAAGGTAAAGGAGGTTGTGAGCCGCTCTGAGACTCTTCGGAGTGGAGGCTGGGATATAAATCCAATATCTTCTTCTTCTTCTTCCTCTTGCCTGTGGCATCTGGATTGAAGACAGTCTAGTTTCTAACAAACCACAGTTTTTCTGTGGCATCCAGTTCCCCCCCCACAAACTGTGATTTATTACTTGCTTAGATTCTAAACTGGGATGAAACTGTGGAGTAGTGATTAGGGTGTCAGACTAGGATTTGAGAGATTCAGCTTCAGCTCTCCACCCTGCCATTAAACTTGCTGGTTGACTTTGGGCCAGTCACAGACTCTCTGAGCATCTTTCTGACTTAATACACAGGGTTGTTGTGAAAATAAAACAGAGGGGTGAATTGTATATACTGCCCTGAACTCCTTGAAAGAAAAGAAGAATAAAAGTGTACTAAAGCAGCAAACCACATTTTAAAACATACTCAAGTTTGGACATTAGAACAAACAGTGATTTGTTACAGACCAGGAAGTCTTCAGTCTATCTGCTATACATGACATGATGGGGGAGAGGGTGTGAGCTCCATGACTTCCAAAACACAAACAAAATATAGCTTGGTAATCGGAATGAAAGCTTTTTTCTCCTGTTGTATCCACTTGTGTGTGTGTGTGGGGGGGAATTATTTCCTTCCATGTCAGAGGAATCCCCAAGTGGATATTCTACACTCCTTAGCATATTTACTATCAGGCAGTAACAGCTTGCCACTTCCTTTTTAAATACCCTTTAACCAGGGCTCTCCTTCTCTGAGCATTTCATTCCATTTAAACTGGGATTCCTAGACAATCCGTCCCATTTTTTTCCCTCAGGACAAGGCATTCTATCTCAGCCTACATTTCCTCCCAGATAGCCTCCAACATTTAATGCCCCATTATAATCTTATTCTATAGCACTTATTTTCATAGCACCACATTTGAGCAGAAATAAATGTCATACTTAGCTACTGAAGGAGAGAAACCCAATTAGAGAGAGAATATATCTAAAAATAAGAGATCTGACTGTTTAATACAGTCCAGTTCACTCGAGAGGTGTACATTTTTATGCAAATACCAGGTTGCTTGCGTTTAGCACAGAAGATTAAGGAGAAAATGTCTGAATATTACAGTGTATATATGTGTGGGGATGGTAGAAAATCTAATTCCTTCCTGGAATGGGTTCAGACGAGGGTGACGAAGATGGTGGGGGATCTGGAGACAACGTCCTATGAGGAAAGGTTGAAGAAGCTGGGGATGTTTAGCCTGGAGAGGAGGTGGCTGAGAGGTGATATGATCACCATCTTCAAGTACTTGAAGGGCTGTCATATAGAGGATGGTGTGGAGTTGTTTTCTGTGGCCCCGGAAGGTAGGACCAGAACCAGTGGGTTGAAATTAAATCAAAAGAGTTTCCGGCTCAACATTAAGAAGAACTTCCTGATCGTTAGAGCAATTCCTCAGTGGAACAGGCTTCCTCAGGAGGTGGTGGGCTCTCCTTCCTTGGAGGTTTTTAAACAGAGGGAAGATGGCCATCTGACAGCAATGAAGATCCTGCGAATTTAGGGGGAAGTGTTTGTGAGTTTCCTGCATTGTGCAGGGGGTTGGACTAGATGGCCCTAGAGGTCCCTTTCAGCTCTATGATTCCTGATTGCTTTGGAAAAGTCTGATTCTCTACTAAATGATAGGTCGTTTCCAAAGCTTCCATCCTTCTCAAAGGAAATGGGTGGTATTTATATACCCTGATCCTGTGCCTCTTAAATAATAAATAAGCCTCACAGAGAAGACAATCCTAAACAGAGTAACACTGTTTAGGGCAATGGTCTTAGATTTATAATATAGTGGGTTCAACACATTGAAGAGATGTAGCAACAGTGATAACAGCTCTTTATTAGAGGCAGCATGGTAACTGGCTACCACAACAAGACTGGCGAAAGGGTCTGCAGGCCCAACCTATATACAACTCTGGTTCCCATGCTAGCATGCCATTGGGTCATTCAAACAGGCAGGGGGGCCGTGGTTGGTTTAGGGTGGTAGGTGTTTGGATCCTACTGCCAATTGTTCTCCAGTCCCCAAGCTCTGCTCTCCTGACTCCAATGAGCCAGGTAGGAACTACATGCTTTCGTTCAATACATAACAGATTGGTGTAACTCTGTTTAGGATTTCATTGTGAGTCATGGATGTCCTTTAGGGATGTGGATTCTTTTCCCAATGAAGGAGGTAATGAACCCATAAAGGGGCAATTGATTTATTTTTTTTAGCAATGAAAACAAATGAAACTAACAAAATGGTGTTCATATTAATTAGATGTAACTAAGATGGAATAATGCCCCCACATTTAGCGCATAGGTTTAATGTAAGCCCTATTCCAAGGAGCTCAGAATGCCTCATCTATCCATTGTGTAATCTTTTCCCATCCCCTCCTCTCTCCTTCTCTCCTAGCTGATACTGGAGAAATCACTTCTACAGAAGAATTGTCCTGGATTTGTAGAAATGTGAAAAGCACTGCCAAGTGACAGCCAACTTATGGCGACTGACCATGTAGGGTTCTCAAGGCAAGAATAATTCAGAAGTGGTTTGTCATTGCCTGCCTCTGTGTAGTGACCCCATCCAAATACTAACCAGTGTTAACCCTCTGGGGGATCTGCCTACCTTAGGGACCGCATCTCCCCACATGTTCCCCAGAGGGTATTTAGATCTGGATCGCAAAACCTATTGTCAATCCCCGGGCCGAGGGAGGTGAGATTGAGGCTACCAGAGAAAGAGCCTTCTCAGTTGCAGCCCCCACTGGTGGAACCAACTCCCAGAAGATGTCAGGGCCTTGCGGGACCTTGCCCAGTTCTGCAAGTCCTGCAAAACAACATTATTTCGACTGGCCTTCAGCCAAACTACATAGATGCCCAACACCACTGAATGTACTGTATTATTTTAGCACCAAAAATTGTTTTAAAATTGCATTACGTAATATTTTAAACTATTTTAAATTGTTTAACTGCTTAATTGATTATTGTAATTGCTTGTTTACTGTTTTATTGTTTGACATTAAAATGTTGTTAGCCGCCCTGAGCCTGCCTTGGCGGGGAGGGCGCAATATAAGTACAATAAATAAATAAATAAATAAATAAATAAATAAATAAATAAATAAATAAATAAATAAATAAAGTGGCATTTACAAATGTAGTCCTTCTATACATCTTCTGGTCTTGTCCACTGCATGAAAAATATTGGAAGCTGATTTTTGTGATGTAGTTGCATGCAATGTTCCCTCTAAGCTGAGTTAGTGTGAGCTAGCTCACAGTTTTTTAGTATCTGGCTCACACATTTTTTGTCTTAGCTCAGGAAGGATGGCCCCAGAGCCAAATAATTTATGCAGTAGCTCTCAACTTTAATGCCTGTAGCTCACGAAGTAGAGTTTTTGCTCACAAGACTCCATAACTTACAGGGAACATTGGTTGCATGACATCATTCAGCCCCCAAAGTGCATTTTAAAAGTTATTTAAACCCCAGATGATGATTCCAGACTAAAAATTTGCTTATTGGTTTTAACTAAGAACAGTTACTTTTTATTGGAAACAGTCCATTTTTAAACTGACACAAACCCGTTCAGACAGTTGCTCTGTGAACTAAGTTAATTAAGGTTACCAGATATCCTCTTTTTTAGAGGACATGTCCTCTTTTTATGGTGTCCGTCCTCTTTTGGGCTTTTTTTTAAAAGATGAAAATGTCCTCTTTTGGGATTGGAAAGTTAGGAATATTCCTAGTTAGTAGCAATTAGCTTAAATAGTTAGGGGTATTTAAAATTAGATTTGTCATAGTGATCACTTTGTTTGAAGTAAGTTGGGAACTACATCATCTTTTTTGCTTTTCAAAATATGATAGCCCTAAAGTTAACATGTTGTAGGAAAGCAATGGAAGACATTCTGCATGGCAATTTTGTTTGAAAGTATATTAAAATAAAGTTAAACAAAAATTCATTTATATCTAATTATCCCATTCATTTACAAAGTAGCACAAATTCTTATACTCTGTTTGTTCCTCTGTAATTTACAATATTGTAAATGTGAAAAAAAATCAAAAGAGCAGATTGTTCCTTGTGGCCCCAGAAAATATGGATGGGTGAGTGGCGCTTAACCCTTCTCGTAACAGCCATTTTCCTCATTCAAACCCTCCCCCCACTACTTTCCATTTTGAATAAAGCATGCAAATGAAGGGCTCTCTATTCAAATGTGCCCAGGCCAGGACTTTGGATTTCCTTCCTTTTACAGTATGGAAACTAAAATACAGCTTTTAAGATCAAAACCCAATGGAATTCTTTGGAAGGTGGACTCTATGGCATTATACCCCACTGAACTCCTTCCCCTCCTCAAACCCTGCTTTCCTCGGGTTCCATCTCCAAAATCTCTAGATAATTCCTAACCTGGAGCTGGTGATCCTGTTTCTATGGGAGTCTAACCACATGTCCTGAAATGTTCCTTTTAGAACATGTTGCTTTGTCCACTTCTTTTTGTTTTAAGATTTCAGACAGAAGCCTTTTGCTGTAATTGCAAAGCTCTATGATGTGGCTCATAGATAATCATATCTATTTACTTCTGTATGCTAGACAACACAAGCTTGGTATGGTTTAGAGAAGTGAGCTGTGGTTTAGAGAAGTTAAGAAACCTTCTCTGGTCTCGTGGTTACTTTGTATTAGTTACAAATACCACATACAGATAGCAGCCATCAGCTTGTCTTGTGAAGAAGTAGATACTCAGAAGAACATAGATAACATTCAGAAATTTGAAAGCATATTTAAACAAGATTACACTGACTACGGGACTCCTTAGAGAATGAATCTGGATAATTTTTTGCAAGAATCTTTTGCTACTGTTGCATGTGTCCTTGGGAAGTTTTAAATCATGGAGGCTTTGAAAGATGCTGGCAACAGTATGGTGAGGTGTTAGTCACAGAGCAACAGAAACATCAACATAAGGATTGGGAGGGTGACAAGGAGGGAAGAAGCAAAGAGCAGTTAATGAAGGCCTTGAACAGCCAGTTCTTCCTCTTCATAATCCATGCCTAAAAAGTTTTACCTGCTTAGTAACTTCGCATCTTCAGGGCTTAGTAACTACTGCAGGGCTGGTCTTAATGATCTGGGCCCTGAGCAAAAGTCCAGGATGGGCATCCAGAATCAGTGCCCCTGCCCCCTCACCAGTGCCAATCAAGGGTGGCCCTCACCCAGTGTGAGGAGCCACCACTGCCAGTGGAAACCAGCTGCCTGAACCCAAGATGTGGCAGGTGTAAGCAGCGTAAAGTTGCCAGCTCCAGGTTGGGAAATACCTGGAGATTTGGGGAGTGGAGCCTGAGGAGGGCAGTGTTTGGGGCATAATGCCACACAGGAGCCAACTTCCAAAGCAGCCATTTTTTCCTAGGTGAACTCAGGCCTGGCACTAGGGGTTCTGGCGCCCCTAGGCTGAGGTCTGTTCCCCTGCCCCCCCTCCCAGTCTCTTCTCGCACATGCTTTGCGGAAGTGATATCATCAGGCTGCACACGCTTTGCATGAGTGCTCAGCCCAGCCCTCCCCTGCTTCAAAGGGTGCCAGCAAGCTCCATTTGAAGTAGGGGTGGGCCAGCCTGAGCACTTGTGGGAAGTGTCATCAGTCACGTGCGTTTCAGGCACAGGGAGGCAGACGGCAGTGGGAGCGGGGAGACGAAAGGCAGTGGGCGCTGAGAGGCAGATGGCAGCGGGTGCGGGGAGACAGAGGGCAGTGGGTGCAGGGAGAGGAGGTACCTCATGGTGCTCCTAGGCCAAGTGGCGCCTGAGGCGGCCACCTACTTGGCCTACTCCCACGTGCCAGCCCTGGGTGAACTGAGCTCTGTTGCCTAGATATCAGCTGCAATAGTGGGAGATCTCCAGCTACCACCTGGAGGTTGGCAACCCTAATTAGTAGCAGCAGGAGTATGCTCTTCTTTCTCTTCCTCTTTTGCATGGGTGGGGCCATGCGTGTTTGGTCCCTTCCAAGTTAGGCCACCCAAGGCAGTTGCCCCTGTTTTCTATTGCCTAAGACTGCCCTGGACTACGGCTAAAGGAACAAATGCACAGCAGCAGCTGAAAGACTAACAAAAAGGAGTCCTGTATGCTTTTGTGCATCAGACCTCACTCCATCAGGTGCCAACTCTGATTCATGAAAGCATTTTCTGGAATAAATTGTGTTAGTCTTTAAAGTGCCATTGGACTTCTATTTAATTGTTCTGCCTCAGAGTAACATAGCTATCCCAGCCTATGCAGGTCAAGAATAAAAAATGGCTGAAGAGAGGCAGGCACTGTCTCACTCAGTAGCAGGAAGGGAAGGGGGTAGCTCCTCCTCCCTCCAAAAAAGCCTCCATAGTTGCACAAGGCACCCCTTCTGGTTTGTCTCCCTCTCCCTCTTCTTGCGCAAGCCATACCAATATTGAAAATTCAGCATGGCAGAGAGTGGCCATACCTCACCTTCATGCACACTTGCAAAGCAAGAAGCTCCTCATGGCCACTCCTTCCCTCTATGCATGCAGGGCTGGCAAGGACCCAGATGGTTGTCATAGTTGTAACTGTAATACTGCTATTGGAGCAGGGAGGTGCTTGTTACCAATGCCTCTCCTTGCCATTAAAAAAAATGCTCTGCAGGACAGCCTTTGTAGTATACTGGGAACAAACGAAGACCCTTTGTTGGAGAGACTCCTTGCAGCTGCATTCAGATAGGCCGCCCATGCTGAGCCAGCCAATCAGGTAATATCCATTTGAATGAAGCGCATTATTTGAGAGGCTCCTTGCAAGCTACACTTGGAGTGGCTCACCCTGGCCACTAGTAAATGGTGTCACAGTTTCTATAAAGTTTTATGTAAAGTACATGTGAAAAGAAAGAAGAAGGTTATATATGCACATCACTCAGTACCAGCTATCATAGTACACAAGCTATCATAGATCATTACCACAGCTTTCATATCACATCTTCTCAAGTATACAAGAGTTTTTGACAGAAGCAACAGTTCACACACACAGCTGCAAATCACTATGGGATAGACATGTATATGTGATTCAGCCCTCTAAGCATCATCAGTAAAAACTGATGCATGTAAAAATTTGCGTGTGGGAAACAAATTACTGGCTAGAGATCACCCTGTCATTATTTATTGAATGAGAGATTATTGAGGCTGTGGCAAAAATTTTGGCAGACATTCTTAAATTTCAATCTGATCATGTATGAATGCATATGTAACCGTTTCTTTTTTTCTTTTATCTTTTTACGTTCTGTGTATTCTCATCTGCGATTGTTATGCCATTAGAGGTTTGGTATGGTATGGTACTGGCTAGAGAGCAATATATTGAAGGCCAATTCACTCTAAAATTCTTCACAAATAGAAGCCATGTAAGGAAAATAACATATGACTCTCTTGGCTCATATGAATCATCAGTGGAAATCAGCATCTGTCACTGTGGTCATACCAGTTCATACATTACTTTCTCCATAAAGTCAGTAGTGCACTTCTGATGTTGAGATTATAAACGAGTAGATGATCATTTCCAAAGTGGTGGTTTATTGTGGTGGATACACTAACTGAAAAGTTCCTGTAACGTCTGTCTATGTGGCAATGAGAATTATGCCATACGTCTGCACCTCAGCAGCAGTCCAGAAAATGAGGTCATACATAGCATAATTCACTGAAGAAGTGAAATGATAGGACTGTTCCTGTGTTCCATACTGAAGAGGGTTGTGTGTGTGTATAGGGAGAAGGCTGTGGTGACTTTGCTGTATCATCCCTGATTCTGCCAGCTTTTACCTGCTGCTGCTTCTTTCCAATGCACTAGTTGGGGATGTGTAAAAAAAAAATCTCACCATCACCACCCCAGAAGTATTCATATTATTCCTCCCTGGAAGAATTAGGGTTGCCAAATCCAATTCAAGAAATATCTGAGGACTCTGGGGGTGAAGCCAGGAGACTTTAGGGGTGGTGCCAGGAGACATTGGGTGTGGAGCAAGGAACAAGGTTGTGACAAGCATAAATGAACTCCAAAGGGAGTTCTGGCCATCAAATTTAAAGGGACTTCACTCCTTTTAAATGCCTTCCCTCCACAGGAAATAATGAAGGATAGGGGCACCTTCTTTTGGGGCTCATAGAATTGGACCCCTTGGTTCAATATTTTTGACTCTTGGAGGGTGTTTTGAAGAGAGTCACTGGATGCTATGCTGAAAATGTGGTGCCTCTATCTCAAGTAACAGCCCCTCCAGAGCCCCAAATACCTACAGATCAATTTACCATTATACCCTATAGGAATCAGTCTCCATAGGGAATAATGGAGTGCCCAGCAGACATTTCCCTCCCCCACTTTTTGATGACCTTGAAGTCTCCAAACCGGGGGATCCCCTGCCCCACCAGGGGATTGGCAACCCTAGGAAGAATGAAATGATGCTGGAAAACATTTTACCACCTCACCTGCTATTGTGTGGAAATAGACCTTATCATATGAATGTGTGTTACAATGAAAGCTCTCACAGTATAGTTGTATGCTTTTGCAGTGCACTATCATTTGCTAAATTCCGCCAGTGTGGACCATGAATGTCCCACACATAAACCAGATGTAATCTGTAAGGTGCTCAGATAAGGGGATACTTCTTCTGCCATGAAAGAGTGGCCCATTACTTCCTATCCAACATCTATGACAGATATTTTATGACAGATAAGCAGCAGTTTAGAGAAACAAAACTTCTTCATGACATTCTAATGCAAGTTAGAAAAGGTAGGAATAAAACTTTGACTCAGAGAGATTTACTAATCCGTCTACACATTTCAGCTGAGCATAACCAATCCAACAGAGAATCATTTCAAAAGTACATAAAACAGCCATAAATGGATTCAACAAAAGCAATTATTTACAGACGCACAGCCATAATAAAAGCAATTAACAGGAAAGATATTAAGAACTGACTCCATCTTTAAAACGTTGGTGGGCCATAAATAGACTGAAGCACAAGGAAATCTTTAGGAGCGAACTTTGCACCTTCTTATGCTATCAATTCTCCAGTTAATTATCTGATAATCACCACTGCATTCCTTTGCAAAACAAATACCCCATGTAAATTTAAATCTGCATGTAAATAGAGTAAGAGTTAATTAACACAACAATAAAGTACCCAGCCATCTGAGTATTTTGGCGACTATTCTCCTCATTCATGAGAAGAGTCTATTAGTGCCTGGTGCTGCTCTGATTGAAATATCCATCTCTGTTGCATTTGCAGCAAAGGAGGAATTATCACCACCATGATTCAAGAAGCAAGTCGGTCAATGATCACTTTCCTTGAGCAAATATAGGTCCTTCCTTAATGAAGAGTGAGCGCAGCCTTATCCACCTAAGCACTTAAACACTTGGTTAATTTTCAACCTGTGGTTATGCCTGCATTGACTTTGATGAGTTTTAAAGATATCTTTAAATGTTTTTGCTATCATTCTCCATGGTAAGGCAAAAGGGGAGTCATTCCACCCCCCTTGTGTGTCTTTATACAAGAATTCTGAAGAATGATCTTTATAGTACCAAGATCTAACTTAGAGATCAGCCACTTGGCACCACAGTAGAGGTTGTCCAGAGGAGCACTTTACCTCCCCCTCCCACACACATGTTCCAAACTCAAAGGCAAGACAGGTGCAGAAAAAATAGTGGCTGATGCAGTGGGACTTGTTCACAGGAACTAGAGGACAAAATACTACCTTCTGTCTCCTTTTCAAAGTGATCGTGCAGTGTAGTTGCTGGCCTGTATTATATACTTCCCTAGCTAGAATATGCTATAGGAAGTCCCAGGGAAAGGGGAAAACCACACGTGCACATTTTGTCTTGTCAGACAACAATTATGTACAAGCATTTAATTTTAAAAGAAGTAAATTTAGATATAAGTACATTTTCAAAATTAACCAATGCTCAGGGAAACTTCCTCTGGGAGCTTGCCTTAGTAAAGCTTTGAGGGCTTGTTTGGTTGCCCCCCCCCCCCCCCGCCACACACACACTTCAAGTGTTAATGTGGCAAATGAAGTTCAGTGTTGCGAAGTGTAAGGTGATGGGACAAAAAAAATTCCAAACTTCAAATATAGGCTAATGGGGTCTGAACTGAGACTGAGAGGGCAAAAGACCTCGGGGTCATAGTGGATAACTCAATGAGAGAGTCAACCCAGTGTGCTGCAGAAATGAAAAAGGCAAACTCTATTATAGGGATTATTGGGAAAGGGACTGAGAATATGACAGCCAGTATTGTACTGCCGCTGTATAGATCTATGGTGCAACCTCATATGGAATGCTCTGTACCATTCTGGTCACTGTATCTCTAAAAGGACACTGCAGAGTTGGAAAAAGTACATAGGACTGCAACGAAGATTATTAGGGAGTTGGAGCATCTTCCATATTAGAAAAGGCTTTTTATTTTAGAAAAGAGATGACTAAGAGGGGCATGATAGAGGTCTATAAAGTTATGCACAAGGTGGAGAACAAAAACTTTTCTCACTCTCTCAAAATACAAGAACTTGAGGGTTTCCAATGAAGTTGATGGGCAATAGGTTCAGGATGCACAAAAGGACTTTACACTGAGAGTGATTTAAATGTGGAATTTGTTGCCAGAGGATGTAGTAATGGTAGGGTGACCATAATGTCTGAAGGCCAGCCAGGGACACCTTGGGGGGGAAGGCGGGAGGCAGGGGTGCGCGCGCGAAGCGCGTGCGCCGCCGGAAACAGGAAGTGACGTCACTTCTGGTGATGTCATGCCACCGCCAGAAACAGGAAGTGACACCACTTCCTGTGACATCATTTCCCTGCGTCACCTGCCGGAAATGGGAAGTGACATCACTTCCTGTGACATCACTTCCCCCAAATGACATCATTTCCCCCAAATGCCACTGCCAGAAACAGGAAGTGACTTCACAGCACTTCCTGTGACGTCCCCAAAAATCCCCCAAATATCACCCCCGGAAACAATTTTGTTCTCAAATCCTGTATATACTTCATCAGTATATGGGATAAGGCACTTTCTCAACTGTGCTGCATAATGCAGCCTATTTATTTTGTCCTGTTTGCTCTGTTGGCTCTATCTGCTCCACCTTCATCACTTTCGGGGTGTGGATCCCCCAGTGGGGTGGTCTCCCGACTCCCTCCGCCGGCTGTTTCTGATAGCCCTGCGCCCCCTCTTTCATTTGATATGTGTCCCGTGCGGGTGCCACCCTCCCGCCGGGAGATGCCGCAAAATGAGCCCCCTTGAGGCTTATGGCGGCAGGGCTCGGGGGAAGCGAGCTAGACTGCTGTTCTTTTGAGGGGTTATAGAGTGTTTCGAGCCCGTCCCTGTGGCATCGGTCCCATCGTTGTAGGGCCCAGGGGGCCAGCGCAGCGGCCCGCTGAAGCAGCCTGTCGGTCACTTCCGGGTTCCTGTCCTGCATCTCGACCTGTGTTATTAGTGACAGGCTGCTTCGGCGGGCCGCTGCGCCGGCCCCCTGGGTCCCACAATGATGGGACCGATGCCACAGGGACGGCTCGAAACACTCTATAACCCCTCAAAAGAACAGCAGTCCAGCTCGCTTCCCCCGAGCCCTGCCGCCATAAGCCTCAAGGGGGCTCATTTTGCGGCATCTCCCGGCGGGAGGGTGGCACCCGCACGGGACACATATCAAATGAAAGAGGGGGTGCAGGGCTATCAGAAACAGCCGGCGGAGGGAGTCGGGAGACCACCCCACTGGGGGATCCACACCCCGAAAGTGATGAAGGTGGCGCAGATAGAGCCAACGGAGCAAACAGGACAAAATAAATAGGCTGCATTATGCAGCACAGTTGAGAAAGTGCCTTATCCCATATACTGATGAAGTAAATAGAGGATCTGAGAACAAAATTGCACCAGAAGACACAAACACAAAGCTCCCTTACACTGAATCAGTGCTTGGGTCCACCAAAGTCAGAATTGTCCACTCCAGTCACAAACA